>NW_020664373.1:8226755-8248905 GCF_002925995.2 Terrapene triunguis
ATATTTTTCAAAGGCACAAATAGGAGTTGTGTGTCTAATCATCCTTTGTGCCTTTGAGAAATCTCTCTCTTAAAAGGCAGTCGCTTTTTAAGAGTAAAAGGATTTGTTCCAATGACAGAAATATTTCACTGATGAATGGAAAGAATTAGGTCTTCCCAGAAAGCAAGTTTTAAAAAGTCATTAATTTTATTCAAGACAGCCAGGAAATCCTCGAGAAGTTGTCCATACAAAGTAAAAGGTTAAAAGAAATAAGTAACCTGGCTTATTAAATTTGAACTTCAAGAGGGAGTTCACGGAATTACTCATTTTCTAAAAGCAATAACCAGGGGTTGTGCAGCTTGCTCACATGCAAGAGCACATCCTCACAGCACCAAAATCTCTGCTTTATTACTTTATATAGAATTGACAGGGAGCGGGGGACTAGACACTTTCATCAGAAATTTCAGGAGCGGAAGGATGACAAATCACATGACACAGTCAAGCCTGTTCACATTCTGTCTCTCACACACAGTCTCACTAAAGCATGACACTCCCCAGGTGGCTGTGTTGGGTCCTAGACCCATGTACTTCCCTGGATCCAAGTAGGTTCCAGCACTTTCTTTTGCCTCTCTGGTACATTTACAGTGTGTCAGTCTGTTACCCTTTCACAGAAATGGGACCACAGCTGCCCTAAGCCCCCAAGTTCAGTGCTGATCCCTCAGACTCTGCCAATGGCTTTATCATGCCCTCTTCCAAAACTCCAGCCATGTGGGTGCTCTGGGTTTATAGTTTAACTCTTCAGGAGCAAGTGACAGTGAAGGTTGAAGCAAAAAGACATGAAAGCATGCCCTTCTGTCCTGTCCAAAGCCAAGCTTCCTTCTTCCTGTTCTCCAGGGCCGCCTTCAGACAACAGTGAAGGAAGCAGGTGCCTGGGGCAGCCAATAGAAAGGGGCGGCACTCTGTCCGTTATTGGGGCAGCACGTCCGGGTCTGCGGCAGCAATTCGGTGGCGGGTCCTTCAGTCCATCTCTTCCTCTTTGGCGGCACTTCAGCGGCAGCTCAATCAGGTTTTTCTTTTTTTTCTTTTTTGGGGCGGCAAAAAAGCTGGAGCTGGCCCTGCTGTTCTCTGCCTAAGGGCATGTCTACATGTAGTCGGGTGGTGGTTGTCCCCCACACTCTGGGTCGGAGGGAGACCACAATGCCTCACTACGCCTTTGGGATCTCGGCCTAGTATTGGGGGAATTAGCAGTTAGTCATTAGTGTCCCGACTGGCCTAATGGGGTTGAACTCCCAGATGGGCAATGAGCTTCGGCCAACAGTCTATAGCCCTTGGGCTCTTTAAGCAGGGACTGGGCAAACACCATAGGCTATTGGCTCTGGTCTCTTGATGCAGAGACAGAGCAAACCCAGTAGTCAATTAGCTCTGGTCTCTTGATGCAGAGACAAAGCAAACCCAGTAGGCAATTGTCTCTGGTCTGTTGATGCAGAGACAGAGCAAACCCAGGGGTCGGGCGTCCTAGCTCCGGCGGATGACCAACAAATGCAGGCCTCTGGACCCGGCAAGGAGAGGCTGCCACCCCAGAGGTGGGGTGGTAGGTGGGGCCCATGCCCACCCTGCTCCACCAGACCCCAACCCAGGGCCCTAACAGTGGTGGAGTGGTCCAACACTGGGTTAGCAGGGATTCCAGCCACAACACGCTAACTCTGCTGCAGGCAGAGCTACAGCCAGACTGAGGTCACCTGTCCCTGTGCCACTTCCTCCTCTCCCTTCAGGGTGTACCTGGGTCAGCAGGTCGTCCTCCGGCCCTTCTGGGTAGGTGGCCAGCGGCAGTCCTGGCAGATCCATGGCAGAAGCAAGTTCCAGGGTGGGCAGGGCGCCGTAGGGATCAGCAATGTCAGTGGCCGGGAGCGAACAGGATTCGTCTGCCTCCCTCGGTGTTTCAGTCCCAACTGAGCAGGAGGTCCCACCCTTTATACTTCCTGTCCTGGTTACGTACTTCCAGCGGGAGGGGTAAGGCAGGCCTGGCTCTGCCCACTTGGGCACAGAGGGTGGTTCCTATCCCTCTGGCTCGGAGGGATGCCACAATGCCTTTCTACACTACACTTCAAAATTAAGTCGACTTAAGTGATGTCGACATATAGCCACCGCAGTAATTAGTTCGATTTTTAATATCCACACTATGCGCCTTCTGTCAGCAGTGCACATCCTCACTGGGAGCACTTGCACCAATGTAACTGACAGTGCCCCACAATGCCCCACACTGACATGCTGAGCTCCGCCGCCCGGGGCTGACAGCTGGAGTCCCACTACCACTTCCTAGTGAGGGATGGGAGGGGGGAGGATAGGAAAGCCCAAGCCTGGGCTGCCTCTTGGTGAGGAAGTGAGGTAGGGGAGAGGCGAGTCCGAGCCCAGGCGGTGGGGCTCCAGCTGTCAGCCCTGGGCAGCAACAGGTGATGTAAGCAACACAGTATCTACACTGTCACTGTGTTGGCCTAACGACTACATCAACTTAAGCACTAAGCCGCTTGCAGAGGTGAAGTGATTAAGTCGTGTAGTAGGCGACTTACATCGGTGTGAGCGACATTTTAGTGTACTTACAGAGTTAGGACAATGGAAGCTGCCTTACGTTGACCTAATTCTGTAGTGTAGACCAGGCCTTAGTCCCTCAAGTGTGCGTGTCCTACCACCACCACCATCTGGTTCCTTTGTTCAGCTGCTGGGAATTTTCCACTCTCCACACCCAACCCCCTGCCAGAGGCACCAACTGTCTAATGTGCCGGGGGTGCTCACCCCTGCTCTGCCCCGGGCCCCACCCCCACTCCACCCCTTTCCTCAAGGCCCATCCCTGCCCTGCCTCTTCCTGCCCCCGCCCTGTGCCTCTTCCCACCCCTACTCCACTCCGCCCCACCTCTTCTCATCCTGTTCCACCCCCTCCCATGAGTGCACCCCACCCTCACTCCTTCCCCCTAGAGCCTCCTGCCCACCACAGAACAGCTGATCATGACGGGCAGGAGGTGCTGGGAGGGAGGGGAAAGTGCTGATCTGGGGGCTGCTGGTGGGTGCTCAGCACCCACCATTTTTTCCCAGAGGTGCTCCATCCCCGGAGCACCCACGGAGTCAGAGCCTATGCCCCCTGAAGAGAAGTTGGAACAAACTGGCTTCCTCCAGCCATTCTATTGATCTATCTGGGCCAGTTCTATTCACTATTTAACAGCTCTTAATGACACTCTCTTCAAAGACAGGCTCCATTTCCTAGTGTCACCACTTTTTAGAATTTCAGTCCAACATGGAGGAAAAAAGACAACAAAGAAGGTAACCAGCTTTACAATCAAAGTGGAGTTTGCCACTTGATAAAGATATATACAGAGAGTTCATAACCTTAAAATAGGAATTTATTAGTTGTACATTAGAGAGACATGGTGGGTGACATATATTTTATTGGACCAACTTCCTTTGAAGTTGAAGTTGGCCCAATAAAAGATATGATCTCACCCACCTAGTCTCTCTAATATTCTGGGACTAACACGGCTACAACTACACTGCATACAACAATTAGTTGTACAGGTTCCCTCCAAATCATCACAACGTAACTTTCACTTATGCTACTTCTCAAATATTTGTTCCACATCTCCCCATCCCCTGTATCAAAGGCTTACTGATCTATAGCTTTAAAATTGAAGCTTGAAGGCAACTGGGAATGTCTGGAAATATCTAAAGCTATACAGGCAAGAATAGGGAGCATGGTTGTTTTGGAATCAATGTGACCTACTGTGTTACATTATAGAGAAGCAGTAGTTAAGGTTGCAATCTACTTCCATTACTAAGCCCTATTTTGTTCTCCTATAACTTTGGCTAGGAAGATTGGTTTGGCCTGACCTGAAAATTGTTTCATTTACTCTGACAGCAAAGGAGAATGAGGAATTGTCTTCAAACTTGGCATACACACACAAAAAAAGTCACGGGGCATTAAAAACTACCCCAATTTTGAAAGTGTGGTTTTTGTCTACCCTTTCTGTCCTTTTAATACACAGCTCATTAGAATGTACATAAAGCCCCACAGATCACTGGGCTGGTTTGAAAAATTGTCTCTTAAAAATGACATTGCTTCATTTTCAATCCCTTTGGTTCCTGTTTCCCCTTCAGTTCCCCACCCCCCAGGCCCTGCCCATAACTCACCCTCTCCCTCTCTCTGTGGCAACTGACCTCTTTTTGCCCATATATTGAGTGCAAGCTCCTTTAAAGGCTGCTCAGTGGCCCACTCTCCCTGCTGGTTGTCTCTCTCAACTGTATGTATCTGGTTCTCAGCTCCACACCCTCCCCAAGACACATGTTGCTGATCTGAGTGCACCCCATCCCTTTGGGGGGGGCATATCCTACAGGTGGGATAGTACTGATGTAATTCTTTCCAGCGGCGACTTTCTTTTCAATGTTAATATTATTTTCTTGAACGCAAGGCAGACAGTGATGATCATCTCTAAAGTGAACACATCTCTGGGGGCCCAATCCTGCAAATCCTTACTTACACGTGTTGTCTTGACTTCAGTGGAAGTACTCATGTGAGTAATGGAAATTTGCTCAACTAGAGGGATTACAAGATCAGGCCAACACCGAGTTGTATAAACACAGTAAACCATTGTCATTTTTGTACACAGTCAGATCAATCCAAGTGTTTCTCAACAGGGAAATAATGAGACCACATGAATAAAGGCTGACTAAAGTAGCAAAAATTAATAAATAGATGTATCAGGTCTCCAGTATGCAAACGTAAGTTTTGGATGGCCTGAAAATTATTTAACCTTAGACACGAACGTTCACAGTAAGGGAAGGGCTGCTTAAATTTCCATTACAGCATAAATAATGTAACTCTTGTAACAAATAGGAATAATGAAAGACATAAACAAATTTGGACAAGTTATGCAAAATTTGACATATAGCCCAATTCTTAGAATTCAAATCAACACTAAATTTAAATATTTCTTGCCTAGCTAGTGATTCCTGCCACAGTAGTTCTAGACTTAAAAATGAATCTATGTTAAACACAAAACAATAAACTGTAAGAATGCTTTGATCTTATTGCCCTTGTTTAATATTGCACATAGCTTGTTATAGGTCAACTACATTAATTGCGAAGTGGAGCTGGTCCCTTATAAGGAAGGCTCATTTAGATCTAAGAAGCCTTCCAAATAAGTATATAAAAGTATCCGTTGAACAATCTAAGGTGCCCCATAATTTGCTACTTGAACTTCTTCTACCATTTCTAGAGCAAATGCTGTTTTGATTTCATGCCAGGCTGAACTATTTTAGTTTATCCGGGGTTGATTGCACGTTGCATGATTAAGGTTGCCGAACACTTCCCATTGTAAGATCCTGTTTTCAGTTGCTTATAACTTTGCTAAACATCAACTGTTTGGGTTGAAATTTTCCATGCCAGTTGTCTACTTCGGGCTATGTCTACACTACAGAGCCTATGCCAGCATAGTCCCATAGTGTAGATGCAGCATACACCACAGAAAGAGTTCTGCTGTTGTAGGAACACCACCTCCCTGAACGATGTTCGTTATGCCAACCGAAGCCCTTTTCTGTCAGCGTATCTGCGTCTACACTGGGATTTTCTCAGCATAGCTATGTTACTAGGGTGTACGGTTTTGTCACACCCCTGACACCATAGCTATGACAGTCTAGACCAGGTCTCAGGCAGAACTTTGAAAAATTTAGCAAAACTGTTTCCCCAGTTTCTCAGAACAAGACTAGGAAAATATATGTTGTTTTGCCCATGTTAAAAAAAATCCTGGCAATCTTATCTTTGAAAAGTTCTAGCACCTCTATCTTCAAGCAGAGACTTGAAATTTGGCAGGGGATGAGAGGAAAACTGGAACTGGAAATTGATGAGTTAAGAGGGTGGAGAGGCCAGAGGGGTGAGACTAGGGCATCTACACTACAAAGTTAGGTCACCATAACTACATCGCTTCAGTGCAACGTGATAAGCCAACCTAAGCCCTGGTGTAGACGCTGCTAGGCTGACAGAATAATTCTTCTGTCAATCTAGCTAGTGCTTCTTGGAGAGATGGATTTATTATGTGATGAAAGAATCCCTTCTGCCATTGTAGTAAGAGTGCAGAGCTGCAGCTGTACTGCTGTAGCATTTCTAGTGTAGACATACCCTGAGACGGGATGAGAAGCCCAAGGAACAGAGACTGGAACCACTTTGGTGAAGAGAATGGGACTGGGATGAGCAGTGGCGGATTTAGAGTTAGTGGGGACCTGTGCACAGCTTCATTTTCAGGGTCGCCTCCTCAGGACCCAGCCAAGAAAAAGATCATTCTCTCTTATCTCCTCCACCCCCCACCCCCCCGCTTTTCATTCTATTTGTCTTCATCCTCCTCCTATATTATAAGTAATGGGAAGTAAATGAAAATAAAGTGAGGTACCTTGACTGGGGCAGGGGGTTGGGGTGTGCGAGGGAGTGAGGGGTGCGGGCTCTGGGAGGACGTTTGGGTGCAGGGTGCAGGCGCTGGGCTGGGGCAGGGTGTTGGAGTGCAGGACGGGCAGGGGAATGGCGCTGACCTCGGGTGGCACAGCTCCCAAAGCCACCGGCACACACACACCCCCGGCAGCGGCTCCTAGGCGGGGGGGACATGGGGATCTCCGCGCGCCGCTGCCTGCAGGCGCTGCCCCCACAGTTCCCATTGGCCACAGTTCCCGCTCAATGGAAGCTGCGTAGTCAGAGCTTGGGGCGGGGGCCGCGTGTGGAGACACACACACACCCAGAGGCCACAGGGACATGCCGGCCACTCCTGGGAGCGAAGTAGCGTGGAGGGAGGGAGGCAGAATGGGCAGGGAGGCTCCTTAGCCCTGCCGCTGGCACGTCTCTGCACACCCCTTGGGGGGAGGGGGGCAGCGGGTCTCCATGTGCTGCCTGAGGTGGGAGCAGTGCACGGAGCCACCTCCCCCCCGCCAGGTGCGCGGCAGACACGTGCCAGGAGTCAGCCACTTTTGGGAGCAGTGTGGGGCCATTGGCCACGGCATGCAGGCAGCCTGCCTCCCTGAGCCCTGCTACTGTGCCGGTTGGGACTTGGGGGCAGGTTGTCAGATATTTGTCCTGCATTTTGCCCCCTCCCCCCCCGTCATTGGGGGTTTCGTGCCACTGCACAGTCTGTTTCATGGTAAATCCGCTCCTGGGGACGAGGAGGAATGGGGAAGAGACAGAACTGGAATAGGGACAGGTTGGAGGGGATGGGACAGAAGGGGTCAAGCTAAGGGGGAATGGACAAATATAATCTGACCACTTGCAACCTTAATTCTGGCATTTCCTAACTTTTGACTTTTAAGCTTGACTTTGCAACCTTAATAATTTTATTTTAATGTATTTTTGTGTAATAATTATATATTTTATATAATGCTTTTTTACACACACACACACACACACACACACACACACACACACACAACATTAAAGTTGCAAAGTCAAGTTCTCAAAAAAGTGAGGAAATGCCAGAATTAACATTGCCCATTCAACCTTACTTCAGTCACCTTGTACATACGCGATAAGATATACACTTTAATTATTTGATCACTTGCAATTTTTTCTCTGAGTCCACTACCTCATTTAGTGAATGGGTAGTTGTGATGGTTCCCAGTGATAGCCAGGTTTGTGAGGCACCTCTCTACTACCTTAGTGTGAGGAAGCCCTGACTGTGCCTGTCATAAGTCAGCTCCCCAACTCCATCAACTACTGACAACACAATTACTCCCCTCCAGGCTTCTGCAGCCCCCGTCTCTCTCTACAGGTTAGAGGTAGACACATTCCAACACCCAATTCCTCCAAGCATCTCCCTGAAGTATCCAGCCTCTGTTCCACTGAATACTTTCAGAATTCACAGATCCACTACTCTCAAAGGAGTAGTACACACCAGATTATCTGTTTCACCCCAGAATCACTGCTCCGCTTACCTCACAGCACTTAGCTATGTTTATAGTGATAACAAGAATAAATATATTCAACAAAGAACAGAGATTCCAATAATAGCAATTAAGATGAATGGAAACAAAGCGTTGCATATAATACATAACCATAACATGCATTCTAGAGCCTAAACCTAATTAACAATATGACCTCTTATCTAATAAGGTACTGCTTACCCAAAGTCCTTCTCACTCTGTTTTTCAACCAGGATGGCTGAGACCCTCCTGTCACAAGACCAAGCCTGCTACCAGCTTGCCTCCCTAGATGAAGGATGGCAGAACTTCTCTCCGAACCCCGAGATATATTTGTTCTTCACCTCTAAAAAGCTCCCCCTTCACCTCTTCCTGAAGTCTCCACAATCTCTTCATTAGCATTTGACTCATTACGAAAGCAGACTTCCATTGTAAGATACACAACACACAGTAGTCAACCAGGGAGATAAGTGTTTCCCTCCTCTTGTCTGGTGTACTCTAAGGCATGCTACCTCTCGGTCACCTGCCTTTAACTGCAAGGCTTGAAGAACATAATTTCCAATATACACAGAGGTGAAAGGAAGTCGGTACACAGCTGACCATACTGACAGGGGGCAGCTTCTCCAGGCAGGCAATTTAAAAGGGCTCTGGACTCCCAGCAGCAGCCGGAGCCCCTGGCCCTTTAAATCACCACCAGAGCCCCGAGGCTCCCGGCTGCTGCCACAGCTACAGCTACATGGGACTCCGGCGGTGATTTAAAGGTCCCGGGGCTCCCGACTGCCACTACCAGGGTAGTAGTGGCAGTGATCTAAAGGACCCAGGGATTTAAAGGCCCCGCCCCTTCTGCCTGAGTCCCCGCCCCTTCCACCCAAGGCCCTCCCTCCCCGCCACTCAGGCCCTGCATACTGGTAAGTCCCTTAAGTTACTTTCACCCCTGAATATACATATCTATCTCCTTACATATTATGCACATGTAACCCCCCTCCTGTTCAGCATTCCAGTAACAGGTTGTTTAAGATAAGGTAAGTCTGCCATATGGCCTTTTATACATCTTTGTGGGGCTGGGCCTGAGGTTCCCCAGTGTGCTTTGCATGCGCCAGTGTGTATTCACCTCACACTAAACCCACTCAGACTAACCGCCAGGAACAGTTTTATTCTGTAAGGAACACACAAACAGGATTCCAGTCCAGCACCCTCTTCTCTGCTTGTCTCATGCTCCCAGCTTCAGTGCTAAAACTTCCTGTTCAGCGGGTAGAGGGTACTTCCTGCTGAGTTCTCTCAACACAGAGTAGTTCAGAGGCGACGTGTGTGGGGGACATGCAGGGTCATGTCCCCCCCTCGATTTCTCAGGATGCCTCTCACTGGGACACCCAGCAGCAAGGAGGCATTGGCTCCCCCTGGCAGTAGCACTCACTGTGCATCCATGCAGTGCGGGTAGGGAGGAAGCAGCAGGGCAGCTGCCTGCAGGTTGGTTCCCCTGTTTCCCTCTATTACGATATCTACAGACATGGGACTCAACTTGCCCAGGGTAGGGTGGTTTCTCCAGAAATCCTCTGTCATGGTTGTGATCTGTGACCCTGAATCAATTAAGACCTTGCACAGGATACCATTGACCTCCAAATTTTCTTCGTTTAGGGTCCCCACCAGGCCAGAATGCTCGGTTGCTACTGGCAGAGTATGCTGGGAAGTTGTGCACCCTGCTACTATTGGGGGGACTTTTCGTCAGCTCTTTGCCCTTCACCCGACTCTTGGTGTCTAACCATAGCCATTTAAAGAACAGGGAGCCTCACCTTGAGCTGGCTTCATGGGGTGGGGCTGAACAGGTTGATGACAGCCCTGGGCTATGTGGCCTTCTTGTCCACAATGGTGGCATATGAAACAGCCTCTGGCCATGGACACTAACATCAGGGGTACCTTGACCACATCCCCATCTAGAATTTTGGGGTATGGCCCCCTGAAAAATGTGCCCTGTTGCAGTTCCTGTTCCTCCAGTTGTCCCATTCTCTCATGGCTGTCTCTGGAGGACAGTCAGCTCCTGGATTAGCCCAGTTAGGCCTGTCACTGCTTCCTGTAGCATGTGGCCTGGAGTACTCCTGGGTGGAGGCACCTCTGGAGCAATCTGCACAGCATCGTCTGCCAGGGCAACTTGTTGCATATTGTTTATCATCTGGACTGGTACATCCATTCTACCTTCTATATTTCTCTCCTGGGCCAGCTGATGCAGTTCTCCTTGCAGCTGGCAGAATGTCAGGTAGCAGGGCTGCAGAGGTGCCAACCTGTTGTGGACTTCTCACTCCTGGATGCCCCACATGAACTACTGTGTCAATTTATAGCTCCAATCAGGAAAGGATGGCCCCCTCAGAGCTTCTCCTCTACTACCCACAGTTAGGCCCCTAATTTGATGGTATAGGATGAGACTGTTTCTCTTGGGCATTGGCGTCTTTCATAAAAGTCTGCCATGGGGTCTGGAGACAAATGGCAGTTGTTATACTCCGCTCTAAGTTCTTCAATGGCTCAGGCTGGAAATTGCTCCTGGAGGTGGCAAGTTAAGGTCCCCTCACTGCATGCAGCAGTTCAAAAATAAAACAATGTAAAACTTTAGAGCCTATAAATCCACTCTGTCCTATTTCAATTGCTATGACAAACAAATTTGTTTACATTTACGGGCGATAATGCTGCCCGCTTCTTGTTTACAACATTAACTGAAAGTGAGAACAGGCGTTGTCATGGCACTGTTGTAGCCTGCTATGACGTTCCTCTCTGGTGTTGTCTGGACCGGTGATCTGCTAGGCCACTCCAATCCTTGACTCTGGGAGCCAGCCTTGCCCTGCTCTGCTGTGAGAACCCCCACTCCTGGGCTGTTCACGCACATCCTCTGGCATGTAAGCTGCTCCCAGCTACTTGCAAGCGAATGACACTAGCCAATATCTCTGGTCCCAGAAACAACCCTAGGAACCTCCGTCTTGCAGTGTCCAGTTATGCCCACTGGACGCTGCAAGCTTATATAAGTTCGTCAATTTAACAAATAAATTGATATGTAGCAGACTTGTTCTCCCAAGGGGAGCCTTTGACACACTTCAAATCAAAGCTTCAGGTAGAATAAACAAACAGATTTATTAGCTATAAAGATTGATTTTAAGTGATTATAAGTCAAAGCATAACAAGTCAGATTTGGTCAAATGAAATAAAAGCAAAACGTATTCTAAGCTGATCTTAACACTTTTAACATCCTTAAAAACTTAGATGCTTCTCACCACAGGCTGGCTGGTTACTTTTCAGTCAGGCTCTCCCCTTTGATCAGCATTTCAGTTGCTTGGTGGTGTTGGTGTCTGTAGATGTAGGTGGAAGAGAGAGTGCGTGGCAGAATGTCTCTCCCTTTTATCATGTCCTTTCTTTCCCCCTGGCTTTGCGCCCCCCTCCTCCAGAGTCAGGTGAGCATTACCTCATCGCAGTCCCAAACTGCCCAAAGGAAGGGGGGTGACTCCCTCGAGGGTCTAACAGATTCTTTTGTTGCGGCCTAAGCCAGTGTCCTTTGTTCCTGTGAGGCTGGGCTTGGTTTGTCCCATCCATGCCCTGACGAGGTGTGAACTGGCCCTCTGCTCCTGAAGAGTTTTTGCATGGGCTTGCTTTACACCCTGAGGATATATTTTCAGCCTCATAATTATATACATGAAACTATAACCTATAACCTTACTATAACATTACTGTAACAATTACTATAACATCACTATGACAACCATGCTCAGTGCATTATGAGCCTTCCCAAGACACCCAACATGACAAACTTTGCATTGGATACCACACAATCGTTTTATAAAGATGAACATGGGGGTGTAGGGTGTTCCCCTGAGGTACAGAGCATCACACCGGAATCACAAGATATTTACATGCCAGATGCGGTAAAGATTCATATGTCCCTTCATGCTTCAACCACCATTTCAGAGGACATGTGTTCATGCTGATGACGGGTTCTGCTCGATAACAATCCAAAGAAGATGGATGTTCATTTTTATCATCTGAGTCAGAGCCACCAGCAGAAGGTTAATTTTCATTTATGGTGGTTCAGGTTCTGTAGTTTTCACATTGGAGTGTTGCTCTTTTAAGACTTCTGAAAGCATGCTCCACATCTCATCCCTCTCAGATTTAGGACAGCCCTTCAGATTCTTAAACCTTGGGTCGAGTGCTGTAGCTAGCTTTAGAAATCTCACATTGGTACCTTCTTCGTGTTTTGTCAAATCTGGGGTGAAAGCGTTCTTAAAAATGAACAACATGTGTTGGGTCATCATCCGAGACTGCTATAACATGAAATATACAAGTCTCGCCCATGGAGTTCAGTCACAAATTTAATTAACACATTATTTTTTTAACGAGCGTCATCAGTGTGGAAGCATGTCCTCTGGAATGGTGGCTGAAGCAAGAAGAGGTATACGAATGTTTAGCATATCTGGCATGTAAATATCTTGCAATGCCAGCTACAGAAGTTCCATGTGAATGCCTGTTCTCACTTTCAGATGACATTTTAAATAAGAAACTGGCAGCATTATTTCCCATAAATGTAAACAAACTAGTTTATGTTAGTGATTGGCTGAACAAGAAGTAGGACTGTGTAGACTTGTAGGCTCTAAAGTTTTACATTGTTTTATTTTTGAGTGCAGTTATGTAACAAAAAAAATCTACATTTGTAAGTCACGCTTTCGCGATAAAGAGATTGCACTATAGAATTTGTATGAGGTGAACTGAAAAATAGTATTTCTTTATCATTCTTACAGTGCAAATATTTGTAATCAATAATATAAATTGAGTACTGTACACTTTGAATTTTGTGTTGTAATTGAAATCAATATATTTGAAAATGTAGAAAAAAATCCAAAAATATTTAATAAATGTCAATTGGTATTCTGTTGTTTAATGGTGCGATTAAAACTGTGATTAATCACGATTAATTTTTTAAATCACAATAAATTTTTTTTGGTTAATCGCGTGAGTTAACTGCAATTAATTGACAGCCCTAGTTATATTGCTTGAACACCCAAAGTTCTTACTGATTTCAGTGGGAGTTCAAGGTGAAGTTGAACAGACTTTTCCTACAAAATATGGATTTGTATCCAAAATAACTTACTAGATGTAAATGCTGAGTTACCCAAAAGTCAGTGGGTATGTTCTTGTTCCCTTCAACTGATGTCCTGGCAGGAACATCTCCTTGGGATCATGTTATGATTTATTGACTACACAGCAATCAAAGCATTAATTAGGTCAAGCCATGTCAATTGTAAAAAAGCTTAATTAGTAGTTTAAAATGGAATCCAGATGCCCTCATCATTTCAAGGGAGAAAAGGCACTAAGCAGTTTTTCCTTGTGCTATGTGGCATGCATCCAAGTTGAACTCTCATATGAAAATAAGTGAGTTCATTGTTCTGAACTTGCAGCCAACTGGGATGTTTGTGCCGTCAGTTTTGTCTGAATGTTTTGCAGCTGAGAAGTACATAACATACTTTAAATAAAAGAGAGAAAAAACAGTAACAGTAACTAATGAAATCTAAATAATATATTTTATTTCTTTGTAGATTTGTGACTATTACATAACATTTGTATCCACTGACTGAACTGATTTGAAAATAGCTCAATTATTAATGTATTTCTCTGTTTCCATAGAAACTCTTAGACCATCAATGACGCGTAGAAGTGAATAAAGTCCATGACCATATAATTTGTTCCACTTTTCTCAACAAGACTGATGAAGACATAGCAGTTAACATCACAAAGAAAGCTCATCTATAGGACAGATTTTTGGGGTACTAGTCTGCTGTACCTTCTGACTTGGAAACAGCCATTTCTGCTTTCTGACCACAAGCATCTTGTAAAAAGCTCAGCCCCACCATTGACAAATTTTGGCTTTTATCAGCACAGCAAAAAAATAGGACTTGCTGTGCTAAACTAGGATATTTAGCAAAATGTTATGGTAAAGGACTGAAATCCACAAAGCAATTGGGAAGATGAGTGAAAACGGCAACCAATGCCCAAGAAGGTTGTTTTTCTTAAAATGTGGATGAAATCCAGTGACACTTTGCACTGAAAAAAGTCCCTTCCTCCCCCCCCCATTTATTAGTTTGTTTAGTGTTGGAAAAGGTGGTTAACTGACAGTCTTGGAAAGTGAAGTCACAGCCTCCCTCGGGGGACTAAGAGGAAGAAAGGCCCCAATTACACCTCTGCTCAGTCCTCCTCAGATTTTGATTGTGGCCATGCCAGGGAGAGCAGGAGGTACTCATCCATCCAAGACTGCTGCAGCAAGTAGAGGGGACAGAAAAGAGAGACAGAAGAGAAAGGGAAGGGGGGGGGAGGGAAGGGAGTGGGAGGAGTCTTGGATCCAGCCCCCCGCTACTCACTGAACCGACTAGCTCACCAGCTATACTGGGAGATGTGAGCTTCTCTGTGAAAAGGATAAAGTAACTTACTCCTACCCGAGAGCAAGCAGGAAGCAGTGAAGGAATTGTGCCTCAGAAGGGTGTCCGAGTCACACAATGCCTCAGAGGGCTGCGTCTGGGATTGTGCATCTTGCATATCATCCCTTCTTCAGGGTTTTGCCCAAAGTCACAAGCTAGCCCTCAATCCTTAGAAAAGGTACATTTAGGATGAGAAGTGGCTTCCCTATGCTGCCTTGTCAACGTGACTTGAACCTATGCAGTAACCAGCTCAGTCTCAAGCCCATTCAGTCTTTATCCTTACTGCCACGAAGGGTGCAAACTAGTGCTAAGTTTGGTGGTGGATTGGAGGAGGATATTGGTTCACTAGGAACTGGAGTGTCTGGCGACATCAGCTTGGTCCCATCAGGACCAACCATCAGGTGGTATTTATATTCTCCAGAGTACAATAATCAGAAAAGGAAGCCCACACATTAGTAGTTCCTCAGGCCAGAACACGAGTGTAGGTCGTGAATGCTCTATGCTCTCAGAATCATAGTGTAGACAAAGAAAAAACATGACAGGGCCCTTATCTAATGTAGTCCTCCAACCCAGTTTACTCCATATTTTCACTCTCAAGGACATTGTAACATGAATGTCACTAAACAGTGCATACGGCACAATTAAGCTGCAACATTATTTTTCTCCTCGTCTCTCTCGACTAGCTTGTGTGTAGGCGAGGAAAAAATACTGAACAATTACTATCTGCCAAGTAGCTCGGAAGACATTATATAGTGCTGAAGACAAGCTCTGCCGTGCAAACTGATGAAAGAAGAAAAGAAACATTCCAAAGTTTAAACTGATTCCAGTGGCTGCTGATCAGGTCAAGGATTATCCAGCAGTGACACTGAGTTTCCCAGACTATACAAGGGTTAAGGCTTTGGATGAAGTAAAGGAAATTTGTACCACTGAGTCAGTTCACTCCCTTTGTTGCTGCTAGGGTAACAAACAGACACCGGAAAACTTCTGCCATAAAGAGATCTTTAGTGGCATTCCTTCATTAGGAAAGTGGGGCTGAGCCTGCGCTCATGGACTTCAGAGGGAGCAAAACCAGTTCCAATTTGTAGATTTCATTTTGAAACTGCTATAAAGGAAAATTCAAAAGTAGAAAAAGAAAAGAAAAAAATCACAGAAACACAAAATGTTTCCAGCAAATTTTAATAAAATTTAAGACATTTCACAGTGATGTTTATCCAAATAATGCTTGATTTTAATCTGATATTTTTGAAATTCATTTGCAGCTATGATATAAAATGTAAGGAGTTTTTATTACAGCTAAATTTCATCTTACAGATATATCAGTAATTAGTCTACCTGTACAATATGAAACAAAGTTACCTGCTCAATTCATCAAATCCATTAAGATGGACTGTGGACTGCTTATTTATACAGCATGGCTCCTAATGTGGATGTCCATTACCATGTATATCATTAGTCAGACTGGAAAAGTGCTTCACTTTATATGAAGCATCTTTGAGATCAAGACCAGAATCAAGCAGTGAGTCTGATTCTCTGACAAATGATGCATGGAGACACTCTGGAGCAGGAATTTGTGCTATGCCATTTTTATTCATCACTTATATAGCATTTAGATGCACCAGGTAATTTATAATAGGTAGAACGTATCAAACAAAGAATATAATCCCTGCTCCATAGTGCTTACAATCTAAAAGAAATGACTGGACACGATCTGACACAAACAATTCCATAAGTTACCATCTAGGTCTTTATGGACTGGAATGAGGCATTTTAGCTGGAATTGGTCATGGGATAGGTGGGTTTTCTGTCTTTTTTTATTTGATAATTAAAAGAGGAAAGGAAGGGCATACATGAATCGTGAGGCTGTTCCAGCTGCAGCAGGCAGTCACAAGTTAGAAATACTCTCTTAGGTATCTATACCCTCATGGAGTTTAGATATTTCTCTTGGATATGATTAACTTGAGGGAAACCAAGGTGGATGAGTAAGCCCTTAAGTAGAAGAGTATACAGAGACAGGAAGGATGGGTGAATTAGTGTGGCTAGGAACAATCAATATGAGCATGGTATCTTAGTTATGAGGATCTGGATAGTGGGGTATAATGGATAATGGGGGGTAATGGTTTGGGCTGCAAAGGCAGCTCTTGTGGTTTGCCTGGAGGGCCTTACTCCGGTGCTCAGCTGTGTCACTTTGATGCCAACTTAGGATGGTTGAGAAATCAGAACATGACGGTAGGCTGGGGATATGGAGCACCAAAGGGCAGGGTTTGGTAGGAGGGTGTGGGTCCCTTGATCCCCATGGTAGCAAGCAGGGGACAAGAAGACCGGAAAGTAGTTGGCGGGGTTATAAAGGAGGTGGTGCAGCTATCTGACTTGCATCCAGACTAGAGTACAGGAAGACTCCCACATCAAAGCTGGATAAATACAGAGTGCTCCTCATCCACTTTCTTTGAGGTTCCAGTGGACTGTATTGGAAAACTGATCGTTGACTAGCAGATCAGTCGTGCGTGGGACAAAGTTCTATACTCAGAGTGTATAGGGGGTTAGCGATAGAGCATGTGGTACCCAGTTTTATCTCATCTCAGATGATCCATCAGGAGTGGTTTGCTAGAAAATGAGCTGGCTAAGGCTTAAACCAGGTAAGATAGAGCCAATATTGATAGGTTGAGAAGCAACTAGAAGCTATTGCAGCGATTATAGTGACTACCTTGATCAAGAATGTACACCTGCTGTTTGTTATCCAAATACATAATTTGGGGGTCTGGTTATACCAACATCTGTTTTAGATCACCAAGTAGCAGCTTGGCTGGCATTTTTCCATCTGTTGTTGTCCAGACATATATGACCTTTACTTTCAGATGCAAATCTTGCTATTGTTATCCATGCCATTGCCTTGGCTATTTCAAGATCAGACCACTGCAATATTCTCTGCAAGGGGACACTCCTTAAGGGTATTTGGAAATTGAAACTGATACAGAACATAGCCACCTGTTTGGTGAATGGTACCTTGAGAGGGGCAGGTGACATCAGTTACCTGCACTGGTTAGCTTCCACTCAGTGTTGTCTCTCTCTCTTTCCATGTAATATTGCTATAGTAGCAATCAGCAGAAGTGCTTGAACTGGAGTTCCCAAGGTATATACAGCAGAGGAGCTACTAGCAGACTGTACCAACACTTCCCTGTGAGGAACAGACCTTTGAAATTCCCTCCCCCATTTAGCCCAAATCTGTTGACTTTCAGAATATGACTGTCTGTTATCCAAGCTTTTGAGGGAGGGAAGAAGTAAGAGAGAATGGGACAGAATCTGAGGGAGAATAGGGTATTGTTACTTGATCATCACCGGATTTTGTAAGGGATTAGACTTGTTGAGATGCTTTTTTATGCAGTCAAATTTTGCATGCTGTTATGTTCATAACATGCTCACAAAGAAGTTAGACAAAAACATTCTTGCTGGAAGGTTGCAATGTAACACTACTTTATTTCTTAGAATTCAGAACGACACCACACAAGAACACAAAAGAGAGACAGACAAAGCATGCTGGTCCCTAAAGCAGAGAGGTACAACTCAACCCACCCAGGGGGTGGCACATATCGTGGGGTAGGGAAGGGTATGCCTCCCCAAACAGCCTAGTGTGGCCCCACCCACACTCCGCCCCCTCCTGCTTGCCCTTCCCCCTTGGGCCCAGCCCAGGCAGGCTGCTCGTTTTCAGGGAAGCATGCTGGGGCTGGGAGGGCTGCTGGCCCACATGCCTGGTGCTTGGGAGCTGGTGGGCCGTGTGCCACCTGCCCGCTGCTTGGAGGCTGGGGGCCGCGCACCTGGGGCTGCGGTGGGAGCAGGGGAGGGCTGGCAGCTGGTGGGGGGGAGGGGGAAGCTCAGGGCTCTGGCGGGGGAAGGGGGCGGGAGGGGCAGGATCTCATGCCGGAGGGGTGGGCCTGGCCAGGGGCTAGCCTCCCCGAGCCAGGGGTTCACCTGCCACCCATGAACCCACCTTACTTCAGGCTGTCTCTCTGCAGACTGACTGAGATCACATGCTTCCCTGCAGAACCCCCTAGCCTGCAAGCAAGACCAAAAAAACTCTTACCCTTAAAGTGACAGCGTGTCATTTTAACACCATTTTTTTACACCACACACTGTTTTTTAAGGGATGGCAAAACACCTGGAGATTTAAATGGGTGCCTTTTTTGGTTTAAAAAATCGAAGTAAATGAAGTGTGAAAAGATGAGAAGAGTGGGTGCTTGGATGAGCCAGAAAAAATGGGAGGATCATAGGGGGACATGAGGACGACGATAGAGGCGGAGCTGAGATATGGTGTTATATTGGCAAACCCCTCTGGTGTTGGAAGAAAAAGGGAACAGCATTCTGAACATTCGTGTGTGCGTTTGGGGGTAGGAGAGTCCAAGAACAACAATCAGGGACTAATGGAGGAAAAATATCTATTTAAAAAGGAGCTAACTCATTTTGCATTGACTCATTTCAGTCCATCCCAGTTTCTCTGACTTACTTAATCTTTTCCAAATAAGTAGAGATAGATTACAAATGTAAATCAGATATTTTGGGTTGGACTTGGTAACTGAAGCTTGCCAAACAGATTCGGACAAAGGCTTTTATAAGCATGCTGTAAAAACAGAAATGCTGTAAACAAACCATAGAAAGGATGTTTAAAGTCATTTTCTTCTCCCTATCCTCTTCTTTCTATCAGTTCACAGGGCAACACATTACATGTTTGTTCTCTTGGTAGCTATCGTTCCATTTGCAACACACCCACTGACATAATGTGATGTCTTGGCCTGTGAAGGTTTGGTATAAGCTTATTTCAAAATTATATGGTAAAGAGGCAGAATATCCTCAAAGTATCTTAAATCTGCATTTGTAGATGAAAAAGTAAAGAATCGTGTCTCACGGTGGTTACAAGAATTACCATATTTTCATGACATTCCACAGCATAGTGTAACCACGTCATTTTTTACAACATTAAGTAAAATATGGAAATTTGGGAAATTCTTTGTAGTCTGCCGTAACAAAACACATATGTTCATTTAATTTATTCCCTAAATTCTCTAATTGCTCTCTCCTCCTTTTACACATTTGTTCACATGTATATAAAGCAACCTGCTTTTGTGTGTGCTTTTTTCAGTGCTGTCTGCAGGTATGAATTAGACAGATACTTAGCTAAATTCTGTCCTCATTTGCAATAGTGCAACCCCACTGACTCCAAGAGTGTTTGGTTTTTCCACACATGCAGGAAAACCAGAATAAATTATTCAAAATGCCATCCCTTTTCTTCTCTTTCTTTACTAATGATGTGGAAATGTGAATCTCAGAAGTGGGCAGCAGCATGCCTGCTCCTGTGCAGTTATGAGGAATGGGGAATGGTGGGTAGGGATGTCCATAAAAGCGACTGGGTTTCAGGAGCCCATCCAGAATAGGAGCACCTTTTCATTGTGCGTATGGCTTTTCCCTCGATTCACGAAGAATGTGGTACTGATCCATAATTTAACCAATGTTTGGCAGATGACAGACGGCATGTGTATTTGTCTGGAAAAGTAAAGTGTGCCATCATTAACACACATCCTTTTTACACCATCAGTAGAACAGTTCATATGTAGCTGCATATTAGGAGGACCCCCTCAGTCTCAAACACCAACAGTTTACCAAAACCTCCCTCATGCTGCAAGACCAAATAGCCCAATTATAAACTAATAACAATCCTAAAGTATCCTGGACTTTCATCCCACTGTACATATAAATTACTAACAATCTACTATTACCCTATTTAGGTATGGCAAGTAGGTTCCATGTTGAGTTGCTACTGAGATATTCTTATGATGAATTACTAATATGCTATAAAGAAAAATTGCAAGTGTGCTACCTTGGGCTCTCTATGAATTTTTGAACAGGAAAGCTTTTCTGTACTCCCAGAGGGCCAAATGCAGCCCTGCTGGCTTCTGTTTGCATTCCCATTCCACTCTGTACTAGCGGTACTTATTTACTCATTGTGTAAGCTTCCCAGTTCTCTTATGTGAACATTTCTACAAACATTTTCATAAATATCACTAATGACTGTATATCTTTGTATAGCCATTCCCAACAGCTACTCAGTTGTAGCCTTAAAATGTCCATCAAAACAGAAATTCAATGAAAAATGGGGCAGAGGGGGAGAGACGTTTTTTTAAAATCTGTTTCTGATCACCTCATACACACAGACTGTAATTATTTTAGCATTTCTGATAGGCTTGCTTGTGCCTCTGCAGAAGGAGAGCAGAGCTGGGGGTGGACCGTTTAAGCAAGAGAGGATCAGGATGGAAAATGGGGTTTGCAACACGTTTATTAGATAAACAGTCCTCCACGGGCAATGTTACATTGTATTCTACTATATGTATGCCCATCATTGTGTTATGTGAACTCCACTTGCAGTATATGCAGGGGATCAGACACACACACTTCTGGGATTGCTACCACTGTCCTTCATTCTGCTACACTAAAGTGTCCGCACCTGTGTGAATGGTGATGTGAGGGAAAGGGATCCCTGCCTCTTCCTTCCACCGCTCAGCACATCTGCACTTTAACTTCCACAGTTTGGCCCTAAATCAATATATTTGATGGGGAGGATTTTGTCTTTTAAATAAAAAATGGAGTTTCTTTCCAGGATCCAATTAGATGGATGTTTTAGAAATCAAGGATTTCTTTCATATGGAAAGATTTTAATAAGCTGAAAGCACAAGATATCTTTGAGAGATCCTTTGTGCAGAGAAATAGGCACCCAAGAATAATCCATGTGTTATATTCTGAAGAGCTCTGTCATCAAGGATGCAAGCAAGGAAAAAACATAGCACCTTATTTTTATGTGAGGTTTTTAAAAAGTGTATTTAACTGTGTCAGCTCCCTCGCCTACAGTCACAGGCTATTGCTCTCCAACCTTCTCAGATCCACACAGGGAAGAAATCCCATTCATCATTATTGATTACTTTAGGCCTTGAAGGGCTTTGTGAGGCAAAGGCTGGTGTCAATGTAGGACAATGGGCCTGGTCAGACCCTCTCTAGGACTCTTTGTTTAGGCTTAATGGGGTGCCTGTAGCACTCTGTGTATATGTCTAAACTGAACATTCTGAAGCAGAGCTCTGTGTAAACTCAAAAGCTTGTCTCTTTCACCAACAGAAGTTGGTCCAATAAAAGATATGACCTCACTCGCTTTGTCTCTCTAATATCCTGGGACCAACATGACTACAACAACCCTGCAATAAACGGAGTATCAGTTCCATGCAGTACAAAAAGCTAAGAGAGAATTGCACTGCCAGGATCAAGTTTGCTTTAAGAACTATTGGGAAGGTGGGAAACAATAACATTCAGTTATGTGGAAAGTCAGGGACATTTTTCAGGTAAGAACACAGACTTTGGTGTCTGTTTGGAAAAATCTACCCATCCAGAAGTTATGGGCTTGATGCAGGAATTACTGGGTGAAATTCTATAGCCTGTGTTATGCAGAAGATCAGACTGGGGTAAAATTTCAGAAGTGCCTAATTGACTCAGTAGTCTACATCTAATTTTCAAAAGTGACTTGGCCATTTAGGCAGGGCCGGTTCAAGGAAGTTTGGCGCCCTAGGCGAAACTTCCACCTTGCACCCCACCCCCAGCCCTGCGGCAGCTCCCCGCCCTGAGGCGCCCCCTCTCCAAGGCAGCTCCCCTCCCCGGGGAGCTGTGCGGCAGCTCCCCTCCCCAGCTCACCTCTGCTCTGCCTCCCCCCCGAGCATGCCGCCCCCACTCTAATTCTCCTCCCCTCCCAGGCTTGCGGCGCCAAACAGCTG
>NW_020664373.1:8253905-8292514 GCF_002925995.2 Terrapene triunguis
AAAAAATGGCTTTATATTTAAGAATTAATTTAAAAACTCTGTCTTTTTAGAGATCTGGCTCAGCTCACATAGCCTTTATCTACAGCAATCCTAACATATTACCGTATGTCTTTTCGAAAGGACACTGCTACTCTATGTAAACAGAGAGATGGGACTTCTGATGGGGTTTTCATTCCTCCCTGCTACTAATATCTATCCAAGTTAAGTGCATGCATCAGTGAAAGAATTCATCATAGCAATTGTTTGTCTGCCTCTCCCCCTCCATTATTGTTATTACTTGGACTATAGTAGATATGAACAAGTATATATATCCCTTTCCATTTCTTCACCAGTCATTATATTGATTGCTATGTAAAACTGTTCATTTATTTAAGCTCTCACTGTCTTTTGAAGGTTATGCAACTGGCAATAGTTAGGATAACCTTTAGTTTGACCTTTGTAAGCAATCACAACATGCCGGGAAGCAGCACCATTTAAGGTTTGATGAAGTATTGACTTTTATGCACGTTCAAAGTGGTTTCTGAAAATTGAGGTCTAGCTCAACCTTTGGGGAAAGTAAATTTTAATCTCCACACAAGATTTTATTTAATTTTTAACTTTAAACAGAAATCACTAACAGTGACTGAAAAACATTTTCTGCTCTTTTTTAAAAGAAAATTTCCAACAAGCTGAGTAAGGCAAACCACTAGCTAGCAATCTGGCTCCCCATCAGACTAATTTTGACCCAGAAGAGATATTCAACAAACACCTGGAAGAGAGGACCAGGATGGTGTGTCATCCACTCAACAGCTGACATACACTGCAATATGAAAGTGCACTGAAGAAATAACTACTGGTATGTCAGGCATATTGTGGAAACACAAGAAGCCTCCAGGGCTAAAAGTAGCTTAGTTCCCTGGGGACTAGTATTTTGTGTCTTTCTAATAAATTCAGGAGGCAACCAGTAAAATCAAAATGGAGGGAAGGATGGGTGCAAGAAGAAGAGAGCCCATTCTGAACTGCCAAATATTATTTTGTTCATGTAAATGAATACGGTGTAGAATCGAAATTGTATTTTAGGTTGAGGGGATGGGAACTCTTGCAAAGACAAAAATGAATAGAGTTGTTAAGCCCAATCTTGCTCCCAGTGTCTTCGATGGAAGGATTGGGCTCTTTATGGAATGTTGACGTGTAGTGATGACCATGATGGATCAATGCTGGAAAGAATTCTAGTCCCAGATTTTTAAAGCTATTGAGGTGTTGCTGCACTCAGAGTTGCAGTAACTGATTTAGGAGCCTGTCTCATTTCCAAAAGGGATTTAGGCACAAAAGGGATTTAGGAGTTTAAAACTCTTTAGGTATTGCAATGCTGAGCACAGCAACACCTAAATATGCTTAATAATCTGGGCCATAGACTGAGATTATTGCTGCATTCAGACAATTTTCTGCCATTGCATGGCATTTCTTGTATGACCTCCTATGGTCTATTTGTCATCATTCTCCTGTTTCTTATGGCTTGTTTCTGTCTCCTCTGGTTTTTCCTCCATGTTTCCTTAAAACAGAAAGCAGCAAAAAGTACAATTAATGTTCTGATATGAGTTTGGCTTTATATTGTACATAGCTTGGGGGGGGGAGGATTGTTTGTTTTAATTGAATTGTGATACTGTTTCTCCCTCCTCCCCGAACAATAAAAACACTTAATAAAAAAGGGCTTTAAATAACAAAATAGTCAACATTTTAAGCCTAGTTCCATGATAATTTCCAAGGAAAAAGGTCCTTATCAAAAGTCCTCTTTCACATGCTCCAAGTTGGGATTTACGAAATAAGAAATCAGGGTCATGGTCACTGTGAACTCTACTTTCATAAAGGGTTTGATCATTATGCTCTAGATAGGCTGCAATCTGTTGCGCTTGATGCTGGAATTATTGGGTGAAATTGTATGGCCTGTGCTATGCAGGAGGTCAGATTAGATGATTATAATGGTCTCGTCTTAAAACATATGAAACTCCCTAGTAAAATGAGGAGAAAAAGTGTAGTTGCTGTAGGAGGTTAGAGAGGATTTAAGAAGTGTCTTATTGCAGTACTTTCTGCCCCCATTATGGCTTTTTAGCAGGTGTGGTGCAAAAATCACTGCCTTGTGAATGAGCAGAGTATTTTCCCCTCCTGTACCAGACCTCCCATGTCTGTTACTGGGGAGGGGAGAACATTTCAAGGATGAATCAGAGCTGTACTGCATAGTAGAAAATATAATAGAAAAGATTTTATCAGGAGAAAAGAAAGATTTTACACTTCCCTTCTTATATACAAAGGTTTAGGAGACAGCTGGAAGAAGAAACATAAAATATTCAGTAGGGAAATGCACATCTCTGTGAGGCTTTTTAATTGTTGTTTTAAACATGCCTTCCCTGTAGGATCCATTTTGTCCAAGTCCAGGTGGTTACTGACAGGGGAGAGCATGTTTTCCTGCTCTGAGAAATCCTTCAAACCACCTGGGGTTTCAAGCAAGACATAAAAAGGGACCAATATGTGACCTGATCGATTTTTCAGAGGTGCTGAGGATCTCCAACCTCTACTGAAATTCGAGAGGTCAGAGGGGTACAATGCCTTTGAAAATCAATTACCTCACTTATTGAGGTGACTTAATATGGATTCATATTCCTAACTTTAGGCACCCATTGGGAAACTTTTCCCTAGCAGTCTAACTGGGTATTTAAGTTGGAATTATGGAGGCAGGTGAGTATGAAGGTGACATTTTATATAGCCATTTTTCTTGCTGCAACTGCATTTTGTAATGGGACAGGGCAGACAAGCCTGTCACCAGGTCAGTGTTACTGAGATACAGGCAAGTTAGTTCAGCTGTGGACTGGGGTAATCAGGATTGACAAGAGTTCCATTAACAGCTACTAAGGGGATTTGAAACATTCTGTGAATTGGCCTTGAATGAAGCTCTTAAGCTTGAATTCTCCTGTGATCCAGCACCGCATATGTAACATTAGAAGAGAAAAAAAATATATAAACCAAACGAGCCCCCATATATTTGTTTGTAACGATAGGTCAGCCAGACATTGATGCCAATATCCCAGATCTTTTGCAGCTTCTGCAGGAAAGTTTCTGATGAACAGAGCCCTAAGCATCTATTCAGGGATATCGCTCTAGTGGAAAGATAAATGTTATTCCTTCTACAGCACAGGTATGATTGTTAGGTCTGATAGAGATGGACTGTAAATGGACCTTGTATGGGCAGAGATAAAAAGGAGCTTCGGGTTTAAAAAAATAAAAACAGCAGGAAAGAGATCAACTAAGAAGGGTCAATCAGTCTAAAATAACCACTTATGTCAAGGGACCAACACATACTAAGTGTACGATGACAGGCTGGGAATAAGATTGGAGTCTGCTAGTAAGTAATTCCTTTAGTTATTGTAGAAGCAGGGTTCTGGAGTCACTGAGGAGACAAATAATATCAGTAAGCTAGCACAGAGCAATTTAAATCCATATTTATTTCAGATAAATGAATATGTATATGCTTCTTGTGACCTTTGCCAAATGCCATTCTTTATCATCCCAAATAGCATTTCAAACATTTTAATCAGGGTAAGATTTAGATGTCTTTTTTTTCTTTTTCCTTTTTTTTTTTTAAAGTGAGGCTCTCTCTCTCTCTCAACACAAAAGCTGAGTGGAGTCCTTCAAAATACTAAGAGGGTCTGATCAGCTATGAAAAGTTTCATCAAAGTAAACAAGCTGCAAGTGGCACCCTTCTTTAGTTCAAGTACAATAGCACACAGTTCTTCTTGCCATGCAAAGGAGAGAGGTGGAAAAGAAAAAGGAGAGTGACTTTCTTCCATTTGTTTAAGTTCAGAGAGAGATCATGCATGCCAGGATCTCTAGAATCTGACCTAGCTGAATTCTGAGATGTTGCAATTGAGCAGAAGAAAGAAAAAATGCAGTGACGTGGAGTTTAACAGTCCTAGTGACTGCTTCTTCCATTCACATGTAGAGAGCTTACATTGTTAGTTCCCATCAAATCCAAAAGGCATTGCAGACTGTAATCCCTCACCTATCAATGGGCAAAGATACATAACTACAACAGTGAGATGAAAGTTAAGAGCCAGCTCATATAATAGCACCTCTTTGAGGCAAACATGGTGATGATCATCTCTATCATTCACCATCAGCTAAAAAGAACAAAGCCAACTCAAGCCACCATTTTTTCTACTTTGAAACTGCTGCAAACACTTTTCATTCGAGCCTGCCACCAGCAAAGTGCTCACACGTGTGCAGCTACAGAATGCAGATAGCAGAAGCTGTTAATAAATACAGCAGCCATCCCTTTCCCACACACCATTACCCCCAACCCATGGGAATTCAACCACATCACATCTACAACATGTCTTGGGTATGCTAGACTCCAAATCTGGACCTCATGGATGGTAGCCAGTAATGTCTTCGGAAGATACCACACTCCATGTCCCTGACCAGGACTTTGTAATGTTCAAAATAGGCAATGCATCCATCCCAGATTATTCCCTCTGGATTTGTGATTGGAGGGTCCTTTCTGCAATCGGAAGGAGGGATATTTGCTCCCTCCTCACAGAAATTGCTTCTCCCAGAGCCCTCTGTCATGAGCTTTTACAGCACAACGGAGCTTAGTAAGGCCCTGGTTTTTAACCCAAACTAGTACATGCTGGGACAAGACACTTACAGATTTCAGGTAGATGACTGAAAATGCCAGGTGGGTTCAACTAAGCCGGTTTGTTCTTTACCTTAACACTGAACCTGAACATTGTTAAGACTCCCAGGTAGGGTGACCAGATGTCCCGATTTTATAGGGACAGTCCCGATTTTGGGGTCTTTTTCTTATATAGGCTCCTGTTACCCCCCCACTCCCTGTCCCGACTTTTCACATTTGCTGTCTGGTCACCCTACTCCCAGGGTATGTCTATAAAGTGATTAAACACTCGTGGCTGGCTTGGGTCAGCTGACTGAGGCTCATGGGGCTGGGGCTGCTGAGATGTAAAATTGCTGTGTAGATATTTGGGCTCAGACTAGAGCCCAAGTTCTGGGACCCCACGACTGGGGAGGGTCCCAGAGCCTGGGCTCCAGCCCAAGCACAAACATCTATACTGCAATTTTTAGCCCCACAGCCTGAGCCCTGTGAGCCTGAGTCAGCTGACACAGGCCAGCCACAGCTGTGCCGTGGGTCTTTTATTCCAGTGTAGTCGACATACCCTTGTAACCTGGGAGACAAGGCAGCTTACTTCTCTGGTTCCACCATGCCACCTGCCTGATGGAGAAAATTAACAAAGAACTGGAAGCAGAGTAATTTTTTTTTAAAGGTTATGTTAAAAGTGGAATCTGTTACGCGACTTCTGTTCTGATTGTGTTGATCATTCATTAGTTTAGTGGAGAAGCCTTGGAGCATGGGGTTCCTGCCATCTCTTTCCAGCACACTGCGGTTGTACAGTATGTCCCCTTCTGAATCTATATGGCAATAAGAGCTATATAGAGAGCTGAATAAAATATTGTTGTGATGCTGTTTGAGATGGGAGGGGAAATGGTCTCCCCCATCTGCCTCATCCTGGTTGAAATGCCGGGGGAAGCCGTGGGAGTAAGCAAAAACGCAGCATGTTTGCAAGGGCTTCTGTGAGCCCTCCAGAGGAAAATAAGTATCTGATTAGAAATCATACTGTACAATGCTGTTTCTTCTTACAGTCATACAGTGATGTTGTTGACTGCTAAATTATGAAGGACTACAGCAACACGGCTAAGCCACAGAGAAAGGAGAGCAAAAAATACTGGCTATCTCTATAAAGGAAACAATAACATAGGGAAGGTGAGATAGGCATTTAGAAGTAATAAATGTAAGGCATTTCACTAATAAGGAAGCATTATTGAGTTTATTCTAAGCTCCAGTAACAAGGCCATACAATGACCATATATCTGAGGGGGGGAAGGTGAAGAGCAGAAAATCAATTCTTACTTGTGACACATATCCAAGTACATAGAAACCCGTTTTAAGTGATCACTCAAGGGAGCAACAACTTGCAGTGGCCTTCAATAAGAAGATGGAGCAAAAATAATAATACATTTAGGTCTGTCATTTAAGACAGGAATCTTAAAGATGGCCTCTTATACAGGTTTCACTGTATTTATATTTAGAATGAGCTGCAAAGAATTCATTACAAAAAAACAAGAGAACTTGCTGCATGATGAGGTTTTGCTTATGACCTGCCTTCCTTCCAAATGACCTACTTAGCTCTCAACATTTAGATATGCATTGCATGTAATTGGACTGTATGCAGCAGGAGTAGCAAAGAGCTTTCTAGCTGGCGGATGTGGTTTGAAAGAGCAGTGATCAATGGATTCTGGCAGTCGTATCTTTCTTCTTTCTGTTCGGAACTGGTATGGCCATCAATATACATAAACTTTTAACTAAGAGAACATGGTAGTGTGCTTTTCCTCATTTTGAGCAATGGGTTTAAAAAACAGTCATTTTTCTAAATACCTCTGGTTTGCATAAATGGTCTAGGACGTATTGCTTAACAGAACTTGTTGAAATTCTTTGTTCAAAACATTTTTTAAAAACTGGAAGCCCTCGCATAAAGCTCCTGTTTTATCTAAATGTTCCATATTTTTGTCATAGCCAGAAATGTCGATTTTTGCTTTGTCTGTTACCCTCTGTCCATTTTATTCCTTCTTTCTCTTTCCAGGATTTGGGATGGTTTGGTTTTGTTTAGCTTTACTTTTCACTGCTCTTTAATTTTCCCTTTTGCCACTCTGTTACTTCAAAAGATTAAGTTTTGAAAAAAGATTAGAGTGGGAAAAGGCAAATGAAAAAAACAAACCCCAAACCCTAAATATTATTCATTCTGTTGCATTCAATAGCAAAAAGCGGGGAAGGGGGAAAAGAAAAACAAAAAAATAACTTTAAAAAAAAATTACTAGCCCACTCTCCTCCACCCCATGATAACTCCAAAGGCCATAGAAAGGGGCAGGAAACCAGGCCAGCCTATTGGACAATAAAAGGCCTGGCTGATTGATGTCCTGGGAACCTTTACCTATAAGAAGCAGTTAATATGGCTTTATGGAAAGTAGGTCTTGTCAAGAAAACCTGATTTCATTCTTTGATGAGGTTACAAGTTTGGTTGATAAAGGTAATGGCATAGATATATGTAATATATTTAGACTTTTGTAATATGTTTGACTTGGTACCTCATGACATTCTGACTAAAAAAAATTAGCACTATACAACATTTTTATTTGGGGGAAGTTCTATGGCCTGTGTTATACAGGGGGTCAGACTAGATGATCACAATGGTCTCTTCTGGCTTTGGAATCTATGAATTTCAATGGAGCACATGTTGAATGGAGTAAGAACCAGCTAACTGACTGATCTAAAAAAGTAAGTTGTCAATGGAGAATCATCATCAAATGGGTTTTTTTTTCTAGTGGCATTCCTCAGGGATCAGTACTAGGCCTGACATTATTCAGTATCTTTATCAATGATCTGGAAATAAATATAAAAATCACAGCTGATAAAATCTGTGGACAACACAAAGATTGGCAACGTGGTAAATAAAGATGAGCAAAGGACAGCCATGCAGAACAATCTGGATGTCACTTTGAAGCTGGGCTTATTGAAACACAATGTGTTTTAATACAGCCAAATGCAAAGTTATACATCTAGGAACCAGGAATCCAGGCCATACCTACAGAATGAGGGACTGTATCCTGGAAAGCATGGAAAAGGTTTCACGGGTCAGAGTGCACAAGCAATTCAACATCAGTTCCCACTACAATTCTGTGGCAAAAGGAATTAATGCAATTCTTGGATGTATAAAAAGGACAGGAGTGAATAGCATAAACGAGGGAGTAATGATGAAGAGTAGGGAGGTGATTTTACCTCCACTTACAGCAGTGGTGAGACTGACACAGGAATACTGGGTATAGTTCTAGTGTGCACATTTTAAAAAGAATGTTGAAAAATTAGAGAGGGTGCAAAAAATGATTTGAGGGTGGAGAAAATGCCCCAGAGTGAGAGACTTAAAGAGTTTGATCTGTTTAGTTTATTGAAAAGATGCTCAAGAGGTAACTAGATGATGGTGTATAAACTTTCATGGGTAGAAAATAGCAGATACTAAAAGGCTCCTACTAATACAGCCCAAGATGCCATTAGCGTTCTTGGCAACAAGGGCATACTGTTGATTCATATCCACCTTCTCGTCCACTATAATCCCCAGGTCCTTTTCTGCAGAACTGCCAGTCAGTCCCCAGCCTGTAGCAGTACATGGGATTCTTCTGGCCTAAGTGCAGGACTCTGCACTTATCCTTGTTGAACCTCATCAGATTTATATTTGGCCCAATCCTCCAATTTGTCTAGGTCACTCTGGACCCTATCACTACCCTCCAGCGTATCTACCACTCCTCCCAGCTTAGTGTCATCTGCGAACTTGCTGAGGGTGCAATCCATCCCATCCGCCAGATCATTAATGAAGATGTTGAAAAAAACAGCCCCAGGACTGACCCCTGGGGCACTCCGCTTGATACCGGCTGCCAACTAGACATCGAGTCATTGATCACTACCCGTTGAGCCCGACGATCTAGCCAGCTTTCTATCCACCTTACAGTCCATTCATCCAATCCATACTTCTTTAACTTGCTGGCAAGAATACTGTGGGAGACCGTATCAAAAGCCCTGCTAAAGTCAAGGTATATCATGTTCACCGCTTTCCCCATATCCACAGAGCCAGTTATCTCATCATAGAAGGCAATCAGGTTGGTCAGGCATGACTTGCCCTTGGTGAATCCATGTTGACTGTTCCTGATCAGCTTCCTCTCCTTGAAGTGCTTCAAAGTGGATTCCTTGAGGAACTGCTCCATGAATTTTCCAGGGACTGAGATAGGCTGACCAGTCTGTAGTTCCCCGGATTCTCCTTCTTCCCTTTTTTAAAGATGGGCACTATATTTGTCTTTTTCCAATCATCCGGGACTTCCCCCGATCGCCACAAGTTTAGGCCCTGAGTCACACCAGCCCCATGGCACAAATGAGGAGTGTCAGTAGAAAGACAGCTGGGAAGCTGATGGAAAAGGACTGCTACTGTGTTGCCACCTCTGACAAGCGAGGGCCTGGAAGAGGCAGCTAAGTGACTGCAATAAAAGTAGGAGCTGTCCTCAGATCAATGGAGGAACAAGGAGCCAGAAGGCTAGCGGGTAAGGTCATGAGAGAGACCTGGAGTTGATGGTATGGCGATAGATAAAGAATCAGCCAGCAAGGCTGCAAGGAGAAGGCCAAGATTTAGCAGGAACAGGGGCCATTTGGGTTGGTAGGAAGCTAGAGTGAAGTCAGAAAAGAACTACCCACCCCGGATACTGACTGAAGAGCAGTAGCATAGGAAGTCAAACTGCTGCACAAGATGTGCCATTCAGTTACAACCCATCTAGAAAAAAGTATCAGCTTCCCACTGACACAGGGGCAGGAGAGCTCCAGATGCTGGAATCCAGCTGCAGTAGAAAGCTGTGAGATAGGGTCACAAGGCAGGTCTGCAGAGGAAATAACCCATATGTTTTGTGCTTCAAATGTCAGTGCTTCTTTAAAAAGAGCCACATAAGATACAGCACACTTCTGCTCCCATCCTCCACAGTAGAAGGAAAAACCACTTGTCTTTAAGAAATCATGAAAGAGAGTTTCTTTGGTTAAAAACCCATGCTGGTCAAGAGGGGAGGTGAAAGCAGCAATAAAAATTAAAAACATATATAACAAAATGGAAAAATGGGGAAGCTGATGGCAATAAAAACAGCAGTGAGGAAATGCAGATAACTGAAAGGAAAAACTAAAGGAATCTATTAAATATATGTGGTTGTTAAAGTTAAGGATAATAAGAAGGGAGGCAATGTGCAGCACAGAAGAGCAGATTCCTTGAGATCCACAGCCATTCACTAATATCCATTTTAGGGTTAGTAGAGTGCTCACTTTATATTTATTTTTTATTACAAATATTTGCACTGTAAAAAAAACCAAAAGAAATAGTATTTTTCAATTCACCTCATAAAAGTTGATGATGAGCAAAGCCCGCAGGTAAGTGGGGAACATGGAGACCTGGGAGATGGGTCGGAAACGAGAGAGAGTGTGGGCTATATTGGCAGAGAGAAAGGAGGGTCAGGACAAAACTGGGAGGAAAGATCCAACCAGTATCTTAGATGCCTATATACAAATGCGAGAAGTATGGGTAATAAGCAAGAAGAACTGGAAGTGCTAATAAATAAATACAACTATGACATTGTTGGCATCACTGAAACTTGGTGGGATAATACACATGATTGGAATGTTGGTGTGGATGGATACAGCTTGCTCAGGAAGGATAGACAGGGGGAAAAGGGAGGAGGTGTTGCCTTATATATTAAAAATGTACACACTTGGACTGAGGTAGAGATGGACATAGGAGATGGAAGTGTTGAGAGTCTCTGGGTTAGGCTAAAAGGGGTAAAAAACAAGGGTGATGTCATGCTAAGAGTCTACTACAGGCCACCTAACCAAGTGGAAGAGGTGGATGAGGCTTTTTTTAAACAACTAACAAAATCATCCAAAGCCCAAGGTTTGGTGATGATGGGGGACTTCAACTATCCAGATATATGTTGGGAAAATAACACAGCGGGGCACAGACTATCCAACAAATTCTTGGACTGCATTGCAGACAACTTTTTATTTCAGAAGGTTGAAAAAGCTACTAGGGGGAAAGCTGTTCTAGACTTGATTTTAACAAATAGGGAGGAACTCGTTGAGAATTTGAAAGTAGAAGGCAGCTTGGATGAAAGTGATCATGAAATCATAGAGTTTGCAATTCCAAGGAAGGGTAGAAGGGAGAACAGCAAAATAGAGACAATGGATTTCAGGAAGGCAGATTTTGGTAAGCTCAGAGAGCTGATAGGTAAGGTCCCATGGGAATCAAGACTGAGGGGAAAAACAACTGAGGAGAGTTGGCAGTTTTTCAAAGGGACACTATTAAGGGCCCAAAAGCAAGCTATTCCACTGGTTAGGAAAGATAGAAAATGTGGCAAAAGACCACCTTGGCTTAACCACGAGATCTTGCATGATCTAAAAAATAAAAAGGAGTCATATAAAAAATGGAAACTAGGACAGATTACAAAGGATGAATATAGGCAAACAACACAGGAATGCAGGGGCAAGATTAGAAAGGCAAAGGCACAAAATGAGCTCAAACTAGCTACGGGAATAAAGGGAAACAAGAAGACTTTTTATCAATACATTAGAAGCAAGAGGAAGACCAAAGACAGGGTAGGCCCACTGCTTAGTGAAGAGGGAGAAACAGTAACAGGAAACTTGGAAATGGCAGAGATGCTTAATGACTTCTTTGTTTCGGTCTTCACCGAGAAGTCTGAAGGAATGCCTAACATAGTGAATGCTAATGGGAAGGGGGTAGGTTTAGCAGATAAAATAAAAAAAGAACAAGTTAAAAATCACTTAGAAAAGTTAGATGCCTGCAAGTCACCAGGGCCTGATGAAATGCATCCTAGAATACTCAAGGAGCTAATAGAGGAGGTATCTGAGCCTCTAGCTATTATCTTTGGAAAATCATGGGAGACGGGAGAGATTCCAGAAGACTGGAAAAGGGCAAATATAGTGCCCATCTATAAAAAGGGAAATAAAAACAACCCAGGAAACTACAGACCAGTTAGTTTAACTTCTGTGCCAGGGAAGATAATGGAGCAAGTAATTAAGGAAATCATCTGCAAACACTTGGAAGGTGGTAAGGTGATAGGGAACAGCCAGCATGGATTTGTAAAGAACAAATCCATGTCAAACCAATCTGATAGCTTTCTTCGATAGGATAACGAGTCTTGTGGATAAGGGAGAAGCTGTGGATGTGGTATACCTAGACTTTAGTAAGGCATTTGATACGGTCTCGCATGATATTCTTATCGATAAACTAGGCAAATACAATTTAGATGGGGCTACTATAAGGTGGGTGCATAACTGACTGGATAACCGTACTCAGAGTGTTGTTATTAATGGTTCCCAATCCTGCTGGAAAGGCATAACGAGTGGGGTTCCGCAGGGGTCTGTTTTGGGACCGGCTCTGTTCAATATCTTCATTAACGACTTAGATATTGGCATAGAAAGTACGCTTATTAAGTTTGCGGATGATACCAAACTGGGAGGGATTGCAACTGCTTTGGAGGACAGGGTCATAATTCAAAATGATCTGGACAAATTGGAGAAATGGTCTGAGTTAAACAGGATGAAGTTTAATAAAGACAAATGCAAAGTGCTCCACTTAGGAAGAAAAAAATCAGTTTCACACATACAGAATGGGAAGAGACTGTCTAGGAAGGAGTACGGCAGAAAGGGATCTAGGGGTTATAGTGGACCACAAGCTAAATATGAGTCAACAGTGTGATGCTGTTGCAAAAAAAGCAAACGTGATTCTGGGATGTATTAACAGGTGTGTTGTGAGCAAGACACGAGAAGTCATTCTTCCGCTCTACTCTGCTCTGGTTAGGCCTCAGCTGGAGTATTGTGTCCAGTTCTGGGCACCGCATTTCAAGAAAGATGTGGAGAAATTGGAAAGGGTCCAGAGAAGAGCAACAAGAATGATTAAAGGTCTTGAGAACATGACCTATGAAGGAAGGCTGAAAGAATTGGGTTTGTTTAGTTTGGAAAAGAGAAGACTGAGAGGGGACATGATAGCAGTTTTCAGGTATCTAAAAGGGTGTCATAAGGAGGAGGGAGAAAACTTGTTCACCTTAGCCTCTAAGGATAGAACAAGAAGCAATGGGCTTAAACTGCAGCAAGGGAGGTCTAGGTTGGACATTAGGAAAAAGTTCCTAACTGTCAGGGTGGTTAAACACTGGAATAAATTGCCTAGGGAGGTTGTGGAAGCTCCATCTCTGGAGATATTTAAGAGTAGGTTAGATAAATGTCTATCAGGGATGGTCTAGACAGTATTTGGTCCTGCCATGCGGGCAGGGGACTGGACTCGATGACCTCTCGAGGTCCCTTCCAGTCCTAGAATCTATGAATCTAAGTACTGTAGTGCAATCTCTTTATCATGAAAGTTGAACTTACAAATGTAGAATTATGTACAAATAAACTGCATTAAAAAATAAAACAATGTAAAATTTTAGAGTCTGCACATCCATTCAGTCCTTGTTCTTGTTCAGCCAATCACTCAGACAAACAAGTTTGTTTACGTTTACAGGAGATAATGCTGCCCACTTCTTGTTTACAATGTCACCTGAAAGTGAGAACAGGCGTTCGCATGGCACTGTTGTAGGCGGCGGGTCGCAAGATATTTACATGCCAGATGTGCTAAAGGTGCATATGTCCCTTCATACTTCAACCACCATTCCAGATGACATGTGTCCATGCTGATGACGGGTTCTGCTCGATAATAAGCCAAAGTGTATGTGTTTCCAAGCTCCTTTCAGTAGTGCACAGCCTGCCAGATGATTTTAAATTTGATTTAGAGAAAGAACCTAGATCCCTGGCTCCAAAGACAGTCTCAAATTCCAGACCTCATGCATCGATTGTCAGATTTCTCAGTTTTAGCGTAAAAGAAATAATAATTCTGCTAGCTCATGGAAAAAAACATTTCATGAACATTTTTGAACAATGACAAGGAAGCTTTAAGTTCATGAAACATTTTTCCACAACTCTTTTTGATTCTTTTGATGGGTAAAAATCCCATTCTTATTTTTTTTTAATTTCTAGTTCCCCACTGGAGAAAGGTTGGGGGGAAGTTTAATTTAGATTTTAAAGAGAAATTTGTTATTTTCCTCACTTTCTCACACATTAACAAAAAAACAAACAAACAAAAAAAACCTTCTTCTCTTATTTCCCCACTAGAAAAATAGAAAGAGAGAGTGGGACTTCACCCACAATTTCAAAAAAATCATTTGACTGCAATGGCAGTCAAAAAAGCTAACAGAATGTTAGGAGCCATTAGGAAAGGGATAGATATTATGACCAAAAATATCATAATACCACTAGATAAATCCATGGTATGCCCACACCTTGAATACTGTGTGCAGTTCTGGTCACACCATCTCAAAAAAGATATATTAGAATTGGAAAAAGTACAGAGAAGGGCAACAAAAATGATAGGGATAGGGAATAGCTTCCATACAAGGAGAGATTAAAAAGACTGGGACTATTCAGTTTAGAAAAGAAACAACAAAAGGGGGATGTGATAGAGGTCTATAAAATTATGAGTGGTGTGGAGAAAGTGAATAAAGAAGCTTATTTACCCCTTCATACATAGGTGCTGGAACTAGGGGTGCTGCTGCACCCCCTGGCTTGAAGTGGTTTCCATTATATACAGGGTTTACAGTTTGGTTCCATGGCTCTCAGCACCCCCACTATACAAATTGCTTCAGCACCCTTGCCTTCATGTAATACAAGAACCAGGAGTCGCTCACTGAAATTAAAAGGCAGCAAGTTTAAAACAAACATAAGGAAGTACCACTTCACATGATGCATGGTCAACCTGTGGAACTCATTGCCGGGGTGTTGTGAAGGCCAAAAGTATAACTGAGAAAAGAATGAGAAGTTCATGGAAGATAGGTCCATCAATGGCTATTAGCCAAGATGGTCAGGGATGCAACCCCATGCTTTGGGTGTCCCTAAACCTCTGACTACCAGAATCTGGGACTGCTCTGTTCATTCTCTCTGAAGCAACTGGCACTGGCCACTCTCAGAAGACAGGATACCGGGCTAGATGGACGACTGGTCTGACCCAGTATGGCCATTCTTATTTATAAACAAACAAAAAAGAAAAATTTAATGGTCATTGTAATCCCACTTTTTGATTAAAAACTTTTAGTAGCAATCTTTTTTGACCAACTCTTCTCAATATATCTACTCCCTATGTATTAAATCTTGTAGTCAGTGGCTTCAGGCATGCTTATATTACATGGTGAAGAGGAAATAGTAGTTGTGATTTGGTAACCAATGGTAAAGATTGAGTGTTTGATGGCAACCACTGTAAGAGGCAGAAAAACAAACAGCTTGATTTTTCAATCCCAGGCTGAGTTTGCAGAAGTGGCAGAAAAAAAAGTACCGGTAATCTTTTTTATTTTTCAACTGGGCAGGTTTGATATGGAGTTATTGGGAGAGAAAAAATATGAGCTTTCAATGTCACTTTTACAGAATCACTTTACTCATTATAACGGCTCTTTCCAAACTGGCAAAGTATTTTAGATTGTTGTAAGTATCGTTGTAGCTGTGTTGATCCTGTGATATTAGAGACATAAGGTGGGTGAGATAATATCTTCTATTAGACCAACTTCTGTTGGTGAGAGAGAAGTGTGTAAGCTCGAAAGCTTCTCTCTCTCCACCAACAGGACTTGGTCCAAGAAAAGATATTACCTCACCCACCTTGTCTCTCTAATATACTTTAGAGTTTGAACGCTGCTTGCATGGCTCTACAGCAGTGCTTCTCAAAGTCGGGCCACCGCTTGTTCAGGGTAAGCACCCTGGCAGTCCGGGCCAGTTTGTTTACCTGTCGCGTCTGCATGTTCAGCCGATCGCAGCTCCCACTGGGCGCATTTCGCCTCTCCAGGCCAATGGGGGCTGCGGGAAGCAGCGCAGGCTGAAGGATATGCTGGCCGCCCTTCCCGCTGCCCCCATTGGCCTGGAGCGGCAAACCGCGGCCAGTGGGAGCCGCGATCAGCCGAACCTGCGGACGCGACAGGTAAACAAACTGGCCCAGTCTGCCAGGGGCTTTCCCTGAACAAGTGGCGCACCGGCTTTAAGAAGCACTGATCTACAGTACTCTAGCTGCATCTCATATGGATTATACAAACCATTTTTATTTTCTTATTTGTATACTAGAACACATCCTTAGACGATAGACAATATCAGCGAAGTCATGAACTTTGAATATGTGATTACCTAGCAGAGCAGAAGGCACTATTCTAGTCTGTCTGGGACTGAATATAATATGTATTAAATAAAACCTGTCTAAAACCTTTCTATACTGAAATCTGGGGCAGAGAACATGGCTCATTTTCTTTTGCAAAGTGCTATGTGTGCTGTCCTTTTGGTGATTACAAAAAGGTTATTAATAAGTTTGCCCAATGAGCCAAAAGTCTCTAAAGATGAACAGTAATTTAATTCCTTACATGGTGGGGGTTTTTGTTCTTTAAAACAAGGAAAGGAAATATTTTTAGAAGACTGTAAACAGTTTAGAATAGAACTAAGCAGTTTTGAAATGGTCTCTTTTTAACCCCTTCCTGGCCACCTGTATATTAACATGGTCATCCCTTGAGCCCCCTGAATACTGGACATCAGCAATACATGCCTGACCCCTGTGCAATAGACTGTACTGTCATTCACAGAATTAAAGTTCCTGCACAAATCATCATGATTTCAGGTGGCCATTAATCCAGGAGCTACTGACATGACAGATCATAAGGGCTGGGTCTCAATTTTTTGTAGTATGGGGCCCTTAATCTTCCAATAATTGACACATATTTTAACCCATAATTGCTTCTGCAAAGTGGTGATAGCTTATTGTGCGACTCCGTATCTGGTGATCTTTAATTGGTGGGTTATTAGTATGATGGGCCATAGCATGGGAATGAATGTGTTTCTAATTGTATAAAGTGCATATACCCTGAATATGCAGGGTAATATTACACACACTGCATTTTGAATTAAGTCATTAAAAATGCAGTAGTTACTGTATATGCCTGATGATTATCATGGCTGCATGGCGTATTTTATTCTGTTTGTGTTATCACAGATTAATACCATCAGAGAGAAATAGTACAGGGAAGGCAAAAATAAGAGACAAGGAACTTTTGAAGACATCTGCCAATTTTACTACTATTCAGAATAGTGCTGTATTGAAAAAAAATCTTACTGTATGGCCAAATAATAATAAATCATGTACTAATACTAATGAACCTCAAATTCACAAGCAATGAAATGCAAAAATCCTGAAACTACAAATCTTTTTTTCCCTACACCCAATAGCTAATTATCATATTTGATTTAATAACAGCTGTAGATGAGTTAAAGAAAATCCCTTCTAAGGGATCAACTTTTCACTATAACTAATGTTTACAGATGAGTTTAAAACCTTTGGCAAGAAGGTTCCTTTTGTAAAACACAACCACTTAGCTATTGCATAGCTGTGCATGCTACGACCATTATGGCAGTATAGATTACACAAAAATCATGTTAGAGTGCTGGTTATGAACCAGAAAACATGTGATGTGCAATTTTATTTACAGGGATTCAAATTCATTTAAAAAAAATCATCCGCATCTTTTAACTAATTACAGCTTGTTTTTAAAATTGATTCCATTTTGTGTGCAAATGCCCAATTTTGTTCATGTTAGCTACAGAAGACTTCCACTGATGTCAGTGGTAGTTTTGCAAGAGTACCCTTTTTAAAAAGGTACATTCCTACAGTAACGGTCCAAAGCACTGAAGTTTACTATAGAAATACTGCAGTGTTTGTGGCTCATAGTGTAGAATGGTGAGGTGTATATATATATATATACACACACACACTTTTTTTCTAATATACAGGCAAGACAAGCAAGATTTCACCCCCAAATGCAATAAACAAAATCTCTTCTTTAAAGAGGATGGAAATAATAAAAAATATAAGAGAAAGCTGTGTAAGCAGATGTATTCAATAAATATATCTGTTCTGTATTCTGGAAAAAACAGATAATGTAGTCATATCATATGATGAGGATAATACTGTTTCCATTCCACTAGTATCTCAGAAGGATGTTAAACAGCAGCTACTAAAGATAGACATTTTTAAATCCCCAGATCCAGATAACTTGAATGCAAGAGTTTTAAAAGAGCTAGCTGAGAAGCTTACTGGACCATTAATGTCGATTTTCAATAAGTCTTGGAATACTGGGGAACTTCCAGAAGACTGGAAGAAAGCTAATGTTGAGCCAATATTTAAAAAGGGTAAACAGGATGACCCAGGTAATTATAGACCAGTCAGTCTGACATCAATTCCAGTCAAGAAAATTAATAAAGTATTAAGGACAGTGAAACAATAATGCCAATCAACAGGAGTTTATGGAAAAGAAATCCTATCAAACTAACTGGATATCTTTTTTTCCCCCATAAGATTACAAGTTTGGTTGATAAAGGCAATAGTGTCTATGTAATACACTTAGACTTCTGTAAGGCATTTGACTTGGTACCACATCATATTCTGATTAAAAAACTAGAATGCTATAAACTTAACATGACACACATTAAATTAATTAAAAGCTGGCTAACTGATAAGTATCCAAATGTAATTGTAAATGAATCATCATTTAGCAGGTATGTTTCTAATGAGATCCTGCAGAGATTCAATGTTGGTCCTATGCTGTTTAGCATTTTTATCAATGACCTCGAAGAAAATATAAAGCCATCACTGATAAAGTTTGCAAATGACACAAAAATTAGGGGAGTGGTAAATAACAAAGAGGACAAATAATTAATTCAGAGTGGTCTGGCTTGCTTAGTAAAATGAATGCAAGCAAACAATGTGTTTTAATATGGCTAAATGTAAATGTAACACCTATCAGGAATGGTCTAGTTATTACTTAATGCCCTGCCTTGAGTGTAGGGGACTGGACTAGAAGATTTATTGAGGTCCCTTCCAGTCCTACACTTCTATGATCTAGAACAAAGAACATAGGACATACTTACAGGATGGGGTGGCTATCTTGGAAAGCAGTGATTGAAAAATATTTGGAAGTCATGATGAATAATCAGCTGAACATGAGCCCCTTGTGCAACATTGTAGACAAAAGGGCTAATGCATTCCTTGGATGCATAAACAGGGGAGGCTTGAATAGGAGTAGAGAGATTATTTTACCGGTCTACTTGGCACTGGTGTGACTGCTGCTGGAATACTGTGTCCACAACTCAAGAAGGATGTTGATAAATTGGAGAGGGTTCAGAGAAGAGCCACAAGAATGATTAAAGGATTAGAAAACATGCCTTATAGTGATACTCAAAGAGCTCAATCTGTTTATCTTAAAGAGAAGGATAAGGGGTGACTTGATCACACTCTGTAAGTATTTTCATGGGGAACAAATATTTAATAATTGGCTCTTCAATCTAGCAGAGAAAGGTATAACATGATCCAATGGCTGAAAGTTGAAGAGAGACAAATTCAGAGAGGAAAAAAGGCACACATTTTTAGCAGTGGGGGCAGTTAACCATTGGAACAATTTACCAAGGATCGTGGTGGATTCTCTATCACTGGCACTTTTTAAAATCAAGATTGGATGTTTTTCTAAAAGATATGCTCTAGGAATTATTTTGGGGGAAGTTCTATGGCCTGTGTTATACAGGAGGTCAGATTAGATTATCACAATGGTCCCTTCTGGCCTTAGAATCTATGAAATGTCATACATCAGAGAGGACTAAACAACAGCTAATGGCAATGGGCTATTTTGGGGCAGTGGAAAGGGAAAACAGTGCCTCATCACATAACTGTTTAACAATACCATATCACAAGTTGCATATACTAGGACGCCTCACCTCTGCTGCAAAACACTGAGGCAAAAGCTCCTTACAGGTTTCTATACTGATTTCACAGAGCTAACTAATGCTTTTAACCCACTACAGCAAATGGACTCTAGAGCTTAACTAGTGCTTAACTCTTGTATATCAGGGGAAGGAGGTTAGAGGGTCTGAGAACAGAATGGTGCGGCTCATTACCAATGTGGAACAAGGTTAGGTAGTTGGACAGCTCAGTCCTGAATTTCCTGGCACTTCTTACTCTAAATGACAAAATTACACTGTTTTATGGAAGGGTATTGTATTTAATGTTGTCATCTTAATGGAGGTTTGTGTGCTGCAGATTTTGCATAAAAGACTACCCTGCATAGACACAGCACTGTCCAGTGGGTGTAGTATCCTACAGCTCCTATATGGGACACCAGTGCAGACGACAGTAAAGTAAGTAGCTTCTGTATATAATAAACTATGGCTCCATACTCTCACATTTCCACAGACATCATTAGAGTTTTGCCACTGACTTCAACGGGAGCAACATCAGTCATCAAGAGCACAAGGTTCTAACATTTGAGCTAAAGGAGAACTCCTTTTACATTGAGGCAGTAATAAACGGTATAATCGCTGGGTCATGACCTCAGGGAGACACAAAACCACGCACAACCAGACCAGCGTATTACACACAATAGCTGCTTTTCAAATATGAATAACTTATCTGGCTTAAATAGCATCACAATACAGGCTTGGTCTATGCTACCAACCCACACCGGTATAACTACGTCACATAGGGGCGTGGAAAATCCTGACCCCTGAGCAACGCAGCTCTACAGACATAGCGCTGTCAGCACTGGGGGTCAGGTTGATGGGACGGCTTCTCCAGTCGACATGATACCACCTCTCAGGGAGGTGGAGTACCTGCGCTGATAGGAGAAGCTCTCCCATCAGTCTAGGTATTGTCTTCACTAAGCGCTACAGCAGCCAGCTGCACTGTAAGTGTAAACAAGCCCTACATATCTTTTTTTTTTTAAAATCCATTTTTGTTGCTATAAAAATGAGAGAAGAAATGAGAAACAAAACATAGATCAGCTGCAGTTCAGCTACAAGTATTAGACTCGAAGCAGGAACTAATTCTGGGTGGGAGGGATAGCTCGGTGGGAGCATTGGCCTGCTAAACCCAGGGTTGTGAGCTCAATCCTTGAGGGGGCCATTTAGGAATCTGGGGCAAAAATCTGTCTGGGGATTGATCCTGCTTTGAGCAGGGGGTTGGACTAGATGACCTCCTGAGGTCCCTTCCAACCCTGGTATTCTATGATTCTAAGTCTTATGGTCTGTGTTATGCAGGATGTCAGACTAGATGATCACTATGGTTCTTTCTAGCCTTAAAAAACCAAAACTTATATATATATATATATATATATATATACACACATACATATACATACACACACACACACACACAGTGTTCTGCTCTAAATAAAGCAAAGCCAAAATAAGATGATATTTTTAATAAATGAAGTACAGGCTACAGATCTGTGTGCTACAATTTAACACAATGCACATTAAAATAAATGGGAGAGGGAAAGAGACTGGGGAAAGAAACACTGTAAAAAAAATTAAAACTACAGTATCTCAGCAGTGCCAGAAAACTAGAAGACAAAAGTCTCCCCAAAGCAACACAGAAACATCATTGTAATAGGAGACTGGATGACTCAGGGGGCTGGAGTGGAATATGGCCCCTTTCACCTCTAGGTCATGGGTTTGAATCCATTTTCAATTGGCTGAGACTAGAAGTTGTTACTATCTGATGGGCGTTCAGTGACCTATGTGAAATTTGTTGGTTGTCTCAGCCCTGTCTGTAGGGGACAGCTGTCCAGATCACACAAGCCATCATCACAATGGTTACCCAACACATACTGTTCTCCCAGACGACACATCCATTCAGTAATTGCCCACATGGCTTGAAGCTCTAAGGGACACCAAGGTTACACTGCTGCCTTCTGTTTCAGGAGTTGACAGGCATGCCTGCCTAGCCTGAAAGAGACTAAGAGAAATTCTCATGTTCCCTTTGTTCTTCAGTCCAGATATTCGCCCTCCCCTCTTCTCTGCAAGACTGAAAGAAAAGTTGTCTGCATTCCTCTATAATTATCCCAGTACTGCCAACCCCAAGCATTCAAAAAGCACGAGTCAGCTCCCCTCCCCCAAAATAATCAATAGATTAGCTTTAAAATCATGACCTTTTAAAAGAAATATATGTTAAATTTGGGCTTCCCACCTCCTCCAAATGTGCTTTCTGACTTTATGGTACACAGTTTCAAGCTTTTCTCTAAAAAAACAGCAAAGAGGCCAGTGACACTTTAAAGACTAACAGATTTATTTGGGCATAAGCTTTCGTGGGTAAAAAACCCACTTCTTCAGATGCATGGAGTGCATCTGAAGAAGTGGGTTTTTACCCACGAAAGCTTATGCCCAAATAAATCTGTTAGTCTTTAAGGTGCCACCAGACTCTTCATTGTTTTTGTGGATACAGACTAACACGGCTACCCCTCTGAAGTTTTTCTCTGCAACCATGAAGGTTAGAAGCTTACTTTTAAAAAATGAAAACAGATTTTTATGTATTCACATGACTCCAAGATCTGGGGCTTTAAGAAAAACATTAAATATCACGAGACTCTTGATAAAAATCAAGAGTTAACAACACTGCATCTTAATATGTTTGTTTAAAATATATCGTGTTCGCATACATGGAGTACGAGCATCAGCATTTCTACTGGTGCTTAGAGGACGCGATGCCTAGAAACCAAGGAACTTGACCCAAAGCCTGCTGAAGTCAATGGGAATCATTCACAATGGGCTTTGGACCAGGGCCAAAAAGACCAGTATTGGATCTTTGTCTTTTCCAAGTCCCAGAGGGATACCAGTAAAGGGATTTTGACTCACTGTTGTAGGCTGCAGTCTCAAAATTCATCTTCCCATCCGCTTCAGTATCCATCCTTGGATAGCATTAATGTAGCAAACACTGTCGGAGAGAACTCTGTCTCTCTCAGAAGTGATGTAGGGTGGGCTTGACATGATTTTCTTCACTTACATTCACACAGTCCATTCAATTGGTCTTCCCATTATCAGTTTCTCCACATCCTCGTACTTCCTCCACCTTCAACCCAGTAACCAAAACAGACACTTCAGCGTCCGTGCCCTGCTGACCACTAGCCAGCGCTATCATGTATTAGCTGAATCAATCATTTCAGCAGCTTAATTCACTCTTCCTCTCACTTTCCCCTCCCATGAAGGAAACAGCTTGCAATTCCTGCAGGTGACACACACTAAAATGCCACCCAACACAACTGCAACACGACAAAAACCTCCTGAACAACCAGGAATCACACAGCACACTGCAGCAATGAACTGAGGCACAAAGTCTGTTTCCCATAAATTACAGATCCAGGGCCTAATCCCATAGTTTTTGTTGAGGCAAAACTCCCATTTGATTTCAGGGATCCCGAGTCATTCACTGGGAATTCTGCCTGGCTGAAAGGGTCTGGCCAAGAGAGTTATGAAGCAACTCTGATGTGCACAGAGCTATTGACTCCCATTGACTTCAATGGGAGCTGAGGGCCCTCCGGCCTCACAGTGATCAGGCCCTAGTTCTGGGCCTGCAGAGTGGATGGTGCCCAACATGTGTTCACTCAAGAAAGCCCCTTTAAAAAAAAAAAAAAGGCTTTATAAGAATTAAACTCCCAAATAATGACATTTTAAGGGTATTTTCTCATTGTGCTGAGCTATAGAATTACACCCATAACTTTCCATAGAGATAAAAAGGGGTTACACGTTCAAGGGGTCACACACAAACAAGCCCCAATAACATACTAACTCAGCAGCACCCTGCAGTGCCCACCAAGGGACTCAAAACAGCTCCCCATAGTATAAAATCTCTGGCATTCCCCTTGTCAACACAGCCAATACATGAAGGCATCAGTTTTATGTGGGTTTGTGCCAACAGGCTATGCGATGGACCCACAGGTTCTGCTTCTCCCCTATGGAGGCGCACCAAAAATTAGCAAATCTCGTTAGGGAGAAGGGGAGGGTCAGAAGGAAAGAAGCACTGGCTTGGTGGAAACACCCCCCACCCCCACCGGACAGTCCAGTGGAAACCCTTCTATTGGGATACAACAAGCTTGGGCTTGACAAGTCAGGGGAAAGTAAGCCAAGAGGACACGAGGCTGAGGATAGAGCTGCTTTCCATGGCAAAATGCCCACTAAACCTTGTGAGGTTTCTCCATCAGCTGATAGTTTAAGGACAAAACCTCCTGCCCTTTCCACAGAGGGTGGGCACCCCTCACCCCCGATGAATCAGTAAGGAAGGAACGCCGCAAGCCGTAACTTACAGAAATTCCTGCCCCCTGTGCATGTTTTGAATCGCATTAGCGAAACTGGCTTATTATTTTTTAGAGCAGAAGTTTATAATTAGGGCCAGGCAAAATGATTGGGATAAAAGAACAACCCTAATCTATCACCCTAGACTCAAGCAACACTCTCAAAGAAATCTTTGAGGGTGTGAAAAAGATTGGTGAATTTTTAAAATATATAATTATGTATTGGGCCTTCCTCATTTTAGCGTGCCCATTGGAAGGGCCAAAACACCACAACTGAGGCTGGTCTCATGTTATTTCTAGTCTTACAGTAAAATCCCATGCCGCACATAAGAAATCTTATATTAATGTGTGACTGCATAAACTCTGGAGGTTTGGATAGTTCAGACAAGCATCTGAACTTTTGGGTTCTTACCCGGGCTGAACGGAACCACTAAATCTTTAGTACCTCATTATAACTGCTACATTATCGCATTGTACAAGAACTGCTTGAGGCTACATTTCTGTTTTTAATAGAAAAAAGCTTTAAATATAGCAGATTATTTTCTCTGCCCTGTGTGACATGAGCTATAATCATCTATATTTCCTCCTTTCATGAACACCATCTGTTTGTGACCATTAAAATCCATTTTCTATGCTGGAGAGATAGGATCTTAAGGGGGATCTATTCAGCCACCATCCAGACACTACAGCCATTCCTAAGGGATCTATTACTGTCTGACACACCCAAGTATTTATGAGCTATAAACTGCCTGCCTAGAATGGAGATTCATCAGTTATGCACGGGAGATGCTGACAATGACGGAGCACGTTGTGGCTGGGAAAAAAAAGAAAAAAAAAAGGTTTCCCCTCAGCTAGCAGCTGTATCGATCAGTTATTTTTCACTGTGGTACATCAACTTCAAGCCATTTGCTTTGGCTTCTCCAACAACCAAGGTTAAAACAGATGCTTCAGACGTGGCGCCCAAACGATACTGTTGAAAGGTCTCAATTTTTCATCATTATTGTCTGCTCTGGTGTCTGCACTCGTTTGGCTTTAAAGTCCTATTTTCTTGAGCTGAACACCCCACAAATCAATACAATGGGTGTTTAGGGCCCAGCCCCTCACATGAGCAGTCCTAGCGAAACCAGGGGAACTGCAGCTTACATAAGTCAGGGTCTGCAGGATCGAGACCTCATTTTGCATTCTATCTTTCATATTGACTATATTCCAAAACACTTACAATAATTGCCATGTTAGGACATACATAATAGAACAGGGAGACAAAAATTTAGTGGTATAAGCAAGGGAAAAAAAAACATGTTTTCAAGCTGCGTTTGGAAAGGAGATAGATACTGGAAGTCTGTTGGAAATGGCAGATGCTGCAGAAGAGAAGGCTCTCACACCAATACTGGCGAGATCTTGTGAAGGGACAAAGAAAAGAAAGAGGGGGCTAGACAAAATAAGAGAGTAGCAGGATGGTTGTGTGGCATATGCACTGATGCCTGGACTCAGGAGACACCGAGTCAGTTCCTGTTTTGCTACCCAATTATTGTGTGTTTAGTCTCTCTGTGTCTCCACTCCCTAGCAGTGAAATGGGGAAAATACAACCTACCTCAAAAGGGACACTCCAATACTATGATGATGGGAGCTATGTAAATACCTAGGTGGGAAGGAGGGAGACAAAGTCCATGAATGTATATGCATTCAGACTATACAAGAAAAATGTTCAATCGTTTATTTTTAGGTCTCATGAATTTTACTGGCCAGCTCTGCTCAGCTAGTATACTCCAGAATGTACCATTTCATGATACTAGAGAGGAAACTCTGGAGCCAGTTTATGAAAGTCAACTAGAATAGAAATCTTAGCATACAGAAAGGTTGAAAAGTTTCTTTAAATTTTAATTTATACCCAGCCACACCCCTGTATACTTCCTGGGCTTTGTGACAGCTGTAGGCCTCTTCAATACCTGGCAGCTTTCTGATTCTATACAATACTGAAAATGTATGTTTTGTGCAAGAGGTCCTCTGTTTAGAAATGTGTCTTATTCTACAGGTGCCAACAAGTGCCATACTCGCTTTACATGGGTCCATAATGCTGAGGGAGAGTAATGATACTGGAAATAGGTCCCAGCTGCAGTTTGGTTCTAGTTCTAAAATTTCTCCAAATTTTGAGTAATCAGATAGAGGTTTTTTGTTGAGCCTATCTCTAAATGAAGCTGTTGACATGTAATCGCTTCAGGGGTGGGAAAGGATGTACTGTAGTGTGCTTGTTAAACTTTTTAGTCAATTACTGTTGCTTTTACAAATGTTATTTTAGGGGTCCTGGATGTACATTACAGTTTCAAATTTGTTCGTTTTTTTTCTCCTAAGCAACAGTATGTAATTTTATTTTTAGCTTGGCCAAAGACCCTAAAAGTCCAAAGGAATTCAAGTGTAAATTGTCTTTTTTTTTTTTTGGCTTGCTTATTACTAAGTCACAGTGAAATCCTCATTTTTCTACAGGCAAAAGTAAGAGTGCTTGCAAGAAGTTTGTGGTTTTCTGTTCTCTGGCTCACTGACACATAACCCAGCCATGACTGCTTACGACAACAGGCAGGAACTTTCTACCTTATTTGGCCACATAGCACGCCTTGTGGTGATAGCTGGCTAACTACTGATTCTAGAACAGACTGAAACACCCATATATGACACTATCACCTGCAAAACTGAATAGCAATGTCAGATGGGAATTCACAGTGGGTGTGCACTTCCTTTGGAATAAATATAGTACATTTGCAACATCTGGTGCTTTCCTGGCCATCTCTCTTACATATTAACAACAACAAAGTAAACCATGCTTTCCCAGAAAATATCTTAAATCATTCCCTTTTGTTCTATGGATTTCTTTCATTTTCCTCCTCCTTAGCTAGCTATGCTTAACACCCTGTTTGAATATGTATTTCTGCTGCTCTGCATGCGAGTACGCAGGCGCACACACACTTCTCTCCAGAGTTTTTGTGTGCATTGATTCGCAGTTGTTAGCATTCCTCCCAACATGCCCATTGTTACTAGACACATCCCTTATCAGGATGTGTCTCCTTCAGTTTCAATTTACATATGGCTGCATTCCACTTAGATCATCTCATTTTCATCACAAAGAAATCGCTAGCATCAGAAACGTTGAATTACAAAGCTATGGTAATAGACAATATTATTGATGCTGCAAAAATAGATCCCATGTTATTTAAAGCTCCCTGTATTTATTTTTCATCATAGTTCGGGCCTTTTTCTCCTGAGTTCCACAATCGGGCCTGACTGAGGGCTCCTAAATATGCATTTCTGTTATACAGATCATAAACCCCATTGTCATTCTCTAGCAGACAGGAGACGTATTTGGAGGGAATCATTTAGCAAGTTTCAGAGCAAGGTATCCCCTCATTCTGTTAGTTAGTTTATGGTACATGAGGACATACACCTCTCAGAAGAGGCAGAGCAGAACATTCAATGGCAGTACATCTCAGACAGGAATGTTGCGCTGTCACACTAAGGAAACAAAGAAACAAAAACCTCTTCCGGCTTTTGTGAGCCAAACCCGTGGTTAGCCTCAAATAAGAGCACAAGGCGCCCTCTTCTGCCTCAAATTATAGCCTGCACAGCACATCACTAGAAAAATAAATATATATATTTGAAATCTCAGTATCTAAGCACAGACACAAAAATATAAGCACTCACATTTAGCTACGAAAAGCTGGGTGATTTAAACGTCAGTGTAAACCATGTGGGTTTTTTATTTGAATTGTGCCTCAAAACAATTTCAGAGGTCATTTTTGCCAGTTAATGCAACTCTTTTCTTTAAACTCAGGCCTGTTCTAACAGATGCGCACCAACCTTCCTCCCTAATTACTTCAGTAGGGCTTGGCAGCACCTTGTGTATCATTTGCTCTCTGGCCTGCTTGCACTTCCTGGTCAGCAAATGCTGCTCTCTCTGAACTGTCCCAGGCATCCATACCCATCCAGCAGAAGCAGAATAAGAAGTAGCACTTCTCTGCTCAGTATACAGCTACAGCTGTAGGACAGCCCTGTCAGGCAGAAGGAGCTAATATAGCACCACCCTAAGGTATTATAAGAATCTCCTAAATGCTGGCTTATATTTTAAATTGAAATGAGCCTGAGCTTCTGTCGTCTTAGTTCTGAAGGAGAGGAAAGGTTTTAATCAAATAGAAAAAAATGATTTAAAAAATCATTTTAAAAAGGCAGAATTGTTTATTTTTGCAAAACAGATCAATTGTCTCCATATCTCACTGCCCTTGCTGGGGTTACACAGGTGTGACCGAGGGCATAATTTAAAGATAATAAGCCAAGCTGATCACTGTGTTGTATAAACCCCAGTGATTACTTTGGTTTGCACGTGTAGAAATGAATGCAGGATGTGTCTCACGAAATGATGATGATGAAACAACACTCCAATCCTAGGCTGAGTTAGCAGGGATGGCAGGTAGCAAAACATCTTTTTAATCTACATTTGATCTGGAGCAGGGCTGGCTCCAGCTTTTTTGCCGCCCCAAGCAGAGAAAAAAAAAAAGATAAAGCCCCGATCGGCAGCACTTCGGCGGCAGCTCAGCTGCACCGCTTCATTCTTTGGCGGCAATTTGGCGGCGGGTCCTTCGCTCCGAGAGGGACTGAGGGACCCGCCGCCGAATTGCCACCGAAGACCCGGACGTGCCGCCCCTTTCCATTGGCCGCCCCAAGCACCTGCTTCCTTCGCTGGTGCCTGGAGCTGGCCCTGATCTGGAGTGAGACAGACACTAAACACGAAGCCCCAGGAGGCCATAAACAGTCACTTCTGGGACTCAGTACTGTATAAAATAAATGTAAGTCACCATACAAATCACTCTCAGAAGTTTGGTTCAGGGAGCTTCTAGGACTTAGCTCCATACAAAACAGAGGCAGATGGGGTCTCTGTCCCAAGACGCTTACGGTCTAAGGGCTAGATTGAGCCATAGGGGCAGGTGCATCACCCTAGAAGGAGTCTCTCTTACAGCTTCGGATGCAAATTATTTCCCGTTCATGCCTGGTCAGTGTGTAGGATGGGCAGAATCATTACTCCACCCTCTTCCCACCTCTCCCTTGCCCTCTTGCTTGAATGAAGTGGGGAAAGCTATCAGGCATGCAGTCATTCACATACCCAAGCTCTCTCCCCCCACCCCCTGTAGTGCATTAATGCTGAAAGCCCTTGTGGAAGAAGTGCGTTAAGCTGCAATTTTACTACAGAGAGAAGATGGTCATTTGGCACAGAAGAGAGGGATTTCCAAGCAGAACATGTAAAAGGAAGAATGGAAATATGAGCAGAGATAAGGATACAAAAGGGGCATGAAAGATGGTAGCATGAGTGCAGTGTAGGCAATGGAGGGTTACCCGAAGTTGGAACTCTCATGATATTATTTCTACAACTTCCTTGTTATGGTCATGCTGGAGATACCATGTGAAAATCTTCTGATAGAGTAGTTCAGCTCTTCCTCTTTTAATCATGGCAAGAAGAAGCTAACAATCTTAAAATAATCTTTTTGAATTTTTTTTTTTTTTTTGGACCTGAATATCCTTTGTCATCTTGAGGCTGGGGACCGACTGGCTGCACCTGGGGAATTACAGTGGACAAGAAGCTGGATATGATTCAGCAGTGTGCCCTTGTTGCGAAGAAGGCCAACAGCATATTGGGCTGTATTAGTAGGAGCATTGCCAGCAGATCGAGGGAAGTGATTATTCCCCTCTATTCAGCACTGGTGAGGCCACACCTGGAGGATTGCGCCCAGTTTTGGTCCCCCCACTACAGAAGGGATGTGGACAAATTGGAGGGAGTCCAGCAGAGGGCAATGAAAACGATTAGGGGGCTAGGGCACATGACTTACGAGGAGAGGCTGAGGGAACTGGGGTTATTTAGTCTCCAGAAGAGTGACAAGGGATTTGATAGCAACCGTCAACTACCTGAAGGGGGGTTCCAAAGAGGATGGAGCTCGGCTGTTCTCAGTGGTGGCAGATGACAGAACAAGAAGCAATGGTCTCAAATTGCAGTGTGGGAGGTCTAGGTTGGATATTAGGAAACACTATTTCACTAGGAGGGTGGTGAAGCACTGGAATGGGTTACCTAGGGAGGTGATGGAATCTCCATCCTTAGAGGTTTTTAAGGCCCAACTTGACAAAGTTCTGGCTGGGATGATTTAGTTGGGGATTAGGTCCTGCTTTGAGCAGGGGATTGGACTAGATGACCTCCTGAGGTCCCTTCCAACCCTAATATTCTATGATTCTATTATTCTATTTGTAAGAGAAAATAAATATGCTTATTTACGAGTGATCAATATACAACTTCACTGTACCATTATCTGTGTTAATTTTGTCACTTTATGAAGTTCCAAGCAATTCCCCACATGCTCAAAACAACACAGAGATTCATATACTGACCAGCCATTTACTAGATGGGAAATAGTGTGTTTTCTATGACAGCTAAGTAATGTCATTGTGGTACAATAAACTTCAGAAGTCACATTAATAGAATTCAAAACGACACAGCCAAAAGCTATTGTTGTTATAGGATTGCTGTTAACTTTGGGGAATTTTAACAGGTGCTTGGGGCCAAATCTGGCCCCTTCACCTCATGTTTTTTTTGCCACTGGATTAAGCATCCCAAATGTATTACTTTCTTTGTACCCCAATCTTTGTTTATCAGTCAGAGACATTATAGAAGGAACTGCACATAAATGGTCAGTAAATCAGGCCCTGGATTGGAAGTCAAGATATTTGCTCTCTATTCCAGCTCTGACATGGACTTGTTTCGTTACCTTGAGCAAGCCAACTCTGTGCCTCAGTTTACCCATCTGTAGAATGGGGATAATATGCTTACCCATTTTTTTAAAAGTGCTTTAAGATCGAGTATTGGTTTTTAAATGTATGTCAAGGCACCCTAAACCCAAGGGCACTTTTGGTGTGGAGCTGTTTTTTTATATAAAATTAATTAAATATTATATCAACATATGATCTAATATATACGTAAGGTGCTCATTACAGTATTATCCAAAGTGCCATATACAGTAATTACAAAATAATCACATACAGATGGTCATAGTGTAATCTATAAGGCATTTAACTGAAGTTCTTTGTGATTAAAAAGAAACAGTAAATCACTATGATATTTACCCTTGCTGTTCCCTATATTTTAAAGACTTACAAATCAAAGCAAATATCAACAGAGTCAACTCCATTAGATTGTGCTGATAGTACTAAGCCAGTAATTAAAACCTAAATGTGTGCCTTTATAATGCCACTGGGAATCTGGAAATTAAGCAACTAAATATTCAGCTGCTTTTTTGCCTGTTTCACAATACAAGTTACCGTTAGCCATCAGGCCTTTGAAAACTGGAGCTTGGTTTTCACTGACCACTCTCTCAGTGGTAAAATTACATAACCCAGAAGGAAAGACAGCTGGATCTTCATGAGCTAAAAAGGCTATGCAACTCAAAACATTTTCACTAGAGGAACTAGTTTTTTCTGACTCAGATGTAGAAATAATTATTAGTCTACTATGAGCCAGACAGTCTTATTTAATGAAGCATCAGTTTAGTTGGGATAAGGCCTACCTAATAATGCTCTATAAAACTTGAAAGTTATATACCCTGAGCGTTTCTCTCTCCAGTAACAATAGATCATTTTTCTAATGGTATGGATATCTATTTAGACTAAATGGCTCCTCTGAATCTCTATCCCCATTAATATTTTCTAGGCCAAAAGAATCACGTTAAGTAAAAGGGACCTTTTGTCCCAGTAAAACTGGGATGATCCCAGTTTTTCGTGTCATGTTCCAGTATGCAGGAACTTCTTTTAGGAATTTTGCTATGTTTCAATTTTTTAATTTCAATCATTATAGATAGATTAGACAATAACTACAAAAATGTTTGTTGAATCATACTGTGACGTGTTACCCCAAGTAGAACTTGTTCTGTGTTTACCAGGGGCAACCAGGCCAGCAGAAGGAGTAGTTAGTATGGTGAACAGTGTGTGGAGAGAAAAGAAGAGTCAGAGGAGTGGAGACAGTGACAAGGTTGTTCTTCTGCACAGAGTGAACACCAACGATACTTGTTCATAATTTCATGACAACTCATTCAGAATACTAAGGACTGAAAAAAAATCCTCCACACCGAGAAACGTGCACAAGCTGCTGTTGAGTCAGAAGCTGGCAGTAACGACAACAGCATGCACTTTTTAAAAAGTCTTTTGTATAATTATTCTGCAAGCTCATTTTTTTTTAAATGGGAGCACATTAAAGCGCACGACAGAACTTTTAGTGTACAACAGCAGGCTTCACACAGCAAGTTAGTGCTCAGCAAGCTAATGCGCTGTAGAGTCACACTCTAGCCTGCCATGTAGACACTCCCTGAGTCTCTCTGTCTCAGTTCCCCATCTATAAAAAAAATTGAGACAATCCTTTCCTATCTCACAGGACCAAATAAATATCTCATATAAATAGCTAAGAAAAAAATTTCATGGGAAAGAAAAAAAAAATAACAAAAAGAAGTGCCTCTTTGTGAGCACTGAAACCCCTGTGCAGAAACGAGGCAGGTCTGACAAGAGAGGACAGATGAGGACTGCCCAGCCAATGGAACTACGTGCAGAAAAAGTAACAGAAGAGAAGCTAGTCCAAGCAAAGGCCAAGGATGGCTGTTGTCTGGGATCTCTGCCTAAAGACCACTACAGGCTGAATGCACTGTATATGCTTTTCCAGCTCGACTACTGTCCCAGCAAAACAGTAATAGCTAAAATTCCTGTGGGAGAAGAATCAATTAGAGGTTAGTGTTCGGCCAAAGTCATCATCCCTTGTGTATTTTCGCTAAGGTAACTCTAGGGACAAATTTGCCTCCTATCTTTTAAGAAAAGAAAATAAGATTTGTTGAAGAAATACAAACACAATCTGATCCTTAGAAGTATAAACAAGTATTTGGTTTCTTCTCCATGCCCCCCGTTGGGAAAGAGCAAGTCACCTTTACCTCAATATAATAGTTCTCCCACATGTACAAACATCCTCCAGTTTCTTCACTGCTAGCTGCTTGATTTAAAAGCGACTTTATTCACAGATCAAAGGATTTCACATGGTGACGGATTATACTCAAGTGTTAATTAGCTTAATTTAACAGATATGGATTCCTTGATTTGGAATTTACTATTGCAATCTGACTTTCCGTCCACTTACCAGGATAACAGGATGAATTGCACTGCACTGCTGATATACTGTCTTTTGTAGCAATACTAATAATGTCCTTTGTTAAGCCCTGAAAACCTGGAACTGGTGCAGGAAGATAACTTGTGGAATAAGATGTTATCGCCATCATTAGAACAGTGAACAGAACCCCATTGCTTTCCCATGGACGTCTCATGAATGGACACTTGGTTTTGAGCTACAAATGCTACATGCTGGTCACCACCAGGGAAATAGGCCACATGTCACTCACTGGGAGGGAAACGCTTGCAGTATTTACTCATTGTATTACTGCAGTGTCCAGACACTCTGTTTAGGAGCAGGGCTTGCAGCACTAGACACTGTACACACATTGTACTCTTTTGCTCTCATAAGCTAACAGTCTCATTGGCAGAGCTTGTGAGACTGAACACTTGTCTTGATGGCATTTTTCTGTCTGTTTGGATGTAACCTATTAACTTTTGAACACTGCATCCGGTTGATTTCAGGGAATGTTCTAGGCATTAATGGGCAGAACCCTACTGATTTGGGGGGGAAATCAGAAAACTGGAAGGGGGACAATGGGAGACACACACAGCCCCTGCCACCTGTTTAGCAGAGCCACAGCTTCAGGAACCTCTGCAATTTTCTTATAAATCAAAGAACTGGTTGACTGCTAACACCTTCCAGCATAGCACTACCGCATCTCAACTCTGCTCAGCCACCCAATACAATTTAACATTTTGACCCGGTGAATTACTTTTCTCACAGACATAAAGAAGAGAAATAATAATGGAGGGGAAGTGGAGGCATACAGATCCCTGACAGGGGGTGGAGAATGGGGAACCGTGGTATAGGATGGAAAGGGGTATACACAGGGTCCCTGGCATGGGGGAAATAGGGGACCCAGGTATGAAGGGAGGAGAAATGTTGGGTGCACAGAACCCCTCACAGGGTGAAATTGGGGGACACTGGTGTGGGGGGAGAGCAGAATAGAAGTGCACACAGAGACCCTGGCAAGGGGGAGAGCAAGGGAAATGGGGATTAGCACATGGATGGGAGAATGGGGAACCCTGGGATGGGGGAAGTGGAGAATAGGGAGCACATAGAGCCCCTGGATGAGATAGCGGAGTTGGAGGGTCGCAGGGAATCCCTGGAATAGAAGACGATGGGAGAGTGGCAAACAGGAAGGTTGTGGGGACGGGGGGGGAAATTGATGCCCAGGTGTGTGCAATGAACTTGGCTTGCAGAAGTTGCAAAGTGGGTGACATTCTAGTTTAAGACAAGAGATAATTATTGTTTTGATTTTTTTAAAAAAGCACCCATCACCTTGTGTCTAGCCATCAGTTATTAAAACCACCCAAAATTCGTTGGTTAGTTGTTGCATTATGGAGCTTGTATTACAAGCTCTGTACTGCACCTTTCAATAGAGAGAGATCTGTTCAGAGGAGCTGCCATTTTGTGCTCAGAAGAGCTATCTAGGCGGTGTGCTCTCTGAGGGCATGTCTACACTATGGGGGTTACAGCAGCACAACTGCAGTTATGCCACCGTAGCACGTAGCGTAGCCACTTCCTACATAGACAGAAGGGGTAATCCGCCTCCTCAAAGTGGCCGTAGCTAGATGGAAGGAGAATCCGAAGGGAGCACTGTCACAGGAATCAACATAGGCTCCCCTTCAAGAAAGGAAAGCTTACTGGAAGCCTGGCTCAGCAAATGAGCTCATCTTTACTGCAAATCCCCATCTCTTTTCACACACTCACACTTACTGCCCCAGTAACTGTATGACACAGAGTATCAAGAGTATCCAGGCTAAGTGGGGCCTGCAGCCACCAAAGTTTCAGACCTTCCCCTCTAAACTTTTGCTCCTCCTGTGCAGGCTCCTCCCCCCCTTCCGAGGCCAATCCAACCTCTCATTCATTCTCCCAGCTGCACCAGAATGGGCTTCTCTCTTGAGTCATTGATATTCTTCCATTAAGGCAGCCCTTCTTAGCCCAGTGGGCATATGGGCAGCGGCGGCTCCAGGCACCAGCGCTCCAAGCGCGTGTCTGGGGCGGCAAGCCGCGGGGGGTGCCCTGCCGGTCCCTCCAAGGGCAGCAGTCAGGCAGCCTTCAGCGGCTTGGCTGCGGGATGTCCGCCGGTCCCTCAGATTCGGCGGTGGGTACGCCGAATCCGCGGGACCAGGGACTTCCCGCAGGCATGCCGCCGAAGGCACCCTGCCTGCCGTGCCTGGGGCAGCAAAAAAGCTAGAGCTGCCCCTGCATATGGGCAGCAGCAATGAACTGTGTGTTACACTGTCACCTGCTGCTCTGCATATAGAAACCCATTCTCTGTGGTGCCCAGAATCCTCCAGTACTTGATCCTGGTTACCCATTACCTGGTAACAATGCTCCACTGTTACCTAATGATGGGGCTGTAGGGATCAAAGGTCATCCTCCATTCCCAGCAGGCTGGGTTTTGGACCGCTGAGAGTCCAAAATAGACTGTGGCTGGCTGCAGCTTGCAGCACGTTCTCATTGTTGTGTGATGTAATGTTAAATAAAAATAATTTAGCTGTTATATGCAAGCTTTAAAAGGACAACATAGGAGACATTTGAAAACTGAAATGTTGTGCCCTGCATGAACTCCCAGATTTCACTGCACAGACCGATGTCATTAACCCTGGCAAAATCTCTAAATAGGTACCCCGAGCACCTGACACTTTCCATAGCCTGGGTTTCATAGAGACTTTCTCCCAACTCCTAGAAATTATGTGTTTTTTAAGTATCAGAGGGGTAGCCGTGTTAGTCTGAATCTGTAGAAAGCAACAGAGGGTCCTGTGGCACCTTTAAGACTAACAGAAGTATTGGGAGCATAAGCTTTCGTGGGTAAGAACCTCACTTCTTCAGATGCAAGTGTTTTTTAAATTTCATCCATGCTATGTAAAATTTACCCACTAGATCAGGAACAATTCTGAGGACTGTTGTACATCAACTATTACTAAGAGGAGCACTAACAAGTTATGACCACCGACCAACAGGTTACCAGGCCTGAGAAATATCAGACTAAGATACTTGGGTTTTCAAAAGAAGTTTACGGATCTCTCTGGCTCTGACCTAAGCTCAGATCAGTCTGACAGTTTGTTTGAAAGAAACATGCAAAGAAATGCCCCCCACTTGTTTCTCCCCTCTACTTACTTCACCAAAGGTAACATATTGCAATAGGTCACCAGTACAGGTCAGATTTTAAGCATCCAGCTGCTAAACCAAGCTTAGCAAATAAATAATATGTTTATGATGGATGACTAGAACAGATTTTCCTGCTCTGAGAAAGCCAACAAAAACATACCCTTTTTTCTTGTTTTGGGGTAATCAAATAACAGCTCAGGTGAAAGTCTTAATCCACCCGTGAGCACTGGGACTCTCACAAATGGAACATCTGTCTACTGTTGCTGGGCCATCCTCCTGGGCACTCTCCATCATTCTCACCTCCGGTTAAATTTTTCACTGGTGATAGATACAGCTGCACCTCTGGACCAAACAACAAAAACAGACAGCTGATGAGATCTTTACACGCATTAGTGAGCAGTTACTCATACAAGCAGTCCCAATGACTTCAGTGGAACTGCTCGTTAAAGTAAGGGCTCATAATTTTGCCCAGAGTGAATTTCTGAATTTTTCAGACATACTTCATATTGACATACAATCTCTTAGCTTCTTTCTGTTTCTCTATCACATAAATATATATATATGTTTGCACATGCATGGGTAAGTAAGAAAAAAGACAAACTAATTTTTAACATATATCCACACGCATGTGTGTTTATGTGCTCGTGTGTATTTATAAAATTTGGTTTGTTTTTCTTCTGTATAAACACACAAATGTAAAATAGAAAGAGAGAGAGAGAGAGAGGAACAAAGAAATTAAGCATTTGTGCGAGATGTTTTAAAATAAGTCATCAGTATGGAATATAAGGTAAAATACGAAACATTCATAAATTCCTGATGTGACAATACGGTCTGGAGAAAGGTGCTCAGGACGAGGAGTCTGGAACTTGAATTTAGTCCCAGCTCTGTCACTACTCAGATAAGTCACTTTACTCATCTGCATATCAGGTTTCTCCAACCTATAAAAATACTTTATGGTGTTGAGAATATTCTCAATGACAGATTGCCTCCAGGGATTCTTCTAAAAGCACAAATGGGTGGAGAGGCTAAGTGAACAAGAACATAGAAGTCAGACAGACACTTTATTTACAAAAAGAACAGGAGTACTTGTGGCACCTTAGAGACTAACAAATTTATTAGAGCATAAGCTTTCGGAAGTGGGTTGTAGCCCACGAAAGCTTATGCTCTAATAAATTTGTTAGTCTCTAAGGTGCCACAAGTACTCCTGTTCTTTTTGCGGATACAGACTAACACGGCTGCTACTCTGAAACCTCACACTTTATTTAGTTTATCATCAATTCAATAATTAATGCTCTTTGCTTCCATCTAGTGGTGATGTTCTGACATTAACCTCCACAATGCCAGAGATTTCAAGCTATTTTTTCTCTGATTTAACTTTATTTTGTTAGACTATTTTGGGGTTGGGGAGGAGGGGGGGAATTTGGAATGGCAGCTGGGGTTGTTTGCTTGTTTTAAACTAATCGAAGCTACAGGTAACTAGTTGAACCCAATTGCAAAAGCTTCCACTCTCCCTGCTCACTGGGTTTCATTGCCCAGGCTCTAGGCCCAGCCTAAACATCTACACTGCTATTTTTAGCCCTATACAACTAGCCTGAGTCAGTTGATCCAGGCTGTGAGAATCGCTGCCGCGGGTCTTTCTTTGCAGTGTAAACGTACCCCGAGTTTCCAGATGGCCTGTACAAAATAAAAACTCCACAAAGTACTCACTGCGAGGGAAATTCACCTCCATTCACAGGGCTCACACAACAACTACTTTAGTCCCTTTTTAAGAGGATCACATTATGTTCATGCCAAGTACAATGCAGTGAAAAGAAATTATACATTTCTATGCCACACAGACCCATGCTAGATTGTTATGGTCGGTTAAAATGGCAGAAGTAGTTAACATTGCACGGGGAATTCACCCCAAGGAGAAAGGGCCCACACACAGTACTATGCACCAATTAGTTCCCCTGGAAAAAGCTGGGTGAGCTAATGAGCCAATTAGCCCATCCGTTTGATAAAGAGGAACAGGAAGGAAGCACCAAGGGGATAGAGGAAGAGGGCTAGCTGAGCCCAGCCTCACAGTGGCCTCAGGGAAGGGAAGGGAGACCTCTGCTCCTCTCGGGTCCTGAGGAGAGGGCCGAAAGCACAGAGGATACTGTAAATAGTGCTGTTGCATGGGACTGCGAAGGTGTTGGTTAGGGAACGCAAAGACGTGGCATGGTGGAAATACTACTAGTCGAGTCTGAGCCAGTTTCTGTGGTGTGAAAAGGCAGGAGCACAACCTGCCCTGCTAGATGGGTTTTGAGGATTTATTTCAAAAATAACTGTTTGTCTTTTATATCAAGATGCATTAAAACGCTACTCTGTAAAGAATGCCTAGTTATTGGAGCCCACTATACCACTGACATATGGTAGGGTTACCATT
>NW_020664373.1:8292914-8336147 GCF_002925995.2 Terrapene triunguis
GGGGCTAGGGCAGAATGGGGGCGGGGCTCCTCCCGTCCTCTTTTTTCCATGCTGAAATATGGTAACCCTAACATATGGTCAATTTATGATGGCTCTGCCAGGGGAAAGTGGCTGTAAAGCCTTCATAAAGGCAGCCAGGTGCCAATTAGGGAGCTCCTGTGGCTGCTCCAACCTGTGTTATGCATTAAACTATCCCCTGATAATAGCCCCAGCATAGGGAAGACATAATGGTGAGGTAAAGTCACCTTGGCCCCCACCTCTTACTCCCTACACTGAGCCCTGTTCTGGTCAGGAATGAATTTGGCCTTAGCTCAGGTATAACATTTAGAAGTTAATTTATTATGCCAAACTGCTATCAAAACATTTTCAAATAATTATCACAAGTGAGGAAATATAGCACTATGCATTAGAGATTCCCAAATATTGTAGCTTCATTTTAAATCCATCTGCGTGCTCAGTCCCTTAGTTATGAAAGCTATAAGACACGAGTAGATATGGTTGAAACCTTTGAGGGGGTTTGGTAGGGAGAAGATTCCGACAATTCCAGACCATCAAATAAAAATATATTTAAAATCTGTTAACACTTCCACTCATAGCCTTATTACAGATTTAGCAGGTAATGCAACGTATTAATGTCACCACTTTGCAATGAGAAATGGTAAGGGGAACGCACTTTGTCTTATAGTGGCTATAAAAACAAATCTGTGACCAGCCATTGGATGTCACCCTTGCTTCACACAAGTGCAGCTTAAAAACCATGTACCGGGTACTACAGTCCATCAGCCACAGTACCAGCATTTCAGATCAGTTGTTTCTCATTAAAATTCAAACAATCTTCCACTTTCTCCTCTCCCGATTGCACATGTGGTCAGCAGAGCTACAAAGATTTTGCCAGCTAGGAAGAGGAAGTCTTGTTCTGATCCACCAAGAGTTGGCAAGACCTGCTACAGGAAATCCTATTAAGGATTACAAAGAAAACACTTATTCTACACATGAGCATTCAAGGAGATTTCCCCCCAGTGAAATTGTTTAGGTTCCATCTATTGGCACTCTAATGCAGACAAGTCATTTTTGTATGCAGCAGTTAAAATCTTTATGTTCAGACTTGCATATTTATTTCTATGCTGTACCTTATAATCTTAAAGTGTTTCCCAGGCATCACTGATTAAGCTTCAGGATATTACTGTGAAGTAAGTATGATAAGGTTATCAGATGGGGGAACTATGGCATAATGTCAGAGACAGGACTAGATCCCTGTTTTTTACTTAAACTCTTGCTCCCTAATCACAACAATTGCCATGTAGTTGCAGGCCAGCTTCCCAAATATGGAGATTCTAGAGAGTGAAGATGTGGGTGTTGACTTTACCAAGGAAAATGCCTGGTCATTTACCCAAATGAGGAGGATAGCTATATATGAATCAAATATATCAGTTAACAAACCAGCAAGTTAGCAACTCTGCTTCTACTGAATCACCTTAAAAATGTTTCATGCAGCTTGTTCTCTGAAATCTGCAATTCATATTGAATTTCCCAAGTGGTTTCCCTTATTCAAACATAATACATCAGAATCAGAAATATACTTTGTGAATGAATAAAAGGCAATGGAACAGAAAAAGACTTAAAACTAAAGCAATTGTGTGTGAATAGATTATAAATTACAGTGGATTTCCCATAGTAGGATGAATACTCATGACCTTCATCCTTCTGACTGACCTGATGGAGGATATACCATCCCTAGTTGAGCATTCACCAGTTCTCTGTACTAGGTGAGCTAATAATAAATGTTTAGCTCTTATAATGGGCTTTTCCTTTGAAGAGTTCATAAAAAGTGAACTAATGAAGAGCCTTCAATGCTCCATTACATCACCTTAGAAAAGTCTGAGATCTAAGTTGGGATAGGAGTTTTATTTCCAATTTTATTGCATTAAAATATGCTGTGCATATACTACACTTGCATAGCACCCCTTCCTTTCCAAAATACTTCACAAAAATCTCTCCTGTAATACACATCTATTTTATAACTCACATGCATGGCTCTGTAATGTAGTAAATTGCATAGAAATTTTATTTACACTTGTTTGGGATGACATAACTATTTATGACAGGTTTCAGAGTAGCAGCCATGTTAGTCTGTATCCGCAAAAAGAACAGGAGTACTTGTGGCACCTTAGAGACTAACAAATTTATTTGAGCATAAGCTTTCGTGGGCTAAAACCCACTTCATCGGATGCATGCAGTGGAAAATACAGTAGGAAGATTATATATATATATATAATATAAATAAATAACACACACACACACACACACACACACACAGAACATGAAACAATGGGTGTTACCATACACACTGAAAGGAGAGTGATCAGTTAAGGTGAGCTATTACCAGCAGGAGAGGAAAAAAAGCTTTTTGTAGTGGTAGTCAAAATGGCCCATTTTCAGCAGTTGACAAGAAGGTCTGAGGAACTGTAGGGGGGGGAATAAACATGGGGAAATAGTTTTACTTTGTGTAATGACCCATCCACTCCCAGTCTTTATTCAAGCCTAATTTAATAAATTTCAATTGGTATTCTATTGTTTAACAGTGTGATTAAAACTGCAATTAATCACAATTAATTTTTTAATCGCGGTTAATTTTTTTGAGTTAATCACGTGAGTTAACTGTGATTGACAGCCGTAATTTAAAATATAGTATATTTAAAGAATCTCCCATTTAAGTATGCCGTGTTAACAACTCTTGCCATTTTAATCCTGAGTTTCAAACCATTTCCTATGTTTCTCACAGCAGCAGTTCCTGGAGTCATGGGATTACACAAGATTCTCAGTTTTCCTTATTTTTTTAAAATAAAAGTGCGTGGAGTTGGCAATATTGAGCTTGACATTTGAGGCTCACTCTGTGTGGAGCACTCATTGGATTTTGCAGGATCATTTGTTTCTATGGGTTCCTATCCAAGGACAGCTTAAGGATCTTACATACAGAATGCATACAGCAAGTCCTGTCTGTGATTAATATTATATGTCTCTTTACCTGGTGGGTTTTGATATTGTAAAATATACCCAGATGTAGGACTTGAAAAAACATCAAAAAAGATTGTTCATGGTTGAAGTTTCAGACAGTGGTATGCAGCAGCAAATTGGTGCCATGTGCTGCACAGACGAAGGAGCAAATAGCTTTTTCAGGCATATCAGTGGATGGTAAAATTAAGTTCAGCACATGGGGAAAATGTTTGGATTTCAACCGTGTTGTTTAGTGTTCGAAGCAAAATTGCTAAGCTTTACTCAGACAATTCCCGTTGCTCAAGTGAAATGATAGATTTCCTAAACATTGGAGAAGTTTTGCCACAGCTGAAACTTTAGAAATAAATTTGTTTGGATTGCAAAAATGGAGACAGATCATTAAATGAGACATGCTTCCAACACTAGTTATATTAGAAAACAATCAAAATAGGCATGAACTCAAAGTGCCTGCATCTTAATATATGTAATTGCACAGTTTATGCATTCATTTCATTTTTGTGAAAATGTTCATCCTTCATGAACAGAACTCTCCTGGAGATTCTAATACAATGGGTTTGCTGGAATAGACCTAAAAACTGCAATCTGTGTTGTTATGGGACAACAACTTCATGATTCCAAACTACTTAGTAATATTTTCCAATTTATCCAAATCTAAGGCATTTGGATAAATTGGAAAATACTACTAAGTAGTTTGGAATCATGTATTATCACAAGATCAGCTTTTCTCATGCCATTTCCAGTACTTGCTGACTTTGACCAGGTTGGAATATGCAATGAGAATTCTCTCTCATACTTCATATTAGTACCTAGAAGTACCTCCCAACAAAAAACAGGAAGCCTGCAGGCACGTAAAATTTTACAAAAGTTAAGTTTGCAAACCACAAAGGTGTGAGGTTGGGTTAAAATTTCAGATAGAAAGTTTTTGTAATTTCATTGTTACCTGAATGAATTCAGCCATCACTGCACACTAATCTTACTCCTGGTGGAATTCTGTGCCACTGTGCATGCACAGAATTCATGTCCCTCACAGATTTTTTCCTCCGTGGAATATAGATTCTGCTGGAGAGGTGCTGCAGTTACACCTTCCTCCCACTATGGGCTGCTGTGGTGCCAGAAGAGAGGGCAACCAGCTGGCAGAGAGGGAGGGGGAGAGGCTGCATTCCTCATAGTAGGGCCAGGTGAGGAGGCACAGATGGACAGAGCGGGCCACACAGGGCTGCTGGGGGGGTAAAAGACTGGGATTCAGAAGGGCTAGTGGAGAGGACAGACTGGGGCACGGGCTCAGGAGCTAGTGTGGTGACAACATTAAGCCAGGGGCTGCATGGGAGAGGTGCTGCAGGGCCACATGGGGACAGAAGGAGGTCAGGAGGTGCAGGAACAAATGGGGATGGGGTCAGGTATGCCTGGATGAATTGAAAATGGTGTGATTATATTGTGTTATTTTGACAAATGAAATATGTAGAATTTTGCATAATTTTAAAATACTGTGCACATAATTTTTAATGTTTTGGCACAGAATTCCCCCAGGAGTATAATCTGAACTCCGCGGATGACAAGACACAAGAACTGCAGATTGTATAATTCTTGTGCTATTTGAAATATAACAATAAGGGCTGGATCTTGTCTACATCACTCTCTGCCCTACCAGCAAATCCAAGGTAAAATAATCTTTTTTTTCCCTATTCTAGTCTGTTCATTCTTAGTATTGGGCCAAGCCCTGGTCCTTCCTCAAGATCCTTGATCTCGATGGGAGTTTTGCCCAAATAAGGGCCACAGGATTTGGCCCCTATATATTTGTCTATCTTCACTAAAATATGCTCTTGCAGCTGCACCAAATGTTCTAAAATCATGAGTAAGGCCCTCCAAAAATGAGACTGGCTTAAAAATGAGATTTTTAAAAATACATTTTGGGTTCTTATGATATGCCTTTTAATGTTGGTGTCTTTATGGTTCACATTTTCCAGCTTCCCCCTGTAACCATGAAGTTTAGAAACTTCCTTAAAAGGAGAGAGAGAGCATTCACTATGATTCTCACATTACCACATGACTCCAGGAGCGGGTCTTTTAAGAAAACACACTAAATATCATGAGACTCATGGCAGGATCATGAGAGTTAGCAACATTGCAACTGAAAGCACCAATTTAAACTCTGTAGACATGCCATCCCCAGGCAGCTTTGAAGCTTCTGAAGCTTGAAGAGAGACTGGGCATTTCAGAGAAGCTGAATTTTTCTAAAACTCACCATTTTTCTAATTGGTGCTGACTTTTGAAAACACTAAAGCTTGAGTGAGATCAGCAAAGGAGTCTGATGAATTGAAAAGCTGGCTTCTATGTAAAGACCAGTTGATCCCTAAATTAAGGAAACTTCAAAATGGCAACAAATAGCATGAAGATACTGTTTAAAGTGACAGTAGCATCAAAGTCCCTAACAAGCTTTAGGTTACTCCTGGAATCTAAAGCTAATAATGCAATCAAATACATTTTGCAGGAGGTAAGGTTAAATGGGTGAGTGATGGCCTGGGTGCTATTGAAAAACACATTCAATTGGCTGCTTTGTACAAAGAAAAAAATGTGCATATCCAATGGAATGACTATATTTTTCCTATTTATTTATATTATAACAGTGCCAAGAGGCCCTGATTAGTATCAAGGCCACATTGTGCTGGGAACTGTACAAACAAATCAGCATAGACCCTACCCTAAAGAGCAAATCTGAATCAAGTTTATGCACACCTACACTCCCTGGAGACTTGGCCATATAAAAACAGGAGAATATTTCTAGCATGGGCAAGTTGTCACATGACAAATCTCAGCAGAGGGAGGGATAGCTCAGTGGTTCGAGCATTGGCCTGTTAAACCCACTGTTGTGAGTTCAATCCTTGAGGGGGCCACTTAGGGATCTGGGGCAAAAATCAGTACTTGGTCCTGCCTAGTGAAGCAGGGGGCTGGACTTGATGACCTTTCAAGGTCCCTTCCAGTTCTATGAGATAGGTATATCTCTCTATATATTAAGAATGCCATCCACTCAGGATTTATCTTTATTTTGTAAGGCCTTTATTACATAGACATATGTCACAGTGTTTGGGTGAAAGAACAATAGACCCCCTTCCTGAGGTCTATACTCTGCTTTTTTTTCCTCCTCAGGCTCAAATAGAATTTATGGTTTCAATTCACAGGTGGCATTTTTCCTTCAGTTGGTGCACAAACAAATGACAAATGTAAATAAAGATATGAACTAGCTTCTTTTATACTGCTCAAGATAGTAAAGAAGCTTCCTCTGCAGGCTTCCTTACTCCAAGGGTCTCTCCAGATAAGTCCATCCCCTTCCAGAGAGTAGACAAGCTTTATAGAACTCATTTTCAGTGATGTTTTGCGTATCAGGGTCAGCTGACTCCGTTAACTGAACAATAGAATTCAGTGCCCTTCCTTCTCTCCAAGCTCAGCTGCTGCTCTATGTACATTTCCAAAACCATGTATTACAATAATAACTAAGGATCTGAGCCAAAGCTCATTAAAGTCAATGAGAATATTTCCATTGATTCAATGGGCTTTGGATCAAGCCTCATAATACTAGGTACATTCAAAAGGAATAAAAACCAATAAGCCTCAAATAAATGTAGTTTAATGTACCGCAAGCACTTCTGTTGTCCTCTCTTTCACTCTTATATAGTAATGGGACACCTGTTTTTATTTTAAAAAGAATCAATAGAGTAATGCTTTTTCTTCATTAAAGCAGACAGCTTAGTAGTATGTTGCTGTAGCATCTTTGAAATGTTTCAACCTGTATTTGTTTACCTGCAAACTTACATGTTTTTTCAACTATATGCCTCTTTTGCTAAAGGTGCATAGTGTATCTCATAGCAAATTGTTACATTTCACTCTGTGAGCTCTTCTGCGCAGGTCAAGAGCCTTCATACATGTTTGGAACCAGCCCACTTTAGGTGCTGCAGCAATATATATAATAAAATGTTTCCAAGAGAAACTTGGCAGCATTTTTCCCCCCAGACTTTAGAAAAGCATTTGTACTATAAGTATCAAAATCCAATGTAAGTGTTTATGAAAAGCCAAACCCGAAGAAAACTTGTACCAATGGAGTCTCAGTGTCTGCTGTATTTTATAGCTAGACATTTCCTGTAACTAACCACACACTTTTCAGTGGATCATATGTAGTATTTAACCTTGAACAGTTCTCCAGACAATCATATGGTAGACCCATTAAGAAGAACGTACATGTCCTGCTAGCCACACCAGTGATCAAAGGTCATGCCGTTGTTATGCCTATCACATAACAACAATAGGAACAGAATGTATAATTTACATTCCATACTCTCAATTACAAGATTTGGGATTTGGAACAGTAGACTATGAATATTTTAGAGTGTTTTTTAGGTTGCTAGGCTGCATATTTAATAGGTCTCCTTTCTTCCCTTCTATCCAGAGAATTGTTTTTGTTTTTAGAGTATGTACATCCTTCCTGTTAACCTGTAAAGCCTATTAGTAGTGTTTTCTTAATTTATGGCAAGAAGTGTTAAGCTACTGTGGCTGTAGATGTCTACCCAACCAAACAGGAACACATGGAAGACTATCTGTTGCCTTGCCCACTCTGGTCAGTCATTGCAGGTGAAGTGCTTCAACATGTCAGACTCATCCAGTAGAAACTCGAAAAATCTCTTTTTCCTGAAAGAAATGGTTTCTGCAATTTATGGACATGTGTCCAACTACTATATTGTACATCTAGGGACAGTCTACAAGAGCAAATGGTCATCCTCAGGAAATCATCTTTGCCATGTAAGGTGGTCAGTCACAACACGATGACATACTTCAGTAGCTTAGGCATTATTATTGTAAGTCAGAAAATGTGGATTTTAGAAGTTAAAAACCAAAGGAATTTGAGATAAGATGTTATTACTGCTATTCCACTTACATTTTTCCTGATTGTCCTCCAGTTTAATCATTGGCACTTCCCTGCTCCTTTCAGTGGTAGTGATGGTGGAATAGAGGTGGTATTAGATTTGACACACATTTATTAGATGTTTCTTGACTCTAAAGCACCTTCTCTCTCTATCCTAAACCCGACTGAGATAGATCAGACAGTTATTACTGTGCAGGTTCCCCTCTCCCCAACAATTACAAGAATGTTACTAAAAAGCACAAAAGTCACTACCTAAGCTTTTTGGATCCTACAGCTAATGGTTAAGTATCAGGAAAAAGGCTTCTTTGGAAACAAATAGACAGAGATGTTGGAACCTTAAGAATTTTTCCCCACCCCTGTTTTAAACTCTCATCTTTAACAAGGAGGACTAAGATTGCAGTCACAGATCAACATTCTTCTAGCCTAGACAAGAGATATAGACTTCCTTTGGAGGTTGTCAACAATCCTAATCAAGCAGCTTGTTGAGCAATCTGAATCTCTCCTCAAGGCTGAATGCATTAACCTCCCCAGAACCTGCTAATACAAGGAACCCAAAATTGTCACTGTTATTCTTTCATATGGCGTTGCACAGTACTACTGCTATGCCACCAGGTGTCTCAACGTTAAAGGCAACTTTGACAACTGGCTGGCTGCTACCAAGCCTTTCAGAGTCCACAGTCATATATGGGTACCACAGAATTCCCTAATCTGATTCTCTGGATTTCTCCCACCATGGGAGTCTCCATAACACATGTGGCCACCAAAGGGAGACAAATTCAAAGGTGAAGGAAGCAGAAGAGAAAGTAAAGGGGCAGAGGAAAGGTCACAGCTGACATTCTACTATGTTGATGTCATGAAGAAAGTTGTCTTGTAATTCAGGACTGGGCAACAGTGATGTTAGTCATGCAAATATGTAAAACTTTTGTGATACATAACACCTCTAGGTCACTAGTTTAGACTGGGATCTTATTGGATTTTTTATTATTTAAACAATTCTCTATGTTAAAATCTTTACAAAGTGAGTATTCATACAAGCAGCAATTAATGTAACAACATTTACAGTTCTATAGTTCCTTACATTTGAAGATCTTAAATCACTATGTAAACTTTAGTGAATTAAACCTTATTATCCTCATTTTATGGAAGTGGAAATTGTCACAGAGAGATTAAGTGCACATGGTCACATAGAAAATTTGAGACCAGAAACAAAATTCTATGTCATGTTAATTCCTCTCGGCCATGCTGCCTCTCCACGTTATTTTCTCTCTCTAATAGCAATGTTTCTTTATTTCTCCACAGATATGGTAGAAAATGTCTGTATCTGAATAAGACTGTTCTTCCCAATAATCCAGACTCCTTCTCTGATCAAAACTGCAGTGAGATTATAACTCCATGTTTATGCCATCACATAGTCTAATGCTATGAAAAAAAAAATTACAAACTCAGCATCATGACTTCCATGCAGGATCAAACAGGAAGAGTTGCTAATCCACGCACTGCCCCTTCTGCTGGCTAAACAAAGTATGAGAAGCCGTAAAAGGGGAGTGTCTGTAAAATATATTATGCACTCTCCCCCTCAGTGGCTGATCCACAGAGGATAACAGCCTACTACTGCTACCAGTAAAGATGTTCTATCTTAAGTGGTAGAGGTCTGTGCTGTGGTGATGAACCCCATTGACTTTATGTAGGATCAAGATCTAAAGCCTGGCCTGTACAGAAAGTTGTACCAATATAAACAAAAAGGTGTAACTTTATGCCACAAGTTAAACTGATGCAACTGAGTGTGGACTTTCCTATGCCGGTTTATCATAGATTCCAAGGGCAAAAGGGACCACTGTGATCATCTAGTCTGACTGCCTGTATAAACACAGACCATGTAACTTCCCCAAAATAATTCCTAGAACATATCTTTGAAAAACATCCAATCTAGATCTAAAATTTGTCAGTGATTTAGTATCCACCATGACCCTTGGTAAGTTGTTCCAATGGTTAATTATTTTCACTGTCAAAAATGTGTGCCTTATTTCTAGTCTGAATTTGTCTAGCCTAATTTTTCAACTTTAAACCGGGTTTATATCAGATTAGTTTACACCTGTAAATTTTAATGCAGCCAATTTAAATTAAACCAGTGCAATTTCTGTGTTTACACAAACCCTTAAATTGTAAGCTCTTTGAAGCAGGGATGAAATCTTAGTTCTCTACGAAGTGCCTACCACACTGATCTGCCCTATAAAAATAACCAACCACCAATGAAAATATAAACATTACCTTAATTCTTAACAAAAAGCCCTCATTATGGGTTCCATATCAAAATGAACTTACGTTATGTCCTCGTGGGAAAGCTAAATTTGCCTAAGCAATACTGGAACATAAGAAATGTAAAAAAACAAACAAACAAACAAAAAAACTCCTTTTCCCAAGAACTCAATCCCATCCAATTAAGAGGCATTCCAACTACTCTGAATGTCATTGCAGACAGAAGTTACAATATAAGAAATTGGAGAATGCTGAGTTAATTGCTTCAAGTTTTACATTATCATAAACTTGACTTTGAATTTCATTAATTTATGATTAGTGTCTTTTGGATGCCATAAGTCAAGTCTGATCAGATCTGACAGTTATAATTACCTCTTTTTCAGAAACAGTGCCACAATGTGTCTAAAACGTTTTACCTCTGGATACAAGGGGGGGAAATGAAAAAAAAAAAAGTATTTCTGATAATTCTAAATATATATGGTCTTTCATATTTGCCATGTTGGATTCTTCAAAGCTTTTGTCCAACTTTTAGTGATGCATGTGTCTTTTTCCCTGTAGCTCTTTTCTGGGAAGGCCAAAAAAGCTGCTTCAGATGTCAGAGAATCATAGAATATCAGGGTTGGAAGGGACTTCAGGAGGTCATCTAGTCTAACCCCCTGCTCAAAGCAGGACCAATCCCCAGACAGATCTTTATTCCAGTTCCCTAAATGGCCCCCTCAAGGATTGAACTCACAACCCTGGGTTTAGCAGGCCAATGCTCAAACCACTTATTGTGTCCATTCAAGGCTACTATATGCCAGTGAGAATGGAATACAAGAACTCCTGATACTTTTGAAGGGCCATAGAGACAGCACTTCACTGGATGAACATCACGTGCCCACAGGGAACTGAAGGAGTTAATGGCCTTGTTCCATTAGAAACAAAGGGACCCTAGTGACTTGAGATACAATTAAATTTTGTGTATAATAAATTAGAATGAAAGCTCAGTGCATTGCAGTGTGAAGACTGTAGTTCTTGTTAGAGTGAAATTTCATATAGTGTGTTGGTGTTGTATTTTGGGGGTAGGGAGGTGAGTGGTAGTTGTGGATTGCTCACTATGTTTTCTTGTATAGCCAATGCAGTTTGGGAGGATTAAGGGGAGAGTTCTTCTCTATGGCTATTATTCTGTTCTCCTCTTAGATTATTGTTCACGCTATTCTCTTATAGGCCTGTTCTTCCCTAGGGCTGTTAGCTATGCAGCCATTTTCCTACATTACTTTAAAAACATTTATTGGCCTTTATACTATTTTTACTTACATACATTTAAGAGTTGGAAAATAACCTAATGTTTGTTTCTCTTTCCTAAATAGTTTTCTCAGTTGTCCCATTTCTTTACAGTATATTTTCACATATAAATATAAGCGAAACCTTTCAGTGCAATAATGTATTCCCTAAATCAGGGAAAACTACAAGTACAGCTATGCATTCATTTGTAAAATATTGCATGCCTGGGAATAAGTTGATGAAAGTCACTGAAGTTGAACTCTTCCCTTTTTTAAAATATATATGTATTAATTATTACACCCAATTTGTCTATATTTGCTTTAGGCAAAATGACCACTGATTCTAAACCAGAAACTGCTGAACAAATGACAGGTTCTGAAGCTGAATCACACACACATTTGTGGATTACATGAGTGGCCAACATGCATGCACTTCCTTCTCTTCTGCTTCCCATTCTTTTATGTTACTGCAGAATTTTCCTCTCAAAATTGACCCCGAAGTGACCGTATTACAGTGCTACTCGGTCTCTTACAACAAAGAAGCTACTTTATGCTGTGATGGAATCACACACAGTTACAGATCACTATGGTGTCCTCTGGACCTATGGACTTTGTATAAGCTACAGTAGGAGACAGACGACCAAGCCCCTGAAGCTGGGGTGATTGAAGTCATCATCAACAACTCCTCCATGCCATTTTTGATTTGTGGTTCTCCCCACACAAAAGATAAGAGACTCAGTGCATTAGCCCCTCATTCACAGTGTGTGCTCTAAAATGTTTTAGACTCGCAGTGGTATTCACACTGGGGTAAGCATACTCTAGGGGTACGCGAGAAAAAATGGTGGGCAACGCATTTCATTTAGTAAGGCTTGGCAATCTAATCAACGTTTAATCTCCTTTTAGTTAAAACTGCAGTTGCATTGGTGTATGTTTCCTTTCTGCTGTGCGACCCAGAATCAGAGGTTTTCAAACTGTGGGGTGTGCCCCCTAGTAGGGTGCAGAGGAACATTTGGGGAGGGGACAAGCGGTTCACGCCAGCCCCACACAACGGGCTCACAGAGGGAGCACAACTGCCACCCCCTGACTCACCTCAACGAGCCACCCAGCCTGTCTGAGTAGGGGGTGGGCGCGCAACCAAAAATTGTTACTCAAAAGGGGGGCTCAGCTCAACAAATTTGAAAACCGCTGTTTCAGAGATTTATATTAATGACAAGAATGAGACTAGAATACGCCAGTAGCAAGACACCAGAGAATATTGTGCAACAGTTGCTGTATTGCACTCCATGTTTACAGACAGCCCATTCCAGCATCCTTTAAAGTCAATGGCAAAGCTATCGTCGACTTTAACGGGATCAGACCCAGCATTTGCCACTGAACTGCCAGTTTATGGTAACAGGGCTTAGGGTGACCAGATAACAACTGTGAAAAAACGGGACAGGGGATGGGGGGTAATAGGTGCTTATATAAGAAAAGGTCCCAAAAAACCAGAACTGTCCCTTTAAAAATGGGACGTCTGGCCACCCTAACAGAACCGAACCTCTAATTTTCCATGCACAGGAGTAAATTTCCAACAGCACGAAAATTCCTTACTAACTTACCACCTGGATATAATTACAATTGGTGCGACATACACAGGAAGAGACTATACAGTAAATGGTTATAACCAATACCATCGCAGTGGGTATCCTATGCACCCCTCTAGATCGTCCCCTTCCTGACAACCAGGTCTTTTCATATTTCATGCTACTTCAGAGTTTTCTGGTGAGTTACTCTGTGGCTAAAGTAGACTGAAAGAATGGGAGGACTTTGTGCTGCCTCCACACATTCTTAGTAATTCCCAGGGCTAAAGTAATAGCCCCAACCTCGCTTCAAATATGCATAAATGGCAGGGCCACAAGAAGAGGTTTGTGAAGGAAGAAGAACTAAAGAGAGACAAGATTTTAAAACTGCATTCAACTTCCTAGGGTGAATAGAACTTTGAAATCCTTTCGGACACTGAAGAACAAACAGAACTGAAGAAAAAAATCAAACTGAACAATAAAAAGGAACAGAAGAGAAATATTCTTTCACAACGCACTAACACAAATGGATACAGCAGAAATTAAACTGATTAAAGATAAGAGGCTTTTCACTTGGGGCCCTGAGGGAGTCTAATTAACCAATTTCTAGAAATGGCAATAATGCCTCACACTGATTTCACTGTCAGATACTTAGCTGAAAATCAAGTGCTTCAAAAGACATTAATAGGGAAAAAAATGTAATGTCTGATGATGAAGCAGACAGGCTGACATAAGCTATGAAATCTTTAATTTAAGAATTCCCAAGGAAGTATTATGAGCAGACAAATGATGAACCCTCCAAACAGGATACAAATAGCAATGTATATACAGATAAACCATACCAAAATATATTATCAGCATAACTGTATCATGGCAATTTCCTCTTCATGCAGTAAGTGGTACTAGTAATCAGAGTAATGAGCAATAAACCTCAGAAAATGGAGTTATTCAGGTTACTATGTTCTGCATTGGCAACTTTGGAATCCACTTATACAAAACTATGTCAGCATCCATAACTTTTTCTAGTCAATTCTAAATAGCACCTTTCTTGTCCTTGGGCAGGTGAGCTAATTTTTGATGAAGTAGGGATATTCCATATGTAATTATAACTGATATAACGCCTTTGATTTCCTGGTTATTATTCAGGGAAAAAAACTATTTCAGAGCTGAATTTAGCCCACTATCGTCTTTCATTGTTCTTCTATTCTTTATAATAGTACTGTCACTGCCAGCTCCTGAAGATTTGAAAGTCAGTTGCAATAAGAGCTATGCCAGCTTTGACCTGGAAATGTAAGTGAATTAAACCTCCACTGAACAACCATGGTTCTCTTTGTAAACTGTATGCAGGGCTTTTAGGGGAAGGAGAAGGCTGTCAATGACATTTTATTGTGCACTTCCACTGAGATTATAACTATTCCAGAGAGTGATGTTAACACATAGAAACTACAGCACCATACTACTTACAGCTGGTTAGAAAAAACAAACAAACAAACAACAGGATTCCTCTTCTCTCCTCCAAAACACACACACACACACACACAATTTTAAAATAGGTTTTTCAGTTTTTCTGCTGAAATTCAAATACCAAAAATATTCAGCTTTGACAGAAATATTTCAGTTTTCAACAACACGAACGTTTTCCAAGGAAAGCAGACAGACACTTTCTGTGAAAAAATTTGTTTTTGCTGCAAACTCAATTTTCTGTCAAAAACCGTTTTGGAGGGACAATTTTAAACCAGCTGTAATACTTTTGTAATGTATATCACAGTCACTATAATTCCAGCTCTCTCTTTTTCACTCTGACAGTTAGTCTTGTATTGTTTCAAATATTTAGACCTTAGAGCAGTGTAAGAAAGACATCAGTACTCTCATGGAACAAGAAGATCCCTTGAGTCTCACAGATTCACTCCACATACGTCTAGTCTACACTAAAAAGTTATGTCGATCCAACTACATGAAAAAATCCACACTTCTGAATGACACAGTTAAGCCAACCTAACCCCCTGCAGAGACAGCGCAAGTTCGACAGAAGAATCCTTCCGTCAGTCTAGCTACCCCCCTTGGGGAGGTGGATTACCTACACCAGTGGGAGAATTCCTCCCGCCAACATAGTAGGGTTGCCAGTTTTTGGTTGGACATATTCCTGGAGGTTTCATCACATGACATAATCTTTAAATAAACATTAGTCTTTAGTTCCTGGAGACTTCAGGACAATCCTGGAGGGTTGGCAATCCTAGGCAGAGTGTCTACACAGAAGTGCTATAGCTGCAGCATTTCTAGTGTACTCAAGCCCTAAGTTTCACTTTGAAAGAATAAGAGATGGAAAATAAAATCTTTCAGATAAGATCATTATAAAACTGAATCTGTCTTTAGACCTAAAAAGAAGATCTATGAATTTTTAAAAAAATCATTAAGTATTATTATTACTGGCTTTTTTAAAGGTGGAAAAACCAAGAGAAGTATGAAAATTCAGTGCTAATTAATCGTAAAAAGCATTCTTGACTTGCACCACATTTGGGCATTAGTATTACAAAGAAGTGTCCTTTTGATATGTGATGTTATGTAAATCATATTCGGAGCTATGGACCAGATCCTCAGCCAGTGTAAAACAGCACAGCTCTGCTGGCATCAACAGAGCTGTCATGACGTACAACTTTTCTCCATATTAGACCTAGCTGAAATGTTGAAAAATTCTCATCCCATATTTTGACCAACTCTACTAATTATATAGCTGAGAATCTGAAGCCTAATGAATAGAGCTGATAAAAAAAATATGAATAACAAGATTTCAAAAGTTCGGCCAGTTCTAATACTGAGTGAAGTTGTACATAACTTTGTATGATATTCCATCTAGTTCAGTCTAAGCTTATACACAGCATTATTCAGCATGAACAGTGGATAATCTGTTTTAGGTGCTTATATGGTCCCCTTCAATGTAGTCTCTGAGCACATCACAATAATCAATGTATTTATCCATTCTGTTCTGCATAGAACACCATCCTCATCACTGTAGTATTTTAGAGCCTTCCAGTAGCACATTAAGCCACATGGCTATACATTGGTCATGTGTTTGTTGTCTCAGCCAGTCCTTAGAGGGAAAGCATGTGCAATGAAGTGTCTAGGTTTGGGGAGGGTGGGGGGTGAGTTATGTATATATACACCAGTTGCTATATGTTTATGTTAGAGAAAACAAGGTCAAAAGAAATACACCTTCCACTTGGAGCAGAAGGTGGTGAGGTTTTGATCATCCTTAGCCCCTGGGGGAGTTCATTCCACAGTCTCGAACTTGCCCCGGGGGAAGATCTGGTCTCCTGCACAGACTAGCGCTATGCTGATTTGAGAGAGTTCCATTTTGCTAGAGGAGTGTAGTTGTCAATCATAGTCTTCGTCCTGGAGCTTTAGATGATCTTTTAGGTATCCTGAGCCCAGCCCATGAAGTGCTTTGAAGGTAAGGACTGAGATTCATGAGTGAGATTTGAACTTCATTCAAAATTCTATGGGAAGCCAGTAGAGAGAGAGAAGGATGGTTCTGATGTGTTCACAGTGGCCTATGTTGCTGAGGAGACATGTCTGCGGTGTTCTGTACTAGCTGGAATTTCCTAAGTGCTGAAGGCTTCATGACCAAGTATATTGCATTGCTGTAATCTAGCAGAGAGATGAAGAAAGCATAAATAACTGAGGCTAGGTCACCATCCACCAGGATGGGTCTGATTTTCCTTGCCAAGTGGAGATGGTAGAAGTATCACACATGGATGCAGTTATGTGAGAGTTCAGTGTCAGCAAGGCATCCAAGAGTACTCCTAGACCACAGACTGACCAACCAATGGTGGGTGTTATCTTCAACCAACGGAGACTGCACCATGGTCTCAAGTTCTTCAAAATACTTTCCTCTGCCCACCAGCATCACTTCTGTCTTGGTCTGCTTCAGCTGCTGCCAGTTATTCTTTATCCAAGAGCTGATCTCATCCAAGCACTGGGCCACCTTAGTGGTAGTGCTGTAGATATACATAGTGGAGGACAGGTTGAGCTGTGTATCTTCTGCATATTGCTGGCACTTGAGTCTATATCATCTGACCAGTTCACCTATTGGTTGCATTTAGACGTTGGAAAGGGCTGGAGAGAGAACTGATCCTTGTTGAACTCTGCAAGTGAGAGATCTAGCAGAAGAGGTGCAGTTTCCCCTCACTATTCACTGGCTGCATCCCTCCAGGAAGGACTCGAACCATTTTAGTGGATTATTGTGAACCCCGCCACAGCAGGTGAAACAGCAGAATCTCATGATCAGCAGTATTGAGTGCTACAGAGAGGTCCAGCAGGATGAGAATGGATATCTGTCCTTTATCCACTGACAGGAAGAGATCATCCATCACTGGCACCAAAGCCATTTCAGTTCCATGTCCTGGCCTGAATCCAGACTGTGCCAGATGTAGAATATTGGCTTCCATTCTTGGAACTGGTAGCTGGCCTTTAGCTTGCTTCTCTACGAACTTGCCCAGGAATGGGAGGTTTAACAGTGGGTGGTAGTTGGCTAGGACTGAAGGATCCAGGGTGGCTTTCTTCAGTGTTCATCGGACTATGGCATGGTTGAATGTGAAAGAGAAGGTTTCGTCTCTGAATGAGATATTGGCTATTTCAGTCACAAGTGGGCACCTGTTGTTCATCACAAGCCAGGAAGGGCATGGTTCAGATTCAGCAGACTTGGGTTGAGACTCCTTTAGGCTGTCCAGAACTTCTTAATGAGAGAAAGTACTGAACTCTGGGAATTCAGGTGGGCTGTTGGTTGGTGACTATAGAAGGAGTGGATTCATGCTCTTTGAGAAGCCTTCCCAAACGTGTGATCTTTTCAGCTGAGTAGGATGATCATTCTTCACAGCACTTGGTGCTCAGCTCTGATGCAGGTTCGAGACACTCAGGACTAATGAAGCAGTTCACCACCCTGGAGAACTCATTGGGGAGGGATTTGACAGTTTCAGTGGATGTTGACAAAAGGTTCTCTTGCTCTGTAATACAGCCTCAGCATAGCCTTTGAGGAATTCATTGTGTTTCATACTGTCTGAATTAGCTTTTGTTTTTCCCGTCAGCAGCATTCGAGTTTCAGCCTCTCTCTTTTCATCTGTTGAATGGTGTCAGAAAACCAAGGAGATCTGTGAGAGTGAAGGGGCTGTTCAGGAGTCAGCATGCCAATAGTCAAGGCCAGTGCATAACAGTAATGATTCACCAGGGCCTTAGCTTCTCGTCCTGTGGGTGGAGTGCTGTGGTCCTTTATCCAGGCTTAGGGAATTTGTCAGAGACCATAAGTCACGATCGAATCAGGATCACTAGTCTTTCTTATTTATTCTCAAAACACCCCTATGAAGTACTGTTATCCACATTTTACATATGGAGAAGTCACAAAGGAACTAAGGCCATGGCTACACTACAAAATTATGTCAACCTAACTTATGTCAGCATACAACCACCAGAGTTATTAAACCGCTTGTGTGTGTGTGTGTGCACTTGACTCCTTGTGTCAGCAGTGAGCATCCTCACCAGGAGCGCATGTATCAATTGTATTGTTAGAGTGGGGCATTGTGGGATGGGTCCTGAAAGCCAGTAACAGCTGATGTAAGCAACGCAGAGTCTACACTGACACTGCGTCAACCTAATTACATCAACTGTGTCTCTATGCTGTTCAGGGAGGTAGTGTTTCTAAATCGGCATAGAGAGGTACTTACGTCGGCAGGAGCCAAATATAAGTGAAGACACTTCCACAGCTAGGTTGACACAAGGCAGCTTACATTGACCAAACCCTGTAGTGCAGACCAGGTAGGGTGACCAGATGTCCCGATTTTATAGGGACAGTCCTGACTTTTGGCTCTATTACCCCCCACCCCTGTCCCGATTTTTCAGACTTGCTGTCTGGTCAACCCTAAGACCAGGCCTCAGTGACTTTCCCAGGGTCACACTGAGGTTTGTAGCAGAGCCTGGGTCTCCCACGGGCCAAGCTAGCACCTTAGCCACTGGACCATCCGTCCTCTGTAAGGCAATGGAACTGCCATATCAAAGTCTTATATATTCTCAGACACAACAACAACTGTGCACCTGGAGCTGCAAGGATGTTTGCAGCTGCAAGTGACATTTTCCCCAGGCTTTAAATGTCAAGAAGATATGGATAATGATAAAAGGTATGAAAATGTCCATAAGCAACTGACAGCTATTAACTGTATGCCTGCAAGCTTTTTTCCTTTTCAGTTGAAATGTATGCTGTAGATTTTCATGTGTGAAATTTTTAATCAGCATATTCTCAATCCTCTCAGGAAACAAGCTTGTGGCTAGGCAATCATGCAAAAGGAACGCTCGAGAAGACATTTATGGGGTGTTATGAAAAAAAGTAAGTTGCGTACGATTTTTCCAGTTTAACTATCATTTCCATTAATATGAAGAATTTCCCAGTCTATTTTTAGATTTAACCATATATTGTTAGCTAGACACAAGCACAAGAGTGCCATTAGCATCACAAAGTGTCATTTGTATCTGTACACAGAAGTATTACTGAATGAATCTCCCCCAGAGTAGCACAATGACAAAGATTATGGAGTTATTTAGGATATTAACACAAGGAACTGTTAATGTTTTTAAAAAGTTAATGGAAAATGGAAACTCTGGATCCAATTTTGCCATCTGTGCTCATGTTGAGTAGTATCCTACTTGTTGCTTTCAAAGAGCAACGGGTAAGATACTGTGATCACAGAAACCCCTTTGGCACTGCCACCTGAAGTGCCTAGACTACCTCTGAGCCTGTTTTCCCTGCCAGCTTGGGACTTCAGTCCCTTGCCTGGTTTGAGCCAGACACGCTTGCCTGCTACAAACACAGATCCAAGTCTGAACCACGTCCCCCACAAGCTGCAGGCTAAACTGAAAACAGCTTAAGAAGTGCTCCTGTCTTCAGCACTCAGATACCCAACTCCCAATGGGGTCCAAACCCCAAATGAATCTGTTTTACCATGTATAAAGCTTATACCAGGTAAACTCATAAATTGTTCGCACTCTATAACACTGATAGAGAGATATGCACAGCTGTTTGTCCCCCCAGATATTAATACTTACTCTGGGTTAATTAATAAGTAAAAAGTGATTTTATTAAATACAAAAGGTAGGATTTAAGGTGTTCCAAGTAATAGCAGACAGAACAAAGTGAATTACCAAGCAAAATAAAATAAAACATGCAAGTCTAAGCCTAATACAGTAAGAAAACTGAATACAGATAAAATCTCACCCTCAGAGATGTTTCAATAAGCTGCTTTCACAGACTGGATGCCTTCCTAGTCTGGACACAATCCTTTCCCCTGATACAGTCCTTGTTCCAGCTCAGGTGGTAGTTAGGGGATTTCTCATGACTGCAGCCCCCTTTGTTCTGTTCCACCCTCTTATATATCTTTTGCACAAGGCAGGAATCTTTTGTCTCTCTGGGTTCCCACCCCTCCTTCTAAATGGAAAAGCACCAGGTTAAAGATGGATTCCCGTTCAGGTGACATGATCACATGTCACTGTAAGACTTCATTACCCACATGCCAGCACACACCTATACAGGAAGACTTACAAGTAAACAGAGCCATTTACAGTCAATTGTCCTAATTGATGGGAGCCATCAAGATTCCAAACCACCATTAATGGCCCACACTTTGCATAATTACAATAGGACCTCAGAGTTATATTTCATATTTCTAGTTTCAGATGCAAGAGTGATACATTTATACAAATAGGATGACCACATTCAGTAGATTATAAGCTTTGTAATGATACCTTACAAGAGACCTTTTGCATGAAGCATATTACAGTTACATTATATTCACACTCATTAGCATATTTTCATAAAATTATATAGAGTGCAACATCACAGATGCATTTAATAGTACTCCTTGAGTAGTGAGTAAGCATATTGAATCTGTCCCTTTGGTGTTATTACTTCCATTGTTTCCAGAGAGCCTACGTACTTTTCACAACCCTTTAACGTAAAAATAATTACATTTTTATTGTGGTGTGATATGATAACAAGAACTTTTTTTAAAAGTGCTTTTTAGCGGAAGTGAAGTGAGACCTTCATGACTGTACCAAAGCCACAAAAACTGCACTGTATGACAGAAATGTCTTTTCTCACCCAGTTCTGGGTGGGCTATATCTTGTGTGCCGCAATGCATAAAGGGGTTAAGTAAGCTTCAGCCTTAACTCTGAATTCCTATTTTCTGTGGCTTTAACATCTAACCAAAAAAAGAAAAAGAAAAATATATTAAGAAAAATGTGGTTGTAGGGAAAACTGGGAGGTTGCCTATAGAGTTTAATGTTGACACTGCTCCCTTGTAACATGCCTTCTTCAGGTTTTTCTATTACATTTTAACATAAGGTAAGTAACCCAATCACAGGTGCTACCTCAGACAATTTCATAAAAAAGATCTGTAGAAATTGTATATGCAAGGAGGAGGAGGTGGGGAAGAAATCACTGATCCCAAAAGAGATGTACTGTTTGTGCTAGATAGCCCATTGACTGTTCAAAGGTTGTGTACACGCAAGTTCTATCATCTGCAAGACATTTTCTTCCCTAACTGAAGCCAAGAAGGAGCAAGATGGAACATGCTGCAGGTCAAGCTCAATGCAACAAAGGCATACATGGGGGTTTCCAAGCAGGGTTGCAGTCTGACAATAAGCCTGATCCAAAGGCCATTGAATTTACCCAGGTGCCTTTCCACTGATTACGCCCAGGTCTACACTAAAAATTAAGTTGGTTTAATTACTATGTTGGTCAGAGGTGTGAAAAATCCACACCCAAGTGATGCAGTTAAACAGATCTAAGTTCCCTTGTAGACAGCACAAGGTTCATGGAAGAATTCTTCCATCACCCTAGCTACTGCCCTCTCAGAGAGGTGGATTAGCGACGGGAGAGCCCATCCCACTGGTGTAGGTAGCATCTACTGTGAAATACTGTAGTGGCATTTCTGTAGCACTTTCAGTGTAAACAAGCCCTACAATGGGCTTTGGCTCAGGACCAGTAGCATTTAAAAAAAAAATCAAATCACAAAATCCAGCTCCAACAATTACCAGTACCTGATCTAAGTTATAGAAATGCAAAAAAGGCTAAAAATCCCACTTGTTTCAATTATTTTGCTTTATAAAATTAAAAAACTAAACAATTTATCATCAGAATATTTAATTTTTTAAAAGTACAATTTCCTTCCATCAAATATTATACATTGAGTTTCATCCTGGATCAGATTTTTATAGTCAACTCTAACCATGAAGATTTATGATAGAAACATCAATAAACCATTAAACTAGCATTATGAACTGCACTACTACCATAATTCTGTTTCCTTACAGTTTCACAATAAGAGGATATGTATTGTAAAGTACAAGTCACCCTCATAGTTGGTTAGGTAACCCCAGCTGTAAAATAGAAAAATATCCAATCTTAGCAGATCACTGGTTTGTCTTATTTGAGTTCTGACTACCACATTTAGATTGGAAACAGGCCCAGAAATATATTTCCTGAGATTACCCACCTATGCGTATCCTTAACCAGCTACTGGCTTTCACCACTACTGCAAAGAAGAAAAAAAGTATCTGCTAATTAAAATATTTCACCTGAAAAGAGGTTTACAGATGTTTGCATGTATCCTATACTGATGAGTGATCCTCAAAATGTCTGAGTCAGATATTTATCCAAAATTCTTTGGACTAGTCACTCAGAAATCTCATAACACTTTCTTCTAAGGTTTCCAGTTATTCTTGCTTCCAGATGGGCAAAAACATCCTCTCTTGCAGTATTTTGGTGAGTCCTCTTTCGCTCCTGCTCAAGTTTCTGGAGTGAGATTTTGGCTGTATTTTATTTTGAAAAAAAAAAAAGAAGAAGAAGTTACCAACATTTTCTTAAGCTTCCAACAGGATTGGACAGCTCAGAAAACTGGCAATAGAGTACGAAACCTACCACATTTTTATGTTTTATAAACACCCATGTACATTTAAGGCACTACATACATAATAAATAATGTCACAGGTTCCAATATGGCACAGATAAACTTATGGCCAAAATTATCATAATTGGATGGTTGTTTAGTAGCCTACATAAAATTAATTTTGTAGTCTCAGCCCAACTGTTAGCAGACAGAGCGCTACATCCCAAATAGTATGAGCTGCTATCTTTTTACAACCTCAGCAGAAAGGCATGGAAAGTGAGCCACAGTCGCACACCCTAGAGATGGCTTAGAGCTGAAGCATACTGGCAGTGTGGTAAGGAAGCTTGTGCTACTAGGGTATGTCTACACTGCAGCTGGGACCAGGCCTCCCAGCCCTATTAGACAGACCTGAGCTAGCTCTACTGAAGATGGCATGCTAAAAAGAGTGGTGTGGCTGTTGCCGCACAGGTGGCAGCCCAGATGAGCTGCCTGAGTACAAGCCTGCCTAGCACCCTGGGTCCATACTCTGGCAGCTAGCCCATATCACTACCCACGCCGCAGTAACCACACTGCTCATTTTAGCGTGCTAGCTCAAGCAGAGCAAGCCTGGGTCTGTCTAGCCAGGCTGTGAAGCACACTCCCAGCTGCAGTGTAGACATACCCCTAGTGTCTGTGCTTTCACAGGTGTCTTTCCTGCCGATAGAGAAAGGGCTTCCATGTCCAGTGTGTCATTCCTGCACCTTTTGCAAAACATTAACATTCCATTTAAATTAAAAGAAGTTTAGTTGGGTTAAGTTCTGTTCAAGTCATAGCTGAAGCATTAAAACACAATTTGGTCTATGGGCCTGATTTTGAAACATGAAGTTAGTTATTGTGGACATAAATTTTTCACCCTCAATTAAACTGTGTCTCAATAAGTTGGGGGTGTAACTACTTGCACTTGAAATGTTCACCTGATTGCTCCCACCAGTTAAGTAGAATATAATTAATGGTGGGAGCTATCTTCTTCTTGGTATGGCTGCTGTAGATGTAGAACAACAACTATACGTTTACATTTAGCTGGTTAAGCCAGATAATTGCCTCAGGAGTAGCAGCGTACATTGCTGTGATGCCTCCTTCGTATTTGTGAATCAGGCATTAAGTCATTGTATGTTCCATTGAGTCGTTATATGCTTTGGGTGACCACAGTCACATACTGGAGAATTTTTAATTTTCCATTTGTGCCTCAAATATCTGCATCCGCCATAGTTTGTGCGGATGTGGTTTAGGGTCGCCCATGAGCTTCGCGGAAGATCGAAGCCAGGGATCTTCTGCATCAGGTCTTTCACAAGGTGTTTGTGACTTCTTGTGACCTCTGTTTGGCTTTCCAAGCTTCATCAGGGTTGAAGTTACATTATCGAAGTTTAAGCTCTTAGGTCCAAAAGGGCTTGCATGATTTCAAGCAGTGGTGAGAGATGTTGTTGAGGTCCTGGTAGATCGGGAGACACTTGTGGGTGCTATTAGTTGAGGGAATAAAATTGGTGAATTGGGGGCCAGTTTGAGGTGCCTTTTATTAGTCAGTTCCTTTAAAAAAAAATCTAGTTGACTTTTCAATTTCATGGAATTTTCAATATTCAGCAATGAACAGTAAAGAACACAGCCAGGAGAGTTTCTTATCCATAGGACACTTCACAAATATCTTCAGAAACCAAGCTTTCCAAATAATCTGAAGCCTCACTTTAGTCTTTGCTCATATATAGTTATGGTATCTGAGTTCTCTTCAGCAGTATATTATCTCCTTTAAGAGATACATTGAGAGTATTAAAGTTCCACAGACAAGCAGTCAGAAGTGCTAAATTTGAAAGTTACCCAGGGAACATTAACTCCACTCACACGTGGGCATGCATTACCACATAGTATTTAGTTACAGAATCACATTTCACTCAAATAATGCAACATGGATTTTATACAGGGTGCAGCTTTCAAGAACAACAAATCCTCTCAGCCCTTTCATATCTTCCTGGAGTTGCAGAAGTTGATGCAATTGTTTAATGCTCTCCTACAGGGCCATAGCAACAAAGAACGTGGCCCCCTCCGAACGGTGGCCCCTTCCGAACATATGTCCGGGCGGGGCCCCTTACAATGCAGAAACTGGAATGCGGTATTTATTTTGCCACTTTTAGGGGCCCCCTTCCTTGCGCGGGGCCCCTTACAATGCAGAAACTGGAATGCAGTATTTATTTTGCCACTTTTAGGGGCCCCCTTCCTTGCGTGGCCCCCTCCGGTCGGAGGATACGGTGGGCTCTCGCTACGCCTCTGCTCTCCTAATCAAAATGTTAGATTTAACCAGGCATGCTTCCTAATGCAACTTTTTCTAATGTAACTTCTGTGGATCCCCCAAAGTACAAAGCAGAGCACATCCAACAGCTGCTTCAGAGGCTGAGACATGAACTCAGTAAAATGCCTATAGAATGACAAATCCAGAGTTTGGGACAGCTTTTGTGAGAGTCTCCATGGAAACACTTACATTTATAAATAGACCTTTGCTATCACACTTTTGAAGAAATCAAAGCAACACAGAGCAAGCCTGCATCTTATTGCACACAACGACCTCAAACATAATGCCAGATCTGAAGAAGCATCAGCCTCATTCCTAATAACGCTACCTCGGGCTGCAGCCCTCAAATCACTTTCTTGCCCCCTTTTTGATCAGAGCAGCTAGTCAAATTTCTGGATCCTGGGGAGGTTCTGGTTGGAAGCATAAATCGATGGAGTCTGGTATTTTCTTAGATGCAGTCTTGTTTATTTACATAGAATGTAAAAAGCTTGAACACAGGAGGAACCAAGAACTAGCTTGCAGCCTCAAGTCTCTTCAGCCAAGAGACCCAAAAGCTCTCTCTCTAGCTTTTCCAGGGTCACACTGTGCTTACAGGCTGCTGCTTGGCTTTCTTCCTGCCTTAGAATCTCTCAGTTTCTAGCTAGCTAGCTAGCGAGCGCTCTCTCTCTCTCTGTCACACACTACTCAGCAAAACCCCTCCACCCACTCAGTCCAAAGGCGGGTTCACGACCCTGTTTTGTCTTAGGCCCCATCTACACTGGCAAGTTTCTGCGCAGTAAAGCAGCTTTCTGTGCTGTAACTCCCGAGGGGTACACACTGCCAAGCCACTTAGTGCACAGAAACTGCACAGTTGCAGTGCTTTAAAAAAAACACCCCAACAAGAGTCGTACAGCTTTCTGCACCGGGGCTACAGTGCTGCGTTGCCAGTGTAGACACCATGGTTGATTACAGCGCTGCAACTGGCCTCTGGGCGGTGTCCCACAATGCCTGTTCTCGCCTCTCTGGTCATCAGTTTGAACTCTACTGCCCTGCCCTCAGGTAACCAACCATCATCCCCACCCTGTAAATTCCTTGGAATTTTGAAAGTCCCTTTCCTGTTTGCTTGGCGACACATGCAGTGGTCTCAGCGCATCTTTCCAGGTGACCATGCCTGCTCCACGCACCAGTTGATCCCCCACTTGGAGCAATGCCGAGCTGCTGGACCTCATCAGCATTTGGGGAGAGGAGGCTGTCCAGTCCCAGCTGCGCTCCAGCCATAGGAATTATGATACCTACAGACAGATCTCACGATGCATGACAGAAAGGGGCCATGACCGGGACACACTGCAGTGCAGGGTCAAAGTGAAGGAGCTGTGGAACGCCTACCACAAGGCGCGGGAGGCAAACCACCACTCTGGTGCTGCGCCCATGAGCTGCCAGTTGTACAAAGAGCTGGATGCGATACTCAGTGGCGACCCCACCTCCGCTGCGAGGGCCACTGTGGATACTTCAGTGGCTCACATGCCAGTCGAGAGTGGACCAAGCCAAGAGGAGGAAATCTTGATGAGGATGTGGAGGGGGACCCAGAGGCAGAGGATGACGCGGAGGTCAGAGTTGCATGCAGCCAGGAGCTCTTCTCCACCCCGAAAGAGCCTAGCCAGCCACAGCTGTCGGAGCTTGGCAAAGCGCAAACGGGAGCGGAGGCCCCTGGTAAGTGGATCTGATTTGGGGAATTGCTGAAGCAAGTTGTTGGGGGCAGGAGGGTTGCAGAAAGCAGGCTTGTCTCCCACCGCATGCCTAGTCTGAGCAGCAGAACAGGCTGTTGATTGACTCCTTCACTTCACAGGAATCTCCCACAGAGATCTCCAGGAAACTCTCGTGGAGATACTGGGCAATCCGCTGCCGCAGGTTCTTTGGCAGAGCTGCTTTGTTTCTTGCCCCATTAATGGTAACTTTCCCACGCCACTGTGCCATACCGGGGGGAGGAGGACCATTGCTGCACACAGGTGAGCCGCATAGGGGCCAGGGCGGAAGCCGCAGGCTTGGAGAAGACCCTCCTTTGATTTCCTGCTCACCCTCAGCAGTGAGATATCTTCCATAATGAACACAGCCCGTGGAAAGTGTGGGGACAGGAATGATTATCAGGCCCCCCCTACAGTGCTGGCTCTCCACAAGAGCCACGTGCCCAGTGTATAGCAGGGTCCGGGAAGAGTGATTTACCCTGCCCCTGTAGCTACTCATCATTTTGGGGGTCTTATGGCTCATGTGTGCTTGCCTGGGGCCAGCTAGTTAGTGACAGGTGTGCGAGTACTGGCTGTGTTTTAAATCACAATCAGTGTTGTCTGTGTTGCAAACAATACTGCTTCTGTAAAATGTTGCGTTTAAACTTCACAGAGATGACCTTGGGAGCCCAGCCTCCCTCTTTCTTATCGGCGGCAGAACGGCTGCGCGGAATTAGAAAGTGGCCATGAAGAACTAAGGAGGACTTTCTGCGTGATGTCATGATGCACTCCGCCACCGAGAAACAGGAATTGAAGGAGTGGCGGGACAGCGAGAAGAGGGAACGAAAGGAGAACGCGGCACGCCACAATGAAGTCATGGAGCGGTTCTTAAAGGTTATGGCGCACCAAGCAGACATGCTCCAGGCAATACTAGCTCTGCAAACCGAGCAGCTCTGTGCCTGCCCTCCCCTGCAGCCGCTGTCACAAAACTCTTTTCCATGCTCCCCCCAGACACCACCAACACTCTTATCAACCTCCTGGCTCCAGACTGTACCCACTGCATTCCACTCCTGCCCCATCACAGTCCAGCCCTGCACACTCCCAGTACTCACTGCACTCAACACCCGTCTCTCTGCAGTTTAGCCCTGCTGAAGTACAGTATTCGCTGTAGTGTACTCCAAAGGAGAAGGCTGGGTATGATCCCTGGACATACACATATCTTTAGCTGTCCCGGGACCCCACCTCCTCCTGGGACCTTCCCTTTCCCCATCCCTCTCACTGCTGATGGTTTTTTTTGTTTGTTTGTTTGTGTGGCTCTCTCCTCCAATTGTTGGGTTTTTTTTAAATAAAAGAATTGTGTGGGTTTGAAAGCAATCTTTAGTCTATTAATTGAAATCAAACAGAGCCCTGCAAAGCAACAGACAATTATGTTAAACCTTCATAGTGCATCGTCTGCACCAATCCCAATCACCTCCTAGCATTACAAGCACTGCACTCCCGAGCATAGCAACAAATATAAGTGGGTTTCAGCTTCAAATTGCTGCCTCAAGGCATCCCTGATCCTTATGACCCTGTGCTGCACCCCTCTAATAGCCCTGGTCTCTGGCTGTTCAAACTCAGTCTCCAGGCGCTGAGCCTCTGCGGTCCAGCCCTGAGTGAAGCTTTCACCCTTCCCTTCACAAATATTATGGAGCGTACAGCACGCGGCTATAAGCATAAGAATATTGTCATTGGCCAGGTCCAGCTTCCCATAGAGGCAGCACCAGCAGGTTTTTAAATGGCCAAAAGCACAGTCAACAGTCATTCTGCATTGCTGTTGTTGAATCGCTCCTTGCTGCTGTCAAGTTGCCCCATGTATGGCTTCATAAGCCACGGCATTAAGGGGTAGGCAGGGTCTCCCAGGATCACAATGGGCATTTTGACTTCCTCTACGGTGATCTTCTGGTCCAGGAAGATCTTGAAGCTTGCAGCTTCCTGAACAGGTCAGTGTTCCGAAAGATGTGTGCATCATGCACCTTTCCGGACCAGCCTGCGTTAATGCCTGTGAAATGCCCACGATGATCCACAAGCGCCTGGAGAACCATTGAGAAATGTACTCAGTGGCTAAGTGGTCTGGTGCCAGAATTGAGATATGCGTGCCATCTATCGCCCCTCTGCAGTTAGGGAAGCCCATTTGTGCAAAACCATCCACAATGTCATGCACGTTGCCCAGAGTCATGGTCTTTCGGAGCAGGATGCAATTAATGGCCCTGCACACTTCCATCAATACGAGTCCAACCATCGACTTTCCCACTCCGAACTGGTTAGCGACTGATCGGTAGCAGTCTGGAGTAACTAGCTTCCACAGTGCAATCGCCACGCACTTCTCCAGTGACAGGGCAGCTCTCATTCTCATGTCCTTGCGCCGCAGGGCTGGGGCGAGCTCATTACACAGTCCCATGAATGTGGCTTTCCTCATCCAAAAGTTCTGCAGCCACTGCTCGTCGTCCCAGACGTGCATCACGAAGTGATCCCACCGCTCAGTGCTCATTTCCTGAGCTCAAAAGTGGCATTTCACTGTGGTCAGCACCTCCGTGAATGTCACAAGCAATCTCGTGTCGTAGCTACTACGCGTGGCGAGATCAATGTCACACTCCTCTTGCCTTTGTAGTTAAGGAATAACTCCACTGCCACTCGTGACGTGTTAGTCAGAGTGAGCAGCATACTGGTCAACAGTGCGGGATCCATTCCTGCAGACCGAAGAGGCAGAACACGCAGTACACAAACCGTTGAAAGATGGTGCCAAATGCAGACGGAAGCACAGGGATTGCTGGGATGCGAAGCAATGCATCACGGGGCATTGGGACAGGACCCAGGATGCCCTGTGACCCCCCCTCCGTCTTCCCACAACTCTTAGCAACAGAAGAGGAAGATACGCTCTGTGGGATAGCTCTCCAAAGTGCACCGCTCTGAATACCACTGCAAGTGCTGCAAGTGTGAACACACTATTGCACAGGCAGCTGACAGTGTGAACACACAACAGAAGTTTCCCTTCACTGTAACTCCCAGGGCTGTAGCTCTGCCAGTGTAGACATGCCCTTAGGTAAGGGGCTTCAGATTAACTCATCCTGACCATTATGTTAATTGCAGGGTGCGTTCACACACAATCTCAAAGAGGTGTGTGATCCAAGCAGTCACCAGTATCTCTCAGCAGGATACTTTGTCTCTCTAGGTGTTATGTAATAACCATGTTCACTTACAACATGCTATTAAAAGAAAGAGAAAAAAGAAACAGAGTGTATTTATGGCTGATTGCATATAAAATTACTTAGGATTTCAAGTTAGGTGCAGATCTGAGGTGTTTGACAAATTGCCCCTCTGTGGTGCAAAGGTAGTTCATCAATTTAACTTAACTGGGTTTTATATCAGAGATGGTATTTCTGAAAAGTGCTTGCGAGTTAAGCAAGCCTACATGGCAGCAGTGTAGACCTTAGTCTTTGCAGATAGGTAGATGAAATCGTCTAGTTAGCTTAATAATGTGCAGGAGGTGAAGGCCTGGTTATTTGGATCTGCCACAAAGAGGTTATGTCAAAATTGCTGAGATATAAATGAAGACAGGTATCTTTTTAGAGTAAGATCCTGGAGTCCGAGTGACTACGCTCAATTAAATGACAGTGAATTATAAGCTCCAACTCATGTTCAAATCTGTTGACTGCATACCATCACACACATTTATACACTACCTTGGTCCTTTGTCTGAAGTATCAGGCTTCAAGACTACAAGTCTGACAGAATCTGATAAACCATTACACAAATTGAAGCAGACACACTACTTGGAATGCTGCAAACAGTTCACATCTAATTACCTTCTGAAAACTACTTAAAGAGTTCAGAGTTGTGGTTTTTACCCAGAGTGTGCCCAGTAGCAATCATCCTGACTTTGCCTGAGAACCAGAGAGATGCATTTAAGCCAGCTTTTCCCATATGCATTGTACCAAAGCCAGATGCAGTAACTGCTAACACAAACACAAAACCAACTCCAGCGTGCATGCCATGGCATGTATAGCCACCTCAAAAATAAAGCCTGATATCATAAGTTGCTTTCAGTCAACCCTCTCAAAGATAGAAACATAATAGGAAATCCATTGGTCTCCCTGCACAATGGGTCTTACTGCACTAAGAAAAGTCTCTTAGCATGCTCTTTCAATCAGGATATTTGCTGTGCCTCATGCAGATGAAAGTGAAACTCCCAGGAGACAGAGCTGTCCCACCTCCCTTCGGTTCCTTTTAACAGTTTTTCCATATGTGAATCCTGTTCCTCTGTCAAGAGTGGTAGGATATGGAGGGTAATTTGAAATAACCCGGGGTATTTCAAGAGCTAAATGAAATATGGTTTTAATTTTTTCAATATAACATATCCAGTGTGGAGTAGGAAAAGCATCTGAGACAAAAAAGATAAGTATTCACACAGTTTTCTTCCCCTACACTCCCCCCCTTCCTTTCTTAAGGGCAGAGAACAATAACCACACAAAGGAGAAGTGGAGTGAGAGGAGTAGCTTCAAGAAATATGGTTTCATAACGGACAGCAGGGTTTATGCTGTCATTCTCTGGGGGCTATTCATAAAGTATTAGGCCTGAAATATCTTGCTTTGAGGCCAAATTTGGCCTTCAAGGTGCACATGGTAGATTCCCATTGACTTCACTGGCAAATCACACGCCTACATCCAACAACAGAATTTGGGCCTTTATGTTCTCAAACCCTCTTGATAGCTTTTAACCGATGGGCTAAAATTGGAATGGACTTTAGCCGCTGAATGGGAAGCTTTGCTAATTGGTAGAATTGCAGTGCAAAATGAACACATTACAATAGGGTAAATTTCAATACACTCTTTGCCTCACTTACAAGGATGTTACAAAGTAGCCACACACACACACACACACACACACACACACACACACACACAGAAAGCTTATTTACCAATATGATACTAAAGTGCCACATTAAAAGCCCTAGAATGGCAATGGCAATGCTTGGAAGAGTGTAAGTTTACTTGGAAAAATTTGTTTGCTTCATTTTTGCATCCTTGTCTAGGCTGATGGGCATCTTTGCTACCCACTAGTGCCAGAGTAGGAAGCGGTGGGAAGAGAAGGAAATCAGTACCTTAGGACCCCATACTTCAAAATGGGTGCACATTTAAGTGCATATCACATAGGCAGGGCCGGCGCTTCCACTAGGCGACCCTAGGGCGGCAGGATTTGGGGGGCGGCATTTTGCCACCCTCAGTGGAAATTCAGCAGCAGGGGGTCCTTCCGCTCCGGGTCTTCGGCGGAAATTCGGCGGCGGGTCCTTCACTCGCTCTGGGACCCGCCACCAGGGCCGGCTCCAGGGTTTTTGCCGCCCCAAGTGGCGGGAGGTCCTTCGCTCCGAGCGGGAGTGAGGGGACCATCCGCCGAATTACCGCCGAATAGCTGGACGTGCCGCCCCTCTCCGGAGTGGCCGCCCCAAGCACCTGCTCGGCAAGCTGGTGCCTGGAGCTGACCCTGCCCGCCACCAAAGTGCCCCGAAGACGCGGAGTGGAAGGACCCCCGCCGCTGAATGCTCAGAGGAGGAGCGCTGCTGCCTAGGGTGGCAAAAACCCTGGCACCGCTCCTGCACATAGGCATGTGTGTGTTTGAGAATGAGCCTATATGTTGACAATTTCCATGCAGTATGGTGTTTCTTGCAGCTAAATAAGGCAGATTCACCTCTATATGTACAATTGAAGGGCCATACTCTCTGGGCCATTAAGAGTTATGGAAGGCCCTGAATGCAGCAAAGCCAGTGTGGTCCAACTGAGCAGGGAGGGACGAGAGAGAGAGAGAGAGAGGTCACACTTCACATTTCCAGTGTTTCATGGCAGCTTTCTCAGCAAGTTCACAGCCTGCTTCATCCAATTCTTTACAGTAAATGGAAAAACTCCAGTCAGAGTTGGATCAGATTCAGAGTGGAGGAGATGTGGCCAGTGAATCTATAACTACACAGATCTTTTGGCCAGTTATCCCCACTCTAACCAAGTAGGGAGATTCAGGGCATAGAGACTACTACAGCTCATGAGCTGCAGGGGAAGTTCTGCTACTGTAGAGACATATGATCAGTCTTTAGCCAGGGGAGAATCCTTATTGTCCTTCACTCAATGCAAACTTTTCCATGCAAAGCCCATTGATGTGATTTGAACAAGCGTGCATGCCAGTGTGTCATTTGATTACTGTACCATTTTTTGAAAGAAGTCCTACAGACTGTGGTATATAATCTAGAGTTTTCTCTATACAGTCTTACTGAAGCCCTCATTTGCTATCTTTCTAGAAATTATCCACAACTTGGTAATTTTCTGACACATTTTTGCTGTAGCATGTTTTTGTTAATAAGAATGAGAAGGAATGTGGTAGTGAGATATGGACTCCAAGCCTTTCACCGCAAAGCTGCTACTTTGAGTTCAGCCAAGCTTCTTAGTATGGAAGTTACCATTTGAAGGCCGTTCTGTGGCCAATATGAGTCGCTGCTCACAATCCGGTTGTTTTCCACGTGACAAAAGACAATTCCCCAGCTGTTACCACTTTAGCAATCCCAGCGGGACCCAGATTAAATGCCAGTTTATATAAATAGAGCTGAGGCATATTGAGCTAGCAGTGTGGAGAAATGTGCACTTGTGCTGTCTATTTCCTTATCCATTCTGTGGCTGGAGAATGGACTTTTTGTATTCCACACTTTCACCCTAACACTTTTTCACAATCACTAAGTACTTGTTTGATCTCTATCATAGAATGTGAGCAGTTTAAAGACATTACTGAATTTATCTTCACAATATCCCCCATGAAATAGGGAAGGGTGACACAAAGAAGTTACACGATTTGCCCAGCATCACACAAGAAGAGTATGGCAGAACCAGAAACTGAACAGAGATCTCCTATGTCTCAGTCTAGCATCTTCATCACAAGACCATCCTTCCTGCCCTAATATAGAAATGGGTCTGAACCGTCTGTCATCCTGTATTTCAGATCTGAAGATAAACTTCACAGTTTTCTCCCATCTCAGTAACAGACCTAATCAATATCCCTGATCTGAACCCCTCAGACTTTGACTCCTGATCAGAACTTGGCAGCTCAATTCCATCTCAACACTGAAAGCAATTGGGGGAGGGGAGGGAGATTGACATAAGAACGACCATATTGGGTCAGACCAATGGTCCATCTAGCCCAGTATCCTGTCTTCTGACAGTGGCCAGTGCCAGATACTTCAGAACAGGGCAATTGTTGAGTGATCCATCCCCTGTCATCCAGTCCCAGCATCTGGCAGTCAGAGGCTTGGGGACACCCAGAACATGGAGTCACATCCCTGATCCTCTTGGCTAATAGCCATTGATGGACCTATCCTCCATGAACTTAGCCTCTTGTTCAAAGAATTAGATATTGACGAGATTCTGTTCAAGGCTTCCAACAAAGTTGTGAACTTGCCTATTGAGTTAGAAAGTTCAACAATCTGCACCCAGGATTGTTTTCAGAAACAATCCACGCACAGCCAAGCAATTGATCAGGAGCGTATTTTAACTATCAGCTTGCCAAAATGTGGCAGATTGAATGAATATTTAGAGGTATGATTTAGTAGAAAGATGATCTCAAGTTTACATTTCAAACAAACCCTTGATGTTATAATGTACCTCCACTTCACAACAGTCACCATGCAGCCTCATTTTGCCAATAGCTACAGGGTATCCCTGCAGGGTAGATCCTTTTAAGAATTTTCTTTATAATTTTCAAAGCTGAGGGAACATGTATGGTTCATTCCTTTTACTGTTAACTTCAGCAGAGGATAAAGAAGAAAAAAACAGTGAAAATTTATTTAGTCTTAGGGTTTCTCAAATTTCAAGTGTATGTAGTGACAGAAAGTATGATACGTAACACTTCCAAAGCACCTTCTGTTACTTAAAAGCTTGTGGATTCTGTCAGTCAACAATAACTGACACAAGTGCAGGGCTGCTTGTAACACAGTCGTCGTCCGTTCGTCCCCCCATACCTCTTATACCTCACCCCACAGTTGACTAGCTTTTCAAAGTGAAAAACTGAGACACGGATGGGAGTTATCACTGAGAGGATTTTAAGTGAGGGTGGGGGGAAGATGAAGGTGTTTAGTGGGGAATTAGAAAAGCACTCAACAGCAGAGTGAACATCCAAATCTGGAATGTTCAATCATTCCCAAGGAGCAGAATAGGAGTCCAAGCCTACACTGCAAGTGAATCTCGCACTTTACTACAGGTTGGCATAGCCATGCTTGCTTTAATCTAGCTTGCAGGGCTAACAATAGCAGTGTAGATGTGGCAATATGGGATAGCAACCAAAGTACATACCCAGGCTTTGTGGCAGGTTTGTACTCTGGGGATACATCTGCACATGAATAAAAGACCACAGCACGTTCGCGGCTGGCCCAGGTCAGCTGGCTTGGACTCCCGGGGCTTGGGCTGAAGGGATAAAAATCTCTGTGCAGATGTTTGGGTTCGGGCTGGAGCTGAAGTCTGGGCTGCAGCTGCTATTGTTACCCATGCTAGCTGGATAAAAACAAGCACAGGTATGCTAACCTGTGCTAGGGTCATATTTTCACTTGTAGTGCAGCCTTTCTATAGAGGAGAAGGCAAATTGCTATAGGGAATTCATTGCCTTGTAGAGTCTCCTGCTGGAAAGCTAAGAATAGTGCTGCAAACACCACTAGCCAAAACTCAGAAAGAACATGATTTCAGGATGTGAAGGTTTTGACTTGGGGAGAAAGAAAGAAAAACTCTCTTCAGGAAGTCAACCAAGGCCAAAAAGTTAGTATACTATATATACATACATACACTGTAATGACATTGATCTGAAGCTTGGCTCTATAGGTAAGAGATTAAAAGTTGGTCAGAGTGTTTAGACACGAACATTCTGGCTTTAACCTCTTAAAATGTATCATTTTTTCAAGTTGGAATTAAAGGATTTTAGTCCCTTGATTCCACTTTGACACAATAATAAGTAACAATCAGCTGCACATTACTGTTATTTCCTGGCCATGACTGATTTATCTAGGAGAAGTTTTCCCCTAGTTTGGTTATTCTACGTTTCTACATAGTTTAGGAACAAACTCTGAGCATGGGCACAGTAGAACCTCAGAGTTACGAACTGACCAATCGACCACACACTTCATTTGGAACCAGAAGTACACGATCAGGCAGCTGCAGAAAAACAAAACAAAAGCAAATACAGTACAGTACTGTGTTAAACATAAACTACTAACAAAATAAAGGGAAAACAGAATTTTTTTTCTGCATAGTCAAGTTTCAAAGCTGTATTAAGTCAATGTGCAGTTGTAAATTTTTGAAAGAACAATCATAACATTTTGTTCAGAGTTACAAACATTTCAGAGTTATGAACAACATCCATCCCCAAGGTGTTCATAACTGAGGTTCTACTGTACTTGGGGCCAAGAAGAGTTAGGTTTCAAATCAGAATGCAAGCTGGGGATTACTATGGGTACTTGCAATAAAAAAAATTTTCTCCTGAAAGGCACAAACGAGTGATATTTAATCGCTCCCTAGGTTCCCATTTACCTTCTCTCCCCACCCCCAAAAAAGGCTACTGTAATTGAGAGAAGTGATTTATGCTTCATACTTATGGCTGGCTCACCTGTGGGTTTTATTTTATTTTTACTCCTCTTTGTTGCCATGACTGTTATTAAGGAATGGGGACGGGGAAGTAATAACTCAGGGCTTTCATAGCACTGGAAAGCGAGACAGTTTCTCTGGTGATATATTGAGTGGTTTTGAAGACACTGGAAAGGAAGACTCAGAGCTCCATACTGGTCTGGATGATATTTTTGACAGCAGAGCATTCTGACTACGTTTCAGTGGTATCTGTTCTGCATCACCCGGCTCACCAGTCACTAATGTAACTTCACATGTTGGTTCTAGCATGCCAGGGTGTATGAGCTGTTCCCCTTATTAGCCAAGAAATGCTAAATAGAAGACGTGTGATTTCTTTATTTACATGTCATTTAAAACTGACAACTTTTATATCAGATTAACTACAGGAACTTATCTAGTATTTGAGGTGCCATACATTCTTTCAGAGAAATCAATACTAAAATTAAATCAAATGGATTGGAATACAGAAAGGGAGTTTCCCCACACAGGTCTCCTTTCTGCACTCACTCATACCACATTCAGTCCACCCCCGAAAGGAAAGCCTGAGAGAATAAGTAGTCCCCGCGGAATGTCCTGAAAGTCAACAGATTCAGGGCTTTGTCAGACCAGCGATGGGGAGAAAGGGAACAGCAAGAAACTCATTGATTTGAATCCTATCAATCAAAACCAGCACTTTGCAGAAATACCAACTTCTCCCAGAAACAAACTGGAAGCTAGTGCAGGCTCTCTTAGGGGTTTTATACTCCTATCCAGCACCATAGCATGAGCACAAAGAGCAGGTGTGATGTACTCCCTGGGAGAAGCACCACATTCTGCACCAACTGACATTTCCAAATGTTCTTATGGCATTGCCTGTGTTTCTTTTACAGTATATTAAGAAATTGGTTCCGGAGATGAAAAAAAGCTCTGGATCATTGTGTAAAGGACCACATGTGCCCCAACACCTCTAGGTTTGGCAGTTCATAGCCCCGGCACTTCTGGGCTTGGCGTGTCAGTCATGGAAGTAAAAAAATTGCTTGAGCCCCGGCACCTCTTTCATTTCAAATTAAGGACCGCTTGCCACCCAGTTGAGTTTCTCTGGAACAGTCCCCCCAGGATTGAAGGGATTCGACCTGCCGAACTTCAAAAGGTGCTCCCCATCCCAGACAAACAGAATGTAAGCATTCCTGAAGGGAAAAGAGAATTCATCCTATTGTGTAGGGCACAAAAGGGAGAAAGCTTAGGCAGAAGGTGACCTGGATTTATTCACTTTACATTTCCCAATTTCCTGTAATTCTTCATACAATGCTGTTTTATCAATTACAAGTACACCTCGCAAATAAAGTTTAGTCAAAAAAAACAAACAAACCCACAACAACAACATCAGTTCAAACTGGTATTGGTATTTGTTCATCAAAAAAAAAAAAAAAAAAAAAGAAAGAAAATGCCATCCACGGAGCCGGATTAAAAAAAACCCCATAATTTAAAACCAAAGGGAACTGCACCTGGGGAAGAGATTTGCTCCATATGACAGCAGCCTTCTAAAAGACACTGTAGCTCTGTTTACACAATCTGCAAGAGAGGAACAGGGCATTGTAGATTGGGATTCATTTCCAAGAGAAGCAAATATGCTGCTGCCTCGCTGTACATTACTTACTTCTGAGATTCAGACTGACAAGGTCATCAATTTTATAAACAGAAAAAAAATCTGCCAATGATAAGAATCACAGATAGTCTCTATCTTTTAACACTAAAACATCCCCCAAAACAGTTTGATCACGAACACTACCATAGGTGCTGGAACTAGGGGTGCTGCTGCACCCCCAGCTTGAAGTGGTTTCCATTATATATGGAGTTTACAATTTGGGTCAATGGCTCTCAGCAACCCCTCTATAAAAAATTGTTCCAGCACCCCTGAACAGTGCTATCTCTGTGTTTCTTGCTTCACTGCATAGCTTCTACTTAGAACCTTCCCCCATCTCCCAACCAGCCTGGTTTCAGATTTAAACAAACAATATACCTATTCTCACATGTCTGGTTGAACATGCTTTCGTTTTTTGGTTTATCTTAATCCCACTCCTTTTTCCATCATATCCCTCAGTTGATTCTTCTAGGTGAAACATCATTGTCACTCGATGCAGTCATCCAAGCAATACGAATGTACAATCCCTGAGAGTCAGACATTCTGTCCAACAAACTCTCAGACTGCTGATTTGATTCAAGCCTCATTTCCTTAATGCCCAACTGCGTAGCTAGGCCAAACATCACTCTTCAAGAGAGGCAATTGCTCCTTCCCCGTCCTCCAATGGGCCAGTTGCTTCCAGTGGGCCAGAGCACTCCTGATAAATGATCCAACAGTGGAAGTTTAATGTATCTCCACAGATACAGGCTGGGCATGGCTTCCACCATCACAGAGGAAAGGGCAAGGCTGTCTTTCAAAAACAAATCTAGTGTCTCTTGAATTTATTCTTTGATTCCTCTGTCTTCCTTGGTAACTTACTTCATATATTTATTGACCTTCGCCTGAAGCACTTCTGTTGAAGGCTCCCTATTACATTACCTATCATAGATTCGGAACCTTCATGAGTGCTGGGGGGGGGGGGGGGGGGAAGGGGGGAGGTGGGGATCTCTATTGACTAATCGTGACCAAGGCTTTACCTCTTTCCCAACATGGACCAGATTATCAAAGAGGTCAGCTGCCATTTAGGTGACAAAATAAATGGCCAGGAAGTGGAGCTTGAGGGTGCTGACCCCTTTTGAAAGTCTGGCCCCACGTGCATATAAAAGCGATATTTCCTACAGTGAAGTATCCACTCCAGAAACAGCAGTAGCGGCAACATGGCACTGGTTGAATTCGAAATTTGCACTTTACAAAATATTGAAACTATTCATGTCCCTCATTGTATTTCACTGTGAACAAAACTTCACTCTATCCAAGTTCACCCTCATCAGATTCCATTGTGTGCACATACACATGTAACATACACACACGCAAATATATAGCAGGATGAAAACTGCTAGAATTAGTCCATTTTTTTCATCTATTAGCTTCCTAAATAATAGGGTATTGAATTTCTTATCTTTAAATTTAATAAGCACATCCATTCAACTGATAACTTTATTGCTACAGGAGATTGTTTGGATATATAATACAAATGGGCTCTTTATAGTGTGGCATGGGAATTAAAAACAGACCTAGTAGAATTTTACCAGCTAACTCATAACAATGTTATTACATTTTCTATTGCCTTTTGCAACATGGCTGTCAATTTTTGGATGTGCTGATTGAATCTTAAATTACAGAAATTCAATTCCAAATTATTGAGCAAGTTAAAGGATTGAAACGACTAATTTGAGGCTAGCAGTTTTCATCCATCATTATTTATTAAAGCACTTACAGTCAAGATAACGATCAGAGGATGAAGAATTGTCTTCCACAAGTGGAATTTCCCAGAACAAATGCAGGAAATGGAGATTATATTATAGTGGTTAAAAGAGAGAGAGAGAGAGAGAGCTGGCCATGGGAAAAGCCAGTATCTTGTAACAGGATAGCACTTAGATAGTAATGAGTTATGTATGGATCAATACTTAGTATACTTCTTCATGTAGAAAACTGAACATTAGAAAGGCACTGATATATCGTACCTGAAGTGAGGGAAATGACACAATTTAGATAAGATAGTCCTTTGAGTTACTTAGAGACACTTAAGAACAACAATGAACGCAAATCCTAGAAAGAATGATAATAAAGCTAATGTGCCTAAATATTTTAATATTCAGTTATGTTTTTAAAGATTCTCATTAAATCTCTGCACCTTGTTTTAAGACTCTGTATTACATGTTAGAAACATTACAAAACATTTGTTAGAGTGTGAATGATCTTTGTTTGCATTACACCTTTCACTCAGATGGAGCCAGGGAACTTCGATTTATCTGTACAGGAAGGGGCAAAGTTTGCAAACAGGAAATCCCTGTGCCTATTGCTGCAGTACAGCCATTTCTGGGAAGAACATGGCAGCTATTAAACAGCAAAGAACAATGCTACAATTTAGGACCCATCCAACTGAAGTTACAGATGAAAGTAGAGAGTTTATTACCTCCAGCCAACCTAAATTGAGATTTGATCAAGCAGTCAAGATTAACCATCACTCCCTCTCATGAAGAAGACATGTCTAGTTACTACCCATGGTGAAGACCCACGTTTTACAAGCAACAAAAACTGGCAGCTCCAGCCACATGATGCCTGTTAACATCATACTAGGGCATTTGTTCAAACTTTGGTGTTGAGGTGAGGGATTTGAATATATTTGTGTTACTAATACTGTTGAGGCCTGCTGCTTACTTCAGGTCTGCCATATGAGCATTTAGGAACGGACGTAGGCATTGTTCCCACGTCTGGCATTACAAAGGCACCCATTCAGTGTCTATGCCTTCCACTCCTAGCTTACCCATTCAGAGAACAGCCATGAAATAAAATACCAAACATAAACACGAAAATCCATCCACCACTGAGGGAGGGATGATTACAACATTCTAATCCACATATTGGGCCAGATCCTCAGATGACAGTGGAGCTGCTCCCATTTACACCAGCTGGGGCTCTGTCCTGCTGTAAGAAAATAAAAACTGAGAAGCTCAGATATATTTTTAAACAGAATACATACAAGTGGGGTTCTTCATTACAAATAGAAATGCCAGCTACCCAAGTCTGGGTTCTGCCACTCCACCAGTCACCATCCCCTTCTGCTGCTGACCCAGTTTCTCTCTCTTTTCCTCAGTTTTTTGGCAGGAAGCCTCCGTTTCCTGACATATTGGGCTCTCCAAATCCCACAGCTTATTCAGCAGAAATAAAGTGAAACCACATAGGATCCCACACATCACCATATAAAGTAGCAAGACCTATACCTGGGATTTAAGAAGGCACCACAGTGACAACCAAGCAAGAAGGAAAACAAATACAAATAGAAGAGGACTAGCTCTACGGCAAGATCAAAGGAGTTATGTCCTGGCTGGCTACAGAAGTCTGAAATACAAAAGGTAAGAACTTGAAGAGCTGCAAAGGCTGCTGGGAATCTTCATGATCACATATTCATGGTAGTTAAGGGAATAGCTTGTGTTCCTTGAAGAAAAGGTAGCCCTGAGGCTGTGAGGACAGGGACTTGACGGAAATTGCTTCTCTCTGCCCCACATGGTTACCCACTCTCAGCACCACCTGCCATGCCATGATAGCAGTGGAAGGAGGAATAGATCTTCAGGCTGATTGGGTAGGGCCTGCCAGAGATGGCCTTCTCCTGCCCAATACTGCTTTCAGCTGTAGCTCCTTACATTTGGTACAGATTATTTTTTAGATCATGATTAGGAGCTGGTGCTCTGATTAGTTAAATTCTGGTTCCTCAAGAGTTCTAGAGCTAGTTACCGCTGTGAGAGTCAAAAATGTCTCTATGATGTGTTTTTAGCATGTGAGTGATGCAAAACTCCTACTTTTGAGACTCCCCCTCCCTCAAGTCCTGTACTGTTCTAATTCCATTCTTCCTGCAAACGAAAAAGGCTACCTGCATGAATTTCCACCACACAGAGACTGTGTACCAAGGTCCTCAAAGGTGGCAAGCCCTTGGAAGAGTTACAGAGTTTAAAAAACTTTGTGACAAATAATAAAAGCTGTGAGGATATAACAGTCACCAGTTAATTTTGCCAACTTCACTTTCCCGCTAAGTTCTCAAGCTAAAGTTCTCAACAGTTCCTTGACTATGGGTGGGGGGAGGGAAGCACAGGTTCTCCAGTTATACTCACAAGAAGTTACATATGAGCAGAAGGAGCGCCTTGAAAGCAGCTTCTTTTAGAAGGTACAATGGTTGTGTTCATTCAGAGCAATGCTATAGATTCCTTGGAAGAGCTTTTTGGGGAGGTGGACAAGGAGATTCTGAAACACATAATAAGCCTGGGTAACATTTACTTTCATAACAGCTGTTTGCCATTTACTGTATCAAATACACCACCCATCATAACTTTAAGGCTGAGTACTTATGAATAAGAGATTATAATTTGCTGGATTTGTGGGTAAACTACCAAGCATCACGGAAGAGTTGCTTAAAGCCTTATAGAGTTTATGGTGAGAAAATAGCAAGGCTCTTCAGGGAAAGAACAAGGAGGTCTGCCTTCTATGAAGGGTGCCATGCAGAGGTTAAGCATTGAAACTCCTTAATGAGAGCTGTAATTGTTTTCTGTTTGACACAGAGAGTAATAAAAAGCAGATGTCTCAGAGCAGCCGCCTTGGATTGGGGATGGGAGAGGCAGTAGGTTTGGAAGTGCTACTTTATTTACAGGCTATACACAGCTGAAGAGACAAAAAAAAAGTTGGGTAATTTCATATTTAAAGACATTTTTGCAACAGGGATCTAATAAATACTGCTGCCATTAGGTCTAGTTTTACACTCTGGATATTAGCAACAGATAGATTTTAAACGGATGCATGTGAGAGAAAATATCCTTAATACATAATCACAGACACTCAAATATATACTAATGAGAAATAAATGGCTAACATGTGAGATTTAAAGAGAGGAAATGACTGATGGGTTTGGTGGGAAAAGTTCCAAGATAGATTGGTCAAGTGGCTTTCAACAATGGAGC
>NW_020664373.1:8336157-8419385 GCF_002925995.2 Terrapene triunguis
GGAGCATCAGAGGGAGATACGAGAGACTGTCAAGACTGAAGGAGCAGGGTAAGTAGATGGATATGTGGTTGAGGAGGTAAAAATGGAATGACAATAGAAAGTGTTGGATGATGGAAGTGATCTCATTTTACTGGGAAAAATTAATTCACAATGCTGCAGCTAGGTTATTTAGAAAGTCCATAAAAGAGGAAATTGTGATAGTCAAGATGGAAAATTATTTCACAGAGTTTAAGGCCAGAAGTCTGACCTTATGTATATCATATATGTATATGCATTAAATTTCATGCAGTTACCCCTGTGATGAGCCCAATGACTTTAAACTAATGCATTTCAGTCCTCAAGAGATTATACTGTTAGGTGCCACAGACAGAGAACAGGAGAGACCAAGTGCCCAAAGCCCCTGCAATGGCAGGGAATTAATTAGACGAGACGTGCATAGATGATCCTAACAGGTGACCCATGCCCCATGCTGTAGAGGAAGGCAAAAAACCCTGTGTCCCTGCCAATTTGACCTGGGGAAAATTCCTTCTAGACCCCAACTCTATGATCAGTTTGACCCTGAGCATGTGAGCAAGACACACCAATCAGACATCTAAGAAAGAGAGTTCTCTGTACCACCTCAGCGCATTGGTACACGCCATCTGGTGTTCTGTCTGCAACTGTGGCCAATCTCTGAGGCTTCAAAGGAAGGTGGGGAAAAAAACAAGAAGACATCTGGCCAACTGTTGCATCAGGGGGAAAAATTCCTTCCTGACCCCTGTAGGTAACTGTCTGAAGCGCTGAAGCATAAGAATTTTTATAGACATGGTCTTAATGCAGCACTGCATGTGTTAGGAGAATGCTGAGAACAATGCAGACAATCCTGTCTCCTATGGCCCATGAAGAAAGGGGATGAACAGAGAGATTCCTAGTTTCCAAGGCCACAAGGGACCATGCTGACCCTCCAGCCTGATCCCCAGCACACAAAAAGGTCATCAAATTTCTCTGAGAAGCTCGAGTAAAGCATACTTTTTAAGACAAAGCATATCTTAATACCAACTGATGGCTCATCCATCACCTCCCCTGCTAAGCTGTTCCAATGTTTAATTGCCTTAACAGCCAAGAAATTGCCTCTTATTTAAAGGTTGAATTTGTGTATCTTGTTATGCCTTTGCCAGCAAGGTTGAAAAGCCCCTCCATCAGATATTTTCCATGTGTAAGTAACAATATGCAGTGATCAGATCACCTCTCAACCCTCTCTTAGATAAGGAGCTCAACCTATTCAGTTTAAGCCTCACATCATAAGGCTTGTTTTCCAGTCCCTGGGTCATTTTTGGGGCCCTCCCTATTCTCTCCAGTATTTCCACATTCTTCCTTAAGTGTGGACACCAGAACTGGACAGAGTAGTCTAGTAATGGTCTTACCAGTGCTGTGTAGGGAAGTGATCTTGCCTCTGTACTTCTGCTTGATAGTCCCCTTATTTATACATCCAGGGATTGAATTGGCCCTTTTTGCTGCACTACTGCACTGATGAAGTGGACAAGGGTCTCTCCAAAACTAAGTCTGGGAAAGTAGCAGGAATGGATGCGATATACCCAGAATTCCCAAAGAATCTTGATCCAAAGACAAGAAGGTGACTGACAGACATCTTCAGCAACATCCACTCTTCTGGCAGAATACCCAAAGAGGGGAAGGTAGCCAAGATTATAGCCATTTTGAAGCCCAGAAAAGAAGCCACTGACCCAAAAAGCTACTGGGCCATCTCCCTCCTGAGCTGTTGCTATAAACTGCTGGCGCGGCACCTACTTCAAAGCTTACAGCCCATACTTGAGCAGTGGGTCCCCAGCGAGCAGGCTGGATTTAGAACTGGTCACAATTGCTGTGACCAGGTGCTTGCCTTAACCAACTACACAGAATCTGGCTACCAGAGAAAATTAAAAACAGCAGTAGCGTTCACTGGTGTTTCTTCTGCATATGATACTGTATGGTGCAAAGGTCTTCTGCTAAACTTATCATTAGCTTTCCCATGCCAACCAACCAAGATGCTGAATAATAGAAGATTAACTGTACACCTTGGTGAGTTTGCCAGTAAATCACGGAGATTGAACAACAGCCTCCCATAGGGATCCATTTTAGCACCTGCCTTGTTCCATCTCTATGCCAGTGACATTCCAGTCACATCGTCCTGTAAATTCATCTATGTAGATGACACGGCGCTAGCAGCACCAGCGTCCTCTCTAAAGACCACAGAAAATGTCATGAACAACGACCTCCAGACACTTGACACGTATTTCAAAGCTTGACGACTGAAATCCAACACTTCAAAAAATACTAGTCTCTGCCTTTCACTTGAAAAATCATGAGGTCAAAGTGCCATTGAAAGTGGACTTTAGTGATCTGCCTTTTTCACATGACCACAATCCACAGTTACCTTCCACTGGATGATGAGCTATCACCAACGCTTTGACAACACCAGAAAGCAGATAAAGACAAGGGCTAACATCATACAGCAGGACACTGGTGCACCTGGGGATGGGATGCACACATGCTTTGAATGTCTGTACAAGTCCTGGTCATGCTATTAGCTGAGTATTGTGCACCGGTTCGGTGCAACAGCTCCCACACCATCTCATTGACACTCAAATTAATGCTGTGCTCAGGATTGTTAGCAGCTCTCTCAAATCAACACTAATACCGTTGTGACAGTGTACCCCATAAGGGTTTATGGGGGGTGTGTGCTTATAAATGTATGTATGACGTAACTGGAATATGTTTTCTGTTGCCTGTGCCATGTAATATCTCGGCTCTCCGAGCTCTGGTCAAGTGTAGGTAGTCTCTTGGTCTATCCAAGGCCATGATCAAATGTCGATGTTTTTGGTCTTTTGGCCTCGAGATGAAAACCTTGTCTTTGCTTCTGGGACCTTGAAGTGAAAAAATTCTCTAAGTTATATCTCCGTAAAGGTTATGGTCTACTATATCTATTCATCCTATTTGTACATATATATCATTTTCTACTTGAGGTTAAGAATATGGGCTGTATGCTTGCTTGGTTTTTAAGTAAGCTTTGTGAGGCATTTGGTCAGCTTCTTTAGGAAGGAATTCGCCAGGGTAAGTACCTGATCAGGAAACACTTGGGGAACAATGCATCTTGGAATGCTCCAATCCACATAAGAAGTCTTCCTGGAGAGATGCAAGATACCATGTGGACAATGGCTTCAGCCTGTAAAGACTGAGTCATGCAGGGACATGTGACTTGCCCAGGTAACTCTAGAACTCCATCTTGGAGCTGGACTTTGCATAGGAGGGAGGAGAGGGGTCTCCACCCACAAGAGAGAGTCTATTTAAACCCGTGGGAGACCCCCTCCATTTTGTCCTGAGCTGGCAGGGAAAACAGGAGCAGGGGTAGTCTTGGTATGTCAGGTGGCAGCTCCCAAGGGGGTTTCTGTGATCCAACCCGTCACAACCGTGACTTCCAGTTTTGGTGGGCATCATGCCAGCCAACATCAGGTGAGACACTACTGTGGTCCAGGAGTACAACAAAATCCTGGCTCTTCCTCACCTGCCAATATGCCAAGACCTCAATTCACTGCCACTCCCCCGAATCAAATCCAGGAAGACTTTCTGGATACATGCGTCAATGCTATTGGCCAATGGAAAGAACACCAGCACTCGCTGGCTCGAATCGTGGGCCGCTTGTGATGTCCCAAACAAAGACCTGATTGAAGAACCGACAAAAGAATTCCCGGGATTCTGCCTTCCCTGTACATGGTGAACATCATTTAACCACGTTCAGACAACTCACAGAAGATGTGGATATCGCTGCCACAAATGAGAAAAGAAAATCAAAGAATCATCAAATTGTGACTGTGGTGAGGAACAAGCCATGCGACACGTCCTGGACAACTGCCCCATTCGTTCTTACAGTGATGGCACAAGTGGGAATCCATCTAGCTATCCAAGAAGCATTAGAACAGCTTTCAAATCTCAAAAATTAATTACAGTACCAGCCCATTGTTTTTCAAAATGCCATACGAAAGAAAATGTCTGCACTGAGAGCTCACAATGAGGCAATTCTCTGCAATGACCCCAAAGTCATTCTCTGAGTCACTGCTCTCTCCAACACAGAGTCTCCCACCCTAAAGGAATAACTTACATTCTTGGTTCCCAGATGTATTACCTTGCATTGACTGTATGATTGATTCATTGTTAATTTGGTTAAGATCTCAGAGGCCCTAGGACATTGCACACAGATTTATTACAATGTATTAGTTATTATATTAAAGGAGGCTTCTAGCAGAGGACAGAATCAATTTAAGAACAGGTCCCAACAGGTAATCTGGAGACGATAAGCACTTATACTGACAAAGGGAAATGTGGGAAGAAAAGTAATTTTTTGAACTCAAAAAATACTGCTGAGATTTCTAGCCTTGAGAGCAAATTTGAGATCTAGCCCTGATCCTGCACTGAACGCTGCACAGGGGGTCACTTGCATGAAGCTCAGCACAGGATTGGGGCCAACAATATTTTCAGAGACACTGACTGAAAACAGAGAAAAAAAGAGAGAGAGAGAGAGAAATTGGATAAATAGATTGTTCATGTGAATGGTCTTCACTAAAAGAATTCAAGTTACATAAGAATTTCTGTAAGTGTCTAATCACACATTTGTTCATTTGAAAGAGAATTTTTGAATGTTTGTATTTTTCTTGGATATACTACTGATTCTACCAAGATTTATCTGACAGAAGGGGAATGCATTAAAAGTTACAAGAAAAGCGGTTTACATGTGTGACGGGTTGGATCACAGAAATCCCCTGGGAGCTGCCACCTGATGTGCCAAGACTACCTCTGCTCCTGTTTTCCCTGCCAGCTCAGGACTCCAGCACCCTGTCTTGTTGAGCCAGACACTCCCGTCTACTCCAACAAAGACCCAGGGTCTGAATTACTTGCCCCAAAGCTGCAGGTTTACCTGAAAACAGCTCACAGAAGTGTGCTTGTCTTTAGCGCTCAGATGCCCAACTCCCCATGAGGTCTAAACCCAAATAAATCCATTTTACCCTGTATAAAGCTTATGCAGGGTACATTCATAAATTGTTCGCCCTCTATAACACTGATAGAGAGATATGCACACTTGTTTGCCCCCCCCAGGTATTAATACATACTCTGAGTTAATTAATAAGTAAAAAGTTATTTTATTAAATACAGAAAGTAGGATTTAAGTGGTTCCAAGTAGTAACAGACAGAACAAAGTAAATCACCAAGCAAAATAAAATAAAATGCACAAATCTATGTCTAATCAAACTAAATACAGATAATCTCACCCTCAGAAATGCTTCAGTAAGTTTTTTTCTCAGACTGGACATCTTCCAGGCCTGGGCACAATTCTTTCCCCTGTACAGCTCTTGTTCCAGCTCAGGTGGTAGCTAGGGGATTCTTAATGATGGCTCCTCTCTCCTTCTTTGTTCTGTTCCACCCCTTCATATATCTTTTCCATAAGGTGGGAACCCTTTGTCCCTCTGGGTTTCTACCCCCCCTCACTGGAAAAGCACCAGGTTAAAGATGGATTCCAGTTCAGGTGACATGATCACTTGTCACTGCAAGACTTCATTACCCACTTGCCAGCACACACATATACAGGAAGACTCACAGGTAAATACCGCCATTTGCGGATAATGGTCCTTGTTAATGGGAGTCATCAAGATTCCAAACCATCATTAATGGCCCATACTTTACATAATTACAATAGGCCCTCAGAGTTATATTTTATATTTCTAGTTTTAGATACAAGAGTGGTACATTTCTACAAATAGGATGATCACACTCAGTAGATTATAAGCTTTGTAATTATACCTTACAAGAGACCTTTTGCATGAAGCATATCCCAATTACATTATATTCACTTATTATCATATTTTTATAAAACCATATAGACTGCATAACGTCACAACATGATACTGAACAGAGACTGAGAGAGGGTTCACAAAGCTCAGCTGAAAAGCAAGACATCACCTTTTTTCAGAACCATATCTTGGCATCCCAAAATCTGGATTTCTCAAATAACTCCAGCTAGACTAGTTGCACAGTAGTTAGAGCATTTGAATAAGACCTCTGAGCATATCCCTTCCTTCCCAAGTAGAATTTGCTTGGATAATCCTTGCCTGGTTCTCATCTCTCCACTTTCTCTAATTTATATATTGTGTAGGAAGTAAGCTAGAGTGGACGAGATGAACCAGTCTACCAGCTACTATTTCACCTAAAGTGCCACCAGAAGGATGCTATTATAAAGCATTCTGTACTAGGGAGTTATTGTATACTCAGGAGCTTATGGCAGTTTTGAGTAAATTCCAGGCAGAGGCATGAGGGAGATCTGCTTTGCTTTCTCTACCTTCACTCCCCCCCCCCCCCCCCCCCCCCCCCCCCCCACACACACCCGCCAAACCTGGTCACGTCCCATGGCTCACAACTACCCTCTGATCCTCCTGGCATGGGGAGAGGGTTAACACCAGTTATCTCCCCTCTCTCTCAATCTGCCCAAGCATCATCAATACTTTCTGTTCTATCTGAAACACATGAGAAGAATAAGGAGCGGAGCAACAATCAGGGCAGCGCACAACACACCTCTGATGGACCCTACACTTCCTACTCTGCCCACGCATTTGAAAGGAACTTAGTGAACAGTGACCTGAACAAATAGTGAGGCGTTGATGGCAAATTATGGGAGAGGGAAGCAGGAGAAAAATCTCAAGGGCAATTTTGGCAGGAGTCTCAGCAGACCAGGAAAACAGGGAGATGAATAAGAGTAATGTCAGCAAGTGTCTTCTGCATGGCAGTGAAAGCCTGGCTATGAGACATTCCAGAAGACAACAGGTGATAGAGAGAACCTTGAAACATTCCATTTCAGAGGGAATGAGAGAAGGATAAAATAATCAGAAATATAAAAGAGTTAGGTTCAAACCAGGATGACAGTGCCAGAAACACCAGCCTCTCGTTCAAAGAGAACAGACTGGTCAGTCATACTGAAAGCCACATCAAGATTAAATAGAATGACTGGAGAATGATCTATGTTCAGAAGCAAGAAGTCAGTCATTTACCATCCAGAGAGAAGCACTCTCAGTTCTGTGAAAATAGTGATGGGCATTAAGCTAAGAGATGAGGGTAGGAGTCTAAGATGAGACCTCTTTCTCCAGAAGCTTGTGACAGGATGATTGTTTAAGAGAGCTGAGGAGGTCAGGAAAGAGTTTTTTAGAAGTAGGATGATAGCAAAAGATTTGATATATATGGGGAAGACATAGTGGCAATGGAGTGGTTTTGATGATAGTGTTGACTAGGGTTGCCAACTTTCTAATGTCTGAAAACTGGACACTACAGCAGGAGCGCAGGAACCTCCCCCAACTCCTGCTCCCCACTCCACCTCTTCCCCCAAGGCCCTACCCCCAGCTCGCTCCTCTCCTTCCTTCCCCTCCCTCACTGCTCTTCCCCCTTCCCCTTCCTTGTCACTTGATCCTCTCCACCTCCCTCCCCACCGTCCCCAAGCTGGGCTCCCTTTGGTCCAGGGCTGGAATGGGAGCTGCAGCCCCTGAAACAGAGCCTGCCTGCCCACGAGATGCAGGTAGGAGGTGGCCCCTGCTAAGCAGGGACTGGCGTGGGGTGATGACCCTACCCCCACCCGCAGTAACTGGACTTTTGGTGTCTGGTGAATACATCTGACCAGACACTTCACAGCTTCCCTTTCGACCAGACTTTCCAGTCAAAAACTGGACACCTGGTCATCCTAGTTATGAGCGGGGGAAACCTTGTTATACGTTGGATTAAAACCTCATTGAGACTGGCTAGGTCTGAACTCACCCTTCAATTAACATAACTGTACACATACCCACCTAAGATAAAACATATGTGTGAAACCACCCAGGAGCTTTTGGCTGAGTACTGTTTTGGGTAGATGTGCCTGGGAAGTGATCATACAGAAACTGAGATCAAACAAGAACGGATTGATGACTGAGGGAGAAAGACAGCCTGAAAGGGCAACTGAAATTATGGTGACTGACCCTGGGAGAAACCTGAGCAGGAGCGCTGGAACAACTTTTATAGTGGGAGTGCTGAGAGCCATTTAACCAAACTGTCCACCGTGTATATAATACAAACCACTTCAAGCCAGGGGAGGAGGCACTGAGGCAGCACCCCCAGAACCCTTAGTTCCAGCACCTATGAACCTGGGAAGAGATTTTTGGGTCACGGGGGCTGGCTAAAAGAGTGCTCTTAGTGCTGTGAGCAAAAGAAGTGGTTTCCTGCTATTTGATTCCCTCAGAGCTCAGAAACACAGGGATTTGTACATTCTGTGCAAATAAATAAAACTGCATAGTCAAATACCAGACTCCATGAGTTTCTGCTCCCAACTGGAACACCCACAGGGCCCAAAACTCTGACTAGCCACTCAGGTCAAAGAGGGGCAACAATGGTATTGGCATGTGATGGGACACACCCTCACTTTGGCAGAGAGCAAGAGGTGACTGACAAGCTCCACTGGGCCTGTTCAACACCAAAAGGCACACCTGGAAGGCTTGTTCTGCCTGGAGGAGCTTAGAAGGGAAAACCTGCCAGAGGAAGGGGGTGGTGAACAGGAAGAAGGCTGCCATGCCACAGACAGCTGAGACGGAGACAGCAGCAGACTCTACTGCTCCTAAAGCTGCAAGACCCAGCCTCAAAGCAATATGCCTCATGAGAAAGGGTTGGAGGTAGATCCCATTTTAGACTAAGCCCAAAGGGCTGACCCAGGAAGACTACCTGAGATCCACATCACTCTTGCCTCTCTCTTTTCCTATAGACTCCCCTCTCTCATAAGGGAAGGGAGAGGACTTTTCTTTTGCTTGCTTGAACCTCTTTGGGTGCCTGCTTTTGGGGGACGGGGGAGAAAGACATTATAAAGGACTGGAAGTGGGGTTTTGAGGGGATGCGTGCCCCCCACATGGCACAAGGAGCAAGGGTAGAGAGGCAGGAGGCAAAAACAGAGGTTTGAAGGGAGACCCATGAGAAGACTTTATTTCAAAGAATATCAGTCTGCTTCAGCTGACAGGTATTATATAACCACTAATGTTCACGACAGACTGTAACCAAACTCTCTCTAGTTGTTCTAGTGCACAGGTCAGGTGCATAGTTCCCTTTGCTGGTTAGATAAGGAGCATTGGGTATAATAAATAATACTCAACTTTCTTCCTCTGGGTTTGACGGAAGGACATTGTTTCTACTCCCTTCTCCTATGAAATCAGCCCCTTATGCTTCATCACATCCATGCTTTCCTAACTTACCTGGAACACGTTTAATCTGAAAAAACTCTAACTAATAAAGAGATTTCCTTCAGAAGACTAAGCAATACATCTAATTAATTTGTCAGATACTGAATTTTTTTATTGCCAGTACTTTAATAGCTATAAATCCTGATGCCCTGAGTTTTGTTCATTCTTTTGTAACTAGAGTATGCACACCAGCAGTTGTGATAACAAACAAATTCTGGCCAGTTTCATGGCAAATATACCCTCCTGTGTATAAAGTAGAGGCATGTCTCCAAAAATCTCTTGACAGCAGCACACAGAACACGTAACTTACTCTAGCTCAGTCAAAGATTTTATTTGGATTCAGTTCTGTCTGCGTGCTAAGTAAATCACAACAGATTTATGCTGTTTTTTAGGCAAAACACACCCACATATCACCTTTTTCACTGCTAACTTGAATGGATGATCTAACTGATTCCATTAGACTGTTTTTGCTTGAGAATCAGCTGTCCTAGCAGCCTGTGTACCTTTCCCCCGGGGATCGGCAACTTTTGGCACGCAGCTCGCCAGGGTAAGCACCCTGGCGGGCCAGGCCGGTTTGTTTACCTGCCGCATCCACGGGTTTGGCCAATTGCGGCTCCCACTAGCCGCGGTTCGCCGCTCCAGACCAATGGGGGCTGCGGGAAGTGGCGCAGGCCGAGGGATGTGTTGGCCGCCACTACCCGCCACCCCCAATGGCCTGGAGTGGCGAACCACGGCCAGTGGGAACTGCAATTGGCCGAACCTGCGGACGCGGCAGGTAAACAAACCGGCCCGGACCGCCAGGGTGCTTACCCTGGCGAGCCGCATGCCGAAGGTTGCCAATCCCTGCTTTACCCCATCCATTGCTCTGTTCCAAAGCCAAGTTGGCCTGTTGGGAATTCCAGCTGGCAGGCACATGAAATATTCAAAAGGGAAAATAAATAAAATAAATCCCTCCTCTCTCTAAAAATAAATAAAATAACCAACCTCCCCCCCATCAATTCCATACTCTTCTTACCCTAAGCCCCCTGCCAAAAGAATCCAATAATCCTTCCACCTCTGGCTCAGTACCTCTAGGCTTTCCCCTTACCTTACAGCTTTTCCTCACAGAAGCAGCAATGATAGCAAACAAATTGCTCTGCAGTATTTTTCAGCAACAATGGTGGCAGACAAGTCATCTGGGATTTCTGGCTTTGGGGTGGCTACTCTGACGAAAGAGGGTTGAGAGTGGGAGTCCCGGGGGGCCTGTCAGGGGACAGGGATATGGATGGGGTCAGGGGACAGGGGGGTTAAATAGGGGGTTGGGGTCCCAGGAGGGAGTGGTCAGGGGACAAGGAGCAGAGGGGGTTGGATGGGTTGGGAGTTCTGAGGGGGGCAGTCAGGGGGCGGGAAGTGGGAGGGGGCAGATAGGAGTCAGGGGGCTAGGCTGTTTGGGGAGGCACAGCCTTCCCTACCCAGCCCTCCATACAGTTGCGCAACCCCGATGTGGCCCTCGGGCCAAAAAGTTTGCCCACCCCTGTCCTAGACTATAGATTTTGCTTTTATTGAGGCTCAAATTGACTTCTAGTGAATACCTTTTTAGATGACAATCTAGATAATCCACAAACATTTGTGGTTTATTTTAGCTGTGTCCTGGATTGAGCTTTTGTTGAGTTGATGACATTTACAAAGGTGTTAGCTAACTGAAGTTAATTGGCAATCAACTCCAGTTACAACAGGGAAGGGGGTGGGGGGCATCCTCTAGTTTAGACTAACCCAGGGAGGGCAGAATATTTTAACAACTGGAGCCAGCCTGCAAAAATAAGTTTGTACCAGTCTCCAAAAGGTAACAGATGTAATCACATTCCCACCACTGTGCTTGGGGTCAGCCTCAGCTATTGGGGAGAGGATTTTTTAGTTGCACCCCAAACTGGCTTATTTTACATAGGCACCTGTAGCTCTCCAGCCTTTTGCTGCAGAAATAGATCCTAGCTGATGGAGAATCTCAGCTTTCATATTTTGAAAAAAAAGTATCTAACCCTCATAGCCGTGGAGAAAAGCTTGAAAATATTTCTATAAAGAACAACAACAACAAAAGATTACAACTCTATTATTATTTGAAATTTCATGATTGGGGGACAGGTCACTTCTTATATGCTTCTAAGGTGCTATGATGGAATATCCACTCCACACAAGCCCTCTGTGAGTTAATGTGGGCCAGAAAGGGCCAATTAACTTTAGATGCTTTAGCTGGAGGGAAACCAGGGCTTGCTAGGGCCTAATGGCAGATGAAGCCCAGGTGGGGTAGCATTATAATTTGCCAGGAAGGGGCTACTCCTTGGATGGAAAATGAGTTGTTCAGGGATAAGGAGGTGATCCATAAAGAGAATAAGCCCTAGGGAGTCTTATAAGAGGCCTAGAGAGGTGAAGTAGCTATGGGGAGCAGAGGAAGCTCTGGCAGTAAATCCAGAGATAGGCAAGGAGATAGAGAGGGGTAGGAAGGAATCCAGGGAAACATCAACAAGGTCTATCACTGAGCACACTTATGTTGCTAGTCATAAGGTCCCTGGGCCGGAACCCAGAGTAGTGGGCTGGTCTAGCTTTGTTTACTAGCCACTAGCACAGCAGGAGAAGCTGGAACAGAAGACTGCCTAAGATGGCATATAGGCAGCTTGTGGGAGTGGGGAGATGTTACTATCCCAGAAGTGGTGGGAGGACAACATAATGACCTGGTCTGAGTCATGAAGAGGGAGCACCCCAAAACAGACACAGAGCGGGACCATAGTGTGAGCAAATGACGGAAGGGGGTACCAGATGGAGTGAGAACTAATTCCTGGTCCCATCCCTGAGGAGGCACACCTGTGATGAGTGGAACCCCCTTTACAGGTGTTCATTACAAAGGGCCTAATGTGGTTGTGGCCTATAAGTACTACTCCAGTAAAAATGTTATGGAACAATAACTAGAACTGGTTGAAAATTTTCTGATGGAAAATGCTGAAATAATGGAATCAAAATGTTCCTTGGAAACATGTTTATTCCATTAAAACTTTTAATGGAAACCAAACTATTTTCTGCCAACTTCCCCAGCAGCCTACGGGGCAGGGGACTTGAGTTGGAGCTCTCCAGGCTTCAAAAGCACTTGGCTCCTCTGCAGCCTGTCAGGTGGGTTGCCACAGAGCCAGAGCTACCGGGATCCCCAGCTCTCAGGGCTCTCTGGTTGGCAGGCTACTTAAGAAGCCAGCTGGTTGGCTCCCTGACTGGCCCCTTCTCTGGGCTACCAGGCTAGCTGACTCCCTGGACTACCCACCTGATAAGCAGGCTGTTGCTCAGTTCCTGGGCCCCCTGGCCAGGGAGGAAGCTTTCAAAAAATTCCTTTTCAGTTCAGCAATTTTTTTAAAAATTGTCCTTCCTGTGGAAAACTTTCCATTCCCATCTCTTCATTCCAGTTCAGAACAGAAGAATTTTCAGAAATGTGAAATTCCAGTTCTCGACAGCTCTCATAATAACCCTAACAACTGGTTGTATAACTGTCTATGTTTTCATAACTGTCCTTGCAAGAGAAAGGGCTAGACATTTAATTTTTTTTTAATTAGAAACTGAGGATCTCCTTCAGATATCACTTCTGTGAAAAAGGGATTCCCATATTCTCCCTCCTGTCAACCAGTTGTGTGAGGTCAAGGTTACTAGATGGAGGTCCTCTGCTTCCCCTGTGTGTTGAGGAAGGAATTTCCATGTTGGTACTGAACAAGCCAGTATTGAGATGGTCGTTGAGGGCAGGCCAGGTAGTATCCACAGGAGGCAAGCTTACACAGATCTGATGGCCCAAACCCTCTATAGGGATCGCTCTGGGCAGCAGTGACTATTTTATCCAATACACTGGACAAACAGCAGCTGTGGTGTCATGTTTCCTGTAGAACATGTGGGGTAAATTCCATCCAGACAATCCTCGCCTAGTCCCAGAGGTGAAAGTGGGCAGGTATGGTGTACCGGTAAGATAGTGGCCGTCAGTGTGGGCCGGTACACAGCAGGTACTGGCGGGGCTGCTGATGGGCAAAAGGGGCAGCTGCCCTGGAGCCTGGTTATTTAAAAGGGCCTGGGGCTCCCAGCAGCAGCTAGAGCCCCAGGCCCTTTAAATCACCACTGGAGCCCCAGGCAGCGTGGGCCAGACAGTGCTGAAGGGCTGTCTGGCCCTGGCCCCAGCCCCGCTCCTTCTGCCTGAGGGCCTGCCCCTTCTGGGCTGCCAGAGCTGCCCCCCACCTTGCCTAGGACCCTGGCCACCCTGTGAACCAGTAAGTCCTTTAAGTTACTTTCATTCCTGCCTAGTCCCTGGTACAAAACCCAGCTTCCTGGTGGGGCCAGATGAATTTCACCTTTCTTCCATAGGATCATAGAATATCAGGGTTGGAAGGGACCTCAGGAGATCATCTAGTCTAACCCCCTGCTCAAAGCAGGACCAATCCCCTATTAAATCATCCAACAGATTTTTGCCCCATATCCCTAAATGGCCCCCTCAAGGATTGAACTCACAACCCTGGGTTTAGCAGGCCAATGAGCTAGACCTCCCCCACTCCATGCTGTGCTAGCCATTTTATTTAAAAACATCAAAAGGAGTTAAGCTGTTAAAGTTTAAAGCTCCAAAGGGTTGAATTACAAGGCAATCAGTTACCATTTAACTCGTTGATGTAACCTAGTAAATTTGTACATTTTGCACCCTTTCATTTTTAAAGGTAGTTTCACTGCATGGGCTTTAAAGTCATCTTTTTCTGTCAGAAAGAAGACAGCTATGACAGAGATTCTATTTTGTTAGACAAACATATGGAAAATCTCATATAAAGAGGATCAACAGTACTTGAATTTTCTTGTTACAGATGTATGTAGTCAAGGAGCAAAAGACCTACATTTCGGTATGTAAAAAAATAGTAAAATAGTCCACAGCTTTTTAGCAAGGGGAGCCGAAACCAAAGAATCATGACAAAAGCCAGAAATTTATACTTGTAAAAATTCTCAGTCAAAACCACATAGGGGTCTCTTATTACATTCATTCATAAAGCTGCTGGAAATGGCAATCCCTGTTGTATGGGCAGACTGCATAGGAATCAATGTTTAAAAAACCTGATGGGGGAAATATGATCTCAAATGTGCGGCTTTATATGTTGAATGTTTGGTGTTAGGTTCTTCACCCTGAACTTGCAGCATTCTTCAGGATCAAGGATTTCATTTTAAAAAATAAAAGTCCTAAATGCTCCCCTTTCTCTTGTGAATGTGGAAGGGACATCTGCAGCCTGGACCAGAGAAGCAAGGAAGGGGAGAATTCTGGCTCCACATGATTTCATTTCCCCGTCCCCCATTCCCAATGAAGCATTTACATGGACTATATGCTCCAGAGAAGTGGAAGAGGAGGGTCAGGAAGAGAAAAGCATGGCTCAGTCAAAGCCATTCTACCATGCCACAGAGCTGGATGAACCTTGCAGTATCCTCCCTGAATGGCCCTTGCTTTTGGCCCTTAATGTCTCTGTCATTTCTACTGGGAGTGAGAGAGGCTGAACAACTAGGATAAAACTAACCAAGTGCAAACTTGCTTCCTTTCCCAGTGCTATGCAGAATAACCCATTGAGCCTGAGTTTCTGGGCCTGTCAGGGGCTGTGGAAATCACCTTCCTATGGTAAATCCATGCACTTTTGTCTATGCTGAAATTAGACAGACTAAAGCAATCGTATGATATTCTAACAGACATGACAACTTCACTCATCTGTCTTAACAGCATCTTAAAACAACCAACTTTTAAGAAAAAAGTAACAATGGTAAACTATCATAAGAACATTGAATCCTAGAAACTCTTAGTAAAAATGGCTCTAATTTTTAAAAATTGTCCTTTTTATTCTCACTTGTTTTTTGTTTTTTTGCACTTTTCCTCTGTTATGTTGTCATTGTCATTCACCACTGAGTCGGTTAAGTAGATTTGGTATGGTGGATGTGCACAGCTAGTTTGGCACTCTATACAAGAAAACTGGCAAAGGTTGTCAGTATAGGGTCCCTAGGAACCAATGTTAAAACACTTGAATGGCTCTTTTAAGGGGGTAGATAGATGTTTTTAAAGGCACAAATGGCACTTAGGTATCCAGCTCCCACTGAAAGTCAATAGGAGTTAGACACCTAAGGGCTAGATCCACAAAGAGGACTTAGTGTATGTCTACACTGGGGTGTGGAGAGAAAACAACTATAGCAGCGAGTCTATATGTGTGTCAACTGACCCAAGAATATTTCATAGTCCAGTGACTAGGAGATTCACCTTGGGGGTGGAGAGACCCGAGTTTAAGTCCTTGTTCCTCTCAGGCAGAGTTGCCCACATCCTGAGTGAATGCTCTAACTCTGGGATTACAGGATAAAAGGAGACACCATCTCCTCTACCTGTGTTTGATGCTGCTCTCCTCCAGTAGGCATGTTCTAAGGAAGCCTCTATGCATGCCTACTAGATCAGGTGAGATAGGAGAGAGAATGCCTTGTTTGAGGATGCTGCTGGGACTTAGGTGTTAATTCGGCACCAACCATCAGGGTTTAGGTAGCTGTGCACATTCCCACTGGCATATTTTTAGGCATCCAGGGACTATATTGGCAGAAATTTAGGCATCTAGAGAATTTAGGTGCCTACGGAGTTGGATGGCAAACGAGCGTGGATTTTTAGAATCTAAATTTTGGATCTGACAGTTAAACTGTCCTGATGAATGGGCCACCAGGCCAAACCTGAGTGGTGCTGTAACCCCATATGCCAGGTCACAATGCCGCTTGGTTTTTAAGTGTCAAGAATATTTTTTTTCTGTAATGGCTCTGAAAATGAAGTTGTCCCATCTCCACTAGTAATAAACCATTTCAGTACCAGTTCAGCAGGAATTGTTGCTGGTAACCATAGCCATGAGAAACAAAGTTCAGTATAATACCTAGCTGAGGCTTATGTTAGGTTTAACCCTGCTTGCCTTACCCACAGGAGCAGTTTTATGTACTTAGCATGGGACTGCTCAAGTGATTATTAGGAGCAAGATTTGGCTTGTGGAGTATAAAAAACTGTGTAGTAATGTGGAAATCCCGCAGTGAGAGAACTGTTGATTTTAAACACAATGAAATATCTGTAAATTAAATGTGTTATGAATTAAATGTCTTTCTAATGTTTAAGAGAAGGATAAAAGGCTTATCTGTATTTTAAATCACTGTAAATTGTATCACATAAGCCAAATGAAAACTTGTTTTACATTACCTTAGTATTGATCAGGGAATTTTACAGAGATCACTGTGTATGTGTGAGTGAATGCAGCCTTATGTATATGAACATGGTAGTGATATTATGTGACTGACAAGTGAAATACAGAGGGATTATTCAGTGTTAGTGAGAAATCAAGTTAATCCCACAGCCACAGTCTATGGGCTAAATTGTTTGCTTTACTCATGCAAGACTCTGTTGAACTCAAGGGCAACTTTGTGTCAGTAAGGCAAGCAGGATTTCATTCCATGTAGACAAGGGTTCTATAGGTCAAAGAGGCCCAGGAGAAGGGTTTTCTTGTTATGGGGCCCAAACACCATTGAAATCAACTACAACACTCCCCACTGATTCAACAAGAACAGGATTGGGCCCGTACGTGTAGAATTTGTTCCATTTTCAGTATATGTACAACTTCAGCTCAGTCAGCAATGTTTCATACAGGGCCTGACCCTGCAGCTTTATAGAGACATGACTTCCACTGAAGCCAATGGCATTATAGGTCACAATCCTGCAAAGGCTTATGCATGTGTTTAACCTTACACATGTGAGTAGTCCCACTGAAGTCAACAGGGTTGCTCATGTGCATATAGTCATACATTTTTTGTAGAAGTGGAGCCGTAGTGTGCATAACACTGAAAACTCAGCCTTTTCAGTGCATACCCCTCAACCTGCTTGAATCCAAGGTAGCAAATGGGCCTTGAAAACAAGTCCAGAACCCCAAATGAGGGACTCATCAACACTCATAAATAACCTTCAGGAAACAATGAGGAGCTTATTCCTTGGCCATGTTTTCCTGATTTGCCATTTCTGATTCCAATAAAGTGTATTGATAAAAAGTGGGCTAACAGTAGTGCCCTGATACAGAAGTAAACTGCAGCTGAAAAGATGGGATCTATGGCTGAATAAAGAAAAGCTGTGAGAGATTTTGGATTTGTGGAAGTGGTCCACAAGGTCATATTTATTTAATGTGACCTTGTGGACCACTCTCATCTGGTCTGTATTGTGAGTGGCCCTTTGTGAGTACCGAGGGAAGGGTAGAAAAAGAGTCCTTCCATAGCCCCTCACATGGGGGGCCAGCCCTAGTTGCAGTCCCACAGTTGCCCTTCTTTAGCAGAGAGATTACTCCCTGCTAATGCCCACTGGAACATGTGCCACTCCCAAAGGGGTTGGGAAGCAGGGGGTGGGACAAGTCAGATGTTCCCGTGGGCATTCGCAGGGAGCAGTTAGTGTACATGTGGCATAGGCCACCACAGCTGACTGACCATGTAAAAGAGCTCATGCTGACCCCTTGAAGGGGTGTAGCAATGTAGTGCACTTCCTTGAATGCTACAACGTGTGGGCCTTGAACTCTACAACGTGGGTCTGTGCCTAACAGACAGTGGGCCTGATTCTCCTCTCACTTCACTGGTGTAAATGAGGAGTGACTTCACTGAAATCAATGGTGATACTCTGGTGTAAAGCTGATGTGTGGGAGAGGAGAAACCGACCTGTCAGATAGCCAGGATACCTAAGAAATAGTTTGTTACGCAGGGATTAGTGCATGTCTTGGATGAATTGCTAGATATACAAGGCCCCAGAAGTGCACTAATCCTTTGTAAATGTATTGCCTGTCATGTTCTATTATTATTTTGGAAAATATTTTCTTAAAATAAGGGGAAAGGGTCATATCTGAGCAATTACTAGGTATAATTGACATGGCTATGACATCATTGACACCACTCAGCAAGTTCAGTTTGTGTCCAGGGTTCATTTAATTATGTAGAATAAGAAACAGGAAACCTTAACTAAGGTTCCCCATAGTGTGTGAGTGTGTGGGGCGGGGGGACCTCGTATAACTGCTGCAGAGACTCATGCAGGGCCTTTACAGCAGCTAATCCTAGTGACCATGAGTTAGTGAATTTTAAAATTATATGCTGCCATTGGTACAAAAGAGAATGTGTATGTCTGTTGTGGGGGAAAACAAATCACTTATTTTTGTAACTATTTGAAAAGGAAACATTGTAAATTGAATTTGCTGTAAATTTAGTTCAGATTTTGCCCAATCATACAGCTGAATTTTGAAAGAGCAGAATTTGTCCCATCATTTTAAACCTGGGTAGTAGTGCCTTTTGAAGCACTAGACTATTAAATGCATATTCCTTGTGTATTGTTTGGAGGGCTGGCTGGAATCCAGGAAGTTTGGGTTGGACATTTTATGTGCTAATTATTTAGCTATACTATGTTTATTGCGATAACCTCCCAGTATTGTTGAGTCTTGTGCTTTCCATGCTGTCAGCATAATACTTTTGTTACCCAAAGGGAGGCCATAGAATATGTAAGCAGTGTAAATCTGTCACTTTGGGAATTTACATTATGCCTGTGTGCTTTGTTTAGAGAGGAAAAAATGAAAGGTCTGGGTGGAAATTTTATCATCACCTCACTGAGCTTTCTACACACCAGAGATTAGAAACATTTAGAGTTCAGTAGTGTGGAAGGTCAGGAAGGAAAACAAATAATAGCCCAGAGAGAGGTGAAGTGGAGAAATCCTGGATAAATCAGCCAGGGATATAGTCAGCCTTGTATAAGTGTTTGGTAAGGGTTCTGCTTTGAGGGGCTAGTAATCCATCCCAGGGGGAAATTAAACATCCTGTTGCTCCTTTAATGACATTAATGAACAATTCAAAAGAGTCTGCAGTACACACCTGTTTCTCATATGACTCTACCATATCTGAGTAGGATGATCTCAGATAATAAATAGGAATGACAGAAGACTGATATCAGCTCCCCTGTTTCTCAGGATATTGCGTCACCTTTTCCACCGGCACTAAAATGACATTGCAGTATTTATACCAAAGCTCAGATGGCTCTCATCAGATGACCGATTGCCCCAAGTCTTTGAAAGGTAATTGCCCAGTTAGTGCAAGGCATTTGAGGGTGGAAGACAGGAAGAAAGAGTATAGGGTGGAGGAGTTGCTAGAAGCTGGGTTCTCACTTTTTCCTTTTGTCCTCGGAATAAACTTCAGTCTGATCTCACAAAGTGGACAGGCCCCAAACCATCTCTGAGCTAGCTGAGTAAACATTTACTATGGATGAGTGTGAGTACTGACTTCCATTGAAAGGAAACCCATTGACGGGCAGGCCCCACAGCAAAGCAGGAGGTCTGTGTTTGGGAAGAACCTCTGGAGTGTTTGGCAAAGTGGAGGTCACATGGCTTGAAGATGTCACACTCTCAAGCCTTGTCTACAATATTACTATAACCGAATCGAGGGACCTGATTACAACCTGTTTTAATGTTGTACTGTGGAACATGTTTAAAGGGACATGGCTCTGTGGTAACCACCTACGCTTTTTAATCATGTTGTAACCAGATTGGCAGTAGTGTTGTTGATGTAAACACAGGAAAATGGAGTTTGCCCATTTGGGGAATATGGGGATTGGTTTAGGTTAGTTTACTCACTTTTTTTTTTTTTTTAAACTACTGGCGATTAGGGGAGAAATATGTTGTAACCAAGTTCCCTGACTCCTTTATAGTTGCAATAAAGCTAACAATGTAGATTGGGCCTTGGTAGCTTCAGAAGAAGGCCATTGCACTCTGGGGGTAGGTTTTGTATAAGGGAGGCCTAGAGTAAAACCAAACTCAGATGCCAAGCATGAGTAAAGTCTATGTCCCATTTCTCTGGGTTCTTTCACTGTTTAAAGCCTCTCATTTGAACCCTGCCTTTGGGATTAATCTGGCAAATGCTGAGTGGGAACACTCAACATCTCACAGGATAGTTCAGTACCTTCCAGGACTGAATCCTTAAAAGGAAACAGAATTGCAAATATTAATGTACTGGCAAAAGCTAAACATCCTGTATGAAATCTAGTATTTCAATTTATCTTACTAAATATAAGGCAGCCCTTTGGATAGTCTAGCTATTACCTGTCAATAGATTAGTATAATCTAAAATGATTTTGAAGGGAAGAATTACAGTGCACAACTATGTAATTTTAAAAAACAGAATCAAATTCACCTTCACTCAGTAAAACACTGATCATTATTTTAATGGCATGTCTTGCATCAAAGGCTGCATTAAATGAGTGTCTATAGAAGTGCACATGCATGATGAAATCTCCATGTTTTTATAATATACATTTTAAGGAAATATAGTGCCCTTAAACGGTACTGAACTGATTGAATTCCTCTCTTTGTCGACCACACAGGCAGCCAAATATGAGGACACTCATATTGGCAATGCATATTTCCCCAGTCTGTCTCACCAAAGTACCTTAAGCCTATCCTGAAGTAACCACCCTTTGGTGAGTTAGTCACTACACATTCAATCAACGTCAATGCCAATACACTTCACAATGGCCACTGACCAGCTGTCAAATGGCAACAGTGTCTCTTCCCTACTGTCCAGGGCTGTATTTGAACCAGTGACCTAGAGATGAAAGGGCTGTATCCCATTACCAGTCCTATACAGTCCCCCAGTGGATGGCATTTACACATTTTAAAAAGCTTATGGATCATTTTAATTTTCAACAATTTTATATCTTGTTACAATTATGGTTTTCAATAAGGAACTCTAAAGTTTTGATGTTGCCCCCTCTATGATGAGATGATAGGGTTGCCAACCCTCCAGGATTGTCCTGGAGTCTCCAGGAATTAAAGATTAGACTTTAATTAAAGATTGTCAAGTGATGAAACCTTCAGGAATACTAAAATTGGCAACCTATGAGATGATATAGAGTCTGCATAAGGCCACTTTGGGAGGAAGTCTGCAGTCACAGGAGACAAAGGAAAAATCAGCAGGGGAGCCCATCATGGGATATTTAACATCAAGACTGGATGAGAAATGCAGAGAAATGTCAGACTATTGTATGGGTTTTGGATAAAATATTATATTTTGGTAAGTTTTTGTTTTTGTTTTTTGTTTTTTTTTTTTTAATGTGAGCATGGTGGGGAGACTTAATGAGCACGCTGGGTAGAGTTCAGATAGAGTTGAACAGGCATTTCTGCTTAAAACACTTGTACTTACAAAGAGTAGAAAGGGTTGATCCTGTGGTTAAGGAACAGAAGTTGCTATCAAAGATCTGGGTTCTATTCCTGTCTCTGCCACAGATGTCCTGCGGGATCTTGGGCATGTCATTTAACTTGTCTTAGCTGCTGCTTCTGTCAAATGAGGATAGTGCTTCTTACCTAGCTCGCAAGGGTGTTGCAAGACTTAATTGTTTATAAAGAGCTAAGATATCATTGACTGGAAGGTGTTATACAAGTGCAAAATATTTTTACTAGACAAGGTTCCTTAAGGCAGTGCTTCTCAAGCTATCTGATGTGGGGGACCAGCAATTTTTTTTTCCAATGTGCCAGGGACCGATGCTATATTATTATCCTATTTGACGCTCTTATGAGGAAACTTGCCGCGGACCGGCAGCCGATGGCTCGTGGACCGGCACCGGTCCGCAGACCACCACTTTGAGAAGCACTGCCTTAAGGCACAGCTTTGCCTGCTCTCTATTGAGTCAGATTCATTATTGTGATTAGAAATGGGTGAATAATCTGCAAAGAATAAATTACTTCACAAATTTATGGGAGGGGTTTTCAGCTCTGGAAATGTCATAGCAGATTTTGAATTTGTCATATGACTGTATTTCACACATCTTTTTGAGAATACTTTACCTTTCTGAATTGTTTGTGAACAGCATTGCATATACTTGGTATAGTATGGTAAAGTTTGAGCTGTTGTGGTTACTCAGATAAGTTACATTGCATCAAGTCAGATTCTGGCATCAGTTACTCAAGATACATACTGTTGTAACTCTGCATTTGCACAGCTATAAATGGGATTGAAAGTTTGCCCATTGTTTCTGTTCACTGACCGAACCCTTGCCCAGATATTGCTGGTGAGAAAACTGAATCTGAATCCTTCCCATGCTGCCAGAGCCAAATGCTACGTTAAGGCACAAATAAGGCTCTGCCATCCCTGTCTATTCTGGACTGCTCTTTGCCTGTCCTCTGTGTTAAGTCCCTTTGAAATCAGGTGATTAGCCAATGTTTGGGGTCTTGTGGTTTGTTTCTATAAGGAGGAGAAAATAGAAGATGGAATTGGGTATTTATTTGATGCAGACCTTTTCATTTACAAAGAATGTCGATGGTTTAACACAGACACTGGTGTCAAACAATGATGCATTCTCTCACCTCTTCTGTTTGGCATTACCATTGACCTCATTATGAGAGAAAGCGTAGACCAATGCAAAACAGGCATTGCATGGGTCAACAACAGGACACTAGAAGATTAAATTTTGCTGACAACACAGCTCTTCTGAGTGACTGTTCAGCCAACGTGCAAGTCAAGATTGAAAGTATCGCAAAAGAAAGGGTTAATAGTTATGAAAAATAAATAAATCTGAGAACCCCAGCAGCTCTGAACTCACACATTATGTTAGAAGGCAAAGGAATACCGGGGTGAGTCAATTCTCATATCTTGGCAGTAGCACTGAAGCCCAGGGGGATGTCCAGAAGGAAATAATGTCATGAATTGGCAAGGTGGCAGCTGCTTTCATTAGCTTGAACAAGACTTGGTCACTGAAAATCTATAGTTTAAAGACCAAACTCTCACTCTTTAACTTAAATGTTATTTCCACCTTAGTATAGGAATGTGAAAGCTGGAAATCCACCAAAGGTATAGACACATGTCTAAATGTCTTTGGAAGAAAAAATGCCTCAGGAGAATACTAGATATATAACAAATGCCAAGATTCCCTAGGAAGTTCAACACCTTCTTATCTCCAAAGTTATCTAGAAAAGAAAATGGAAATATGTGGATGCATAGGTGCTGGAACCGGGGTTGCTGGAGGTGCTGCTGTGCCCCCTGTTTGAAGTGGTTTCCATTATATACAGGGTTTACAGGCTCAGCACCCCATTATATAAATTGTTCCAGCACCCCTGGTGGGATGTGTTAAGAATGAATGCTCATGCCCTTCAGGGCAGGGACCATCTCCCGCTCTGTTTGTACAGTGTCTAGCACAAGGGAGTCCCATTCTTGGCTGGTCTTAGGCACTGTCATACTAAACATGTTAAATAACAATAAACGTTTGCCATGGCAGGGAGGTCGGGGGCAGCTGGAGGAGAGAATACCCATACATGCAAATATGAAACTCTTGGTTTGTAAATACACTTATGCCTGAAATTCACTTTCCTTCATGTTTGCACCACTAAAATCAATCGCTGTTTGCAGAAAGCCAGCACAAAACGCGTGGGAATGTTTATGGGAATTTGTACGGTCCATCGCTAATAATCCATGATTAACCACTTTTGTAAGCGGGGTTTGTCAGGAGTCGGACTTGTCAGTGTCACCCTTGTTTTGAATTAGGTGCCATCAGCCTCCACTTCACAGGTGAAGCTGTGTTAAACACAGTCTGCCTTTGTCTTCCTTCCCCTCCTCTCGGCAAGCAAGAATCTGGGTAATGCTGAATTTCTTTTCTCTCTCTTTGCGGTGGGTTGGGGGGGGGGGTTAATTACTGGGTTGGTTGGGGCCAACCCGGGCCCACCTTTCCCCGCATCCCAAGCTCAGCGGTCACTGTATGCCACTTGCTTTGAAGCGGCAGCAGCGTGCAAAGCCCAGCTTGTGTGTTGCTGTAGGCGGGTCCCCCAGTGGAAGCGAGTGACCCGCCCCCAGCCTACCCGTGTTTTATTTAACCAGATCCCGGACTAGCAGCGTTTGGGAGGGTGGGGGGCGGCGGTGTGGATGTCCCCGCTGGCGGAGCTTCCCGCAATCTTCCTCTGCTCACCCGCCCGCTGCCGGTGCTGGCTGTCCCTGGCTGCTGCTAAACCTCGCTCAGGAGCGCCGAGCTGGCACTGGAGGGGGAGGCAAATAACACCCACAAAGGCAGCAGCACAGAGCTCCCCCCCACCCCCCCGCTTCTCCTTGCAGCTCAGACATGGGGCCGATCGCTTGCAGCGCTTTGCTAGCCACCCTGCTGCCCTTTGTTACCCGCGGATTTGCTGACACAGCCAGGTTAGTAGACCAGGACCGGCCCAGGGCACTGCTCTCCACTGCATTGCACGGAAGCCCCGCGGGGGCCAGGCAGGGGAGGGTGAAATTGGGGGGGGGGGGGTGGTCTGCCTGTCTCTCCCAGCGAAGGAGCGCTCAGACCCTAGGCGAGAGCGGGACACGCTCTCTGCAGTGACTGGAGCAGAAGTCGTGCGAACCTTCAATGCGCCGAGTGTCCGCCCTTTGTTTCTGCTGGCCAGCGGTCAGGGAACGGGCGCAGTACAGATGTGTTGGTTAGTCTCATCTGGTTGCTGAACGCTTCCTGGGACATATTTCACCCCGTGGGTTGTCCGCCAGCTGTTCGCTTTGGCCGTCTCTTCCACGGTTCGCTGTCGGGGATGTGTGATTGGTCACCCCAGTGTTTCTGCTCTGATGGGTGAGTGAATCTCTTCAAATTAAGAGGAGGGAAATCAGAGCTATCAAGGTGGCGATAGAAACACTTTTCCTATGAACATTTGCACAGACACCTGTCCACCTCTCCTGGTGAGACTGTTTTTCTTTCTGCAACCATTCATGAGAACAAGAAAAATCACTTGTACTAATGATAACAGAAAACTAATACAAAGGGCTGTTGATTTTTTTATTAAATTAATACAGTATTTGCAATTTTTTCTTCAGTATTTTCCCAGTTCTACTCAAATGTATGTTAATTTAAGTTTTCCCCCTATTCCTCTACATGATGATCCTTTTTAACAATATATATGTTGGGGATGGATTATATAATGTGTGTGTATTGGATGTGTATTGCTATACGTGTGTTAATGCATGTACATTGGTACATTACAAATATATGTACCTATCTCATGATACCTAGGTATAAGTGTAAAACATATATTATGTGAATTGCAATTAGAGAGAGACCCAAGCTGAACATTTCAGAATCAGATTCCTAACACCGCAAAGTTTTGGAGCATTTGGATCTAGAGTTTTAGGTTGATCCATTATAACGATAGTGAGGAGGGGGTGTGAAATGTGGATTCTAGTTAGGAATTTGCAACTTCATGGGTGGCCATACCTGGAGTTTTGTTTCAAGCCTATCACTAGCTTTAATGTGTATTATTCAATTCAGTTTTGAACACCTGCTTTTGCTTTTTCCTTCTTCTTTAACTGGTTTCTTATCAGTGGCTGTTGCAGCAGCTGATTCTGGAGGTCAATGATCCTCTTGAACTTTGAGTGGGCGGAAGCAGCGGTTTGTGGTGATCAGCTTTTCCTATTTATGCTGTTTCTGCCTAAGCAGAGAGATTCTTGTATGGTACTTTGACTGACAAGGATTTAATAGACTTTCCATAGGCAAATATATCTTCATGTGTTTTCCCCCAGAGCTTTGGATGCATCAAACCCTCAAGCATTTTCCAGTAAGTAGGTGCAGATAGATGTGTTAAATTAAGAACTTCTTGTTGGTACAGCTCTGATTTTTATAAAGCTGAGTATAGCTAGGTTCACCAGATAGCAAGTGTGAAAAATCGGGACGGAGGTGGGGGGCAATAGGCGCCTACATAAGAAAAAGCCCCAAATATCAGGACTGTCCCTATAAAATCAGGACATCTGGTCATCCTAAGTATAACGCTACTGAAGAGACAGTTATTAAGACCTTCCCTCTATTTTACAGACTATAGACTAAACTTTCCCTGGAGTAATTCCACTGAAGTCAATGGGGTTTCACTGGGGATGGCTCTGGCTCTAACTTAAAAAAACTCAGGAGATATAGATGAATACAAAGAGGGGAAGCAAAATACAGAAAGCTATAAATTGTCCTTCTCTTAAATTTGCTTGTAGAAATAGACACTCTTAATAACCATATGTTAAAGGTTTTTAAATATTTGTATCCCACAAGGAGAACATCGAGGTAAAGTCCAGCATACAATTTTGAGAGGGAATTAACGAAGTTATTCAATATCAGACAAACTTTTCCAGGGCTTCACATTCAGAGTTAAGCAAAAAGCCATAAAGACCCCAATAAAATAGTAACTATTAAAAAGGAGAATTCATAGCAATTAGAGATGAAGTTTTCAAGATGTAGCATGGTTTATTTGTTTAGCATTAGGGTCATGAACTGGTATGTTTCTTATCAGCAAGTGGAAGTGTGCTGTTCCAGCATGTTCAGAGCTGTCAAGTGCTCAGTTTTTCAGGAACTGAACAGGGACTCAAGTGTATGAACTCCAGAGCTGCTCATACACATTTTGCACTTCAAGCAGGGCATCCGTAACCAGCATTATGTTCGTGTTAGTTATTTCTTGAGGTTTTATGCATTTGGGTTTCAAGCTTTTTCAGAGGCCTGAAATTGCAGAATGAAAGCATTTCAACAGAAAATGTTTCTTTGATTTTTTTTTATCTGAACCAGTGATGTGTTGTATAAAAACCTCAATTATATAACATTAAACCAGGAAATTTGAAGACTGATGCTTGCTCCATGTCCAATGCATAGGTATGACAAGACAGATTGGTGGTGGCGGTTCCCAGTGGGTTTTTTTGGCCAAGATCAGAGTTGCATCTTGTTCTAATAAAAACAGACTTTAAACATCTAGATAGAAGGGTTAAACAGCATGTTAAATAGATTTTGTAGAGGATACTAAATTAAAGGGACTCAAAAATACCAAGTGTCCTATAGAGTTTAGAAATATGGACAGGAAATAGCAAAATTAGAATCAGCCTTGAAAAACTGAAGTTAATACTAATATTATTTTTCTAAAAGGAAAAATAATCAGTCACTGAAAAGGCCGAGTCCTGGAAAGAAATGATAACAAAAGGAAACATACAGGTCTTAAATTGTTAAGAAACAAGCTTGCAGAGAGCTAAGAAAGACGAGAAGAAAAGATTGATAAGATTTTTGCAGTGTGGTCAGAGGCATCATTGTGGAGCAGATGAAAATGGTTCTTTTCTTTAAAGTTCAGGTTATTCTACGTATTAGGGATGAAATTCTGGTAAAACTTCCATTGATTTCATTGGGGCCAGGATTTCACCCTAGGCCCTAGTCTTGCAGTACTAACTCAGGAAAAACTCCCATTGATTTAGACGAGAATGTTGTCAGCAAAAGGACTGTAGAATCAATCCATTTGAATACTGTGTTTAGTTCTAGGTCTTTCATTACCAGAAAATATATTTGAACTGGAAACAGTTCAGAGAATAGTGACAAAATGGTGACATGCTGAAAAGAATGGCTAAACATTAGGGAAAGAATTAAAAGAACTAGATTTGTATAATGTGATTAGAGGGAGATGGGCATGAAAACAGTCTACAGTTATTTAAAGGGTAAAAAAACCAGGGCTGAGTTGTGCCTTTGAGGCATAACCATGCTGTAGAGGGGTTTTTTTGTGGGGGAGAGGGGCTGGGAGGAGGAAGAAGGGCATGATGGAAACCTTAGGCAAATTCTTGCTGACTCAGCCAGAATTCCTCCTAGGGTTCTGAAGGAGCTCTCGCTGAAGCTTCACCATGGGTACGTCTTCACTACCCGCTGTATCGGTGGGTAGCAATCGATTTATCCGGGATCGATATATCGCGTCTTAACGAGACGCGATATATCGATCCCCGAATGCGCTCACCGTCGACTCCGGAACTCCACCAGAGCGAGCGGCGGTAGTGCAGTCGACGGGGGAGCCGCGGCCGTCGATCCCACGCCGTGTGGACCCCAGGTAATTCGATCTAAGATACTTCGACTTCAGCTACGCTATTCGCATAGCTGAAGTTGCGTATCTTAGATCGATCCCCCCCCAGTGTAGACCACCCCCATGTCTCATAACCAGAGTGGGCTAGGGCAAAGTTGGGAATATCCTAGAATATTAGGGTTGGAGGTCATCCAGTCCAACCCCCTGCTCAAAGCAGAACCAACCCCAACTAAATCAAATGATAACAGAAGATAAATGACAAGGATTTGTGCAGATTGATTTGTTTTTCATGAGAGGTCATAACTCAAAGTAAAACAAACACACGGCTTCAAATGACACAGTGCTTAAGTGTATGTATACAGTACACACCATAAAGCATACCTATTATTTATGGGTGTATCTGTCACAAGTTAGCAACATAGTCTGGGGTAAGAAGAGAGCCAACTCTATTTTTTTTTCTCATATCATCCTTAATACTGATTGGGTCACTTCCTCAGTTACTCCTGGGGGAATTCTGCACCAAAAAATTAAAATTCTGTGTACAATATTTTAAAATTCTGCACATTTTATTTGTCAAAATAACAATATAATCACACCAGCTTCAATTATTTTGGTAATTTATTTCAAAATACTTGTCAGCAACTATGTCTGTAACAATACAGACAACAAAAAAGATCCAGGAAATGGTTTTTTTTTTTTTGGTCAAATAGATTCCTTACTAGTCATATTAATACAGAATTCTGAGTAATACATCTAAACTACAATACAGAAATGTATTTCCCGCACCCTTCTGAAGCAGTGCAAAGGCTTGGCTGAGTCGGGGTAATGGAGGACCTGAGGGAAAGGGAAGGAGCCTAGGTGTGAACTTGGAGGGTTGTTGGATGTAGGCAGAAGTATGGAACAGGGTTTTGGGGTTTATAGTCCTGCAGAGTTCTTGTATTTAATAATGTTTTTGACGACCCAAGTAGTAGTCATTAACATTTTTAATGGATTAGCTTTGGATTCTTTTATACTATCTATGCTGCTTTGGGGTTCGCTCAGGCCAGTAAGGGGTTGAGTCAACACCTGCCTTGCAGCTCTGGGTGTCTTAAATGTTCTGCTGCTGTGGTTCCCAGCTCTGACACTAACAGCCAGTCTTACAAGCATGCAGGTCACACCCTGGCTTCCACCATCCAGTTACTCTTTGCAGGCGGACCTCAACAACCCTTTCAGCCCTGAGTTCTTGCCCCACAAAGTCTTCTTACTGTAATTCTCGCAAAACCTTATCAAGTTTGCTGCTCCTCTAAAAGACAGCACACAGCAGCTGATTACCTTTATCTGAGGTTAACCGGCACTCTTTCAGTCAAAGCACTGAGTTGGTTTATAGTAAAAGTAAGTTCACTGACAAAAGGAAATAGGTTAAAGTGATATCAAGTATAAAGAATTAAAATAGAAATGGTTAGAAACAAACAAAAGTAAAAACACACTTCTCAGACTAAAACTCAACTTAGCAAACTAGAGTCTTTTGTTCAAGGAAGTTTTTCTCAACACAGTAATTCTTCCAGCATGGCTAGCCCATTCTTTAGCCATGACCCAGCTCACTGAGCTCAAAGTGCTTGGTTTCTTTGACTCCTAAGGTGAAGGGTAGCTTAGGGGTTCTGTCCTCTTCTTTTTATAGTCCAGTAAACTTTTGAAATGTATTCTTTGAGACATAAGCCCCAGACAAAGTTTTCTCTTCACCTGGTTAGCTTTGTTTATCTTATATGTAAATATACCTTTGTCTCTGCCTGATGACCAGGCTGGTCACACAAGCAAATACACATTCCTTTGTCTAAGGCAGACTGGGCTTAAGCATTGCTTGACAAACACATTTTAGAATGTAATTCTAGCACCTATTTATAACTGTTTGTACTTATCCCATACACACCACTGTGACATAGAGGCCTATTGGTGGTTCATTATTCTGTGTCAGCAACTTCTGAGTCCTCAGCACTTCAGAAAAATAGGCCTGGAGCCTCTCCTGTCAGGCCTTTAAAATTAATGGCTCCTTTGGAAAGAGGTTGGCTTAGCTGTATCCAGAAGTGAGATAATTGGAATATTTGCTGATTTGTTCTGTTAGGTCTGAAGTCTTGCATGAAATATTGTCACTGGAATTTAAAGGATCAGAGTAGCTAGGCCTTCCAATTTAAAAACAAAAACAAAAAAACTAAAAGGAACATAGATTATATTAGGGCATTTGTTCTCAATGAAGTTTGTGAGCTGGGGGTGAAAGGCTCATTGCTTAATGGCAAAAGGTTTATTCCTCAGCAGTTCAGGTCTTTAATGCTACAGCTTTAAATTCGTCATTGATCCTGGTGTATCTCAAAGGAGGGGGATGAGTTGAGACATCTCGCTTGGTGACGTGGACAGAATGGTGCTTGTGGTACTCCAGAGCAAATGGAGACTGAGATGGATTTACTATATTTCTTCAAGTTTGGCAAGGATATAAACTCTTGTGCTTCAGGGTATCATCCAATAATGGGGATAGATCTGATTGATGGGCAGGGAATAGTGAAAAAGGTCCTCCAGGGACAGGTGATCCCAACCTGTGTTCGGCTGGATTTCTTGCACCTCTCTGTGAAGCCTCTGGTACTGACCACGGTGGGGAAGAGGCCTGATCTTCTGTAGCAATGCCTACGTTCTTCCATTCCAAGGAGGAATCCATAGGTATGGTCTGATATTGAAGACTAGAGCTGGATTGCTCTTAAACAAAATCCATGGCCAGACAGCTAAATCTCCCCTCACCAACTGAGTATTCTGTCATGTCCTTAAAGAGGCAGGATTGTCTGGATAAATTTTTCCTTGTGTGTCCTCAAATCAAAAATTTGATTAGTGGAATATGTTCATCTTCTGGGACCTGAGAGTCACAAAAATGTTGAAGATTTAGTGGAAAATGTAATCTTTTTATCTGCAGTTCCTGCAATATCAAGCCATGGTACATCCAGGGGATTTTATATAAGATTGGTAATATGGAGTGCAGTGTCAGTTACCTCAAACCATTAGATTCTTGTACTGAATTAATGGTTTGTGCATTAATCTCTTCATATCACACATGAGATTCCTGACTCCTGCAGATGACTTTGGAGTAGTGTCATTTGTCTACATGGGCAGAACGGACTCAGGTGTGTTTTCAAGACCCTTTCCTAACAGAAAGCTTTTTAGCCATAAGTAGAATGATTTTTAAAGTAGAAAATACACCCCCAACAGAATTTCTTTAAATCTGAGCAGCATAAAATGCCTTCCCTCAATGTTAAGGCACAGAACATCATTGAAGTCTATGGAACTGTGCTGATATACACTGGCTCAGCATCTGCCCCTTGAGTTTTACAAAGGAATATTCGTTTGTTAAAGAAAGGGAAAGGCAAAGCTTTTTTGAATAAAAACCAAACAGCCCCAAATTCAGAGGCTATGAATAATGAACTGATTATTGGAATGACATCAGAAACTTTAACATGCATTTGTAAAGTTAATGGTGTCAGCCAGCCACAGGTGGCACTGTAGCACCGACAGACCCCGGTCGTCAGTGGGTGGGATCGAACCTGGGATCTCTGAAGCTTAGTGCATGAGCCTCTACTGCATGAGCTAAAAGCTACCTGGCCCTTAGAAATTAATGAGTTTGCTACAGCATTAGCTAAGTGGTCTCAGTGCCACTAGAGAGGACTGAACACCACACGCAGGAGGTGTGTGGGTTACAGTATCATCTTTCTACAGCCATTATGGTAGCAGGCTTCAATGAAACCTGACATGACCTTCCAAGAACTAACGATCAGCAAGACATTTCTTTGATCTTGCCTTTTCTAACAAACCTATAGCAACAGGTATATTTATATTTTAAGACGCACCCTACCAGACCAAGACACTTCACTGCACATGCTTCTTCCTTTGGGGAGAGGAATGAGAGAATAAGCACTACGTGAGAGATGAGTCACGTGCCTTAATGCACTGCTGGAAGGCGCTCAGATACTATAGTGGTGAGCGTGTTATAAAAACCTCTATCGAATAGACTTTACAGAGCTCCATCAAACCCCCAAGTCTTTGCCCCAGGGTGAGATGCAACACTTTGTTTAGGCTCGCCAATAACTATGAGCTCTTGGATTCCTTCTGCTGACCTGTCTCCTGGCTGGCCTGCCTCTGGTGACAGTTCCATTTCAGAAGGCAGTTTTGCTGAGGGAAATATCATTCCCTATCTTTGGAAGTATTCTTTTTCTCTTAATTTATGTGACTGGTTCCTATGGGGATAAGTGCCTGAGAAATCTGTAATGAGTATTGTAACTCCATAGTTGCTCTAATAAAAGTTATATTACAACTCAATACAGGGTGACAGGCATTAATGACACTATCATCAGGAGATAAAGCGATGACGTTAATATGTATCAGAGGAAGTACAAAAATTCATGAGTCTTATTTTCAGTATAGGACTTATATGTTCCCACAAATTGCCCTGTAAATACCCACACCTTCACCTGGAAATTCTAGCTACTGAACTATCTCTAATGAGGCAACATTTTCTTTGAGGAAGGACAAATATTTGTAGACTTTGTCAAAGAAGTGTATTAAGGAGGGGCGTGGAGAAGGGGGTGGACGCATGGGATTTCAGGTCAGGGACGGAGTTTCGTGCATAGGTGGCTGAATGGCAGAAGACCTTATGGACAAGAGTTGGAGGAGGAAAAACAGATGGGCTGGGGGGAGGTTAATGGGCGGGTGGGGGACCCCAAAACCATCACTGCATAGTAACCACCTCAGGATTTATGCAGCACTGATTTTCCATAAGTATTGTAATTTGGTCATTAGCATTGTAGAATTAGTCACGGCGGCCCATTTCCTCATCTGGTGCAAAATGGAATCACCCCATTGACTCCAGTGAAGCTACACTGACTTGTACGAGCTGAGGATCTGGCCCTATTTTCTACTTTGCAATTTTAATAGAAAAGCTGTAAGTTAGTTACAGTTTGAAAACCCTGAACCGCCTACTTAGCATCCCTTCTATGAACCCTGCTGACTACTTCAGTGACGCACGTCAGCAACATTAAAATGTGTGGTGGTGGATGAAATTTGATTAAAACATGCAAAGGAGGCAGTGTGATGGTGGATTAAAATGTGTTCCTCTGCTGCAGCTAATGTTATGCTTCGTGCACAGCTCAAGAGGTCACAGGCAGCTGATGAGTGTGAGCCAGCCTGGGGTTTGTCGCTACGGTTCTAAGCTCGAGTGCTGCTATGGCTGGAGAAAGAACAAAGGGCATTGCGAAGGTAACATTAGCAAATAACCATTGACATCTTCATGACTGTGTGCTTAGCTTTTAATAATGTGGCTCCTTATGGGCCCACCAGAGGTTATAGGAAGCAGAACAAGTGAGGATTCAATATACTGTAGGAGCATGAAGAAAATAAGTGTTTTTTAGAGAGCATCCCTTTAAAAATGCAGAATTGGATAAACAGAAGCACCCAGTAAAATAGATTCATAACTTTAACACCAGAAGGGACCATTAGGATTATCTGGCCTGACCTTCTGCATAACACCGAAAGATGAGAATTGGAGAATGCCTGTACCAAGATAGCCATCGAAAATTAGAACAAGATCCAAAAAATCAGAAATGCAGACTGTAATCACTAAAACTATATTTACAGACAGATGCTTTTCATTAAGTACCAGCCTTTATCTTCAGATTCTCTGGGAAGCAATAGTTTCCACCCTTCTAAAAAGAGAATAAAATTCAAGCAACAAGTCCATCTGAATAGAACTTATGTTGCCAGCCAGTATTCTGGTCCCTGGGGAGCTGGTTTCATGAAGGATCAATGGCTTTTAAGAGGCTTCCAATCTGTTAAGGGCATACAAATGCTAGGAAGAGGGTAATATGAAATCTCTCCCCAGCTGTATTTAGGCAAAGCACAATGAACTCATAAAATGCCAGACTTTAGGAGGAGTCAATTTCTTAGCGCTGACTATCTGTCGAAGTTTAATAAAGGTTCAGTGTATAATTAGTAAAAATCAGTAGACTGCCGTCTAAAAGGGACTGATGCTCAAAAACCTTTTCTCCTTATAATTGTATTAATATGCTTTTCAGATAGCAATGCTAGTTTAAAAAAAAAACTTGAGCAAAGGGATTCCTTAATAATTTTGCATTATTTGTATAACTCTAGTTCTGGTGCTAAAGAATACACAGAGGTAAATATGGCAATAAGCAAAAGTAATTTGGATGAGCAAATGCAACTAGTCACTTTTTCTCCCAAAAAGCATTCAGATGACCTCCTATTGGTGTCCAGTTTTCACAAGTTCTTGAAATTCTTCACCTGGCAGATTTCTGGTTTGAGTCAACCAGGATGTAAATCTAAACTGTAAATAAAGATGCAGTAGCTCCTCACTGTCGGTGAGGATTTTTTTTTTATACTCATTTGATTTCACAGTGTGCAACTTTTCATTCAGGGTTTATGTCAGTTTAGGTACGGTGAAATTCTTCATTAATTTGAGGTACGAGGTGATTGAAACGCAAAGGATTAATACATTTAATAAATGTTTAACAAATTTTTAAAGAACTTAAAAAAGAGACCAAAATTCCATTGTGCTAATTCTGGCAAATTCTAAATTGTGGCTTTCCTATGTGCTTTAACTGGTAATACAGGTACACAAGAGAATTGGGACAAGATCCTATAAACTTTGTGCACATCTCCAGGGCTCCTAGGTGCTATGGTAATGCAAATAACCAACAGCAACAATATCCCACTGACTTCAGCAGGAGTTACTTGTATCTATGCATTGCACAATTAGGTCTTCAATTTAAAAAAGAAAATGTGTCATACTGGAGAATATCTGCTTTTGTAAAATATTTTAGGGTCTCATGTTCAAGATACAATGCTCTGATTCTCCATTACTGTATACCATTTTATGAGCTCCTCTGGAAAATAAAATAACAGCTCTGTAGCAGGGTAAGAAACTTGTAAAGCACTGGGGAAATAGGTGTTTCACAACAGACTTGTGACAAATCAGTTAAGTCCTGATTTACCAAACAAAAATCCACATTCCCCCAGACTACTCATAACCACTGTTCTGAGCACCCGTGCTAGTTTAGGTCAAATTTTTCAAACTTGGGTGTCCAAAGTTAGGCATCTAAATCTTATTTAGGCCCTTAAGTAGTCTGGTGCTCAAAACCTCCGGGGGGGAAAAAACAAGGTATTTATTTAGGCGTCTAGACAAGAATTTAGGTGCCTAACATTGAACACACATTTGAAATTTTTGCTCTTATTTTTTATTGCTTTAGCAAAAAGGGAGATTGGAGAGATAGACTCATAGACTTTAAGGTCAGAAGGGACCATTATGGTCATCTAGTCTGACCTCCCGCATGATGCAGGCCACAAAAGCTGACCCACCCACTTTCCCTTAACTCAGCTGTTGAAGTCTCCAGATCGTGATTTAAGGACTTCAAGTCGCAGAGAATCCTCCAGCTTGCGACCCCTGCCCCATGCTGCGGAGGAAGGCGAAAAACCTCCAGGGCCTCTGCCAATCTACCCTGGAGGAAAATTCCTTCCCGACCCCAAATATGGCGATCAGTAGAACCCCGAGCATACAGGCAAGATTCTCCAGCCGGACCCTCATTTTACCAGCGATGGCACGTTATTGCCTAATTGACTAAAATCACGTTATCCCCTCAAACAAGATCTAGATCTTGAACAGCAAAAGCTGACATTCTTACAACCCACTAGCTCATGGATACCAAAAATGTTAAGATGGCAGTTTTCCAGTTCTGCAGTGCTTAGTGGTGTACAATATTGGATGCACTGAAAATTAAGCCATAATGGTTAGTGAAATATTAAACAGTTAAAAGTCTGGGTATATTTTAAAGTACTGGTTCATTAAGTCTTTTGCATGCTGTGTAGCACTTACTGATGTTAGTAATCACACTGAATTTCTTGCTCATGTGAGCAGGTTTTTTAAAGAAGTGCCAAGCCCTCAGAACAATTTGGAAGTAGTAGAAAGAAGGGCACCCACCTACTGGCTAATAACGTTCTGGGTTGTGAATTAAAAAGCTTAAACTCATAAATGTTCAGGCTTAACAGGTGGAAGAGGTATCGTAATTTATAATCCGCTCTAGTGCGCTTCATGTTTCTCCCAAAAGAAACCGCTTCCGAGCAAAAGATATAAAGCACAACTTAGTAACCACCATGCACAAGCCAGAGGCAAGGTTATAGATAAAGGTGAGGCTAGAATCCAGAGGTGAATCTAGCAAGTAGGTTGGGGGCACTGAATTAGGTAGGCAATATTTCACCTTGAACAGGACAAAGCAAAGGTTTTTGGTTTTATTTTTACACCTGCACCCCCACACAGGGAGAGAGTACTTAGAGTATGGACTAGATATGCTCCTGAGTCTCTGATGGCTCTACACACTCACTCACTCTCCTACCTGGGAGCTTCTATGAAGTTCCTGGCAGGAGTTCGAGCTATTTGGCCTGACCTTCCTTAGAGTGAGTCAACCTTGTGTGGAGGACCTTGGTGATGGAAGGAGTAATTTTAAATTCCCCCCTGCCAGTAAATCTAGCCAAATTGTTTGGTATTTTTTTTAAAAGAAAAATGTAACCCTCAGCATGGGATGGGACATACAACTGTCCAGTCCAAAGACATTAGAAAGCATTTAGTTAGTAATTTAGAATCCAGGCCTAAATTTTTGCTCTCTTTGCATACCAGGATGCACAAGTGTATTTGAAGCTGTCTTGACATCATTAGTTTCTCCAGTATGCTCATACTATATGGGAAGACTTTAAATACTGTGTGTGCTTTACCATTAGACGTTAAACATCTTACTACTGCATACAGAAAGATATTGTGCTACATGGGCATTGTGTCAGACAGTCACTGCAATTCTCGGGTGGCATGTCAGACCCCGTAATTAGAAAATGTTCAGACACATCAGAAAAATTCTGTGCCAATTCAATCTTTATGTAATCTGATTTCCAGGGGAACTGCATGGGGTCTAAATCAATTGGCAGAGAGTCTGACTCTGCTTATCTACAGTAACCTGAAGCTGCTCTAGAATGGCTTAGAAAAGAAGACAATTCAGCAGTATTCTATAGAGATAAAGCCTCTCTGGAGAAGTTCATAAGTGGAACTCCAGAGTGGGTAGAAAAAGGAAGGAAGAGGCATGGACAAAGGACAGTGAGGGGGAATTCAGAGGAAAAAGGAGAAAAGCTCAGACATTACAACTGACTCTTGGGTTTTAAAATGCTAAATAGATCTCTAATACAGCACTTACGAACACATGATAATGAACGAATGTAGATGAGTTTGAGACTTTTTTTGAGAGATGCACATTTTAGTTCCAAATTTCTAAGCTTCTAACAGCCTTACATATTTCCATTCACCTGCTCCCCCACAGCAAGTAAACTCTTTGAATGGATGAGCAGAAACATGTACTGTGATGTAGCAGAACCCTGGCAGCTGCCTTAGACTGCAGCTCTATTCTTCCAGTGGCTCCACGCTCTCCTACGGTCAAGCTCCATTGTGCTGAGGGACAGGGAAAGTGCTAAAGAGGAAATTGATGCAGCCTCTTACTGATGCAACCCCATTTTTGGCAGGGGGAAAGAAAGTGAGGGGATTGTTCTGGAGGGGACGAAGGAAGAAAGCTATGAGATTCCTTTCAGTGCATACAGCTCTTTGTAAGCCAATGGCAGCACCATCTCCCCTTCCTTTCCCTTCAGCCCCAAAGCCCTGCCAACCTCTTCTGCCTGCAACGCTACTCTCTTCTGCTCCACATCAGTGCCAAATTCCTTCTTTTCCCTCCCATGCTCATGCTTAGCCAGTATCTTCCTCCTGCTCCCCACTCAACAAAAATTTACCAGTGCAGACAGAGCAAGCTATCTGTGCTGCCTTGAGTTTTGTCCTGTTCAATTAAAATGTCCTCTAGGTATCATGGAGTGATGCAGATTAAAGACTTTGACAACTTTAGTTCACACTAGGTTCTCTTGTAATGCAGAAATGTCTCTACCTTCCAGCAACAACATCTTTAATTTCTCTCTGTTTTGCCCTCCAGCCACCTGTGAACATGGGTGCAAGTATGGTGAGTGCGTGGGGCCAAACAAATGCAACTGTTTTCCTGGATTTACAGGGAAAACCTGCAGTCAAGGTTTGTACACATTATAGTTCTTCTCCAGAAAAGAGACTTTGATCATTGACAATCTGTCTCCTTGTCTTCAGCTCCCTATGGAAAAGTGTGTGTGTGGGAGGGGAAATCTCAGCCATTTGTTTGCAGCTACAACTTTAACTGACTTAGGAATTCTGAATTGTCATGGATGATTAAAGGATAAATATGGAAACTAAAACAGGTAATAGTCTTCAGTGAAAACGTTCTACTTACCTGTTCCCTCAACAAGCATCTTTCTTCTAGATACTGTACTTATCTATAGTACTTACATGGCCCCCATCGCTCTAGTATCAGAGTGCCTCACAATCCTCCATGTATTTTTACTGACGGTACTCCTGTAAGACAGGGCAGTGCCATTAGCTCCATTGTACAGAGGGGGAACTGAGGCACAGAGCAGCTAAGTGACTTGCCCAAGGTATGTCAGGACAGCTGGGGCAGAGCAAGGAATTGAACCTAGGGGTTTCCCAGGTCCTAGGCTAGTGCCCAAGCCATTGAACCATACTTGGTCTTCAGTATCTTTACAGTATATAAAATCCACTTAAAGTGCAAGTGTTCAGTGTTCTGAATCCCTCCTGTACATTTCCTTTCTTCTGCTCATGCAGCCAGGATTTGGGGTGTATGTTGTTGGCTGTCCTATATCTTTGGTCAGAATATCGGATGTATGCAAACAGTTTTTGTATTGTTTATAGTTAGGGTTGCCAGGCATCCAGTTTTCGACCAGAATGCCCGGTCAAAAAGGGACCCTGGCAGCTTTGGTCGGCACTGCTCACGGGGCCATTAAAAGTCTGGTCGGTGGTGCAGCGGGGGTCTGGGGCTAAAGCAAGCTCCCTGTGGCTCCCGGAAGCAGCCCTGGGGTGCATGGGAAGCCAGAGAGGCTCCATGTGTCCCCACCCCAAGCGTCGGCTCCGCAGCTCCCATTGGCCGGGAACCACGGCCAATGGGAGCTGCGAGGGTGGGCATAACGGCAGCACGTGGAGCCTCCCTGGCCGCCCATGCACCTAGGGGCTGCAGGGACCTGGCGGCTGCTTCCTGGGAGTCACAGTAAGCGCTGCTGGGACCCCGCACACCCCCTGCCCCAGCCCTGAGCCCCCTCCTGAACCCCAAATCTCTCATCCCCAGCCCCATACTCAGAGCCTGCACCCCAGCCAGAGTCCTCCCCCTCCCCTGCAGCCCAACCCCCTGCCACAGCCCAGAGCCCTCTCCCGCACCCTGAACCCCTCATTTCTAGCCCCACTCAGAGCCCATACCCCGGCCACACAGCCCAAACCCCTGCCCCAACCCCCATCCCAGCCTGGCACCCTCTCCCTCACCCCAAACCCCTCATCCCCGGCCCCACCCCCAGCCAGAGCCCGGTGAAAGTGAGTGAGGGTGGGGGAGAGCGAGCGACAAAGGGAGGGGGGAACGGAACGAGTGGGGACGGGGCCTCGGAGAAGGGGCGGGGCAGGGGTGTTCGGTTTTGTGCCATTAGAAAGTTGGCAGCCCTATTTATAGTACAGTACTGCCAAAAGGTCTTGATCAAGATCCCATCATGCTAGGCACAGTGCTTAAGCATAGTAAAAAAACATAATCCGAGAGTTTATAGCCAGAATAGACATGAAAGAAAGGAAGCATTATAAATTTGCACCCCTACTAGTTCAAAATAGCCCAGGCACACTTCAAAAGAAACATGTTTGAGAGGATTTGTGGACAGGGCTGAGAGCATGCTTCCCACTACAATTAAGGGGTGGAAATGAGTTCTCTAGATGGTAGGCTTGCTGAGTTCCTGCTCAGAATTATTTTCATGCTGTTGAAATTTTATTGTAGTATAGGTTAGGGCACCTAGAGTCTTGTATAGGCATCTTACTAATTAAATAAATTATCTTCCCCATTTTATGGATGGAGAAATGAGATGCAGAGTGATTAGAGACGTCCCCAAAGACCCACAAGAACTTCTCATAAACAGGAATTGAACCCAGAAATCCCACTCTAGTTCCTTGACCACAAGTTTTTCTTCTGAACTGACTTGATGGACACTTCACAATTTACATGGGCAAATACCCTTTGTTTGTACATGCTAATTTGAATTTTTGAGAACTCCGAAATTAGGGCATCCAAACTTGTACATTCAGAAACTTGAGTGCATAGTTTTGGCTTCATAAGTTTACAGGTAGCCTTTGAAAATTTTGAAAAGGGAATATACTGTTACTTTTCACAGTGTTTTTAGGCTCTGCTTTAAAATGTTAAGCAATCAGATTAAAAGGACACTGTCAACTTTGAATATTAACAGTTTGCAAAAAAATTAAACAGTCCAATTTCTGAGATCACTGCAGAACATTATTTGAAGGGTGCTATTAGAAAAACCCTTCAGAAAAGCCCTCCAATTTTTCTTCTTCCATGTTGACACTATTTATAAGGAATTTTCAGCAAGGAAAAAACTAACCGACTGACTCTAGAGGAAATGATAAAATTGACTATATGCAATGGGTAAAAATTTCTAAAGCACCTAAGTCCCATTTTTCATAAGAGGCTAAGAATCACTGAAAGGCAATAGGACTTAGGCTCCTAAGTCACTTTGGTAACTTTGAAAAATGTGTCCATTGTCTAGTTGAATAAACAAATTTCTGCTCATCTTTGTTACAGTAATCCTGGCTGTTACATGGAACTGTAGTAGTTACAAAACTTTCAGTTGTAATTTCCAAATTGGTGTGTCTCTAAAGATGTATGAAACAACAATATTTTGAGTAATATCATGTTTCCTTTTTTTGTTGGAATGGGCTCTGACAAATACTTTTGCAGACATATCACTACCCAGACGGTTTGCTCTTTGTGGCCTGGAGATTTTCCTCTGGCCTGCAGGCCACACTGACACATGAACAGATGCTGAGACCATTCGAACTGGAATTGAGCCCACTCAGCCCTCTGAGATGTTTTTTTTATTGAAATCACATTACTGTGAACACATGGTGTGTGGACTATGTGCAGTGATGTGTTTTGTTAATGAACTCTTCAGTATTTGATAAACAGGTTTCAAAATAGTGAAAGAGGAGCAGTTGCCAAACAGTTTATGAAAGTCACAAATGCAGATACTGTTCACATATAACAGGGAGTGTAGCCTCCATTGTCAGCACTGTATTCCACTCCAGGCAAATTAAATTCAGCTAGGTGATTTCCTTCTCTACAAAAGCTGGTTCCTGGGCAATTAAAAACTAATATTGTTTCTTTCTTGCCCTTTTCAGGAGTAGTTTAAAAAAAAAAAGTGGGTAAACTAACCTAAACTCCATATTCCCCAAATGAGAAGTGGGTTTACCCTCAGCTACACTGATACTTTTCAGATTTTATTGACAGGTTGAGTTTTGAGAATGGTAAAGAACTCAGCTGCATGAGGTTTTTTTGGTTTGTTTGTTTTGTTTTGTTAAGGAAACAGACAATTCTTAACATATGATCACCTCTGTCTCCCTTAACGATTTGCTCTTGCCACGACATCACAGCTGATGCTTAAGCCCGTGAAATCTTTTAGTCCTCTTTTCCCCGTGCTGTGTGACTGACTTGTTTTCACTTTTTTTTTTTTATGAATGTCAGATGGGGCACTAAAGTCTCTAGCTAGAATAATAAAAACCCTGCTGTTAGCAAATATTGTAATTGCAGTTCTCTCTCCCCTTGCAGTCTGCCAGAGGTTGCACTGCAGTCTGTCAGGTGCAGCCGGCTCTCCTTGCTAGTTTTTATAGCACTCACTTAGGCAGATGGTCTGCTGAATTCCTTTCTTGCAAAGGGTTGGCTCATTTTCTATCCCAGGGCTTTTACTTTGGGGAATTTTAGGCATGACGCAACATTATAACCATATATTTAAAATAACAAAAATCTCTGCACTCATTTCATTCCAATTATTTCTGCAGATACAAATGAATGTGGATTGAAACCACGTCCCTGTAAGCATAGATGTATGAACACCCATGGCAGCTACAAGTGCTATTGTCTCAATGGCTACATGCTCATGCCAGATGGCACGTGTGCAAGTAAGTAACACATATCGCAGGACAGGTAGTAATTTAGATACACAGATTATCCAATCAGTATCTTATCACAAATGACTCCTGTGTAATGATGGCTGGCAGCTAGTTTCTGTGACAGGGTATCTCTCTCAGGTTCCTAGTGCTGTCAACACTAAAGGATGTGCTCTCCTGTGGCTGTATTTTTAAAGGGATAGATTAAACTAATCTAGGGTACAGTTGTGTTTTTAGGGGAATGTTAGTCCTTAAAAATAAAATCATTAGACAGTTCTACAGGCTTAGTTCAAATGTAGGTTAGCTTGCATAGCCTCTGTCCACAACTCTGCTAGTGCACCATATTAGAAAGACAAGGCGGGTGAGGTAATATCTTTTATTGGACCAGCTTCTGTTGATGAGACAGACAAGCTTTTGATTTTACACAGAGCTCTTCTTCAGACCTATGTAAGCTCCAAAGCTTGTCTCTTTCACCAGCAAAAGTTGGTCCAATAAAAGATATTACCTCACTCACCTTGTCTCTCTGATATCCTGGGACCAATATCCTTATTGACTAGGGATGAATGAGCCCAGTACAATAAACTATAGATACAGATTTCAAACTGAATTTTTAGTGAGGTTCACAGTGTTCAGTAAGCTTCTTAAAACATGGGGAAACAGTGTTCTTCCACTTTGGAATGGCCTTTTTCCACCCCAAAGTGAAAGTGCCAATTTAATATCCTAGAAATTACTTTCTAGTGCTCTCTCTAGTTCTGTCTGACACGAGCCAAGCCCTGGTGTTTACAGTACTTCTTTGGAAGACTTTCATACTAATATATCCCACCATTAAGAAACTTTTCCTAATATTTGGCCTCCATTTTCCCATGCATAATTTTATCCTATTACTCCTTGTTATAGTCCTTCGTAGCACCCTGCATCATCTCTTTTCCTGGTGTGTTGTCTGTCTACCAGCTTGTGTCGACAGACGTGCGCTAGCTCAAGTAGAGCTGGCACACTAAAAATAGCCATGTAGTCAGGAGTAGTGCAGGGGGTGGCTCGGGCTAGCTGCCAGAGCACAAACCCAGCCAGAATTCTTGGTACATTCCGTAGTGGCTAGCCTGAGCCACTGCTGACCCCTGCTACACTGCTATTTTTCATGTGCTAGCTCTGCTTGACCTAGCACATGTCTGTCAACCCAAGATGGGAAGCATGCTTCCAGCTGCATTGTTGACATACTGTAATGCACTGGCCACCACCCAAGCATTCCCTTGCCTCCAGCGGCCCTATGCAGTCCCCTGTCCGTTTTCCTCTTCTTCAGGGCTCCGTGAACAAACCCCACATAGTCACAGCCCTTCTTGGTGTCTGGTTTATTTACAACAATAAAAAAAACCCAAATCAGTCTTCCACCCAGCTTTAAGCTAGGCACAGCCCTCCTCCTCCCTGAAGCACTAAGCCATTAATAACCTAGTACCTAAATTTAGTAGTCAGAGTTCCATAGAAATTGTTATACTAGATCGGTCCATCTAATTCAATGTCCTGTCTGAAACAAATCAGTACCAGCTGCTTCATAGAGAGGTGAACATAATGGACAATTAGGAAGTAATCTTCTCATTTGGGAAATTTCTTCCTAATCCTGTGTCACTTAGAAGTTAGTTTTATGTACTGAAGTAAAATGACTTGTGGCCCATCCAATTTTTTTATCATATTTATCTACTGCACCTGTGAATATTCTCATCCATATAAATGTTGAATACTTTTAGGAATCCACCAAGCACTTGATGTCAATGATATGTATTGCTTATCTTCATAGACAAAATTCACTTTCCTGAGTGTTGTTTCTTTAAACCTGTACAAAGGCATCTAGAAGTAATATGTACAATACTGTATGTACAAGACATATTTATAGGTACACATATACCCATATACTGCACAGTTGGCTTGTTTATACAGTGTTGTTGCAAAGAGTTCTGAGAGTGACAGTAAGCAAGCTTTTTTTATTCATACTGTTGCCCCTTTTAACCCACAGTTAGCCAACATTCTGGGTCTTCCAGGTTGTTTAGTGATAGAATCAGGTATTTCTTTGGTGTAATCCTATTTATTTATAAAGAACATACTCTAAAGTCTTGTTTTACTGATTGCAGTAGGAATCAAACAGGAAGAGGTGGTGTCTTTACTCACAGTTCCAAGAGCTATAACTTGATCAACCCCACAGCCCCGGGGCTGGCACATTCCTCACCTCACTCAAGGGTGCAGACAGGCTAGAGCTCCTCAGGTCCCCTGTGTCTAGTTAAGCTTCCAACTCACCCCTTGAGTAGCCTGTCTGTTCTTCTCTCCTTCTCAGCCTAATTTCTAGAGATAAAGATGGGGCTTTCCCAACTCTTCATGGGGTGGGTGGGGGTGGAACTAAACCAGCCCTTCCCCAGCTGGGCTTTGTCTCTAATTAGGCCTGGCCCTCCCAAACAGGTGCAAGCAGGTGGGTTAATTGGTCTCAAGCCCACATGATTACCTTTGGCTAGGAGGAAGTTGATGTTATAGACTGCTGGTTCTGCAGCAAGGTTCTTAGCTGCCAATATGGCTTCTCCTACCCTGTAGGTGAGGGGTGTGCCTTAGGTGCTGTCCAGAGAGAGCTGGGTAAAGCTACTGAGAGGCAGAGGAGGTGGAGAGAGCAGCATGCTTCTCTGGGGGCCCTGCCATAGTTTGGAGCAGGAGGGTACAGTGGGGACCCTGGAGAGCCTGATGGTTTAGAGGAGTCCTGTGGGCTCCCTCAAGGGATGCGGTTGTGAGCGAGGTATTTGGGAAGCAGAGGACAGCAGGATACTAGCACAGTGGCTGCTGGAATTGGAAAACGGCAGGTAAAGCCTGTAGCCAGGGAGCAGCAAGAGAGTGTCTCTAGGGCAAGATCAGTGAGGGAGGATGAGCAGCCAAAGGGAGCTCCAGTAATGGCTGCTAGGGGAGTAGAAGTGAGAGTAGCTGTCACAGGAGTGCTGGTAGCAGCCAAAGCTCTGCAGGCAACCATGGAGGACTATGCACTGGTGACTGCAAGTAACCCAGATGTTAGAGTGCCAAGTGAGAATCTTGCTGGCAGAGTATGCACTGGTAGCTGTGGGGACTGCTGCCAGGGAAGGAGCAGCAAGGAAGGTGAGTCACCTGCTGGTGACTGATGCCTAGAGTGGGCAGCAACAGCTAGAAGTTGGACACACCCCAGGAAGAGGAGTGATGGTCCCAAAACGGTCTGGCAGAGACACTGGTGGCAGTGCCAGAGGGACTGCCAAATGGAGGGCAGTGATATGAAGTCAGGTGGTTGGGATAACAGAGTCATTGTCCCAAGCACAAGGTGAGGAAGAGTTAGCAAGGGGGCAGAAGCCAGTTGTTCCCAATATGGGGCAGGCAGAACAAGCACTGTTAGAGGGAAATGGTAGCATAGTCTCCTTACTGGGTTTCCCAGTATGTGTTCCTGAGGCTGGCATTAGGTGTGGAAATTTAGTAATGGGCAAAGGAGAGGATGGTGCAGTTTCACCTTGGAGCATTGCTGGATCTGAGGAGCAAGGGGGCCTCTCCTTTGCATGGAGCTGGAGATACCAGCAGAGAGATGGGAGGAGGTGAGGGGGACAATAGGGGACTGGGGAGTGAGGGGAACTGCATCTCATGACAGTGCTACTTTGTCTCTCCCCTGTCTCCCTCAAGGGGAGAGAGACAGGGAGTTATGGTGGAGCGTGCAGCAGTTAGCTTGAGATGACCAAGAGGTGAATCAGATGAGGAAGGAGAGGAAAGGGGACTTGGATGGACCAGTTGGACTCTGCTGTCTTGAATTGTAGATCAGGAATCCTCAGAGAACCGGGCCAAAGAGCCGTGGCCATTGATGGGGAGTGCGGTGGGCCTAGTTGGCACAACAAAGTCTATGCCCAAACCAGAACCTTGGGAGCAGCAGGAAGAACAGACCCTGTCAGTCATGCAGCTGCCCAGGAAGAAAAAGCCAGTAGCTTACAGACTGGACTAGTGGTGTTACCCACATACTCGAGGGCACCCACCTTTACCCTTCCTGGGCTCAAGGTGTAACCCTTAATTTAGGCACCAGACCCTTTCCCGTCCTGGGCTTAGGGTATAAGGCATCCACTCTTACCCAGTTCCTAGGGCTCAGGGCGTAATCTGTGGATTTGCAGTACCTTTTACCAGTGAAAGAGCCTTACACAATAATATCCTTAACCTCTAGTTATTAACAATCACCAAAACAGAATGCACATGCTAAGCATATAATGGTCACCACTCCCAATAAAGCAGATGAACTTTTCCTGGTGGTCAGGATCAGGTCATCTGGGGACTCCAGCTTCTGCACAATATAGTTGGTAGGGTGTTGAGGTCTGACAGCTCTGACCTTGGGCTGTGTCCTGGAGTTGGTTCCAAAGAACTTCCTTTTGGACCCCAGTTTATATAGTGAAACTTGAGTCCTGCTTAGCTAGACCTTAACCAAGCATTTTAAACTGAAGTATTACAAAACAGTATTACAATCCTAGCCCATTACGAAACAATTTTTTACCCCATCAGACCCCACCACCTTAGTTGATTTAAATCTTGCAAAATTAGTTCTGCAACAAACAATCAAAGAACCAAACAGAAACCACACAGATAAACAATGGAGAAGTAGGGACCAAAAAGGCAAAAGGATAAAGAAGTAGAGATTTCACAATCACCCTCAAGGATAAGCGATTCCTTGCCAGAGCGAATGCTATCAAACAAAGTTTTCTTTAAACATCTTAAGATCTGTTTCATTGTCTGGTGAGTGGGTGGGTGCTATTGGGACAGGAGCGCCTTCTGAACAGCCTGATATTACATTGTTTTAATGTAATTTAGGTGGAGTATGAGGATGTGACTTTCTGCTTCTTGGTTCATGGCTGCTGCTCTCCTAATACGGCTGCAGAAGAAGGCCTCAGACCTTACAGCAGTGGCTTGCAAACAGCCCTTTGAATCCTGTGCTGCTGCTGTGGGTGGCAATGTGAGGCAAGGACGTAGGCTAGAAAGTGTGGGGCTTGGGATTGATCTGGAGGGTGGGGAGTCATGGGAGGCTGTTTGGGGTGAACAAGTGGGGGCTACAGGGTGGAAATAGCAGAGAAATACAGAGTGCAGTTATGGTTCACAGTGGTGGGTCTGGGTCACCCCATGCTGCAGAGGGATGTATTGGTGAACACACTGATTTGAGGGGTATGCAGTTCTTTTCAGTGAATCTGGTAGCAGTGATCAATCTACCTGCATACAGGGAAATCTATTTGTGCTAATGGTCAAATGAGATAATGGAAAGGTTTTTGGAGGGTGTACGCAAGGGTGCAGGGTAAGAGGGTCTGGCAGCAGGTGGTGGTGGTTCCCCTGATGAGACCAAGTATTAAGGTCACCATAATGTTCTGTAACCATCTACTGCCCTATGAGTTGAACGTGGACTGGCTAAGTAGACAGATAACTCTTGGGCCCAGAAGAGAGAGTCCTGAGTTGACTGGGACTTTGGACAGAGGAATACAGATTCATGGTATGCTTGTCCAGGTCTTTTGTACAACCACTCACCCAGCTCTATCATAGAAGCAGACGAATGGGGGTACATTAGTTACATGGGGTAGCCCTGAATCTGTCACAAGCTGGGCTACTTAGCAGTTTGTGGGGGTGGAGTGGGGAGAACGGACATATTATGTTTAGGGATATTATCCCCCTACTGCAAGACTACTGAGGTGATGACGGTTGGTTGGTTTATTTTGCTGTACTTGATATTTTGCATTTTGATCTTTGGAGTTGGCACTTATTTGTGTCTTTTAGTTTAGGAAAAGGGCTGGTCTTGTTCCAGTCTAGATTCCAAGAAGGGTGTGTTTTGTCTTCAGATTCCAGGACATGTGCTATGGTGAACTGCCAGTATGGATGCGAAGAAGTCAAAAAGGAGGTGCGGTGTTTGTGTCCATCAACTGGACTTCAGTTGGGACCAAATGGAAGGACGTGTATAGGTATGTGTGGCGTGATTTTTTTTTTTTTTTCCTACTCTCAATTTTTTCTGCAGAGCCCATTCAGAATGAAGTCCTGAATCTTAAAAAACTCTGTATGGCAGCTGGTGTTGGACTACTGATCCCTCCTCGCAGGCTCAAGGTTAGGGCCTTTTGTTTTCAGTGTGTGACAAAGAAATTATCCCTACTATTTTCAGAACATAGGAAAGAATAGTAATGTGCTTAAGATCCAAAGGTCAGTCTCATCGCTGACGAATGACCAACAGTGCAGAAGTAAAATAGGAATCCGTTTCCCAACAATGCACAGTCCCTTGCTCAGGGCTCATGGCAAAGCCACAATTGACCCCACAGTTGGGACCTGGGGGCCCACTGCTAGTTGTATATCATATTTAGAGCTGACTGCAAGGCTTCCACTTTGTTTCTGTCTGAAGATCACCACTTGTTTCAGTTAGGTTATCTGTACATTCAAAGGTCATTTTATTTCATTTAAGGTAACCCTAAGGATACTTATTTCATTTTAAGAGGGAACATAGTCAACAGCATGCACTAGATACACAGCAGAAATCTTAAATTTCATACTTATGTCTTCTTAAAGGGCGGGCAAAAGAACTCCTTCAGGTTTGTCTGTGCCACTGGCTTGAGACTATCAGAAAAACTTATTTTCAGAACACTGTACTCCATTTCACACAACAAAAATCATTAGGCACACAAGTTCATTTGCAAGCTTCCGCAAGAGATTTAGGTGCACCAGGCATCTGCAAACTTTGCAATTTTGGCATTCCAAGACTAGTTCTGTATCCCACAAAAATGCGCAGAGAGTTTGTGTAACTTCCATTCCAGTCAGGCAACTTTAGACGATTGAAACTCATAACTAGAGCTGGGCAATAATTGATTTTTTTTTCCAGTTTGGTAGTAGTTCCAAAACACTGGAAAAACAAATTTAATTCAGGTTGAACTGAATCTGAATTTGTTTTTGAATTTGCGGTGAAGTGAAAAAGTCTGGCTTGGTTTTGTTGCAGAGCAGGGATTCAAACATGGGGCCCCAACATTCCAGCTAAGTGCCCTAGCCACTGGGCTAAAGATTATGAGGGGTGGGGAACAGACATGAGCAACAGCACCAACTCCTCTTTCTTCTTCTTCTCTGGCTGTTTTCTGAATGGCTGAAATTATTTGTGTGACGTTTTCCATATAGTTTCAGGTTGACTGCAACTGCACGTTTTGTTGAATAAACTTTTCATTCAAAAAAACTTCACATAGCTCCACTCATAACTAAGAAAGCTGTATTTTCTGTGGTTGACCCAAAGGTACAGTAGAAATACCTCCTCTTGCACGTACAGTATTACTTGTGAAAATGTCTCTGACATAGAGGAGATGATGATGATGATTTCATGCACGTACACAGTGCCTATCACAATTGTATCTGATCACACTACACATGGTTTGGGTTGGGGTCCAGATTATAAAGAACAGCTGTGCAGGCAACATCTGATAGAAGCAGAGGAATACAGTAGCTATTCAATTTCAGATGTTGCTGAGAAATACATTTTATAGGAATGCACTCTGCAGCCCAAAGAATATTTTGAATCTTGGAGAGGTTTGACATGTCAAACACACAGGAAATGAATTGTAACTATATAGGCCAAAAAACATGCATAGCCTTTCAAGCAACAGATCAATTAAGCACGTCAACCTAGACACACTTTTTCTAAGGAGAGACAGTTACCATAGGAGTTGTCCTTTTGAGACACAGCTGCAACAGCACGCCATACACAAATTTCACATGACCTGAGTGTTTTATCGCTCTATGAGCTATAGAGTGAACCCATATGGACATTTGGCTCAGCTTCCAAACCATAAACATGCCATGATGGGAACAGTATTTCTTTCCTTGAAAATGAAATGAATGTGATTGGAAATGTCCTGTTTTGGGGTGAATCAGCAGGATTCCCTAACCAGCCTCCCATTGTAGTTTTATTATTAACATTTGTTTGAATTATTTAAGAGCTATTTGAAGGCAGACAGTCAGGAAGCATGTGTTTAAATACAACAGACAAGTCTAGAGCTTCTCCTAAATCTTTCTTTTAGCTATTCATACATCCATTTTGATTGTTTCATATGTTTGTTTAGCTTATGAAGTATCTTGGTACATTCAGCATACACCTTAAAACACTAAAAAGGAGTTTAGATAAATGTAATGCTCCAATAGAAATGGTGTAAACATGAGCAAAAGGAAGGATGGTCCAGTGGTTAGAGTATTAGCCTGGGACTTGAGAGATCTGTATTCAATTCCTTTCTCTGTCACAAACCTCCTGTGTGACCTGGGGCAAGTTGTTTGGATGCTCTGTGACTCAGTTTCCCATCTGTGAAATGGGGATAAAAGTACTTCCAACCTCATAGGAGTATTGTGAGGATAAATACATTGGTATCTGAGCCTTGCACAATATTTAAAGTAGTAGGGATCATGTAAGTACTTACAATAGACAAGCAGCCCAACAGGAAATGTTTAGTTTAATGTAAGGTTCGCCATTCCAGGCCAATGGGGGCCACGGGAAGCAGTGCGGGCCAAGGGAATGGCAAACCGTGGCCAGTGGGAGCTGCGATCGGCCGAACCTGTGGACGCTGCAGGTAAACAAACCGTCCCGGCCCGTCAGCGTATTTCCCTGATGGCCACGTGCCAAAGGTTGCCGATCCCTGGCCTACACCATCAGGTTTGGATATTTGACTGTGGTGTCAGATACATTTAATATACCACTTCACAATGCTACATAAATAATAATAATACAGTAACGCCTCACTTAACGTCCCGGTTAACCTTGTTTCGTTGTTACATTGCTGATCACTTAGAGAACATGCTCGTTTAAAGTTGCGCAATGCTCCCTTATAACGTTGTTTGGCAGCCTCCTGCTTTGTCCACTGCTTGCAGAAAGAGCAGCCCGTTAGAGCTAGCTGGTGGGGGCTTGAAACCAGGGTGGGCCAGCAACCCCCCTATCAGTTCCCCTAAGTTCCCTGTGCGGCAGCTGCCCAGCAGGCTATCAATTGCCAGGCAGTTCAGCTGTCCCTCCCCCCACTGCCATGTGCTGCTCCTGCCCTCTGCCTTGGAACTGCTCCTGGGAGCCTCCTGCTTGCTGTGCGGGGGGGGGGGGGGAAGGAGGGGTAATGTCAGGGTATCCCCCTCCCCCTGCTCCTGTATCCCATCTCCATAAAGCGGGGGAGGGAAACAACAGGGCTCAGGATGGAAGGAGCTTGCTGGCCACAGCTGCTGTCTCAACTTGCTGACCTACTTAAAAAGGCAATGTACTTAGAGTGGGGTCAGCATACTTAAAGGGGCAATGCCTCTCTCTCTCTCACACACACACACACACACACGCACGGTGTGTGTCTCTGTCTCTCTCTATCATGTTGTGTCTCCTTTCTTCATTCGTGCTACATTGTAGAGTGTTAACCCTTGAGGGCTCAGCCGAGTGCTAGTTCAGCATTTAGCAGTAAGACATTTCCTGGGAAATATCCCACCGTCTGATTCCACCACCTCAACCAAGCTTCACAATCATCATTGCTGTGTATGGTATTAAATTGTTTGTTTAAAACTTATACGGTGTATTTGTGTGTGTATATATGTATATATATAATAAAAAAATAGTCTTTTGTCTGGTGAAAAAAAATTCCCTGGAACCTAACTCCCCCATTTACATTAATTCTTATGAGGAAATTGGATTCACTTAACATCGTTTTGCTTAAAGTTGTATTTTTCAGGAACATAACTACAACGTTAAGCGAGGAGTTACTGTAGTTAAGGATAGTGGGTTGTCATGGCAAAATCTATCTAACGTCACAGTTTGGTCATGTGGGGGGAGGGAAAGGGAAGGCAAATCCCATCAATTTTTAAATGCCATATGTCACCAGTTGCATTATTTTAATGAAAATGTTACTTCATTTTGCAATAAGAAAAAAAATTAAAACCAATTTAACATATAGCCACTCCAGATCATTGAAGAACCTTTCAAACAGTGGTTCTCAGGTATTTTCCATACCCGGGCCCCTTTCCCATTTATCGGGAAGGGCAGGGTGGTCGCATGCCCCTGACAGCTGTCTGCTACCCCCCGGTACTCACGACTTCCAGCCTGAGTTCTACCCATAATTTCATACTTTTCTGTCAGAGCCAAAGGATTTACCCCTGCAAGCAGCAGTGCAGGAAATCAGGAGAGAAAACTGCTGTTCTTTTTTTCTTCACTGCTGCTTTCCCACCTCTGCAAAAGGCCTTATCTTAAGAGACTTCTGCTGTTTCCTCCCAACTGCCCCCGCCCCAGAAGAGAAATCACAATCTGTGAAGTACTCCCCTCCCCAACGCATATTGCATGACCATATGACAAACCATTACCTTTAATGGTTCCTGCTATCTCCCAGCCTTTCACGCAACCTAATTTTTAATTTGGTAGCTCTCAAGGTTTTCAGTGAACTTGGCTTTACTGTTACCATCTTACCACGTAATCATATGCAAAACAATCCCCAAATATAAAAGTCACAGGACATGTTTTATAACATGGACATTTTGAAACGTGTGGTTCCAGTGACAGCTGTGACCAAAGCACACCTTGCAAGTGACAACTAGCACTGCATTTGTTTCTGCTTGATCTTACGAATTTCCATTTTCCTTGTCCTAGATATTGATGAGTGCTCCACTGGCAAAGCTATTTGCTCTTATAACCGCAGATGTGTCAACACATTTGGAAGCTACTATTGCAAGTGTCAGATTGGTTATGAACTGAAATATGTCAGCGGCCATTATGACTGTGTAGGTAAGATTTAGGCAGTAGGTTGGTTTGTCTCTTCCCTTTCCTCAATGTATATCTTTCATGTTATTGCATGGTGATCAGTGGATTTTGCTTTAAGCATGAATATTGGCTTCTGCTTGAGAGTGCAGCTCAGAACCAGATGTAAAATATCATTTAGAACCCTCCTTGGGACACTGACTAATCTCTGCAGCCTGATGACTGAAAAACTATATATAATGATATCAATGAAAATTTACAATGGCAACTGCAATTTATATTGCCTTCTCTTGCCAAGACCTCTCTAGGAAATTTCACACAAGATGTACAATTATTTGTAATCAAGTCTGCAACAAGGGAACAATGGATTACAAGGGAGTGCTCAGTTTTGATTTAAAGCTGCTAATTGAAAGCTCGCTTGTTTGGATTAAAACCAAAAGGGGTAAATTCATTTTTTGGCTCTGATCAGCATAGTGAGGTGCAGCTTCCGATGCTTTCATTAAGTTGTAACACAATGGCAAGAAATGTTTGTTTGTCCAGCTCAAATAAGAAAAAATAACTGGCTGGAAAAAGTAGGGTTTAATTACTTTGAAGAACTGTGTTACATCTCTGATCTTTCAGATGCAGAGACAAATACAGATGAAAATACTCTTAAGTCATCTTAACATACACAGATGCAAAAACAAATGTCAAACCTCCCTAGTCCCCTGTTGCAGTCCATTAACTAGAGGCCTCACATATTGCGTAAGAAGACCAAATTTGTAGTTGATGTGGCAGGCATTGAAAAATGTTGCTCTAATGATACAGTCGTAAGGGCCTGAGAGAATTGGAATTACACTGAGCACATACAAAGGAGAACTAATGTCCTCTTGTTTTTTGAGAGATTTTTTTAAGGCAGATTTCGGAGTGGAGTCTTGGTTTCCTGTTGTACTCAAATCCCAGGAGCCTTAAAACTGAAAATGATTTCCTTCCCCCCACCTCCTTATGTATGTATGTGCATAGACAAAATGGTGAGACCTGGCCTAAAGCTTGCAGGTCTGAATCTTATTGACAAATACATCAGCCGTTTGATGCAGAGTTCTCCTCTGTTACATGTTTGTCCACGCTGATCCATGCTTTGCATCTGTACCTTTGACCTGCCGGGTGTGAATCATGGGTGGGTAACATATGAATGGGTGCAAAACTTTAACTTTGTAAGAACTTAGCTCCCTCATGTGGGAGAAACCAGAAAAGCTCTTGTGCCATTCAGTAGCAAAATCAAATGGAACAAAACAATTAAATCAGTTACTGCCACTGTTTAAAATGTTCTGATGTCAATTTAACATAATGGCTTACTGAATAGCTCAATTATATTTTCCAACAGCATTCTGTAAGTGCCTGGCACTTCTCAAACAAATACAAGAACCCCCTGCCCTAGGGATCTTACAATCTACAGGCACAGTTCTGCCACCCTTACTTGCAAGGGTAGTTTGCAAGTAGGATTGTTCTTGGAGTGAGGTGCTATTCCATGCAAGGAGGGCAGAACTAGGGCCAAAATGACTGCATTTCATCACAGTCATGCTTATTCTCATGGGCCCTTTGTATTTTGTTAGGAGAGCAACATTTACAATCTCAGGGCCCAATCCTGCTCTCACTGAAGGCATAAGCAAAACCCCCATTGACTTCACTAGGACCAGGAGCAGGCCCTAAAATTATTGTACTAAAAGTCATGCTCAGAAAGGGAGGCCAAAAGTTGTGGTCTTGAGAAAGAAGCAAGAGTCCATACCCAGAGCGGATTCTTCTGTTAGTGGTGGTTTCAGGACATTCTTGTTCTGATGCTGGTGCTTAAATTGTCTGAAAACAGATGACTGTCTGAAATTTTCACTGAAGTATCCCTTTTCTAGATATAAATGAATGTGCTGCAAGTATACACAAGTGTAACGTCCATGCAGGGTGCCTCAATACTCAGGGATCCTTCAAGTGCAAATGTAAACAGGGCTACAGAGGTAGTGGATTTGAATGTTCTGGTAAGTAACTGCTGATCCCTGGAGGTGCATTGCTTTTACTCTTCTCAGGTAACTACAGGATGATTATTAGAACCCAGTCCTTTATTTCTTAGCCAGACAAAACTCCCACTGAAGTCACACACATATTACAAGAGTAATCTCTTATTGCATATATAATAAAAGTATTTTTTTGGCCAAATTATGTTCTGTTACACCGGTGGAATCCCACTGATGTAATGGTGAGCAGAATATGGTCTTATCCATCTTCTCTCTCTAAAGAAATCTGCTGCAGTTTTTCCTCAAAGGCTTGGCCTCTTGAACTATTCAGACCTTTCTAGAAGAGTTGCAAACAAGCTCAGGTAAAATGGGTGTGGAGGGAACAGGGCTTGCTTTTCGTGCTAAAATGTTTTTGTTTATAGTTTTGTCTCATGTCTTTTCTGTCCACAGAGATGTGTATGCCAACTCCTAAATGAAAATGACCCTCCAAAAAAGAAAAAATTAAACATAAAGACAAGAGCAGCCTATTTAAGTGCACCGTTTTATTTTCTGGTGAAGGTTTCTCCTACAACTTAATTCAATAAATCTTCCTCAGGGGAGATCAGAAAATGTTTCCATTCATCAGAGGAAGAATGTTGTGAAAATATTCTGATAAGCTCTTATCTACTTTGTATGTCACAGTAGCCCTTTCCATGGGTCCTGCTCCATTAATCCTTTTAAACTTTAGGTGATTGGGTATGGACCTCCCTCAGCTGGACCTCTCAAAGTCCCTTCTAGCCCTGCATTTCAATGATTCTATGTAATTCTATTATTTATTTATATTACACTAGCACTGCCAAAATGTGCTGTGATGTTATATTCTATACAGGTTCTTATTCCCATTACTGTGGTATCTCAAACCTTGCAATGATGCCTTAAAAAGCTGACTAGCACCTATCATGTTCTAGATGCTGTACATAGTGACAATTTAGGCAGAATCCTTTTTTTGCATCAGTACTGAATCTGTTAGGCTCAATTCAGACCCAACATGAGTGAAGTCAATAAGGACACTACTATTTCAGGGCTGAATTTGGCCCATTGTCTTTAATTTCTTAATGCTAGTGCAAAGGTATATGGCCATGGAGAACAGTTTTCAAGTTCAGTGAACACTATATACTAACTACACCTTCAAAGTTGCCAATGACAAGAATGTAGTCAACATTGAAAGGGTGTTAAGATTACAGCGTTAATCTTATCCCAGCTTTGTCACCACTGTTTGACATACCTTTCCATCAGGTAAATCTGACTTGCATGACAGCTAAAGATTCAGAAATTTGGACCACATCAAACTGATTTAAGCAGGATCAAGCAAAAATATCTAATTTTGGTCAGATTTTGTACATAGTTCGGTTTAAGAGCATGACTCTGACCAGGGCCAGCTCCAGGGTTTTGGCCGCCCCAAGCAGCCAAAACAAAACAAAAAACAAAACAAAAAAAAAGCCACGATCGCGATCTAAAAAAAGCCGCGATCGCGATCTGCGGCAGCAATTCGGCGGGAGGTCCTTCACTCCCAGGCGGAGTGAGGGACCGTCCGCCGAATTGCCGCCGAATACCTGGACCTGCCGCCCCTCTTCAGAGCGGCCGCCCCAAGCACCTGCTTGAGAAGCTGGTGCCTGGAGCCGGCCCTGACTCTGACATGCCAAAAGAGTGAGTGTGTGTGAGAGAGAAAAAAAGTATACTGCCAGAACTTGTAGCAAAATATACTGAATTCTACTTTGAGTTGACAGTTTTACAAGTTTGTCCTTTGGGACAAATTATGATGTTGCAACATCTTCTAAGTGTAACATCAAAACTCAGTGCAAATACAGTGAAAACCTAGCTTGCTCAAACCTGGGACAATCCTGTGAAACGCACCCTAGAGGGGAGTTTTCCATACACTTTTAATGGTCCCTATTACCTACCATGGTAGCACCGGGCACCTTTATAGTACTTTAAATACAAGACAAAAGTGAAATTGATACTTTTGCATAAATATGGCTAGTTGAAAAATTTCCATTGAAACTATATTTTCATGGAAAATTGGATTTTTGACTGAATTAATTTTTTTGTGAGAAGTATCTATGTTCTGTGGAAAATATTGACTTTTCATTAAAAAAAAACAAACAAACAAAAATTCTTTGACCAAAATCTAAAAATTTAGATTTGGAAGTCCAGTCTCTCATGGGAGTTGTAGTTCAGGTGCCTCATGCCCATATTCTCCCCTACAGACAGGGCTCCCCAGCCAGACTTCATCACCCTTGATGCACCCCAGTGGTTCAGCAAGAGGGGACACTGTGGAGCATCATGGGAGATGTAGTTTGCCTTACAATACAGTCTAACGTCAAACTAAACTGAAACAAAATGTTTCTATTTGGGTCCACAAACAAAACAAAACAAAAATAGATGCAGAAATGTCAAAATGTTTCTGTATCAAAGGGGAACCCTATTTTCTGACCAAATCTATGCATGAGTTATTTTTACTTAAACAGAAATATTTCAAAGATGAATATGCATCACTTTGTTACATTTTTACAAGTTACTTGAATGAGAACAAAGGAAGAATTTTTGAGCATATGCGGTGGTTATTGCACATTCTACAAGGGCTAGTCCTATAGAATCATCAATGTTAGAGACTGAAAAATCCTGTTAGACCATCTACTCCATCTCTCTGCTAGTCTGGGACTGTTCACTACAATACAGTTTCTAGTATTCTGTCCTAACTTACTGAAGTTTGTTAATTATCCAGAAGAGGGATAAAAAGTAGCACATTATTAAAATTTGCAGAGGATAGTGAATTAAGAGGTATGAACTCCAGAGAGAGCAGAGAAATAACACAGATAAATAGAGAAATTAGAAATATGGACAGAAAGGAATAAAATGAGAGTTCAATTGGGAAAATGTATGCAAGTCTAGGTAGAGAAAATAATCTAAAACTTACTCAGTGGGAGGGCAAACCTGGACAGCATTGGTGCTAAAAGAGACGTGTGTAGCAGCTGACAGCAAAATAGACATACAGACTTATACTGAGCAGCTAAGTGCTCCCAATTCAAAAGGTAATGGGAGTGAAATCCTGGACTTATTGAAGTCAATGGGAGTTTTGCTATTGACTTCATCAGGGTCAGGATTTCACCCTGGTAGCTTAGGGTACTTGGTGTCTTGCATGATTAGTCCTAAAACTACACCATATTTGGGAGAGGAATCACTAGGTCTGGATAACAGTTTTCTACAGGATACTGTAAATGATTTTCCATTGCAATGGCATTAGATTTTACTAATGCATGATAAATCAAAGGGTATGTCTACACCCAGCCGCTAGTTCAGTGGCTGGGAATCGAAGTTCTGGGTTCGACTTATCACGTCTTGTCTGGACGCGATAAGTCGAACCAGGAAGTGATCGCCGTCGACTGCGGTACTCCAGCTATACGAGAGGAGTACCGCGGCGTTGACGGGGGAGCCTGTCTGCCGCGTGTGGACCGAGGTAAGTTTGAACTAAGGTACTTCGAACTTCAGCTACGTTATTCACGTAGCTGAAGTTGCGTACCTTAGTTCGAATTGGGGGGTAAGTGTAGACCAAGCCAAAGTGTTATGTGAGAGGTTAGCCAGGTAGCTCTCATTGCTTGTAATGAGAATCGTGTGGCTAAACCTCTTAAAATCACTGAATAATTACAGAGGTTAATAAATGTAAAATTCAGATGTGGGTTGGTGTTTTTTAATCTATATATAGAATGGAACATGGCTACTACAGTGAACTGCATACAGAATACTGCATGTATACATGACAAAGCCTGACTGGGATGATTTAGATGGGGTTGGTCCTGCTTTGAGCAGGGGGTTGGACTAGATAACCTTATGAGGTCTCTTCCAACCCTGATATTCTATGATTCCATGATACTGTCTGTGGTACTTCAGGCTTACTTTTGCCTCTGTTTGTAGATTTGAATGGCATGTTGAAGTGTGTTTCTGAACTGCCTCTTAGAACCTACAAAAATTGTAACCCTTTACCTAAAGGGGTGTTGTTAACCATTCTCACATCTGGCCTTCATCTTATTCCAGTCCACAGCTTTTGTCAGGTCTCTGTTTCTTCTGACTTCTGATTGTGTATTGACTAAGTACATTTCTTCCATCACACACTCGTGTGTGTTTCAGTCTTTTATTTGAGAATAGAATCCCAAGAGTTTTTACATAAGCAATATGGATTCCTGGGAAAACAGGAACTGCTTCTTTTAATTCACTCTTTGTATTAAGTTATTAAAGGAGCAAGGAAAAGGCAGTGCTAACTTTGAAACTAGAAGTTTCATCCAGCATTCTGTCATGCAATGGTACTTTATTTATATTACCCAGCTGGAGACCTCTGCATTCTTGTCTTGTTGTTCTTTGTTAGGTTGCTAAATAGCAGCACATGAACACAACTGTCCTTGTCTCCCCTCTGTCTAGCATATCACATTGTTCAAGGTGATTTTGTTCATCTCAGAACATGAAAAACCTAAGGCTGGTTCTGTTTTCCTACTAACTCACCAATCCTCAACACAGCATAGGCCGACATCACAGGATTTCCAGAAGCTTAAAAAGCTGTTCTAACCCTGTCACCGTGAGACTCTTCTAATTCTGTTTAAAATGTAGCCCAGTACTGCTACCATCCTTTATTCAATAACTGTGATCCATTTGCTGTCTCAGGTATTGCCTGCTGAAAGTCTTGCTGCTTGCTTTAGGCAAGTGTAATCCAGTATTGTGGAAATGCCGCAGTTTCTCTAAGTCTCACTCTTTCCCTACCCGAGGTGGTCAGATTTTTAATGGGAATTTATTTATTTTGAAACTTTTTATTGAGGCAAAGTTTCAATTAACATACTACATTATTTATTCAGGATCAGGTTACTATTCAAAGAACTTGGATAAAGATTCTGGTGTGCTGGCTGCGTGCCCTCTTCCTCTGAATACGCAAGAGAGGGTGACCAAATTCCTAAGTACCTATCCTCATTTTGGCACTTCTCTTGTGTGTGAAAGCTCTTCCATTACGAGGACAATCCATATTTTACTATATCACAATACCATAGGAGGAAGGGTCACATTTTTTCCAATAATGTCCAAAACAGTCTAGCTGTTAACGATATAAAAATTTTTTTGCAGTTTTGTTTAAAATGAAGGTCCTTTACTGGAGCATTAAGTAAGCAGGTCAAGGGATCTTTAGAATGCTGGCATTTTGTCATAAAATGAAACTCTCTAGCAACTTCTTCCCCAAACTGCCTAGTTCCTGGACACAATCACAACATGAGCAATATGTACCCCTTTACCCACAACCCCCTCCAAGAAAGCACCTCCCTGATAGCAAAAATATTATGTATCTTCGCTGGAGTCAGAGGCTATCAGTACAGTAATTTATACATTTTTTTTCTATGTGCTACACACACTAAAAAGACCCATTCATACAGATCAATTTATTTGGCCAAATCCCTCTACCATCTTTTCATCAATGTTGTCAACATCTTTTTTCACTTAAAATTGTATATATCTTAAAAATTAAATGAGCTTGTTCCTGGATCAACTCTTGAAATGTCTTAATGGGAGTTTTGGAAATATCAAGTTTTTGCGCATTGTCAGACTATTTTGCAATAATTCCTAAAGAAGAGTGGTAGGTTGGTTTACAAATCCTATAGAAAGACTATGTAATTTTTCAAATTTATAGGATAGTTTCAAAATTCTGTAGAAACAGAAGCATTTTCTACTACATGCAATAGATTTTTAGAGTTATTACTCTGGAATCCTAGTGGTTGCATCCCTACTAAGTTCTATAGAAATTTTCCATAAGGTTAGGAAATTTTATATTTAAATTTAAAATTTCCTAACCTTATGGAATATATATATATATATATATATACACACACACACACACACGTGCATGCTCACTCTTTCACTTTTATATACAGAAGTTATAAACTTGTTTTATAAACTAACCTCTTAGAAAACCTGGCAGGTGATAATCCTAACGTTAGGCTAGGTGTCAAGGAGGAAGCAATATATAGCGTACAGGAGTTGACAGCAATCACTCTTCTCTGTTGGGAACAGTTAGTTCTTATGTACCAATTCCCAGCCATGGTTACAGAGGCACGTCTGAGAGAAAGGAATGTACATCTCCATCTTTTTGTTTTTGCTCTCAGGAACAACATCCCTCTTTGTATAGCACAGCACACGAAAAGCTGGAGTCTAGCAATTGTTCTATGTTCTTTCCAACTCAACCTGCTTAACTCTGGCATTAGTCACCAATTCCTTGGTTTCTTAATCTTGCACAGAACGTGTTTACAGAAAAAACTCACTTTTAGCCCTTAGCCTCCACTGGCATTGTTGCTTGCACCGCTCTTTTGTTTTAATTCTCTGTGAATTAAAGTACCTTTGAAAGCTGATGCATTTTCCTATAGGCATTATAAACACAAAATGTAAAAGAATGACTGACAGGTACTAATCTATATACTGCCAGATATGAGATTTATAAAGACAGGTTTCAGAGTAGCAGCCGTGTTCGTCTGTATCCGCAAAAAGAACAGGAGTACTTGTGGCACCTTAGAGACTAACGGGTTGGATCACAGAAACCCCCTTGGGAGCTGCCACCCGATGTGCCAAGACTACCCCTGCTTCTGTTTTCCCTGCCAGCTCAGGACTCCAGCACCCTGTCTTGCTGAGCGAGACACTCCAGTCTGGCTCCAACACAGACCCAGGGTCTGAATCACTTGTCCCAAAGCTGCAAGTTTACCTAAAAACAGCTCACAGGAGTGTGCTTGTCTTTAGCACTCAGATGCCCAACTCCCAATGGGGTCTAAACCCAGATAAATCCGTTTTACCCTGCATAAAGCTTATGCAGGGCAAACTCATAAATTGTTCGCCCTCTATAACACTGATAGAGAGATATGCACAGTTGTTTGCTCCCCCAGGTATTAATACATACTCTGAGTAAATTACTAAATAAAAAGTGATTTTATTAAATACAGACAGTAGGATTTAAGTAGTTCCAAGTACATCCGAAGAACTGGGTTGTAGCCCACGAAAGCTTATGCTCTAATAAATTTGTTAGTCTCTAAGGTGCCACAAGTACTCCTGTTCTTTTTGAGATTTATAAAGAATGGCAGGGGAGAAATGGATCAAAGTTGTTGATAAATGCATGAAGGTTTGTGTTCAATAAATATAGGATTATATATTGAGGGTTTTTCTCAAAAATTCCAGCCTCACAGCCTTAGTCTTAAGCAGTTTGGCCTTTGGCTTTCTCCACTGCATTCCACATTCTCATGGAGGCTCAGGCTGTTCCTTCCTGTGATGTCCATATGTGGAAGTTAGCAAACTCTGATGACAGTAGATTGTACAGAACATGTTGTGGGACCATAAGATTTTCCAGATGAATATGGGGAAGGATCCTCTCCAGCTGTTGCTGACATCCAGACTTAAGAAGGCTTAAATTTAGCACCTTAGGCTACTTTAAGACAGGAATCCGATTGGAAAAAGGATTAGTGATATCTCCAAAAAGCTGCCCCCAGCCCAACCTCCATTCACCCGTGATTCTAAAATGAGAGTATGCAGCTTTTCATAATATTATTACAAACCAAAAAGGTGTGTGGACTGTGCTCCTTTGTCCCCATATTTTTATCACATCTGTAGGTTGGTTTCCTTGCCCCTATTTTCTTTCTTTTTGGCACCATAAAGGTTATTAGGTTGAGCTATAAGAATTTTTCATTTCAAAAGGAAGACTTCAAAGCAGAAACTGAAAGCAGATGTTCAGGTTTGCTGGGCAGTCAGACTTGATTTGAAAACCTCCATAGGCTCTTTATTAAAAGCCTGGAGTTTTGTGTTACTGATTGTTGAGAGGAAATTTGTTGGGAATGGGGTTTTCCTGTTAATTTTTCTTGCTGTGTTCTGAGTAAAGACTCAGCGAACCATATCGGCTAAATTATACAGTACGTTCTTTATAGCACCATCCTCCAGGGGGAAGGCTTGCTAAGCAACACATTAAGAAAGTCATGACATGCAGATGTATGGCAAATGAGCCTGGAACTATTATCCAAAGGAAAGAAAAATAACATCTGAGATTTTGATTTATTTATACTGGCACTGGTTTGCTTTATACCTGCAGCTGCAGCCTCATAAAACCTGAATACATCACTAAGTACCTCCCAGGGAAACTGCTTTTGTCTATGTGGGACAGTTCATTGAAAAAGAAAATGTAGCCACTTTGGGGCTTTTGAAAAAGGGACAAATTCAGACTAATAGCAATGTGTTAAAGGGGAGTTGATGTGATCTCTCTACCTTTTCCCCTACTCTCCATGTTACACATTTAATTATTTTATTTGTAATTGCTGATTTTTTTTCTGCTACTACTATTTAAAGAAACACACAGAAAAGAGAACCTATCCTAGAATCTAGATATCCTTGTCATCAACTAAAAATGCAATTCAAAAATCATAAATTCAAAACAGCATACCCCTCCCCAGATATACAACCACTAGACAGCAGAAACAAAGGGGAAAATATCCACTTCTCCCTATCCCTCAAATTCCTAAAAGAAACTTCATCCCCCATCACCCCCAATGTCTTCAAAGACTATAATAAAGTTCTGCTAACCTACTGAGAGTGTTCTGTGAGCAAGAAAGTCTTCTCCTCTAGAACTCTCTGGAATGCTCAGGTCTCATTAACCTCTAGGGGCAGACCATGAAAGCAGATCCCCCACCCCAACAGGAGAGAGGGGCTCTGAACTCAAACCAGAAGAACCATGTCAATGTGTGTTCCTAACCCAAACAGATTCAGAGTGTGGCTGGAACACACAATGACATGGGATAATCCTAGGATTGTCATGGCAGCCATGAAGTCCTGAGCTGATTTGGAAGACTTGTTATCTGTGTGTAGGGTGACCAGACAGCAAGTGTGAAAAATCGGGACGGGGGTGGGGGGTAATAGGATCCTATATAAGGAAAAGACCCAAAAATCAGGACTGTCCCTATACAATCGGAACATCTGGTCACCCTATCTGTGTGGATTTTAAAACTCCTTAGGCACTGTCTCCCTCAGTGACTCTGATGCCATAAGTAGGAACTTCCTCAGCTTGTACAGGAACTTCTGCTGTATCAGTGAGTGATCTATATCACCAGATCAGTTCCCATCTCTTTCCTGGGACTTGCAGATCACATGGAGAAGCACTATCAGGTGTAATTTTGGGGCAGTGGCTTTCCTGTGCTTTTGGTCAGATGTAAACAGTTGAGCCATGGCAGCCTTCTTAATTATTCCCTTCAGTTCATGCTCTACCACATACCCATCTGGTATCTGTTAGCCAAAGTTGGTCCTGTGTTGTCATCCCACCACATCTCTGCCATATGTGTGAAGTCAGAGTTTCATCCTTTGTCACATCATGGATGGCCAGTGTTTTATCATCAACCAGGAAGGGTGGCCTGGTGGTTAGAGCTCTAGTCTAAGATTTGGGAGTCCTGGGTTCAATTCCCTGTCCCACTAGGCTTCCTCTGTGAGGTTGGAAAATACATTGTCTTTCTGTGACTCAGTTCCCCATCTGTAAAATGGGCATAATAGCACCACCTCATGGGTGTTGTGAGATTAAATACATTAAAGCTTGCGAGGCTCTCAGATGTTACAGTAATAGGGGGCATATAAGTATTTTAGATAGAACCAATCTTTCATTTAACAATAACAGAGGATGAGGCCTACCCTCTGATACCTATTCTGAGATATAACATCTAAAGCTTTCCTTAGTAAGGAGAGAGGTGAAAGCTCCTCTGCCCAGTGAACACCTAAATGGGAGGGATGTCAGCTAATCCATCAGAGCCAAATCCCCCATCACCAAGGTTGGAATAAAGGGTATGAACTAGTGTAAGGTGCAGAGGAAAGTAATCCCCAATATCTGCACAGGGGGAGAAAAACAGCCAAACAAAAGCACTCTAAATAAAATCTCAGCTCTACATAACCAACCCACTCCCCCCCAGGCCCAGAGACACAAAACTTGCCCCGATCTCCCCCTCTACCGTAACCCTGCTCCTTACCTGTGTCATCACTCACAGAAGGAAAATATATGCCCTTCTCTTCCAACCCACCATCGGTGTGATAGCAATCCTGGCTGCTCCTTCCCCTGGAAATGCAGCAGAGGGCTTTTAAGGAAGCTGCCCCCACCCCACCACTTGTGCAATTCCAACATAGTTTGGGGTTCATGGAGACAGGATTGAGGAATGTAAAAACAAAAATTAAGAAATAAATTTAAGTTTGGAGGTCAAAACATTGCCAAGGAAAACATTGCACGAAAAATGGGGCTGCTGCTTAAATTTAAAAGCATCCCTTAGGAAATTTTCCCAGTGATGTTCTTTGTAGTTTTCTGTCTAGGTATAAATTATATTTGGCTTAATTATACTCTACTAGGTAGGAGGGATGGGCAAAACCACCCCAAATTCGAATCCCATTCCCTCTTTTTTTCAGGTTTGAAAAAGCTTGGTTAATATTTTCTCTCTCACACACATACACACTCATGGTTTTTCATTTCCAGCAGTTTCTGTAGTTTTTGGATTCTGGACAATGGCAGAAGTTCCAAAATACCACAAAACTGGATGTTCTTGTGGTATTTTGTGGCCAGCTGGCAGCAGAAATATTGGAAATCTTTGGAGACAGAATATTTGTGTAAGACTTCTAGGCAACTCCTGCAAAAGCAGGAAGTTATGATAAGCTAGATAAGCTCCTGAACTTCTGGGTGCCCATTTGAATTGAACATTTTGACGTTCACCCATCACTACTGAGTATTGCTTTTTAAATTGCAGCAGATAAGACTAGAACATTTTCACTAAAATGTAATCAAACAGTGGGGAAAGGTTGTATGTACTATGGGCCAAGTTCACTGATTAGCGTACGCAGGTTCAGATCTATGTTCCACCTACATATGACAACAGTGAATTTGGCCATATAGTTTCTTTGAAAATTGCAGTGGATCGTGTGTTATCGGTTTAAAAGCACTAAGGTTCTGGGGTGGTCCAGTTACTTCAAGTGTATATTTGACATTTCATTGTTGGTTCTAGTTATCCCTGAAAATTTGGTGAAGGAAGTCACAAGAATCCCTGGAGCCATCAAGGACACAATCAAGAAACTTCTTGCACACAAGAGCAGTGTGAAAAAACATGAAGAGATCAAGAATGTGATCCCAGAACCAGCCATGACACCAGCTTCTAAGGTTCACTTGCCATCTTTTGACTATGAAGATGGTGTTTACATTGGAGGGACATATGATGTAGAGGAGAAAGAGACTGAAGATGCTGTAGAGGAGGAACAGGAGGAAGAACAAGAGGACCTTGAGAACCAGATTGGTCATGAACAAAGCCTTAGAGGAGATGTCTTTAGTAAGTGTTACCATCATTTCTTATTTATGTGAATAAATCTGTACTGATTTTTATGTAAAAGTACATATAAATATTAACAAGATTACAGTCATATTATATATCATATACTTTTACATGTGTTTACTGGCAAAGGAGGAAAAGTAAACAGGTACATAGTCTAAAGATTAAAAACTTTGAATCTCCTTTATAGGGTATCAGACAATTAGGTGTTTAAAACAGATCCATTAGTGGAGACATAAATCAATGGCATTAATAATATGCTTTAGTGACACTAGTTGCACATTGGCATCTACATTCTTCAGTGATGGGTGTTCTGAGAATGCCTAAGGGAAATAGATAAACTTAAATACAGGGTGACTGTAATGTGAGAGAGACAAAGGCTAGGAGTGGAGGAGAGAGAGAGAGAGAGAAAGTGAGGCCTTGGCTACACTTGCAAGTTACAGCGCTGTAAAGCCTCCCCCAGCACTGTAACTCACTGACCGGCTACACTGGCAAGGCACATACAGCGCTGTATCTCCCTGGGTACACCGCTGCAGGTACTCCACCTCCCCGAGAGGAATAACAGCTGCAGCGGAGTGGCTACGACTCACGGGTGTGAGTGTAAATGCTTGCAGCGCTGTACTAATCACCTTGTCAAGTGGCCAATCCTCTCCATTGTTGTGACCGGCTGCAGGAATGCGGAAGTGCCGGTTTCAAAGCACGTACCACAGAGAAAAGCAAACAGTTTGCTGTTTGCTTTGAGTGAGTAAATGAATGAGCAGGAGGCCGGGAGTTCGGAACTTGCAAAATAGAGAGCTGACATGCTCCAAAAAGCGCTCTCTCTCCCCCCACACTCCCTGTCACAATCCACCCCACCTCCCCCCTCCCCGTTTTGAAAAGCACGTTGCAGCCACATGAATGCTGGGATAACTGCCCATAATGCACTGCTCCCAACACAGCTGCAAATGTTACAAGTGTGGCCACACCACTGTGCTGGCAGCTGGCAGTGTGGACAGACTGCAGCACTTTTCCCTACTCAGCTGTACGAAGACAGGTTTACCTCACAGCGCTGTACAGCTGCAAGTGTAGCCAAGGCCTATGTTCACTTGGAGAAATGCTGTTTTATTGATACATTTCTTGAGGAGGGCTGTTTCACAAAGCTATCTGGTATAATTCCTTTTGGAGATAACCATTAAGTCCAGAACCTCCAACTGTAACTAAGGCCTTGGCTACACTGGCAATTCACAGCGCTGCACTTGCTGCGCTCAGGGGTGTGAAAAAACACCCCCCCCGAGCGCAGCGAGTGCAGCGCTGTAAAGCGCCAGTGTAATCAGCGCCTGCAGCGGTGCACGCTCCCTCGGAGAGGTGGAGTACTTGCAGCGCTGCGAGAGAGCTCTCACAGCGCTGGCGGCAGCGCTGTGAATCCGCAAGTGTAGCCAAGGCCTAAGACCTAGCCCAGCCAAAACAGAGTAACAAAGGAATGTAGCTTAATAGCTTTTTCCCATCCTCTCTACAAAAGCCCCTGGCAAATTGTGCTGCTTTATTAAGAATAAGCTCTACATTAAGTTAGTTTCCTGATTCCATGTTTGTCATCCTAGATGACGAGTAGGCATCATACAGAAAAGAAAAACAGAGTTTTGTGTCTTTGTGTTTCATATAGCAAGGCTTATTCAACATGAATCATTGTTATTCATGTCATATAAAAGTCACTAGCTATACATTACAGAGTTTCTCAGGTCTTTAATTTGAACGTGGAAATTTATCAGAAGGATACAGCTGAAAACATTGGTCGTGCTTGGATGGGAATTTCTAACACTAGTCTGACATCAGAAGGATGTACATATATTTCTTCAGCAAGCCCTCAAAGCATTTCAGTTCAGTTACTTCCTTGGAAAACAAGTGTTCCTCTCTGTTGTTCAACTGGAAAGTCATCTCCTTTGTTGAAGGAACTTTTAAATGCACTTTTAAATAATATTTGTAATATCTCTAGCTCAGATTCTTCAGGCTGGTGGCTAACTAAACAGATACTATAAAAGTCATGCCTTGCTCTTTGCTAATCCAGGAAATGTTCTCCCTTCCCAAGAATAGGGACATAATAACGTATCAGTGATCTCCTAAACTGATTAAAACGATATTTATGTCCCATGGTATTATTTATGAAGACATATTCAGTTTAGCCAGCACTGGAATTGTTGATACAAAGAATCAACAATTCTTGTGTCAAAGAAACCCTTTCAAATAATATCAATGCTTTTTTTTTTTAAGGAAAAGGTTATGTTTGCTGTTGCCAGAACAAAAAGTCTTTTATTGCAGTAGCAATAAACCCAAGTACAAATACATTTATTAACATGGAATACATTTGAGAATACTAGTCTGCTTGCCGAAGGCACTATTCTCCTAAAATTACCCTCTTTCAAGGTTCAGTGATAATTGGAGGATATTTCAGCTCAGTCAGAAGATAAAATCCAGATATTACACAAGATTGTGCAGCAGAGCCAACAGGAAGTCTGAAATCTGGCCTTTGTTCAATGCCCTGCCATTCCACCACATATTAATAATACTGAGCTCTTACAGCATATGTCAATTTAGGATCTCAAAATACTTTACAAAGGTGGAGAAACTGAGGCACATAGTGATTAAGTGATTTGTCCCTACTCACTCTGGATAAGCAATAGAACCCAGGTCTCCTGAGTGGTAGTCTCATGCTCTAATCACTTGAATAGGCTGCCTTACGCATGCTTCCACTAGAAAATTACACCATCAGAACATGACTTTCAGGAGTGATTTGCCAAGGATCTGCTTTCTGCAGGAGCAAGACCCATTCCTTTCACTACACACGAATGAAGAAGAAATATGAGTATTCAAGTGTTTTTGGGAGGGCAGTATTGCTGGGTGATATCCACTGGTTGTCACTGTAGAGCTGAATAGATTTTATATACACCTCTACCCCAATATAACGCTGTCCTTGGGAGCCAAAAAATCTTACCGTGTTATAGGTGAAATCGTGTTATATCGAACTTGCTTTGATCCGCCAGAGTGCGCAGCCCCACCCCCCCGGAGCACTGTTTTACCGCGTTATATCCGAATTCGTGTTATATCGGGGTAGAGGTGTATATACATTTTAGGCTATGGTGATCTGGGGAAAGGTGCAGTGGAGTAGATGAAACTCATTCAGATCAAATCTCCTAGCCCTTTTGACTCTGCAGTGCACATCTTGATGAATGAATGAAAAACTATTCCAAGATATGGACAAGCTTCAGGAATAGCTCAACCACATATGCAGGCCTGTTCCAGGGCCTACATGGAAGGCCATGGAAGAGCTAGGGGGAGAATAAAGCGCTAACTAGTGTGGTTGAAATTAGGCCAACATAGTTATTCAATTTTAGCAAGATATCAGCTGTTTAGGAAACAGAATGATGGATCAGAACGAAATTCAGTCCCTGAATCGATAGAGCTAACATTTAGTACTGTGACACATACAGTACATACATAAACACATCCAGATGCCTGGCTTTGAAGTTCAAATAACAGGTTGTTAAATAAGATAATATAGTATACATTCTAGCTGAGGGGCAATATCCCTTAGTAATTTTTGGCCTTTTCCTACTGGCTACATATTTTTAGAAAGAAGTTTATTGAGTGTGAATTTCTTCAAGAAAGATATCTACGTAAGATGCTGTTGAGAACAGGCTAACTACAGTAATAATCATGGGTGTCTAAAATAAGATATCTTTCAGAGAAGGTAAGAATAACATATTATTTCATCCACCTGATTAGTTTAGGTATCTAGTATAATTTCTTGAAGTATGTCATTCCTTCTGTTTTTAAAAAGTTGCTGAATTTTTATAACAAATGGTTGAGTAATGATTTACGCAATTATAACCGAATCCTAGAAATTAGAAACGGAAATGAACTATTAGGTCATCTGGGAATGTAGTGTTTCCTAGTGGATAGAGCACTGAACCGGGGCTCAGCAGACCTGGGTTCTGTTCCAGACTATGCCACGTGAACCCAGTTTTTTGAAGGTATTTAGGCATTGCTACACTCAGGGTTGCAATGCCTAAGATTTAGGAGCCTAAATATTTTCAAAGGGGATTTTGGCTCCTAAGTGCCATCATCTATTTGTGCCTCAGTTTCTTTATCTGCAAAATGAGGCTAATAATACTGACCTCATTTGTAAAGCTCTTTGTGATCTACTGATGAAAAGCACTATATTAGTGCTATATATTAATTAATTTATTATTATTATTTTTTATCCTTCTCCCATCACTGCCAGACTTTTCATATCCTGCCAGCAGCTGCATATTTGGTACTTTTTTTTAAGTGCCCACTAATTTTATTTTACACACCATGCTCAAGATTCAGAATAGTAACTGGATGAATTTGTTCTGCTCACTTTTCACATTTCTGTATTGTTTTTGAGTGCATGGCATTCACTTCATTGAACCTGGCAGGTGATGCGGCCGGGTGGATCCCAGCACAGAATTCCATTTACTTTATTGCACAGCTTCTTTAGACTCTGCACCAGGGCCGCCCAGAGGATTCAGGGAGCCTGGGGTCTTCGGCGGCAGGGGCTCCCCGCCGCCGAATCGCCACCGAAGACCTGGCACTTCGGCGGCGGGTCCCGGGGCGGAAGGACCCCCCACCGCGGGTCTTCAAGGCACTTTGGCGGCGGGTCCTGGAGCGGAAGGACCCCCCACCGTGGGTCCCGGAGCGGAAGGACCCCCCGCCGCCGAACTGCCGCCGAAGACCCGGAGCGGAAGAAGCTCTGGGGGCCCGGGCCCCGCGAGAGTTTTCCAGGGCCCCCGGAGCAAGTGAAGGACCCTGCTCCAGGGGCCTCGAAAAACTCTCGTGGGGGCCCCTACAGGGCCCGGGGCCTGGGGCAAACTGCCCCACTTGCCCCCCCCTCTGGGCAGCCCTGCTCTGCACAGGTGCTGGGCTCTGTCCACATACACCTTACTGCACAATCAGAGCTTGTGTTTGTACTGTGTGCCATTCCAGTTCTATTCTAATTGGCTGAAATTTTCCATTAATAATTTAACGTATTTAGATACTGAATATTGCAGAGGAATTTTTGTTGTGCCGAAGGGTACTGGTAACCAAATTGGCATCTTGCTGTATATGAGAAGAGTACTATGCAATAAATCTCAGTCCAGAGCTGTGTGTGTGTGTGTGTGTGTGTGTGTGTGTGTGTGTGTGTGTGTGTTTTATGGCTTTCTGATTTGATCCCTACTATAAACAGGACGTCAGAGATTTTACCCTTTGTGGCATTCAAACAGTCTTTCTTTCAATTCAGGGTATACGTATTAATTGTATTTCCATTCCTGTATAATGTCCAAATACTATATTTCACCTACTTTGTTATAACAAACTCCAATCTTGATTTAGGGCCTTATTTGCTTGAACCTTGGACTATGAAATCACTTTAGTTTTTATGATATTGCTGGATCCTTAGGAGCACACAGCTCGCTTAGAGATGCATACTGTATAAATACATCTCTTTATTTTTCTCATTATATGTGCTGTTGATAAGTCAACATAGAAAAACTTTGGGGAAGGCATGATCCTATATTACCAAAACAAGTTACTCTTTATGAGAGAGGGATTCAGTATGGTGACAATCTTTAAGAAGCTCCTAGTGGCTGTACCATATGCTTTAGTACATACATACACTAGGTTTCCACCCCCCTGCCTTAATAGGGATCAAAATGTAGTTTTTGTATATTTCCACCAAAAAAAGGGAAAAGTCTTCTGTTGTATCAGAAATTTATTTCACAACCTTCCCTATTTCTTAATGGCTCATCTTCTGGCTGCTTGTCCTTCTCTTCCTCCTGCTCAGTTTTGTGACTAGCACATAAATCCCCTTGTAAATCTAGCCTGAAAAATCGAAATGTTTCTTGTTTCAACACTTCCAATGCGTGGGTTTGGTGGGGAGGCTTATTTCAGCAAAAATAATTTGCTAAAATCAACACAAATCTGCATTTTTTTCAGGGGGGAAAAAAAGTTTCAGCTGGAAATTTTCACCCAGCTCTACATGGGCATATGTAAGCACTGCTCTTCATTTGAGGTGGAGTTTAATTAGCTTCAGTACCTTGGCACTACAGAACATGTTCTTAACTTCCTCCTGTTTCACTATATATGTTTGAGTAAGATAAATTTCTGCTTTAAATATGGAATTTCCTTGCTTCTATTGTTTTCTCTCAAAGCCTTAATGTTCTTTTCAGGCAATATCATGATCTCTTGAAGTTGCATGTTACCTCATGGTTTGTATCAGATTGTTATCTGCCTGGCTTTTTGGACAGACACTTCACCTAGTATCATTTAATTTGATAAAATGTGCTGCCAAGGACTGGTTCATAAGAAAAAAAATTAATTGTCATGTGTTTTCCTAGCAAATTCTAATGCAAACACAAGGAAACATTTACTTTTGCTCATATTTGGTTGTGTATTTCTGGTCATAATTTGCTCATGTGTTTGTTCTTGGTTTAACTCCCAGTGTATATTTAACATAAGTGTTTCCTCTATCTACCGTACAAAATACACAGTCAAAGCCACAGTCTCTTTGATCTCAGTGTGAAAATACTAACAGAATAGGCGGAAGTCAAAACTAAAATGGTATTCTGTTTAAATAAAAGATCAAATTGAAAAAATCTGCATATATATTTTTAAAAATCATATATTATACATCAAATATAGGATTATTGAGCCTGATTCACTACTACATTACTCCAGCTTTTCACCAGTGTCATTTCACTGACAAAGCCATTGTGATGGAATATCATTTCCTGAGATTACTTGGTGTTCCTGTGCCATTAACTGGTTCAGGGATTTTTTCTGCATCCCTTGAAGACAGAATTCCATTTAATTTGGGAATGCCAGCGAGTAATTTCCTCAAATAAAGAATCAAAAATCTTACAGAATAAGGTTAAATTTTCAATAGGGCCTAAGGGACTTGGGAACATAAGTCTCAGTAAAAGTTAATGGGACTTAGGAGCCTGAAGGTTAGATTCACAAAAGAATGTAGGCACCTAACTGCCTCTTCAGGTGTCTAAAACTCAGAATCAGGATTCACAAAAGCCTTACTCCACTGCCCCCAAACAATGTAGGCAGAGCTGTCCCTTGGGTACAGCGAATCGGGGCAGCCTGCACTTCGGGGGGCAGGGAGGTGAGGCGGGCAGGCAAGTAGAGTGAGGAGGCAATCAGCAGGCAGGCGGACGGCGAGGAGGAGAGTGGCGGGCAGGGGGTGGTGAGGAGGCGAGCGGCAGCCACCGGCAGCCCCTCTACCAGAACCTCCCCCCAGCACCTCCTACCCGCCGGTGGGCCCCGCCGATCAGTGCCTCCCCCTTCCTCTCAGCACCTACTGCCTGCTGCAAATCAGATGGTTCGTGGGGTCAGGAGGCACTGGGGGGAAAGGGGAGAGGAGCGCTCTTATCACAATGGATCATTGGCTCTGTTTGAATCAATGCCTTACTGTTTTTAGTATTTAGTGAGAGTTGCATGTTGATTTTTTTTTTTTTATCGGTATATGTACTTGGGTGGTGAAGGGGAGGGGCATAAACTACTACAGACAGACACAAAGAAGGAGGTGCATCAAATACGTTTGAGAACCACTGGTTTACGTGAAAGTACAGTAGATCACTTATATGCATAATGGATCAGTTGTGTAATATAGCTGTAAGGAGCAGCAGAGAAATACAACAGAAATACCATATGGAGATTGAAATGATTAAAAATGGCCCAGGCCAGTTACAACAAACATAGGGCCTATCAATCTTGATAGCCACCCTTTAAATTATACACCTAAAACAATATTAAAAGAACATTTTAAAATTTGCAAAGTCAAGCACACAAAAGTGAAATGCCACAATATGCACAAGATAGACCTGCTCTGGGGATGAATCCATAGAGAGGCTGTTGTCTGAAGGGTCCCTGCTTCATTTGTTGAAGATGTTGGAAGGTGTTTAGCAGCTGAGGCAGGGGACTGCAGGAAGAGAAAGGATGGACTGATAGATAAGGGAGCTGAATGCTGCCCAGGAGAATTGAGTTCTATCCCGGCCTCTGCTTCAGAGTTCCTATGTGATGCTAGGCAAATCACTTAAAATAAACTCTTCACTGATTGTCCCTCATTTTCTGAAACTTGAAATCCTTCAGAGCAGGATTTGGATACTGTGCTGTAGATACAGCATGGGCTACACATTGAGTAATGAGGGGAAAACAGAATTTTGAACAGCAGTCCATTAAAGGAGCACTGTCCACCCTGTATGCTGAATAAGGTATAGAGAGCGGTGCTATTAACTTGTGCTGAATCTCATGTTCTACATTAACTGTATCCGTTTATGGAAATATAGTGTGTTTAAAACACAACCACAAAATGGCCTAGCATACTGTGAAAATAACAGGACCTCTTGACTTGCTTGCACCAAAAGTTAAGAAGGTTTTGGTTTCCCTTTTTTTTTTTTTTCACAATATTGAATACAATCGTCTTCTCTCACAGATTCTACATTATTATGTTCTGAATCACAAGTGAAGCATCTCAGCTAAGCAGGTTGTTTGCCACTAGTTTTATTCTTCTTTGATAATTGACCCATTACAAGTGCAAATAATGCTTAGATATTCCACAACTAGATAAAAGCCTCATAATGTCAGCCATGTGGCAAATGAAGTCATCTGGGAGATGGACATGATGGTGCCAGCAGAGATGGAAGTAGGGGTGCCAACCATCCTGGATTGGCCGGGAGTCTCCCAGAATCGGAATCGATCTCTCGGTGGTTACTGAAACCAATCCGGGAGATTTTAATAGGCCGCTAAAAGTCTGGTCAGCGGCACAGAAGGGCTAAGGCAGGCTCCCTACCTGCCCTGGCTCCACGCAGCTCCCAGAGCGACAGGCACATCCCTCTGGCTCCTAGGCACAGGAGTGGCCAGGGGATCTCTGCACACTGCCTCTGCTCCAAGCGCTGGTGCCGCAGCTCCCATTGGCCAGAAATCTCAGCCAATGGGAGCTGCAGGGGCGGTGCCTGCGGGCCAGGGCAGTGTGCAGAGCTGCCTGGCCCCTCCAGTTAGGAGCTGGACATGCTGGTCGCTTCCGGGAGCTGCCCAAGGTAAGCACCGCCTGGCTGGAGCCTGTATCCCAACCCCCTGCCCCAGTTCTGAGCCCCCTCCCACATCCGAGTCCCCTCCCACATCCAAACTCCCTCCCAGAGCCCACACCCCTCACCCCCTCCTGTACCCTAACCCCCTGCCCCAGGCTCAGCCCAGAGCCCCCTCCCACACTCCAAACCCCTCAGTCCCAGCCCAGAGCCCGCATCCCCTCCTGCACCCCAACCCCCTGCCCCAGTATGGTGAAAGTGAGTGAGGGTGAGGGGAGGGAGGAGGGATGGAGTGAGTGGAGGCAGGGCCTCGGAGAAGGGGTGGGGCAGGGGCATGGCCTTGGGGAAGAGGCAGGGAAGGGGGTGGGGCAAGGGTGTTTGGGTTTGTGCGATTAGACAGTTGGCAACTCTAGATGGAGTATATTTCTTTTACATAGTGATACAATATGGATGCAGTTCTTCAAGGTTTTCTAGAGTTTCTAAAACATTTTCTAGGCGACTTTGTAGATTTAGGCAGCTGAACTTAATTTTATTATTTTATTTTTGCAAGGCTTTTTACTGTTTTAAAATGCTTCATGGAGAAAATTGCAAGAAAAATAGTGCCAATGACTGTGTTTTCTGAAGCTGTTATATGACCCAAACATAAGAGAGTAGGTGAAGGTACTGTTTTGTAAGAGGTTCCTGTATTATAGTGTCAGACTATTTAGAAATGTGTGTAATTACAACTAATATACATATTTATTTGCTTCACAAGATGAAAGATTTGTATGTTCATTTTATAATTACACTAACCCCAACACTGAGATTTGATCAACTACTGATTTGCTTACCTGTTCAGAATGCTTTCACCATTCCCTGAAAAAGGCACAAACAACTGTAACAGCCAGGAAAAACCCCTGGGGCAGAGACCACCTTTTTGTTCTGTGTTTGTACAGAGCCTTGTACAATGGGGTCCTGGTCCATGACTGGGGCTCCTACGTGTTATGATATTACTACTAATAATAAATAAAAGAAACTACATTCCTTACAAATTCCCTTAAATAAATGGCAATGCTTCTGTTCTGCCATGCAGTTGTTCTTCCAGGATGGCTGCCTCATTAAGAGGTCATTGTGATACCATAGATGAGATATAAGAAATATAATCATATTTATGTGTGTGTGCAGAGGCGGGTGGAGACTAAAACTTTAAGGATAACATATGCATTACTGGAGGAAAAATAGAGAACTACCTTCAAATTATAAACCAAATCCTATTTTTAAAACAAAATGACACTTCTGTGAGTACAAAATGTACTACAAATAAGTTTATGTACAGTAGTTGCTTATGCAAAGAGATGAAACCAAGTGCAGGTAAAGGAAAACTTATCTTTGTTTTGGATGAGTGCCTTTTGCTCTATAATGACTCACTTGTCCGTACTGTTTCTGTACAGCATTCTATAAAATACTGTTCCACCGATTCCATATCACATTCTAGTGAACTATCTCATTTTATCTATTAATTTTTTTATTTTTACTTTTGGCTTTTTCATGCTGTAGCTTTGTCCAACCTATGCTTTTCCAGATGGGGTCCTGAAAATTCCCCACTGCTTTTGTCATCTTTAGATCATTGACCCTTCAGTGTCTAGCCAAGCTGCCTCTAAGGTTTGTGCCAAGGCCCTGCTGGAATAGGAATGAAGGATGTGCTCAAAGTGAGCTAACGTGATCACCAACACTCTAGAGGGCCACCCTGTCACCTCCACTGACACAGCTACTCAGAAATCCACTGCCTCAAGGAATGGCTTACGAGATGGCTCTCAAACCTGCATCTTTTGCGCTATAATATGCAACACTGCCACCAAGCACTGAACCCCGGCATTTTCTTCAGATGGACTTTTGATATTTGCTTGACCACATACCGTATTCCTAAATTCCCTTGGTGGCACTTTGTACAAGCCTTTTTATAATGGCAGAATGTTTGATCTCCCTTTTTTGGCTGCACTGTTTTCTTACTATCTGAAACAGTTGCTAAAAATGTGTTTCCGTGAATGCAGTTTTCCTGAGTTGTTCCAGTGTTGCATTATGTCATTTCTACTATTTTTGATCAAATACAATTCTCTAGCTAGCCTAAGTCTTAGTGGTGCTGATTGTTTGTTCCATTGTGCAGAAATCACAATTCTCCTTAACTCATGTACTTCATGTACTAATACTGTCATCTGTGAAATGCAATGGTGTCCTGTTAGAACAGGGGCCTTACACAAGATTGTTGCTGCATTTAAAAAAATGTCATAGACAATAACAACATTGAACACCTAACCTGAGGTCTGCAAAGACTCTGAAAAGCAACGGCCATGCTGGGCACTTCAGAAAGAATGTGCCTTTTTTTGGGCATATGCAGAACATGACAGTTTCTCTTCTGGTTCCAGAGATAGCTACCTACCCTGACAGGCTAGAGGATAAATTCTCCTGACATAACCATAGCTGTGTAAGTCAGCAGAACTTTTGTATTTGTATAAAAGTTTTGCAAGCAGCTTTTTGTCCTTCTCCTTTTTACATGCTCTAATATGTCTGAAGGTCACAAACTTTTTTGTAATTCCCTGAAGGCACCTGATAGTTGGAGAATGAGAGCCTGAGTATAACACTTGACACTGAAAACAAAAAATAGGCTCAGAGACAAAGTTTGCCTCCTTGTTATACTGTATTTACAAGACAGTTCTTCACTTGGAGCATTTGCAGCACACTTTGCATACACTTGCATGTATGTCTCCCAAGTGAAGGCGTACTGTATTCAGTAAACAAATCATTCTGGTAGCTCCTGTCTTTAGTAAAATCACTTTGCTCTTCCCAGAACAGGTCATACTGAAGTTGCTTTTTCAGTTTGGCAAGCGTTCTTAGAGTCTCAGCTCCTTTTGCTAACGGTGGGCCCAGCTATGTAGAATGACAGTAAAATGTTTTTGCAGGCCTTAAACCCAGTCTCTATGTACTTGTTCCTAAGTAAAGAAACAGAAAATATATATATTAGTCTTAGCTTGAGGTAAGATCATTATCCAAGTGATTTAAGCAATGATCTTGGTGAGGTAAGGCTGCAAGTGCAACAAGAGAAGACAAGCTCTTAGCAATCCATCAAAGTTCACATAGCATTTCGAAGGTCTCTCTTCTCTGATCAGTTCAGCACCTCTATAACTGCCTTTAGGGCCTATTTGTATGTGTGTGTGTGTTTTCTGATGGGTGCACAGGATTGTGGGATTGGTTCTTTTAGTAACAGCTGTCACAAACCTCAAGCAGACTTAGGTACAGGAAAATCTTTTTGTCATTTTGGCAGTAAGAGAGAGATTCAGAAGATGGTTAAGGCACTAGGGGCTCCATTCATTTAAGCAGGTGGTTTATCTTGATTTCAGTGGGACTCAAGTACATGCTTAAGTGTTTTGGTGAAACAAGCTCTAGATTAGTGGTACATACTTGGATCTAAACTACACCTCTACCTCGATATAACGCTGTTCTCGGGAGCCAAAAAATCTTACCGCGTTATAGGTGAAGCCACGTTATATTGAACTTGCTTTGATCCGCCGGAGCGCGCAGCCCCACCCCCCCGGAGCACTGCTTTACCGCGTTATATCCGAATTCGTGTTATATCGGGTCAGAGGTGTATATGTCATGTTTATGCGTGGGAAAGAAATAGTTTTTAAAACATTACAATGTAGGTGAACAATATAATCCTGAGGCACAGATAAGCAATTTTATAATTCTGTACCTCCTGTTATCTGGCAGTGTGAAGGAAACCTGAAATTCTCCTCACTACGCTGCATGTGTTCTGTGGATGACTAGTGGACTCCTGCCTAGAGAACTGTACAGCCAATACTGTTAATAAGCAATAATTCAAGGTTTTTTCCACCTTAAAGTTGTACATTCAAGCTCTTAATGTTATCATATATGCATTATTATATCCTCCATCACTGGAAGCTGAATTCTCTATCATGCCATTTGTGAGTAGTTGTACTGTTTCTATGTAGAGAGCTCCATGCTACCTGTCTTCTACAATAACACTGTTCCTCTTCTAGTAATCACTTAAAATAGTGCAAAACAACGACAGACTGTATCTCAAATTGTCAAAAATACTTACGGTACATCAGGCTGACAATCAGTTGAAAACAATCTGTTTTCCAGTTCCCCAGAGCGGTGTAGATCATGCAGGTTGAAGGGAATTTGGCTCCATCTCTTGGGCTGATGCTGAGGAAAGCACCGTGACTTGTTTGAGCACCCCCTGTTGGACAGTGTATGGAACAACACTGATATGGATAACAGAGAACACATGCCTATCTCCAATGCTACAGTAAATCTGCTCATTGATTCCAGACATCACAAAGAAGGCAGGGGTATGGCCCTCCCTTCCCTCCGCACTAGCCAGCGGAGCCGGCCAGGTTTGGAGGGGAGCATGCACTGTATCTTCTAACAAGTGGTGCCTCTGTAGATACAGTGCCTCCTAGAGCTCCTACTCTGGCAGTGCACTTGCCACTGACCCTAATGCAGGGCTGCACATTCAAAGCACAACTGAGCCTACAATGTTTTATGGCTTTTGTGAAATTTTTAAGATCTTGAGTTTTCTATGGCTACTGTTTTCAGTTTGCTGCCAAATCATGATGTCATTGACTTTGCTGTATCCCACAGCTTATGTGCTTTAATCACGGGGCTAAACATTGCGGCAAGAGGGGTCTGATCATTACGTCAAAAAAATGTTCATGGATACTTGACTCTGTTGCTCTTTCGGCTCCAGGGTAAAATATAAGGTGGTGGTAGTTTGCAGTTTAAATGCATTTCATTTGATAGCTTGGTCAACATTAAAAGTTTGTTGTTGTTTCTTTTTAAAGTTGGTATATAACTGGTGGCTAGGTGTGTGGGTTTGGTAGTGTTGCTGGTAAACATATTACATCATGAAACCTATATGATGGTAACTGATATGCTGAAAAAGTTTAATTCTCTGCTCCCTGTAAATTATTTGGCACTGACAAGTTTTTTTTATTAGTTCCTAAGGTTAAAGAAGCAGCTGCCTTTGGTCCTGTCCTGGCACAGAGAAAAGTTCCAGTATCAAAACCAGAGCAGGAAGGTAAATTATTATTCTTTGCTACAATATTGATTTTCTTATGCAGTGTGTGTTTTCATGGCACCCTTTTTTTCCCTACCTCTCCTGTTTCAAACCAAGCTTGTGGCTGCAAAGAACACCAGTAGTTGCTGGGACTTATAATGCATGGCACTGCAACTTTGCAGTAGGCAGAACATAGAAAAAGATGGGAGGGACCAAGGGTCAACAGGACCCACACTGTACATGTAGTAAACTGATCATGTGTGATTTGACCACCTGATTTTCACCTGTTCAGCACTCCTGAGGAAGGTGAAACCAACTATCAATTACAAATATGATGTGGGGCACACTGGGAACCTCAGGAAGTTGAAGATATTTAAGGGCCTGATGCTGAGAGGTGTGGAGAAAGCCCAAACCCATGTGGTGGGCTAGAGGAGTTGCAGGGGGGCAACTACATACTCAGTGCTGCCACAGGCCATGCTGTGTAGCTGGGGGAAAGGTCTCCTGTGGAGCTATTGAGCACTCAACACAGTTACTTAGGCTGGGCAGTGGGATGAGAATTTGGGGCTAGCTAAAGTTTGAGTGTCTTTCAAGGGTAGGATTTGAGTAAAAAATGACCCAGTGACATTTTACCAAATCTTAAAAATAACAAACAAAACCCACCATACTTTTTGTCTGAGAACAAGCATGAGACATTTCAGCCCAAAGAATAATATTTTTTTCCAGAAAGCTGTAATCATGTGAAAATGGGCATTTACAGTAATGATAGGCACCAGAGATAATGTCTTCTGAATCCTCTCTCTCAGCCCCATAATAAAGTACATTAAAAGAATTGGAATGGTTTGGTTTAAAGCCACAAAAGCTAGTAAACTCAGAGGAATGGCTGATACACCATTCTGAATCTGGTCCATTGTGCTTGTTTACTGCATTGTACAGTGCAGTTTTTATTTCATTTCTTCTAATTTGTACAAATTACAAAAACAGAATTAGAAAGTCTATGTTGTGACAAACAATATGGTCGTTTTGGTATGCCCTAAAAGTCAATCGATTAATGCTATTTCAAACCAAGTGGTGCGTGGGGAGTGAGTTACAAACTCAAGGGCCCCTCACAGCAGATGTCATGGCTCTCTTTTAAATGGAAGGAGCTGATCAAAACTGCAGCAGTATCCTATAACGAGAGAGGTAGTTTCTCAAAATGGCAGGTCCCAGGTCATTCAAGGCTTTCCAGCTCAAAACTAACACTTTAAACTGCACTAGGAAACCAGCAGGCCACCTGTGAACAAAAAACAGCATGAAATCATGTGCAGGTGGGAGACTCTTGCAGTAACTAAACACCGCAGATGATATTAAGAGTTAAGGTAGGAATTGCTTCATTGATCTCAATGCTATACCTTTATCGGGTTTAATCTAGGTCAATGCTATTTGAATGCAGATTTGGGATAATTTTATTATTAACTGTTCAAACATAACTTCATAACAGAGTCACATCATAATATAGGGTATTGCCTTTTTTCTCTTTTTCCTCAAATGATGTTTTTCAAATTTTTCAGTTGATTGCAGCTTCAGTCAAGGGATTTGTAACTGGAAACAAGATACTGACGATGACTTTGACTGGAATCCTGCTGATCGAGATAATGGTATTTCAAATATATACTGTTGCTAAGATAAATGTATAGTTTCTACACATGCCCCAACTTTCAGCTTTCCTCAGGGGTGCTCCATTCCTGTTCTGCCCCAAGTCCCCACCCCCATTCTGTCTCTTCTCCCAAGGCCCCACCTTTGCACTGCCTCTTCTTGCCCCCACTTCACCTCTCCCCTAAGTACCCGCCCCTTTCTGCCCCCGCTCCTTCACCTCAGCACACCCTGCTCCTGTACCTCCCGCCCACTGCCGAAGAGCTGACTGGTGGTGGGCAGGGGGCACGGGGGGAAAAGGAGAGGAGCTGCTCAGCGGGGCCAACCAAACAGCTGATCGGCAGGTGGCTGGTAGGTGCTGAGCACCCACTATTTTTTTTTCATTGGTGCTCCAGCCCCGGAGCACCCATGGAGTTGACGCCTATGAGTTTCTAGTCCAAAAATAAGAAACTGGCTGTAATCAGGTGTTGGAATTCCAAACAGTGTTTTAGGTTTGGGGGGAGAGGGGAAATGCAAAAAATATTTTAAAAAAATAGAAGAGGGTTTTTTGGATGGGTGGGAAGTTGTTTTAATCTATTTTGGGGCAATGGATGCTCCACAACCTATTTCAGCACAACTGACTTTAAATAAAGTAGTAAGAGAGACAAGGTATTAGAGATGTCAGTTGAGACTTTCCACAGACAGCTAGGAACTTAACCACACATCTCCCCTTAATTTCAAGTTTATAGTCATGTATATTGAAGACAAGTGACTGTGGTAACAGTTCAGAATTGCCAAACACTACAAGTTAAGATAGCCAAGAGTACAGGTATTCCACTCCTGACAGAGAGATGATGGTAAGGTACTATTCAAAACCATATAACGTATAACAAATATTATTCCAGACCCTGGTAAAACATGACAAAACATTCCGTGAGTGCTACATGTGATTACTGTTCTTGTATTCAGATAACAAAAAGCATGGCTGAAGACATTACCTAAAGTGATTAAATATATTCTTGTTGAGATACAAAAAATATTGCAGAAGGTATCGCAACAGGGACCAGCTCACACTGTTGCTGTCCTATTGCTCCATGTTATAGGGTTCTGCCCCAGAGCAAACCCCACGGACACAGAAAGGTCTTGCTTGCCAGTGCATATGGCTAGATTATGGTGTTGCTGGGCT
>NW_020664373.1:8419785-8452996 GCF_002925995.2 Terrapene triunguis
CCAGGTGCCGCCCCAAGCATGTGCTTGGTTGCCTGGAGCCGGCCCTGACCCTGAAATAAAAGACCCATGCCACAGCCACGACTGATTTGGGTCAGATGACCTGGGCACTCAGGCTGGGGGCTGTAAAATTGCTACGTAGCTGTTTGGGCTCAGGCTAGAACCCAGGCTCTGGGATCCTCCCCCCTCACAGGTCCCTGAGCTCAGGCTCCAGCCAGAGCCCAAATGTCTACATGGCAGTTTTACAGCCTTTCAACCCAAGCCTCGTGAGCCCGTGTCAGCTGACCCAAGCCATCTGTGGGGGGTTTAATTCCCTGTCACACACCACAATTTTCACTCTGGACATTCTCTTCCTTGTACTGATTGGCCATTTGGTCCAGCTATCTCCTGTGCTCCCGCTCACAGTCTCTTCACTTCAGCCTCTCTCCACTTGGCCTTCATATCCTCTTCCTTCCTTCCCTTCCTCTTTCCCCCTCACCCTTTTCCCTTCCATGTCCCTTCTCCCTTCCTGTGCCTTTCCATCTACAAATTCCCTCCCAGGAACACCTCATCCCAAAACAATGGAACTAATATGATGTTTGCTCCCAATCAATCACTCTATTTGCTTTGCTCCTGTGTTCGATCCCTTTTCCCTATTTTTTGTCTGTCTCATCTATTTAGATTGTAAGCATTTTGGGACAGGAACTGTTAATTACTCTGTCTGTACAGTGGTTAGCACAATCAAATTCCAATGTTGTTTGATCCTAGGTATTACCATAATAAATATAATCAATAATGTTAAGAAGGAGAATATGTAGAGTCACTCAAAACAAATTTTGGATGTTTCAGACTGTTTACAATACAGAGCGAGATTAACTGCTGTGTTGAGTCTTTATTTCCCTTGAAACATATAAGAAAACAAAATGCAAGTTGGTTCAAAGAATTGGCATAAGTATAGACAAAAGATTAGCTATCTAATCCATCCTTCTAGCAGTGCAGGATTGTTCCCTACTTAGTATATTTGATGCTGTTTTTTGTAGGCTAGATTTTAGCTATTTAAGTGATGAAACTTGCACTTATTATTGTCTTGGCAAGCTGTTATTCAATTTACTAAGAAAAATATTTCACAAAATGTATAAAGATGTCTGTTTCTTCCCCTCACAAGGTGATGGATATTATATGGCAGTTCCAGCCTTTGTGGGGCACAAAAAGAACGTTGGCCGTCTGAAACTTCTTCTGACTGACCTCAAGCCGAAGAGGAGCTACTGTTTGATTTTCAGTTATCGCCTTGCTGGAGACAGGGTTGGGAAACTCAGAGTATTCCTGGGCAGCCACAGAAGTGCTCCTGCCTGGGAGCAGAGCAGAGGAAAAGATGAAAGGTGGAGGACTGGAAAAATAGAAATGCTTCAGGGAGCGGAGACTACTAAGAATGTAAGTAAAGACAGAAACCAATTACAATAACTAACACAATAGCTTACATTTCATCCTCACTGATTTTTAAGCATCCTATAGACTGTTTTGTAGGTATACCAATTACCAGCTATAAAAGCCATCCCCAAGTTAGAAAATGGGAGCCATTCTATGCTAGCAACACCACCAAATAATTTCTAGGAGACAAAAGAAAGAATAATATTCTCTTGAAACTTCGTCTTCATGTGCAATTTAACTAGAGAGAATTTAATTACCTGAGTTGCTCAGGATGTTAAGAATAAGAACCTTATCCTTTTGTGAAAGTTCCATCAGATCTTTAATGATCACAACTAGTTGTGGCCTCTGATTTATGTCTCAGTGCAAAAAAAGGTATAAATATGTGCACTGAGAGATTATGATTTGTTACCTCCACCACAACTGCTTTTAAAGATTGAACTATGGCATAGGTGGTGAAGGATGAGAGCTTTCAGTCCTGCTTGCAACATTTCCTGATAATTTGATCGTGTGTGCAGAATGATCCTCATCATCAGATACCCTGGGTTTTGGGTGTTTGCATGAATGCCCTTTAATCAGGGAAGGGGGGAGGGGAAAGCCATCTAATGCAGATGCAATCCTCAGTGTTTGTCCAGAGCCTGTATCCAGTGTGTGTTGACATGCTTACTAGTTTTGTCTCCTTTAGTTAAGTTTATGATACATGTGGTGGTACCTCCACTCCTGATATTGCATACACACAGACTTGCTTCCTCCATATGACACAAATACACTAGGGGCCAGTTTCTCTGTCCATATAAGCGGTGTTCTGTGCCAGACTGGAGGGGATGTGACTTTAAAGGTCAGTTTATCCCTCCTTTGCAACTCCTAGTTCCTGGAGCTGGTGAGGCAACGGGATGGTCCTGGGAATTAGTTAGAGCAGCCCAAACCCCGTATCTCCAAGGGGTTATTCTGGCAGCTGTGGATCACCAGAATACACGCCAGTCCCAATATGGACAGGAGATGGGTGGTGTAAAGCTATTTTGCCAGCCCTCACCACCTTGGGATTCCCTTATTAAAAAAAAAAAAAAAAAAAAAGGAGAATCCACAGGTAGCCAGTTAAGCCAAGCAGGGGCCAGAACCTGCTCCAAGAATTGCAACAGGTATAATTAAGGTTTCCTCTTGACACTTTATGGTCAGATTCTCATTTAGGTCAAAGTCCCTTTACACAGCTTTGGAAATGTAAAGGGCTTTAATGAGGACATACATTTCATCCGTGGCCACTTTAAGGCCCTTTTGCACTATCAGGCCCTAAAATACTAAGACCCAGATTCTGAATGGTATTTAGGCTTTTAACTTCAATTGATTTCAATGGAACTATTTCAGTAGAAGTTAGGAGCCTAAATATCTTTGAGGATCTGGGCCTAAATACCCTGTAGATAAGCACAAAGAAATATCTAAAATAAATATTGCACTCAATAACCAAACATACAAATAGAGGGCAAACTCACAATTGTAATGTCCCCAAAGAAAGGAATACACACAAACATCACATATCAGCAACATATATATTTGTTACTTTATTATAATGTAGTCTTAGATTTTTGAGAGAGACAGCATTTTGTTTGTACTATAACAATAGTAAATTCCATTATGAGAATCAATTTAGTATTGTAGATTAGCATAGAGGACAATCAGTCTAGCTCTAGTTCAGATAATATAAGAATTATAAAAAGATCAAGGATTTAAGTGGGTAAATCTTCCTGGATAGTGATAAGAATACAACTTTCAGTTGATGCATCATCTCAATCTAGTTAAATAACTTTGTTTCCTCTTTAACAGTGGTTAAATCTTCACATTTGCTACCGCCTCATAATTAATGCTTTTCCTTTCTTATGTCAGATCATTTTTGAATCAGAACGTGGGAAGGGCAAAACTGGAGAAATTGGAGTGGACACTGTAAGTTTGGTTTCAGGCTTGTGCCCTAAAGATCACTTGATAATGGATATCTGAGCTTGTTATTTCTATTCCTATTTTAATATTTGCCTTACTAGTACTGTATTTTGTTACATCATGACAGATGGAAATAAATCTGGAAAATGTCTTGAACTTAATGCAATAATGCAAACTGACATGCACAAAGTATGCAAAATCCTTTTAAGCACACATTTTTCTATCAGATATGCTAATACTTGCTTTGAGTCTAGCACTACTTTATTCTATAATTCAAGGTAAGGGTTTATAATGTATGGCGCTATTTGTCTTGCTTTTCTACAGTATGTATGCTTTGTTTACATAAAATTCCTTTTTAATGATGTCCTTATGTCTTATATTCCACTTTGTTCACTTCAAAGGAGCACAAAGCAGTATTTAAGAGAACTTTGTTACCTCTAATGACATTTACGTGACCCGAGAACAACTTTTCTCCCCTAAGTGCCTCAAGTGTGATTACTAACAGTGATTATTAACAATATAACATTTTATCTCAAACTGTAATATTTATGTTTTTAAGTGTTTTTAGGAGATTCAATGGTCCTGATTCTTCACTGTTACCTCTTGTGTAGTCATTTATACCTCTGTAAAAAGGGTGTCAAACCCTATATAGTGACATGGCACCCCTTCTGGTCTGGTCTGTGTCCACAGTTTTTTTTTTTAAATAGTCCCAGCCCTGATATTGGGCCGTACCCCCAGGGCTTCCTCCCTGGAGGCAATGGTTTCACCCTTTTGATCTGCTCTGGCTCCAACTCTCCTGCTGGGCCTCTTAGCTTTTCAGATCTCCTTCTGGGGGCTTATTGCTGTCCAGTTGTAAGCCACTTCACCTAGTGGCCTAAGGGGGGGATCCGGGCCCACCAACTACTCCAGTTCCCAGCCACACACCACCCTGTCCTTTTAATTAACTGCTTTCAGTTCCCTGGGCCACTTCCCTGCAGCCCCAGCCTTTACCGATGCCTTAGCTCAGGGGTCTTCTAAGTTCAGACCCAGTAGCCAGCCAGGAGTTCTTCCTTGCTCCCCTGGTCCCTACCAGCAGTGAGCTGTCTGTGATACTGCAGTTCCCTTTAGCCAGCTCGGAGCACCATTTGAACTCCTGTGGCTACAGCAAGGAACTGCCTTTCTCTGTCACTGAAGCTCCTTTTTATATGGCCCTCCTGGGCCCTCAGTGGCTGCTCCCTGCAGCCTCTTTGATTGGCTGCTTCCCTCTGCAGCCACTCTAGCCCACTTGGAGGACCTCTTCCACTGCTCCTTTCCTGGGATGGGTGTGACAGGACCCTGAGGCCTCCAGCAGGGGGCCTCTGGGCCAAGTCCACCCAATCACACTGTACTATTCTGATTTTTACAACCACATTGTACTCACTTTGCACTGGTATAAATGACTATACAAAGGTGCAAGGCAGTGAAGAAATCAGGCACAATGTATTTTTCAAGTGAAATAATATTTTTGGTGGGTTCACAGCATAAAAATGTGAAGTCTGTAGTTTACATATCTAGAAAATATGACATCCATTTTCTCCTCCATTCACATACTTATTTGCCACTAAATTGATGGCAATTAACATGAGCATGGAGGAGAGAATATCTGATTTTGTTAGCCTGTACAAATTTCTTACATTTTCATATGTAGATCTAAAATCTGCTCTACAGTAAGGACAGAGGGAAGCAGTCTTTTCCTTAAATGGATGGAAACAAGTTTCCAAGTGAAATGATGTATTTTATGTGTGTATTCATTGCTAATAAAATATGTGAAAAGTACACTTGTGTTGAATAAGGTTTCTGAGTCACAGATATTGCTGCTGGAAATAATCCTCGTGTATTTCCTCTAATTTATAAATATCTACGTTCATCTTTAAAAGTTTATACTTACATGAAAAAGGAATGTCAAATGTTACGCACAAAAAAACCCCAAAAACAAAAAGACCAAAAGATGATCTGTCACTGATGTCTAAGTTATCTGACAGAACACTAGTATCTTATTATATATTGTCCTTCTTTGTGACATGTGAGTCCTGTATTCTCAAGTTTGATTTCCCTATAAACAAATCTCTGCCCTAAAGCCCAGGAATATATGCAAGACAGCAAGTTTCAGGTTTGGGCTTTCCACTGACTCTACAGTTTATGTGAACAACTGATATGAGGGAATCATCGGGCGAGGTTATGAAATGTTTGTCCTGCTTTTGTAAACATGATCTTAATTTTGTCAATGATTTCCTGTGAAGTATTATGGGACTGTGAGCAGGGCAAGCCTCCCTGCCTAGCAGTGAGAGTCTGTGATGGCAGCCCCACTGAGTGATATGGGGATGGGGGGAACCCGAGTCCTCCCACTCCACGGGCTTCTGACTTGTGAGTGGTGACATATTATCGCCTAGGCCGAGAAGGCCTAGGCCTTGGGCAGCAAATTTGCAGGAGCAGCAAATTTATAATAGCAGCATTTTTGTAATCACGGCATCAGTGACGCCGCGATTCTACCAATCATAGCGCGTATTGAAACCACCAATGACGGCACGACACCATTTAGTAAACATACTCGCGAGAATCCTAAATGTTAATAATATGATCGGAAGGAAGAAATTAAGCGGTTTTCAGTTTTGGATCCGTGTGTGGTCCCGCGCTATAAGTGAAACCGCGCTATACAGACACGCATTCAAGCGAGGGTCTGCTGTACTTGTAATTTTATTTATAATAAAACTTGTAAATGTTCAACTATTTTAATGATATTTAGATTCATTTTAGTTCATACAAATTTGTAAAAAAAACTAAAACGAGTTCATATGGGGCTGTGGCAGCAATTATTTCAGGTGCTAGGGGAGGCAAAATCATTAATCCGCCGCTGCTTGTGAGCACCACAAGGCAGGTGTCCACTACCTGCAGTGTGGGTAATCCTGTCCCCTGGGTCTCTTCCTACTGCTCTGTCCCCCCTAGGAGCATGTCATGGCTTGTGTTGTCCCTGACAATCTGATCCATGGGTCTCAATAGGCTAGGGAGTTCCAGCTCCATGCAGCAGACATCCCCTCCCCTTCCATGAATGCCCTCCCACTGTAGAACCTCTGTAACAATGAGCATAGATCTTCCTCTCTCCACCCACCACGCTGCTGTGCTAAAGAGGCCACCTTTTAATTCCCTCCTCCAACTGGAGCATGCCCAGCAGACCTGTCAGGATGGGTCTTCCCAGGGTGAGTTGTTCCAGTGCCCTTATCTCCAGTGTGGGGTTTATCCATCCCATCCCACCCTTTTTAGCATCAACCAACTGAAATCAAACACTGTTTTAAAAGGGCTTATTGGAGTTATTTTGTGTATCCGGATACACACTGCTGGTTAATTTTCTCCTCCCAAAGTTAACAAGCTTTAAGAACACTCAGCTTACTCAATGGTGCATTTTCCCTTGTCCTCAATTCAATATTCTGTGGATACCTAATAATGGACATAAATATAGGAGGAAAACATAAGATCTAGCAAAGTGGAGAGATTAGTCATTCTAGAAGCTTTTAAAATGTTGATGACATTTAAATAAACCTATGAATGAGTTTGTCTATGCAGCAATATGGGGGATCCACTGACAGCAAGGGAAAGGTTAGTGTTAGAACCTCAACGGCTTCCAAAAATGGATTGCAATTTTCCATCCACTGAAGAATTATGAGTTCCAATGTACAGTACCTGATAAACATATACTTCTGAAGTTGCCCCTGAATCGCTGATCCCATGATTCCATTCAGGAGCAAGAACAGGAATAGGAGATGATGCCAATATTCCATAGAAATATTTCTTCTGTGAATAAAACCATTTGGAATGTCCAAAGCTGTGTGAGTCATTGCCGAGTGCATATAACTGCTCTAGAATCTGCTGATGCTGTTGCTACCCTAACCATTTCCAACAGATTTGTAGAGCACTTTCTGGTGCCCTGTGTATGGGGAAGATGTGCTGTGAAAGAGGCTGTGGAAAACCAAATTCTATTCTAATCTATAACGAGATGCCTCAAAATTAAAAGTAGCTGTGAAGGCTCACACAAATAAAATAGCTGCTGAGCAGTTTTTTTTATTTCCTTTCTCTTGATTGTGAAGTCAGAACACACACAGCCAAGACCTTAGCACTGTTACAGCAACCACAGGGCTCTGCTTTCCACACTTGTAATACATAATTTGTAGGTTTCTCTTACCGAGGGCTTTACTGATCAGATTGCCAGTGTAGAGTTTTCAATTCTGTGAAATTAATAACCTTGGTTGGAATTCTTTTAACCAGGCATCTGATATACTCAACCTCACAGATCCTGAACTATTAAAGAAAGGATTAGAGCTACTTTTAACATTAGATACATTTTAATATTTTCTTTTATAGGTAGTTGATTTGTCTGTCATGTTCTGGGTTTCCTGTTATTTGCCATTTAAAAACATTGTAGCTAAAGCAGGAAGGTAGGGGTGTGTGTGTGTGAGAGAGAGAGAGAGAGAGAGACCAAGAGACTCTGTGCAAGTAGTAACAGTTCAATATCCCTATTTAAGTGGATATAGTGCTTATGAAAGGTCACTTTTTAACAGCCTTGGAGACTGAAATTATTAATCTAGTCACAGAACAGATACAAAATGGGCAGGCAGTGGACAGGCAGTTCAGCATCATAGTTAAATTGGTTTCAAAAGCAGTGTTGGGATCTAAATTTAATATGTCTCATTAGCCACAGAAAGTCAGAGACCTGAGAGTAAAAGCACATTAATCCAGGTAATTAATGACTACATTGTTACCATATGATTTATTTAGATTGTAAGCTCTTTGGGGCAAAGACTGTCTTTTTTGTTTTGTGCTAGGTGCTATGCAAACACACTGGAGGCCCTTGTCCATGATTAGGGATCCTACATGCTATGGTAATACAAATAATAATAATAATAATATAATTCAGTGAACTCTGTGGAATGAGTCTGCGGATTTTAGTTTCATCATTTGTCTGCATCACAAAAACCACCATTATAACTGACATTAATTGGTAAGTTTGTTACCAATACCAGGGGAGAGATCATCAACTGAATGAGCATGGAGAATAAACTACCTCCTGAAAGAACCACTTCTAGCTCGGAGAACAGGATAGAAGCAAAATGGTAGAGCACTGTCATGCTCTAGAAGCAAAACTGAGTAGGTGTAACTACCTTTTTAATTGTTATTTATCATAAATGCCCTCCCTAAAGATGTGCTAGGCCCCCTGCCAAACAAAGATGTGATCTTTGACTTGAGCTGCTTACAAATTAATTTTTTACATGACACAACAAGCAGGAGCGCTGCCAGCTTTTTTGCCGCCCTAGGCGGCAGAAGGTCCCGCCCCCGAAATGCTGCCCCCGACCGGGGATGCCGAAGATCCGGCCGCCGCAGTCACCACCTCCCAAATGTTAGCGCCCTAGGCGACCGCCTAGGTCGCCTAATGGGTTGTGCCAGCCCTGACAACAAGGGTGAATAAGAAGACAGCAAGGGAAAGAGGACAGGAGCAACATCAGTATGATTGTGTGGTTACTCAGCAGCATCTAGAGCACAGAAAGATAGAGCAAGGAATTTGTAAGATAAACATAAAGAATAAGTAGAAGACTTATTCCTAACCTATGTATTACAGATCCAGAAACAAAGACCAAATCCATTTAAAAAATCCTGATTATCTATCACGCTATAGGAAGTCTTCTCCAAATGAGCTAAAGCCCTTAGCCCAAATTTCCAGAGTACTGTAAATCTAGGGTAAGTCTATTGAAATCAACTAAAATTAGGCTGACTCTACATATCAGTCAGTTACATCCAAACTTTTGGAGGAGTTCTGTTTTCTTGTGGTCCAAAAAGTTTTGGGTTTTTTTGTAAAATAGAATAAATGAGATAAGAGAAAATACATAGATGAGAAAGGAAAACTGTTACTGGTATATGTGTTACATAAATGTATACAGCTGAAATGTTGTACTATATGCAACAACTATGCTGTGGCCACTTAGTCATTTCAATTAATTGTTCTCTTACCTACAGATGCTAAGAAAATATTCCATCCTGTTATGTGTGGAAGAATAAGTCCTCTCAAATAAATACATCATAGGGATGGAAGAATAAACCCCCTCAAATGTTTGCACCAAAAGAATGGAATGTATCCAGTGATACATTTTTGTAAAATTGTAATAGCTGTTATCAGTGTATCTGTTTTATAATATTTTCTCAACTTCCCTTATAGTAATAGATCTGAATATTATTAAAACAAATACAAAGTTAATTAAGAATTGGGGGAGAGAGGAGGAAGTACTCTAGAACAAACAGGTGAAATGGCAGCATAAGAAACCAGGTGTAATTGTGCTCTGTGCTGCTTGACCTCTCCATCAATGTGATATTCTGTCAAATCTGCTTTAACATTTTAACTAGTGTCCACATAGGTTAGTTTTCTGAAGTAAGAAATAGAAGACTGAAAGACAGATTCTGCTATATACACGCTGTGATGTTCCTCCCAAACATTCTCATAATCAGAAGCTGGTCATTGCACCATTAAAGTAAGGATGGAATGTTATCCCATTTATTCAGTGGGAGCAATGTCAGGTCCTAACTGATGGAGCTGTCCCACTGGCGACCTCCCAAATCTTTTGTAACTCTAATTAAAAACAAAATCCTGGACTAGTTATTATAGGTTTGTAAATTACTGATACTACATTGAATTTTAACCTAGATTTGAAATACACAGTTGAAATTCCATTTTAATAACTTTTTAGCTCCCATTGAGGCTCTCCTTGGGTCCAACCATGAAATTACAACCAAAGTAAAGGTTTACATCCTGTATTTTGGTTCAGACCCATTTATTTATTTTATACCCCAGTTTTATCAGCTGTTCTTCATATATCCATGGGGCACTCGCAGAGTTTAAAGTGATAATAGGATCAGTAACTAGTGCCCTATCAAATTCACGGTCCATTTTGGTAAATTTCAGTCATAGGATTTTAAAAATCATAAATTTCATGATTTCAGCTATTTAAATCTGAAATTTCATGCTGTTGTAATTGTAGGGGTCCTGATGAAAAAGGAGTTGGGGGGGTCACCAGGTTATTGTAGGGGGGTTTGCAGTACTGCTACCATTACTTCTGCTCTGCTGCTGGTGGTGGCAGCGCTGCCTTCAGAACTGGGCAGCTGGAGAGTGGCAGCTGCTGGCCAGAAGCCCAGCTCTGAAGGCAGAGCCGCCGCCAACAGCAGTGCAGAAGGAAGGATGGCATGGTATAGTTGTGACAGGTTGGACCCCTTAGGATGCCACCTGGTGTGCTGAGAGATCACTGAGGCCGCCTGTTATGCCAGCCTGGGACTCTTTCTACCTGCCTTGCTGAGCCAGGCTACTAAGCCTCCTCCAGCAAACACGCAGGCAGGGCCCCACCCAACTGCAACATGAAACAGACACGGAGATCAGTCCTGGGAAGGTTCAGCTTAAGGGACTTGCCCCAGCACTCAGATGTCCACCTCTCTTGGAGTCAGACCCAAAGTATATTATGAAATCCGCCTCCTCCCTCAATGTGGAGAAAGGTATGCACAACTTCTCGCCCCCCCCCCAGTTAGAAATTGCATAAACTGGGTTTTATTATAAACAATAAATAATTTTATTAACTACCAAAGGTGGATTTTAAGTGAATATAAGAGATAGACAGAACAAAGCACATTACTAAGCAAATGAAACCAAACACGCAAACTAAGCTAGTTTCACTAAAGAAATTGGTTACAAATAGTATTTCTCACCCTAGATATTGTTACAGGCAGATTACAGAAAGTCTTGAAAGGCAGCTGCACTGATCTCCCTCTTGAGACCTCAGGTACTACTCACAAGCTAGGTGCCCTTCCAGCTTGGGTTCAACCCTTCTCCCCTCAGTTCAGTTTTTTGTTTCCAGGTCTTTTTCAGTGTCTCTTAGGGTGGGGAGACAAAGGAGAGCACCATGATGATGTCACTCCCCTGCCTTATATAGCTCTTGTGTAAGGCGGGAACCCTTTGTCTTCTAGTGGAAAACCACTGGCATTCCAAAAGGAGAGGAGGGGTATCCAGTCCCAGGTGACTTGGACCCATGTCTCTGCAGGGCTATGGCAGCCATTGCTCCTAGGCTGTCTCCAGGGTCCACAGGAAGATTAAGCCCTTTCACAGTCCATTGTCTCTGCTAATGAGCCATTAGCCCTGTCTGGCTTTTCCACTGTTGTACCTGAAGGGCTGGTTGGGGTTGACACCCAAAGTAACACATTTGAAATACAGACACATAGTTAATATTCCTAACTTCAGATACAGAAATGATACAGGCATACAAATTGGATAATCACATTCAGTAAATCATAACCTTTCCAATGATATCTCACATGAGCCATCTTGCATAAAAGTATATCTCAGTTAGGTCATTTATATCATAAGGATATTTTCATAAGGAATATGGAGAGAAACGTCACAATGGTATTGCACCCTTACTTCTGCGCTGTTGCCTGCAGAGCTGGGCCTTCAGTCAGCAGCCACCACACTCTGGCCGCCCAGCTCTGAAGGTAGCAGAGCAGAAGTAAGGGTGGCATGGTATGGTATTGCCACCCTTACTTCTGTACTGCTGCTGACTGGGCTCTGCCTTCAGACCTGGGCACCCAGCTAACAGCCGCCACTTTTGCCTTGGCTACACTTGCAGATGTACAGCGCTGTGAGTTAAACCTGACTTCGTGCAGCTGAGGAGGGAAAGCGCTGCAGTCTGTCCACACTGACAGCTGCCCAGCGCACTGTCGTGGCCACATTTGCAGCAATTGCAGCGCTATTGGGAGCGGTGCATTATGGGCAGCTATCCCACAGAGCACCTTTTCCCATTCTGGCGCCGTGGGTTGTGGGAAGGGGGCGTGGGTGCGGGGGATTCTGGGTCCTGTCCCAATGCCCCGTGATGCATCGCTTCGCATCCCAGAAATCCCTTTGTTTCCGTCCACCTTTGGCGCCATCTTTCAACGGTTTCTGTGCAACGCGATCTGTCTGCGGGAAATGGAGTCCGAACTGCTGAGGCGTATGCTGACGAGTCTCGCCAGCACGTCACGTTTGGCTGTCGAACTATTCCTTAAGTTCCAAAGTGACAGTGAGAGTGAGGGTGAGGAGTCTGACGATGCTATCGAGCCACGTAACGCGTACGACACGAAATTGCTTGTGACATTCACGGACATGCTCAGCACCATGGAACGCCGCTTTTGGGCTCGGGAAACAAGCACCGAGTGGCGGGATCACATCGTCATGGAAGTCTGGGATGACGAGCAGTGGCTGCAGAACTTTCGGATGAGAAAAGCCACTTTCATGGGACTGTGTGAGGAGCTTGCCCCCACCCTGCGGCGCAAGGACACGAAATTGAGAGCTGCCCTGCCAGTGGAGAAGCGGGTGGCTATTGCAATCTGGAAGCTGGCAACTCCAGACAGCTACTGGTCGGTCGCAAACCAGTTTGGAGTGGGAAAGTCGACCGTTGGAATCGTGTTGATGCAAGTTTGCAAGGCCATTAATCGCATCCTACTCAGAAGAACCGTGACTTTGGTAACGTGCAGGAAATAGTGGATGGCTTTGCACAAATGGGGTTCCCTAACTGTGGAGGGGCGATAGATGGGACGCACATTCCTATTCTGGCACCACCCCACCTAGGATCCGAGTATGTTAATCGGAAGGGGTATTTCTGTATGGTTCTCCAGGCGCTTGTGGATCACCGTGGGCGTTTCATTGACATTAACACAGGCTGGCCCAGAAAGGTGCATGACGCACGCATCTTTCGGAACACTTGGCTGTTCAGGAAGATGCAGGCCGGGACTTTTTTCCCAGAGCGGAAGATCACGGTAGGGGAAGTTGAAATGCCCATTGTGATCCTTGGAGATCCCGCTTACCCGTTAATGCCGGGGCTCATGAAACCCTACACAGGGAGCCTTGACAGCAGCAAGGAACGGTTCAACTACAGGCTGAGCCGGTGCCGAATGACTGTGGAGTGTGCCTTTGGCCGTTTAAAGGGCCGCTGGCGATCTCCGTATGGGAAGCTGGACTTGGCCGAAAACAGCATCCCCGCGGTTATATCCGCGTGCTGTGCCCTCCATAATATTTGTGAAGGGAAGAGTGAAAGCTTCACTCAGGCATGGACCTCCGAGGTTCAACACCTGGAGGCTGAATTTGCACAGCCAGAGAGCAGGGCTATTACAGGGGCCCAGCGCGGGGCTGCAGGATTAGGGATGCCTTGAGGGAGCAATTTGAGGCTGAAAACCAGCAGTGATGTCTGGTGCCCTGCACGGGAGTGAAGTGCAGTAGTTCCAATCTTTAGGAATCAGTGTCTGCTAAGCAGACAAGCAGACTTGCAGTGCCTATTTTTTTCCTGGGCTAAGGAGTCTTTTACTTTATGCAATAATAAAGAATGTTTTCAAAGCCAAAGAATCCATTTATTGAAAAGAAAAAAAATTTATTTATTGAAAAGAAACAAGGGGGTGGAGTGGGGAACAGTACAATCACAGATTCGCGTATGTCCTGTCTGGTGTGCTGTGCAGTGAGTTCTGCACTTCAGGACAGCTATACTGCATGGTGATGGGGGTTGAGTGCAGAGGGTAAGGGTCGTGGTTTTCAGGGCTGGGTGGTGAAGATACTGGTGTTGGAGGCAGCGGGTGGCATGAATAACACAGAAGTTGGGGAAAGTGGGTTGGAGGTGACAGTGGGGCACAACGGAAAGAGTTTTGGGACAAGGGCTGTAGGGCGGGGTGGTGTTTGCGTTTGCGGTACTGCTCCTCTTTCTGCATGGCTACCAGCTCCTGGATAGCGTCTGCTTGGCGCTACAGGATGCTTATGAGCCTATCAGTGCTTTGCTGCCGGTGCGCGGTGCTTTGCCGCTGGTGTGCTGCATTTTCCTGGCGGATCCTGCTTTCTCTCTCCCTCCAGTTCTGTGCTTTCTCATTCTCCTTAATAGATTGCCGCATCACTTCTTGCGGCATGTCTTCTTTGCTTTTTCGCGGTCTCTTCCTGAGTCTTTGCAGTCTCTGAGCAGGCGATAAGAGGGACGGCTGAGGTCTCAAGATTGATGCAGCTGTATAGGCAAAATGCAACATTTAACAGAGGCAGCATTGTTTATACCAGACAGAGTAATGATTCCCCCCGCACTTAAGGAGTAGAAAACACACAGGGTCTACACAATAGCATAATTTTACCATCTGAAACAGAGCACACATATCCCACGGGAGCCTCAAAATGGTAAGGGACTGATTGTTTCAGGGCTGCACTGTCCTCTGGGTTTCTGTGCCTTGGGGAGAGCCAACAGCTTCAGGGGGCACCTACACTGAACACAGTCCCAACATTTTCCACAGGAGTTCGTCCTGGATGATATCTCGCTGCTGAGGGTGACCTGGGAAGTTTGTTACCAATACCAGGGGGTCTTCTACTGCAATGCAGCTTCCGCCCTGGCCCATATGCAGCTTCCCTGTGTGCAGCAATGGTCCTCCCGCCCCTCACGGACACGTTAGCCTGGCTGGGACAAGGACCACGGTGGCTCTCCAGATAAACCTGCGCAAGCGCATTGCACACGTTCTGGATGAGGCATTCGAGGAGATTACCGAGGCCGATTACCGCGATGTGATAAACCACATCAATGCACTATTCCGCATCTAGGCATGCATGCCTAACCCTCCTCTCCCAAAGAGCCCGCACCGAAAAAATTCCTTCCTGAAAAAAAAACCCGCTTACCGGGAGCCTGCTCTTCTGTTTGTCCTCCCCCAAGTACTGGCCGCTGCGACTGGCTACCTTCCTCCTGGCTCGAGAAGAGCTCCTGGCTGCATGATTCCGGGGTGTCTCCATCCGGCCCACCACCATCACTCCCGTTTTCCTTCTCCTCTTCCTCCTCTCCCCCCCACACCGACTCTGAAATGTCCATGGTGGTGCTCAGAGTGGAGGTGGGGTTAACCCCAAGTATCGCATCCAGCTCTTTGTAGAATCGGCAGGTCGCGGGGGGAGCACCCGAGCGGCCGTTTGCGTTGCGGACTTTGCGGTAGGCACTCGGCAGCTCCTTCACTTTAATCCTGCACTGCAGAGCGTCCCGGTCATGGCCCCTTTCCATCATGTCCTTTGATACCTTCCCGAAGGTATCGTAATTCCTACGGCTGGAGCGCAGCTGGGACTGGACAGCTTCCTCCCCCCAAACACTGATGAGGTTCAGCAACTCGCCATTGCTCCATGCTGGGGCTCGCTTGGCGCGTGGAGGCATGGTCACCTGAAAAGATTCGCTGATAGCACGCCACGCTGGGCTGAGCAAACAGGAAGGGGACTTTTAACATTCCCGGGGAATGTAAAGGGTGGGTCACATGGTTGGTTACCTGAGGCCAGGGCAGTAGAGTTTGAACTGATGACCAGAGTAGCTAGAACAGGCATTGTGGGATACTGCCGAATAATTCTGGAGGCCATTCACAGCGCCAGGGCTGGCTCTAGGATTTTTGCCGCCCAAAGCAAAAACAATGTTGGCCGCCCCCCCCCGTTTTTTAATTACCCCGGCCCCGCCTCAACTCCGCCCCTTCCCCAAATCCCCAGCCCTGCCTCCTCCCCCTAGGCTCTCAAGCCTAGGAGGGAGGGAGGGGGAGAAGCGGCGCCCGCGCCGCGGCCACTCGGAGTCTCCCCCTCCCTCCCAGGCTTGAGATCCTGGGAGGGAGGGCGAGTAGCGGTGCGCGAATCAGCTGTTTCGCGCGTTGTGGCGAGCTAGGGCGGCCGGGGCACATTTTTAGGGGCGGCATTCTGGCGCCAGCCATGCCGCCCCTAAAAATGTGCCGCCCCAAGCACCAGCTTGTTTTGCTGGTGCCTAGAGCCGGCCCTGCACAGCGCATTGGGTGGCCACACTGGCGCCGCAGTGCTGCAGTGGCAGCGCAATACTCGCTATTCCTCTCGGAGAGGTGGAGTACATGCAGCGCTGCAACCACGGAGATACAGCACTGCAAATGCCTTGCCAGTGTGGACGGGGAGTGAGTTACAGCGCTGGGGGAACCTTTACAGTGCTGTAACTCGCAAGTGTAGCCAAGGCCATACTCTAGCTGCCCAGCTCTGAAGGCAGCGCAGAAGTAAGGGGGGCAATACTGCAACCCCCCTAAAATAACCTTGCAGCCCCCCCTACAACTCCCTTTTGGGTCAGGACCCCCAATTTGAGAAACGCTGGTCTCCTCCATGAAATCTGTATTGTATAGGGTAAAAGTACACAAAAGACCAGATTTTCATGGCCATGAATTTGGTAGGTCCCTACTTATAATCCTTAAAATTGTATTCATGTTAATCCTATCTCAGGCCCTTGTTCAACCTTCTAGTAACTATAGACTGGAGATTTTTCTCTCACAAAGTACCAAATATGCCAATCAAGAAAATTATTTTTAAAAATAACCAGTCTGAACAAGACTAAAAGCGTAATTACTTTCATATGGAGGCACACTAATCAAATCTGAGCCTTACTCATATCTGCCACAGGGGAAAGTGGTAAATAAGTTCACACCTGGGTCAGACAGTTTAGAAGAGGTTCCTTTGTTCTCCTACAGCAAGGGATAACGAACTGGATTTCTAAAGCTAAAATTGAGTCTGGCTACAGCACTACCTCAAACAGATGATACATATAGCAGTAAATAGTCTAAATGTGTAAGAATGTCAGTGATCAGGTCATATTGCACATTAAAAGTTTTTTATTTGATCACACATATAGTTGTAATTCACAGTGACACTAGGGAAAGTCAGAGCTTTATCCAACTCCCAAAGTAGTTGTATCGAATTCAATGAATGCTGGATCAGGACCTAAAGCATAAAACTTATTCTTGAAGGGAACAGCTGTTCAGTAACCATTTGTCTAAATTAACATGCCTTCAGTGGAGGTGCTTTTGCCAGGCAAAATCCTTATGAGTATGAAGGGATGGCCTAATCCTTGGATTGTCACAGTCTATGAAAATGATGTTTGTGTCTGATGCTGTTACACATATCATTAAGGGAGAATGATTAAGCAGAGAGAAGTCTCTGATACACTTTGGTCCTCTTTTAATGTCATTATAAATCACTGGTGCTAGGAATATGTCACTTTCTCCTAACTTGCTAGCAGTAATATAGTGAGTCTTCTAATGAACATCTGGATCATGGGCAGATTTTGTTTCTGCAGGGAACCATACAAGCAATATGAATTTAAGACCATTTTGACAGAACAGAAACCCCAAATTGTAAGTACAATACCAGACACCACTTCAGAAAGAATTGAATAAGACATTGGGCTAGAAATCAAATGTCACCATATGGATGCCTTTTCCGCTGGCCAATTTTCATTTATTTTCATAGCTTGCTAGTTCCTCTCTTAAGAGTCTCCAGTCATCTAGTTTAAAATAAATCTACTGCCCATGAATCTGACTTCTGCTATACAGTTAACAAACATGAAAAACAGGAGTAGCCCTTTGTACTATTTTATTCTTTTGAAACCAAGGTTTGAAATCAACTAATTAGGAAAAAACCTGTGGGAAAATATATATAAAGTGGAGAGGCTGACAAGTAACAATACTAGCAAAGAGCAAGCAGCACTGTGATAATGAGGAAGCTGTGAAACCTCTTCTGTTTCAGAGACTGCTCCTGCAGGATCACTCTTTACCTTGCAGAATTGAGCAATCTGTTAGAAATGAGGTTTCACAATGGGAAAGTCTTTTTGAAAAGTGATAAACAAACCCTAATCTACTGGCAGGTGGAAAATGCTTTCTCAAACTGCATAAAGCATGCCATTAACACTATAGGCAGGATAGCCTACAAATATTCTGTATTACTGGACTATTTATATGGGTGACCTATTACTAAGGAAGTGTGGGATTCCATAAATAGGGGTTGATAGTTGCACAATGGAAGAAAGGGTGCTTAGAATGTTATGTTCCTGAGTTGATTCCAAGATGCACAATCCTAATCCCCTGGCCCTGATTTTTACACTTTCATTTTCTCTTAGTGTGTTTTTCCCCCCAGCTATGCAAAAAATAAAAAATACAAAACAATAACAACAAACAATGCTAGTAGATGTGATCCACTGAAAGCTTGTGTAAAAATTAATTACTTTAAATCCTAAGGGGGTTCCTGGTCCCCTTTGTAGGCTAGGGGCCTCTGAAGGAAGCATGTGATCAAAGTCAATTTACAAAGAGCCAGTTTAAAGCAAGTGAAGTGGGTTGAGTTGTGCCTCGCTGCCTTAGGGAGCAGCCTGCTTTTTCTCTCTATCTCTCTTTGTTTCATCTATGTTAAGGTTCTGCATTTTATATAATAAACTAGTGTTATATTGCAACCATAAAGAGTATTTCATGTTTTTATCTAGAATCATAGAATGTCAGGGTTGGAAGGGACCTCAGGAGGTCATCTAGTCCAACCCCCTGCTCAAAGCAGGACCAAATCCCAACTAAATCATCCCAGACAGGGCTTTGTCAAGCCTGACCTTAAAAACCTCTAAGGAAGGAGATTCCACCACCTCCCTAGCTAACCCATTCCAGTGCTTCACCACCATCCTAGTGAAAAAGTTTTTTCTAATATCCAACCTAAACCTCCCCCACTGCAACTTGAGACCGCTACTCCTTATTCTGTCATCTGGTACCACTGAGAACAGTCTAGATCCATCCTCTTTGGAACCCCCTTTCAGGTAGTTGAAAGCAGCTATCAAATCCCCCCCCCTCATTCTTCTCTTCTGCAGACTAAACAATCCCAGTTCCCTCAGCCTCTCCTCATAAGTCATGTGCTCCAGCCCCCTAATAATTTTTGTTGCCCTCCACTGGACTCTTTCTAATTTTTCCACATCCTTCTTGTAGTGTGGGGCCCAAAACTGGACACAGTACTCCAAATGAGGCCTCACCAATGTCGAATAGAGGGGAACAATCACGTCCCTCGATCTGCTGGCAATGCCCCTACTTATACAGCCCAAAATGCCGTTAGCCTTCTTGGCAACAAGGGCACACTGTCGATTCATATCCAGCTTCTCGTCCACTGTAACCCCTAGGTCCTTTTCTGCAGAACTGCTGCCTAGCCCTTTGGTCCCTAGTCTGTAGCTGTGCATGGGATTCTTCCGTCCTAAGTGCAGGACTCTGCACTTGTCCTTGTTGAACCTCATCAGATTTCTTTTGGCCCAATCCTCTAATTTGTCTAAGTCCCTCTGTATCCTATCCCTACCCTCCAGCATATCTACCACTCCTCCCAGTTTAGCGTCATCTGCAAACTTGCTGAGAGTACAGTCCACGCCATCCTCCAGATCATTAATGAAGATATTGAACAAAACCGGCCCCGGGACCGACCCTTGGGGCACTCCACTTGATACCGGCTGCCAACTAGACATGGAGCCATTGATCACTACTCATTGAGCCTGATGATCTAGCCAGCTTTCTATCCACCTTATAGTCCAATATAGACGAGCTAACTTCACTGTATACTATGACCATAACAGTAGATTTATAACAAAGACAAAATTGCATATCTGGAATTCTATAGACTCTAATCATAATTTTAAAGATTCAGTATCATGAAACTTGCAGTTTACTGAAAACAAATAACTATCAGTAATATCAAGTCAAACAGCATCATATCACATACACCAACAACAGCCCTTATCACATTACTACTACTCCCCCGCCTCAAAAAGCCTGCATGAAAAGATGGGCCTTGCAGCATGTCCTCACAGTCCGCAAATCTGGGCTTTTTGGAACGAAGGTAAGAAATGAATGACAAAATTGAGGAGAGACTGCTGAGGTAACTCCAGCTTTAGCCTCTCCACAACTGTCGCAACAAAGAACAGAGGGAGTGGTGGTCTCTCATGTAGACAGGTCCTGCTGCACAAGCGTCCCTTGATTTTAGATGTCGCTCCAGGCAGAGTGCATTGCACTAGTCTAACCTTGAGGTGACAAAAACATGGATTTTAGTAGCAAAGAAAGAAATAGTCACAATCTCAGGGCAGACATAGATGGGGGGAAAAGCTTTCCTTGCCACTGCCGCTATGTCCTCACACAAAAGCAGCTGTAGATCCAGTGATACCCCTAGATTACAAATTTTAATTATAAATGGTGAACAAGCACCATCAACTAAAGGATTAGATAAAATGTAAATGCTGGCAGAGTCATCCTTCAGCCTGCCAAAGTGGATTAATTGATTTCTGTGATGAGGGTTATTTTAAACAAGACCTCTAAAACTTTGGACATTAAAACCCTTATGGTATAGAATACACCTCTACCCCGATATAACGCTGTCCTCGGGAGCCAAAAAATCTGACTGTGTTATAAGTGAAACCGCATTATATCGAACTTGCTTTGATCCGCTGGAGTGCGCAGCCCCACCCCCCCGGAGCACTGCTTTACCGCGTTATATGCGAATTCGTGTTATATCGGGTCGTGTTATATCGGGGTAGAGGTGTATTTTGTAGGAGTAGGAGACCAAAATTCCCTCTTCTCTGTTTGTTGGGCACTACCTGCTATTGTCCATCTCAGAGGTGGCTGTAGCTCAGTGATGTGAGCTCTGTATGTATATAGTTTAGAACAGAGGCACAATTTCAGCTCTGTGCAGATTGATTAACTACTTCTGAATATTGTCTATGCCTATGAATTATTGAAGGATTCTATCTTCATTGCAAACCTACTCTCAAGAGAATTGTAACACCACCAGTGTAGTGTAAACAACTGAATTGTTGGCTGAGTGACAAATACCCTGATGCCTTTCATGCATGATTTTGCACTGCCTCTTTCAGTTTCTACCCAGAATGGCCTCTCATCCCTCATCAAACAGACCTCCCTGCTAGGGAAAACATGAAACCAACTTAAACAAATGTAGGAGGAAAATAAGTCAACTTCTTATCTCGACTGATTTTCTCAAATCTCCTTGTAAACTATAGTTAGTTGTAGCCAGTAATCTTATTTTTCCTAAGGAAATTTGTAATATTCATTAATGTATAAAACACACACTGGCTGAGGATAAATTGTGATCTGTGTTGCATGGGTATGACAGAAAGGAAAAAGGTTGCAAGGAGTCTCATTGTCCTGTAGCATACCAGCAAGAGAACTTCAACACTTAGAATGCCTAAGAATCCACAGGAAAAGAAATTACACTCCTGTGGTCATAAATATTGGACTATGGGAAAAATATGGTAGCCTGTTTGTAAAGTCAGGTATATGAAAAAGAATGTGTTCTTGTGTATGAGCACATCATTCCACAAACACCTATAATTAAGGCTGTGAGTCTGTCGTGGAGGTCACGGAAGTCATGGATTCTATGACTTTCTGTGACTTCTGCAGTGGTTGGTGCTCGAGCCGGGCAGCCCCTGGGCCAGCACCAGCAGTTTGGGTGTGTGGGAGGGGGCTAGGGGCAAGGGTTTGGGGGGTGCTTACCTGGGGTTGGGGGCCCCCTGCAGCTCCTAGGTGGCGGAGGGGCGGGGGGGGGGGATCTCCGCACCGTGTGCTGCCTGTGCCTGCAGGCCCTGCTTCTGCAGCTCCCATTGTCTGCAGTTCCCAGCCAATGGGAGCTGCGGTAGCCGGTACTTGTGGCGGGAGCAGCGGACGAGCCCCTGCCCTGACCCCTGCCTAGGAGCTGCAGGGACGTGGAGCTGGGTAGGGAGCCCTGCCAACCCTCCTTCCCCCAGCACCAGCGGGGGTCCCGTGTCACCTCCCCTAGCACCCGTGGCGCCCCCGGATGCCCCCCCCAAGCACCTCCTCACTCAAGTTTTAGTCATGGTAGGTATTTTTAGTAAAAGTCATGGACAAGTCATGGGCCCATGAATTTTTGTTTACATCCCATGACCTGTCCATGACTTTTACTAAAAATATCCATGACTAAAACATAGCCTTACTTATATTGGCATATCCTCTTACTGCTGGATTTGGTGAATTAATAAATAAGAATCAAAATATAATCAACCTATATTTAAAGCGTCATCCTATATTTTTGCATCTTCTGGTTTCTCAGCTGTCTCCTTGGAGAAGATGGAAGTGAATTTGAGATTTTTTGGGTTTGTGCTTGTATGTGTAGCATTGTGCACTTGCATTCAAGCTTGTAAGCAGAGCTGAAGTGTTAGTAAGGAATCACTGTACCTTCTTCTTATTGATTTACACTCCTCCTAACTGTCAGGAGAACAGATGCCTCATCTGGCTAGTGTCTGATGGATTTGGGAAACAGATACAATTGTAAAGTAAGAAATTACATCCACTGCATCTCCTGCCAACGATGGCTTAAGGCAAACATATTGGCCAATCAAGACCTCATGTTTCAAAGAGGAATTCAAACATTTGGAAAGGGATCTTCAAAATCACTTCAAAAAATGTCCCTAGCAGCCTCCCTCACCTCCAACCTCCAGAGATTTCTAGCAGTACCTGCTTCATGTTGATTTTACTCCAGCAGCATATCTTCCCTATTAGTGAATGGTTTGGAGGCCCTGTTTTTTTAATCAATCTCTACTATTGTTTAGTTTTAACCACTCTAACCTCTCGAGATTTTTCAAGTGTTCCTTCTCCAAGTGGCATAGAAGCCACAGGGAATGAGTAAAAATCCTGCATATAAGTTGGTACTATTTACAGAAACCAACCATGATTCTGAAATGCTATTTTTTTCCAGTCAGAATAATGCAGTATTTCTGGACTACTGTTGCCTATTATTTCATCTGTATAAATGATGTTATTTAACTAAATAGGTCCTAGTCCAAATTCAGTGCTGACTTCCACCCTGTGCAAACTCATTCAGAGTGGTTGCATGGGATGTACATCAATGGAGAATTTGCTCTGTAACTCAGATCCACAGCATTTTTAAGAATGACATTTTATAGTTCAGATTCTGCTCTCAGTTATATTGGTGTAAACCTGAAGTAACTCCATTGGGTTCATTGGAGACAGCCCAGATTTAGATTTGTATTCAGCGCAGAACTTGACTTTCTGTCACCTGATCTAGGGTGTTCTAGGAAGTGATCATCAGTCAACACCTCTTAGTGTGTTCAGGAAGGATGCAATTTCTCTGATCTCATTCCATGGAAAACAGCTGCTATCATTACTTGTGCAGTAGAGCACAGGATTTTGAAAAGTTCAGAGTCATACATCTCGTCTATGTGTCTAAGGAATTTGTAGGAAATGACTGTCAATAGGCCCTTCCCATCAGAATGAAATGTTCTTGAGCTGTTGTGCAGAGGTAGCTCTAATAGGATTTCAAAAGTGGGAAGTAGGAAGGATAGACAAAGGCTACTTCCAATCCTCTCCTAAAGCAACCATTATGAAAGAGAGCTTGCGGGGGAATTTCCCACAGATTTTGTTTTAGACAATTTAATGTTTAAAATGTTTTTCAAATAGCAGCAAAATATCTGTGCTATTTCAGGGCTTACTCAAAATCCAAGATGCAACATCTCAAAACTGGTTAGTGGCTCAGCTCTAGTACAACTCTGCCTCTCACTTCATTAGCACAAAATACAACCAACCTGTCAATGGCACCTTCCAGCTTCAGTGATGGCTTTCGCTTTCTTTACAAAAACAGAAGTAAAAAAAGGTGACTCTCTCCTCCCTTATTGCCATTTTACATTTGAATTACAACTGAATCCATTGATCATAATGACATCTTCCGGCAGCTGTGACACTCTGAATGTGCACTCTGAATATGTTTCCCAGACCTGAAGAAGAGCTCTGTGTAAACTCAAAAGCTTGTCTCTCTCACCAACAGAAGCTGGTCCAACAAAAGATATGACCTCACCCACCATGTCTCTCTAATATCCTGGGACCAACATGGCTACAACAACATTGCATACAAGCTTTTCTCTCCTCCTTCTGCCATTACACTGCTAGTACATGCCTTTTCACTTCTGCCATAGATCATTTGATTCTTGATTGTTTGACTTTATTTAGATGTTTAATTTTTTTTCAGTCAAAATATCTAAATCAAAATGCTACAGTCCAATCAAAATGCACGATCATATAGTTCATACCCTTCAATTAGGTATTTTTAATCCACCATACAAGATCCTTCACTAACTAATTATAATCCATTGTATCTAGAGCAGTGGTCTCCAAAGTGGGGTGCGCGCAAGGGGATCCTTGGGGGTGCGCGGCAGAAGGAGCACATTTTTTATTTTTATTTTCCTTCATCCAAGCGGCTTTTTTTTTTTTTTTTTTTTTTTTTTTTTTTGGTTTCGGCAAAAGTGGTAGAGCCAGCATTGCAGGGGGTGCGTGCTCAAAATTTTTTTACTGATAGGGGTGCGCGATCAAAAAAGTTTGGAGACCACTGATCTAGAGGATCTCTTCCTCCAATTACCATATATGGGTCAGATTTAGAAACTCATACACAGAAACATTGGCCAGCACTTCTCTGTGTACCTTGTTTGCATGCACAACTCAGAATTTGCACAAATACATATCTATATTCATGTACAAATCCCAATTTGCACATACAGATTTGAAAATCCAGGTCTATACTTCGAGGGTGCAAAACTGTCCCACTCCAAAAAACAAACTGGAGATGGCAAGTAAATGTCAGAGACCTTGTTAACTTTGACCCAAGACTTCGCAATAGATTTGCCTATGACATTACAACAACCATGTGCCCTCTGCCTCTATGTTTCCATGCAAGCTAAAGTCTGAACTATTTATCCCAAACATTTTATTTGACATAAATGAGCTCTATAATTAATTGATTTTACTTTTTGCACAGTGATTAAAACATCATTTGAAGCACTCTGTAAATGCAATCTGAATATGTACAGCACCTTAAATAAATTTTCAGTAAATGGACAGGAAAACACAAGAGGAAAACCAAGTATTCAGCTGTTAACAGGGCATCAGGAGAATATGCACTTCACTACTTGCCAAGAATTACATCTGTTGACATTAAACTTTTATTTTAAAAGATAAAAGCAAAATTTTGTAACACATCCTCCACTTGATGGAATGCCAGACCTGCTCACATGTGTGTGTGATTGTGTTACCTTCTTGTAGATGGTACACGGATGATATAAAACTTAGTACTACAAAAGCTGGTGGTGTTTCTCCTTTAGCTCAAGGAGTAGAAGCCTGCTTTGTTTATTTTATTTTATTTTTGGTCAGAGATGATACCCTACCGTGTAGGCAATAGCTCAAGTCTTGTGTAGTCAGGGAATTGTCAGCAACACTGATCCAATTCTGAAGAACTATACATATATGAATGCAAACAGGCATAAAACTTGTTAGCTTTTTGTTTTGTTTTGTTTTGTTGTGTGACTTGTGTTTATAGGGAACCATGTTAAAAATCATATGAGATGTAATAAGAACATGAAACAAATGAACAAGAACAAAACATCCTGTAACAGACTAAAAAATGGCAGAGAGCCCCGAACAGAGGGAGTGTGGTAGGGGAGGAGTCCCAGACAGCTAGGCACCATGCGAGAAGGAGACTCTTATTTTATATATTTATGTAGCACCAATGTATTATATATTCATAGGTGCTGGAACTAGGGGTGTGGGGGTGCTGCAGCCCCCTAACTTGAAGTGGTTTCCATCATGTACAGGGTTTACAGTTTGGTTCAATGGCTCTCAGCACCCCCACTATAAAAATTGTTCCAGCGCCCCTTATATATTTAGGCAGCACCAATCACTGTAGTATCCAGGACTTCCTTTTACAGTAGTTCATGGTAGAGGTTCTAGAGAGCAAGGTCTTTTGTGCTACTTTTTCTCTCTTGAGTCCTCTCCAAGGACTCAAGATATAGGAATATAATGTTTTGCTCTTTACACAAGTTCCGCGGTCATTCCCAGTGTGGGAAGTCAGGGGGCTGCAGCACCCCTACACCCCTAGTTCCAGCACCTATGAATATATAATACATTGGTGCTACATAACTATATAAAATAAGAGTCCCCTTCTCGCATGGTGCCTGCCTGTCTGGGACTCCACCCCTACCACACTCCCTCTGTTCGGGGCTCTCTGTCCCTTGTCCACACCCGCCATTCCCCTAACCATTTCCCACTTCCCCTGTCTGTGATCCCCCCTCCCCTATGCATGTTCCCCGCTTTCTCTATTGGTGATCCCCCTCCCCATGCATGCTCCCCCTTCCCACTCTGTGATCCTCATTCCCAATAATGCCCTCCATTCTGTGACACCCTCCCCTAGCCAAGCCCCACCTCTCCCCTCTGTGATCCCCCACCCCTATGCATGCTCCCCATATTTGTTATTCCCCGCTCCCATATGTATCCGCCCCCTTTCCCTGTCTGTGATTCCCCACCCTTATGCACACTCCTCCTCCTCACTCTCCCCATATGCTCCATCCTCCACGTTTGTTGTTATTTCTATGCCCCCAACCCTTCCCTCATACTCAATACGCCACCCTTATTTCTCTGCTGCTACTGCTGCTGGCAGTGGTGCTCTGTTCAGAGCTGGGAGCCCAACCAGCAGCCGCCACTCTCTCTGCTCTGTCTTCAGAGCTGGGCGCCTGGAGAGCATCAGCTGCTGGACAGACGCCCAGCTCTGAAGTCAGTGCCGCAACCAGCAGCAGCGGAGAAGTAAGTGTGACAATGTCATACCATGCCACCCTTACAGTACTTCTGTGTAACAGTTGGTCTTTGCGCAGGAAGGGGTAGCTACGGGGGGAGGGCCTAATGCACATTTTGGGGTGGCTATAGCCCTGCAAGCCCCCACTAGCACTGTTCCTGATTGGGCAAGTCAATTCACATCTGTTGCACATCCTTTGTCTCTCTTGCCTAATTCAACTGCAAGCTCTTTGAGGGGGCAGGGACTCTTTTATTTGGTGTTTGTACAATGCCAGGCACAACTGGGCTTTAACCTTATTTGGGGTTTCCAGGTGCTACTGTAATACATATTAAAACAGAACAATGCTAGCCAACACACAGCAGGTTCAATCAGTGTTGTATATGTTAGTTTAGAAAGAATAGTGTTATAAAAATAAAATATTGCATTAAAAGCTATGGGCAGCTAAGATTTCACAATTACCAGCACATACCGTGGCAGCACAGCCACTTGGAACGTCATAGCAATATGATTAATCTCCAAACTCCAAAAACACAGCCCCCTATCACTTGAGTTAAAGTGACAGTTGAGCTGTCCTGATTCCATCTAGTAAAGGACACTGGTTTGTTACAATGTCTTGATAAACCATTTATTCTTATGTCAGCTTTTCAGTGCACCAGAAACAGTGCAAGAGGTGCAAAAGGTCTTTTTTTACATTGCCTTTAATCTAAAAAAAAAAGTGATGTTTAATTTTGCAAAGAAATAAAGACATTTCATACCATGGTGCATCAGCCATAGTGTAACATTTGAAAAGGAAAGCTCAGCAATAATTAAAAAAAAAAAAAAGAATCAGAATTCAGGCACCTGTAGTGTTACAAAGGAGTAACATTCACATTACTGTAAACATAGCAAGAAAAACAAAAGTGCTGTGAAGAATTAAATGGATTTGTCACTGAAAACTTAAAAGGGAGAGAAACTCCTTCACACACTATTGTATGTGTGTTACAAATCAGTATTTATCTTTTACACAATCAGCTCTGATACCCTATGTAAAATAGTCAGAAAAACATGAAAGAATAGCAAAACTATCAAGTTTACATATTTTTGTGCTTATTTATTGATTTACAAGAAATAGATCCATTTTAAATCATCACCATTGATTAAATAAAAACCTATACTCAGTATGTTGACTATACCCAGATTTCCTCTCATGCTGTCAGGTATATTTTTATAATAAATGTTTTTAAAATACTGATTAGTGTCATTTATACTAAGTTAGATTTGTCATCTGCCTGATTAGTTGCAGGGTCACAGAAGCAGAGTTTTTAAAAAAACCTTCTGATTATTGTAAACTGCCCTGAAGGAGAGTTTCTCTTCATTGCTCTGTGCTTTGGATTCAATAATATTTATTTTAAGCAATTTGACAGGAATAGTGTAAGTGATGTAGCACCAAGTTGAATGCTGGAATGTTTCTGATATTCTTGTCCTTCTCCACTAGCTTTATACCTGCCATTCATTTTAAATTATTATTGCTTTCTAACCCTACTCTACACTTGACATCTATTGCCTCCAGTCTCACTTATTTGGTAGGGAGTGGAGAAGAGAGACTCCATCACTGGAAATAAATTTTAAACTTGAGTTTGTATGTCAAATCCTCTCCTTCTGGAGATATGCGCAAAGGTGCAAAGGGAGAAGATTCAAAGGGGGAGCAGGGCTCTCCCACCTCTCCTAAATGCACAGTGAGGGGGTACCCCCTCCTGTTTCAGTGTACCAGTGAACAGGGGAGCATGATGCGTGAAGCTTCTGATGTTTGTGTCAGCCTCTATCTACAACACATTACAGTACAGTTATAAATGTGCTAAGAGACCCATTTACAACAGTCACTCCTGACCCACGAACACCACCCTACCAAGACTTTAGGTGGGTTAATGAAGCACAGCAGAAGCCAAAATGGAATGAATATTGTACTTGAGTCAGGAGACAACTGTGTTGGAAACAGTTTTATTCGTATTGTAGATGGGACCTTAAAACACAGGTCCAGTCATGGGGTGAAGGTGATATTGACAACCCCCCCCCCCGTTTATTCTTTTTATGATCTCAAACAGTATTCTTGTAGGTCTGAAACCTTTCCACCAGTCTCACCGCAGCTTAAGGTGGCTGCACACTGCCTCGGTCTCTCTCCTTCGGGGGGAATTTGGGACTCGGGGAGGGTGATTTTGCTTATATTTGACAGTTCCCTTCTGGGGGCGGGGTGGGGGGAGAGATTTTCGCACGTGTTGGACACAGTCACAGGTGAATGGTGTGTTTGTAGTGGGGGTGATTTTGCTGTCTGACAGTCTTTCCCCTTCTCTGCAGATTTGAAGGGAGGGACGTTGGTTCATCAGGAAGTTGCGATCTAGTCACCTATAGAGCTGGTCCTGAGAGATGCCAGCACAGAAACCATTGGGGCCATTTTAGCCCTGCAGCTGGCTCCCTCTAGCTTTCCGTTACTGAAACTGCTTATACATGTCTGGCCACCAAGTAGGAATGGTATTTCACTCAGCCCTCCCGCAACAGCGTCTCCCCGGTCTAGGGGCGGGACACTGCTGCGGGTCAGGGAACAGCGGGGACGGGATTGTGTGTTACAGTCACTCTCGCCCCTGGCGAGGGGGCGCGGGGAGGCAAGAGACAGCGCGGCTCAGGTGCCCCACTCTCTCGCTGCCTTTCCCGCCGAAACAGCAACCCTCCCCCGTTTGTGTCGTCACACCGGCCGCAAATTAGGAGTAGACGTAAGGGCACAGCGAGGGCAACGGTAACAGCGAAGGTTACTGGGCATGCTCAGTTCGGGTGAGCATGCTCAGTGCACCCAAAGTAGGGAAGTGGGAGAGGGCGCTGTTTGTGTCGTCACAGGCCCGCCCTGCACGTCACCGGCAAGATGGCGGCGCCCTGCGAGGCGGAGGAGCCCCCTGCCCCAACTCGGAGGTAACGGTCGCTGCCCCGCTCCAGTGATACCGGGGAGAGACCCCCTGCCCTCCCGCCGCTAATGTCTGGGGGCACCCCTGCGTCCCCCCAGTGATAACGGGAGCTAGATTTAGGGGCACCCTGCAGCAAGGGGCGGGAGGCACCGTCTCTCCTAACCCCGTGTCTGCGCTCTAGAGCTGGGGCTCCCCGCGCCGGGCATTTCCCGGGGGAGGGGGAGAAACAGCAACATTTCAATTCACCTGGGTTCTACACGGTTTGTTTTGTGTTAACCTGAACCATGGAGGTGAAACTCAGCCAAACCCCTCCCCTTGTAACAAGGAGAGAGGGGTTACAGTGTCTCCCACCCCCAGGAGGGGGGTAAGCGGTTTGGGCCCCACTTCATTCCAAAGTTTTGCAAACTGAATCCACTTTGTTTGAAAACCTAGACCCAGGCAGGTTTCACCTCCCTTTGGATTTTGTTGCTAATGATCAACACACTCTAGTGTTTTTCTGGATCAGCAAAAACAATGAGGAGTCCTTGTGGCACCTTATAGACAAACAAATGTATTTGGGCATAAGCTTTTGTGGGCTAGAACCCACTTCATCAGATGCATGCATGGATACCTGCTACTGTATTTTCCACTCCATGCGTCTGATGAAGTGGGTTCTAGCCCACGAAAGCTTATGCCCAAATACATTTGTTTGTCTATAAGGTGCCACAAGGACTCCTCGTTGTTTTTACACTCTAGTCTTGGTGCTGTAATAAGCCATGAGGTGGAATGAAGTGTAGAGGATCTCTTGACTTCTGTAGTCAGCTGTTTACACTATTAACTCCTTCTCAGTCTAAGGTAATAGTCACAGACATACACAGTACACATTTTTATTTATGATAGACCCAGTTCACAGATAGTTTGCAGTCCTTTTGCACCAGCTATGCTTGAACAATGGCATGCAGATCATCATTATTTATATTACCAGGTCACCTAGGCACCCAAGTCATGGAGTAGAACCCTGTTGTGCTAGGCTCTGGTACAAACACAGAGCAGAAAGACAGTCCCTGCTCCAAAGAGCTTACAATCTAAGGGCACGTCTTCACTGGCAATGTTAAAGCGCTGCCACGGCAGAGCCTTAATGTGGCTTGTGTAGTCACAGCACAGCGCTGGGAGAGAACTCTTAAAAAACCCACCTCCACGAGGGACGCGGCTCCCAGCACTGGTGCGCTGTCTATACTGGCACGTTACAGCGCTGAAACTTGCAGTGTACGGGGTGTGTTTTTTCACACCCCAGGGCAAGAAAGTTGCAGCACTGTAAAGTGTCAGTGTAGACAAGCCCTAAGCAACAGTATGGTTCCACCAGCAAAAGGGGCTTTCTAGGATGCTCTTGCTTCGCATCTATTTCCTGGCTTCTACAGGGGCCTTGGGAAACCGTGTGCAAGCTAGTAGGCTGAGCTATCCTCCTTCCAAGAGCCCAAGAATTGAGAAAGCATAAGTTGTCCCAACCTTTCTCCCTGGGCCAGGTTGTGCAAGAGCACGGGTTAATTTAGCTTATGGTGCCTATAATAGGATAAGTGCTTTACAAGTCAAGGTCCCTGTTTCCAGGAGTTTAGAATATAAACATCAGTAGAAAAAAGATAAAAATGGCATTCAGCAAAAACAAGTGACTGAGCAAGTAACTATATTCAGCATTTGTCTTGTAGCTCTATGTTAAACTTTGTCTTCTCTCTTTCCATCATGTTAAAGGGATGATAAGGAGTTTGGGAAGAGAGAACAAGATGTACTCAGATAATACAGTGATGAGAAGCAGTATATAACCCTCAGATAGAAGGATAAGAGCCTTGTGGGAGAAATGAGTTTTAAGGAAAGATTTGAAAGGCACATTTTGGACCATAGTGAAAATATGCCGCTTTCTTCAGTAACAATCTACTATGGGATTGATTGCCTGAGTAATTTTCATGGTGAGTTTTCTATCTAGGTTCTTATCTTGATATCTGACACCTTGTCTGCACTGGAGTTTGCCTTTGTTACAGCCATTGATGGCCAGTCATGGGTGTAGCTACACTAGTGCAAAAGTTATGTCTACACTACAGAAGAAGTTTTGCTGCCAATGTATGTCAGGGCCAGGGAATGGTTAGCTTGGCCTAGCATCAGGCACAGGCCAAGGGAGCCAGATACCAGGAATCAGGTTGGGCTGGAACACCCAGATATCAGAATCAAGAAAAACCAGAGGGCAGAAACCAGGAGATACTTACCAACAGTCAGGCCAAATCAGGATACCAGGTCAGGATCAGAAGGCTGGAACAGGTAAACACTAAACCAGCAGTCCTGGATAGGGTAAAGCTCACTTGGTCAAACAACTTCCTGTTTCCTTCCCTGACTTACATAGGGACTGTGGCCCAGTCAGGAGCTTTGGAGGTCTCCAAATCAGAATGTAGGAGCAGGGTTTGTGCTTCACTTGTGCTTCATGGACCCTGGTCCCAGGTGCTGTCTCTAAGCTGCTAGGTGGAGGATTGGAGTAGGATGAGTCCCAAGATACTGAGAGACCCAGGTTTGAGATCCATGGGGCCAGACGTAGGAATGCCACGTCCCTGAACTACATTACCTGTGTTGACAGAAGCACTCTTCTGTTGACATAGCTGCATCTCCACTGAGGATTTTGTCAGCATAGCTATGTTGGTCAGGGGTGTTTTTTCATACCCCTGACCAATGGAGCTAAGCTAATAGTACTTTTAAGTGTAGGCGAAGCCCTGGTGTAGATAGACAAAGGTGGTATAAAGCAACTGTTTTCCCCCAGCTTAAAGGAGAGGTAAGCTGCACTGGTACAAATAGGTATCAGTGCAGCTGGTAGTTTTGCTAGTCTACAGCAGCGTTTCTCAAATGCGGCCACTGTGGCCACATGCAACCTCCAAGGGCTTTTTGTACAGCCACAGCTTCCTGGCAGGGGCAAAAGCAGGGGCCCTCCCCCAGAGCTGCCAGCAGGGGTTCGGCCCTATCTCCCTCTGGAGCCACAAATGAAGGCAAGCGGTGGGGCTTGGGGTTCAGACCTGGGGTGGCGGGTAGCAGGCTCCAGCTGTGTGGCAGCGGGCTCCATCCCCAGGGCTTTGAGCCCTGACCCCGGCCCTGGCCCCAGGCTCACCCCCCCCACACCCCATCCGCTGCGTCCTCTGGCCCCAGGCTCTGGCAGTGCGGGAGTGGGCTCTGATTTCCAGCCGCAGGGTTTCGGACTCCAGCCATCATACCACGCGATCCAGCCCTGCCCCCCAGCCGTGCGGCAGTGACTGCCAGCCCCAAGCTCACCCTCCCCCCCATATCACTCCTGGCCCCCACTGCATCCTCCGGCCCCAGTCCCTGGCTGCACAGCTGCAGGGCTCCAGTCCCTGGACTCATCCCCCCCATCATCTCTGGCCCCCCGCTGCCTCCCTACTCACCTCGCCATCCAGGGCTTAATTTGTCCCCCAGATTGCCAGGACTAAGTAAGTCTGTTGTGAAAACTGTTATTCATAGGTTTGTTAATATCACTTTTCAC
>NW_020664373.1:8457996-8481739 GCF_002925995.2 Terrapene triunguis
GGCCCGGCCCCCGGCCCAGCGGCGCTGGATTTTCCCGGACATGTTCGGCTTTTTGGGATTTCCCCCCGGACGGGGATTTGAATCCCAAAAATCCGGACATATCCGGGAAAATCCGGACGTATGGTAACCCTAGTTTTGTGCTTCCCAGAAAATTCTGAATAGTAGCAGTGAAGACTGACATGACACTGACTACTGCACACATTGCTGCAGCAGAGGCATTGGAGCTGTTTGCCTGCAGACCTAAGAAGGCAGTATTATATCAGTTTACACTCTGTTCAGGATTGGAAGGTAACCTTCATAATCATAAGTGCTAGAAGCTACCCGCTCACCATTTAAGGTGTGGCTCATTCAGGTTGGAGTACTCCTCCAGGCCTAAATGTTCTCAGTCCATTAGATCATGCTGCCTCTTGTCTAACAAAAGTTGACATTAAAATGCTGTGCATACAGCCTGACTTTCTTTGCTCCAAATTTACCATTGTTTTCCCTGACCTGAAAATAGAATTATAAGTACTTGAATAAATGGATTGAAATGTTGTCTAGTTTCACTGTAGCTTCTGTAATGATTACTACGTTTTTTTCCTGAAAGACTGTTTGTTTGTTGGTGTTTTTAACTATACTTAAAATTTCAAAACAGACAATCAACAGCAAACAGTGGATTCTGCTACTTTTCTTCTTTTACATGCAGCAGAATAATGTCAGTATTACAAAATTATGCTGAATTAAGCCATGCATCCTCTGCACACTTTAGGGACTATGATTTTGTTTGGCTCATCTGTTGCTTGGGCTTTTAAAAAACTGACCGTTTAAGGTAGAGACCCACCAAAGGAAAAAAGCAGTAATATTGTGTGCTGGTACAGTTATAATAATCCAGAGTGAGTACACTCTATGTCATGGAATGCACCCATAGTAAATACAGTGTACACTTAAGGGGGGGAAAAAAATCAAGATGTCTTGGGTTAATTGTACTACAGCCCCCTCTGGTGGTAAAAAAAAATTAAATCCTGCATTTTAAAATTGCTGATCGCATTCTGTAAAGCAGTGGTTCTCAACCAGAGGTATGCGTACCACAGGGGGCATGCAGAGGTCTTTCAGGAAGTACATCAACTCATCTAGATATTTGCCTAGTTTTACAACAGGCTATGTAAAAAGCACTAGCAAAGTCAGTACAAACTAAAATTTCATACAGACAATGACTTGTTTATACTGCTCTTTATACTATACACTGAAATGTAAGTACAATATTTATATTCCAATTGATTTATTTTATAATTATATGGTAAAAATGAGAAAGTAAGCAGTTTTTCAGTAATAGTCTGCTGTGACACTTTTATATTTTTATGTCTGATTTTGTAAGCAAGTAGTTTGTAAGTGAAGTGAAACATGGGGTACTCAAGACAAATCAGACTCTTGGTCGACAGCGCAGCGTGGCTGCCAATAAAGCAGGCTCCCTGCCTACCTCGGCCCCACGCCACTCCTGGAAAGCGCCAACGTGCCCCTGCAGTCCCTGGGCAGGGAGCGGGCGACGTATGGCTCCGCATGCTGCCCCTCTCTGCAAGCACCATCCCCGCAGCTGCCATTGGCCACAGCTTCCCATTCCCGGTCAATAGGAGCTGTGGGGGTGGTGCTTACAGGCAGGAGCAGCGTGTGGAGGAAGACCCCTGCCCCCCCACCCACGGGGCTGTGCTGGCCACTTCCAGGAGCGGCGTAGGGCCAGGACAGGCAGGGAGCCTGTCTTAGCAGTAGCCCCACTGCACAGCTGGAGATCGCGATTGACTGGGAGATCCTCCAGGTTCGACCAGTTGATCGCGATCAACCGGTTGGTGACCACTGCCTTAGACTCTGGGTATTCCAAGATTGGAAGGTTCAGGGGCAGAATCCCCTGACTCTTCTTTTGAAGAACAACTCTACCTCCCACCCCTCCAAATACACAAAAATAACCTTTTTGGACAAAACCTCCAGTAACTTGTAGAGTTTTATAGCTACCATGAATGTGTCTTACATTGGTTAGCACACAGCTCTGTGTTTGCTATTGTGTGAGCTGGGACAAAGGATTTAACGTTATAACTCTCTTCTATCCACCCCAGAGTTTGAACTCCAGAGTCTTGGCTTGGTTTATAGAGCAGTAATTGTGCTAATGCCACTCATGTTCTTTTCACGTTGCCTTTTAATAAAACACTGGCTCAAAAATTAGAGTAAGATTTTTGTATTTTATATGTGTATATTACTTTTAATCCTGAAGGATCTTAAAGCCCGTCACAAACTAAATACATACATACAGCACTGCTGAAATGCTTCCAACTCTGGGACAGAGAGCAGCAGATATGCACATCTCTGCATGCTAATGGCTGGGAAGTGAATTTGGTCAAAATACTACAGTAAACCCCCACTGTTTTTAAAAGTGCTGTGGACCCCTAATGACTTTGAACGACAACACACCCATTTTTAAGTTTTTATATGAAAAAAATACACAATTCTTCTGGAACAGCTCAAGGTTTCATGGTCTTCATCATGCTTGATCTTTTGTTTGTGCTGGGATGGAAGATAGGGCATTTAGAAATATACCTACATCATAGACCACTCATTACCTCCTATGATCCAAGGTGGGGGTGCACTTCTTTTGAGTGGGAGATTGGTTTAGACATTCACTCTTGGAGGCCAGCATAACCACTGTTTCTAGAGGGCTCTGAGGGAGTATATTGCTACTTCATCAGCTAACTCTGTTAATGTGAGGATAGGACTTTATCCTGTCTTCTGTCCTAATTACTGATAAAATAGTCCCTAGGCTTTCTCTTCCCCATCTTCGTTCTCACAGGTCACCATGGTTTACAGATGACCTGTAACAACCAAAGTGAAAGCGAACTTTGGAATTCATTCCACCTTGTTGGCCTGAAACACCCAGTTTTGTTGACCTTCAGGACATGCTGTAGGGCCCCTCTCTTTTTTTGAGTGGAAGGGACACAATAAGGCTGATACTGTGCATGGTCGAGCATTTTGGGGTTATTGTTTTGATATCTCCCATTGATTTTCTGATTTTGGGGAGCTTTTGGTCTTTTAAAAATATTTTGTCATAAATGTCTATAGTGGTAGGATATTACTGTTTACTTGCAGATGTAATTTAAAACATTGTTTAATTCTGAGTGGTGAACATTTTAAAATTTACCAAAACTCAGTGTACAGCATGTTAAACCAAAAACAGTTGGCCTTTAACAACATTAGTTTAATTGGCAAACCAGACATAGTGGTATAAGAAATTAACAATCAAAATGACTAAAGGTGTCTTTGTGTGTGTGTGTGTGTGTGAGTGTGAGAGAGAGTGAGTGATATACACTGATTGTCCTTGTCATTTACACAAAGTGGCTGTTTTCATTTTAGGGATTTTTTGCTGGAATATATCTAGGGCCCTACCAAATTCACGGCCATGAAAAACGCATCACGGACTGTGAAATCTGGTCTTTTGTGTACTTTTACCCTATACTATACAGATTTTATGGAGGAGACCAGCGTTTCTCAAGCTGGGGGTCCTGACCCAAAAGAGGGTTGCGGGGGGGGAAGGGGAGGGTTGCAAGATTATTTTAGGAAGGTCGCAGTATTGCCACCCTTACTTCTGCGCTGCCTTCAGAGTTGGGTGGCCAGAGAGCGACGACTGTTGGCCAGGTGCACAGCTTTGAAGATGGTGCCCCGCCAGCAGCAGGACAGAAGTAAGGGTGGCAATACCATACCATGCCATCCTTTCTTCTGTGCTGCTGCTGGTGGCAGCTCTGCCTTCAGAGCTGGGCTCCCGGCCAGCAGCCACCGATCTCCGGCTGCCCAGTTCTGAAGTCAGCACCAGCAGCAGTGCAGAAGTAAGGGTAGCGGTACCACAACCCCCCTACAATAACCTTGCGACCCCCCCCTTCCCCCCCCACACCTCCTTTTTGGTTTAAGATCCCTACAATTACAACACCATGAAATTTCAGATTTAAATAGCTGAAATCATGAAATTTACAATTTTTAAAATTCTGTGACCCTGAAATTGACAAAAAAGGACCATGAATTTGGTAGGGCCCTAAATATATCTTAATTAGGGTGACCAGATGTCCCAATTTTATAGGGACAGTCCTGATTTTTGGGTCTTTTTCTTATATAGGCTTCTATTACCCCCCCCACACACCACCACCACCCAAGGTCCCGATTTTTCACATTTACTGTCTGGTCACCCTAATCTTTAATAACTTGATTAAGAGCCCAGATAAATTGTTTGCTGATGATGACAGAGCAACTTTAGACATTAATTCTTCTGGGGCCATGATAGGGTCTATTAACATCTTTGTGCACATATTTTGATAACTGCTGTAACTGTTGTGGTTTTTCTTATCTAGCTTTGGTGCATAGATCCTGTGTGAACTGCTCAGTTTGGAGTCTTTACTATTCATTGAATGCATACATCAACCTCTGAGGAAAGAATTCCTGTAAACACATCTATTTTGCTTTAAGTGTAAGTAGCCTATCTCTTGAGCTGTAAATTTTCTAAGATTATAATAAATGCTCATTTAGTTGTTCAACACACTTATTTTACTTGTAGTCCATATTTAATCTTTTGTTATGGCATATTAATTCATACATAGGCTGTATCTGTTGTTTAAATCGTGTGTGGTTTTAGTAATTTAGAGCCAAGTCCTGAAAAAGTTAATGCATGCTTGGGAGATTCAGAAAACTCATAAGTAACTTAACCACTGCATGTGTGTGTAAAAAAGGTATGGATATAGAATTTATGTGGCATGGAACAGTGCACACACATTTGTAACCATTGTAAAAGGGCTGGAAAAGATCTCGTTTGGAGGTGAGGGTATTAGCCAAACCAGTGCCTTATCCCGAAGTGCAGTATAATGCATACTGGATGAGCACATGACACCATAGGCGTGCGCAGCCCATTTCATTAGGGTGTGCACCCAGGGAGCCCTGCCCTAGTCCCGCCCCCATCCACTCCCTCCTACTTCCCGCCCCCTGACTTCCCCCCTCAGAACCCCCAACCCCCCTTGCTCCTTGACCCCTGAGTTGACTACCCCCTCCTGGGACCCCTGCCCCTAACTGCCCCCCAGGACTCCACCCCCTACCTAAGCCTCCCTGCTTCTTGTCCCCTGACTGCCCCCCTAGGACCCTACCCCCTACCTGTCCCCTGACTGCCCCGACCCTTATCTACACTCCCACCCCCAGACAGACCTCTGGGCTCCCACGCCTATCCAACTGCTCCCCACCCCCTGACAGGACCCCCTGAACTCCCAACCCATACAATCCCCCCCCCTTGCCTCCCCCAACCCCTCTCCACACCCCTGCCTCCTGACAGCGCCCCCCCAGAACTCCTGACTCATCCAACCCACCCCCAGTTCCTTGTCCCCTGACCACCCCCTCCAGAGGACCCCCCCACTAACTGCCCCCCCAGGACCCTCCTTGCTCTCTGTCCCCTGACTGCCCTGACTCCTATCCACCCCCCCGCCCCCTGAGAGACCCCGGGACTCCCATGCCCCATCCAACCCACCCTGTCCCCTGATTGCCCCCACCCCTTATCCAACCCCCCCTGGCCCCGGACCCCTTACCATGAGATGAGGCTCCTAGCCTCCCCTTGGAGCCAAACACTGCCCCGCGGGAGTGCACAGCCCCGGCCCCCAAAGCGTTGCGCGCACGGCGGCATGGTTCATGGGGAGGGGGGAGCGTGTCTGACTCCCCGCTGAGCCCCCAGCCCCCAGAGCGCTGCGCACGGCAGCACGGCTCCAGGGGAGGGGGGAGCGTGTCTGACTCCCTGCGCAGCCCCGGCCCCCAGAGCGCTGCCTCACCGCGGAGCCAAACGCTGCCCCACGGGAGCGCGCAGCCCCGGCCCCCAGAGCGCTGCGCGCGGTGGCAGGGCTCCGGGGGAAGGCGGGGGAGGGACCGGCGGCTTGCTGCGTTTGGCCAGGCGCTCCGGCCTGGGAGCGCGGACCCTGTGGCTTGCCGTGCTGGGAGAGTGGAGCCATTTGCCCACCCCTGCATTAGCGTGTGCCTGGGCACACCCAGCACACCCTGTGTGCACGCCTATGCATGACACTGTAGCTAATTTCACCCTGTGTCTCATGACCAACCATAACAACCAGCAGATTTTCTTCCTATTTCAACACCAACTACTTGATCTTTGGAAGACAGGAAACTAATCAAGGATTAGTTATACATCTGCTTTCTCATTGTGTAACTTTTAGTTAGGCAATCTAGTACTTGCTGGATTGGATCTGTATTTGTCGTTATTCAGGATGTAGGATATTTTTGGAAATGAATACTGTTATTTTTTCCATCCCTTTAGTTTTTCAGAATTAAACAAACCTTCTCATTGTACTAGACCAGGGGTTTGAAGCTCAATTTACCTTAGGGCCAGTGCCAGTCCTCAAATCCTCCCTGCGGACCAATAATGTCACTGAAGATGGTGTTCATACCACCTCCCAGCCTGTTTTCCACCCTTTTCTCTTGCTCTCTTGGCCTCATGCTGCCCTGGCTGACTCTGCCCAGCGACTAGTGATACTGCCTCCATGGCTGACTCTGCCTGGCAACTAATGATGCTGCCTCCATGGCTGACTCTGCCCAGCAACTAGTTATGGTACCTCTGTCCCTCTCCCCAAGCCAAGGGGAGCTGCAGGGGGCGGTGCCTGCAGCAGACAGCCGGCAGTTTGGCTGCATAGGTCTCTCCTCCGCAGCTCCGCCTGCAACAGCAGGAATAGGGAACCGCTTGCAGGGAGCTGAGCTGCCCGAGGTGATGACACGTTGCCGAGTGCAACCCCTGGGAGGGTCCCAGAAGCAGCAGGATGGAGCAACGTTGGGGGAAGGGGCATGTGAATCTCTCATGCACGCTCCTCTCCTGCCTCCCCCACCACCCTCAGCCAGCAGCCATGAGGGCCGGATGACAGAACTTTTTAAAAAGTTTCCACGGGCCGCAGTGGGGAGGTTCTCGGGCCACAGATGGCCTGCAGGCCGGGACTTTGAGACCCCTGTACTAGACTGTGTATATTTCTAAACTAAACAATGAGACTGAGGATGTTGTTATGCATACAATTCAACAGATGTAACTGAAAAATGTATCCTGTCAATCTCGCTTCTTTCTAAATATTTTAAAACTGTACTTAAGTAGCATTTTTCATTTTTAATACCAATCATCCAAGATTTACAAAGCTCTTTAAACCCATTCATGCTTGACATTTTGGAGGCAGGTTAGGATGCCAGTAGAGAGTGTCAATCAGCTTGGAAGAAGGTCAGGCTGGGCTGTGGTTCACACTTAGGGAAACATGGCAGACCCTGTAATAAATAATTGATATTAATTTCACTGTAGGCATTGATGTCTGCAAATTCAAAAAGATAACATTGCATTGCTTTCCATTCAGTTCACATTTGGAAGATTTACATTAAGTTCACATGCAGAAAGTGTATCTTTGCATCCATAATGTATTGAAACATTTAGTTTAGTGACATCTTAAATTCTGCAAAAATAGATAGCTTAGATAGCCCCCTTTCTTTCTTACATCGAGTTCCCTGTGGGTGATTGGACTTTTAAAACTGTATATTCAATACAGTAAACATCCCCCTTGTGCTGTCTCCTCTCTAACTTCTGTCTGTAACCACTCTTCTGTGGATGTATATTCTGGATGTGTACCAACAGTTTTCCCTGACTTTGAAAATTGTCATGAGTTAAGATCACAAGAGCCTTCAAAGTGGATTCAGCCTGTTATGCTGAGCAGATTTTCAAAGTGAAAACATGGGACTGGCAGTCTGAGAATGTTTATGGATTGTTTTTGGAGGCAGTCAGGGAGGTGTGAAGCAAGGGTTTTGGCAGCTGGGGGATAAAGGACAAAAAGTGCTGCCCACTCCACCTCTTCCTCATATTTTCTGTGCTCTTGTTTTCTATTCTTTTCTTTCCTCATTTTTCCTGTGGTCATTTCGCCTCTTTTTCAGCATCCTTCAGTTTTCTCCCCTTTTAACCTTCCCCTCACTCTCTCTACCATAATTATTCATTTTAGTAGTAGTATTTGAAATACTGTAGCACCTAGGAGCCTTAGTCATGGACTAGGACCGCATTGTGTTAGGTGCTGTGCAAAGACAGAACAAAAAATGGTCCCTGCCCCAAAGAGCTTACAATCTAAGTACAAGACAAGAGACAACAAATAGATACAGACAAACAGGGGAGGACAAGGAAGCAATGAGACAGTATTGGTCAGCATGTAGGCAGGTGTCTCAGCGCACCAGCAGCCCTATCTCCCTTTTATTCTTAGTCCTTTATTCTACCCCAGTTCCAGAGGCCCTACCTTAATCCTCTGCTCACCTGTGGTGCAAGGAAGCTGGTCAGACGCATGAATCATACTAGGCAAGCTTAGTAATTACCTGCATATGGCTGCGCAGATCATGTGATCTGCCTGTCAGCTCATCATTCACTGCACTGCCCAGACTTCTGCTTGGAACCTTCATGACTAAGGCAAAGCTGTGTGACACATGTGACAGGCCTGGTGATGCTGTATTCCTTAATATGTGAGCACTTAGCCAACCTGTTATCAGTCTCAACTTCTCAGCTGGCCGATGACTTCTTTAGCTGGTCAGAGTCAGAAAGGATATACAAAAACTGTGACAAAACACTATTACTGGTTTAAAAAAAAAATTGACTGGGACAAGCCCTGAAAACAGTGACACAGTCACACTGGTTTACAAGGCCAAGTATTCACTTCAGTGAACACTTCATCCAGTCTTAATTTATGCTTATCAAAGTGGAATAATGGAGAAAAGTATTAGGACTGCTGGTCTTTTGTACAAATTTGTATATTGTTTCTGTCCCGAGGGCTTTGATTTTTGTCATGGGCATAATGAGAAAGGCATAAGGAAAATCTAAAAACAGTCCAATCACAAGAATCGACATCCTGAATGCCCTTTACTTTTTCATTAGGCCATATAACTGTGCATATGCTGTGAAAACATTATTTGTATAGCACAGTCAGTGTCCCAGGTACTGTATGAAAAATACACAAAAAGGTCTTTGCCCTAAAGAGCTTGCAAAAAGAACAGATAACAGTTTCTAATATAAGAGTTGCTATTCTGAAACCTACTTTACCTTTGTAAAATAAAATATTTACTTGCTATGGGATGTAGAATGTTGGAACTAATAGGGGAAAGGGCAGAGGAGATGACCTCAGTGGGCGTTTACTGGTCTGGTCCCATTTCTCTTTATTAGCCTCCCAGGATTTAACGTAGCAGCTCCCAATTAAATTTGTTCATCTGTTTACTATTAACAGCTACCCAAAAAAAACCCAAATGTCAAAAATTATATATATATATAAATTAAAATTGTTGGATCCACAACAGCTGCCTGAAAAATCCATTCTGAATCATATACTGGATTAATTCATTTTCCCAGGGCAAATGTGATTTGGTCACACAGTGCACACATGTTAGCCACGTGATTTTATCTTTCTGCATAGTCAAGGCCTAAGAGAAGCTTAATATGAAGAAGCAATCAATGCGTATTTCAGTTTTCTGCCGCAAAACATTTTTAATATAAGCACTGCAAGCTAGTTTCATACAGGGAGAATGTGAATGCACAGGTTTCCTAAAGCCTTTGTACATTTTATGGTTTCTCCTGGATGTGCATATGTAATCCCCATTTATGTCAATAACATTTAGACATCCACTGACAGAAAAATGGGCTCCTGGGTTTTTTATTTTGTTTGGGGGGGGGGGCAGGGAGAGGGAAGTGAGATGCAGAACCTGATTTGTTATAATGTAATGGCAAACAGAAATGGGGAAATCATGGCTTTGTCATGGTAAACAAATGCAATAAACAAAAAGGCAACATTCTGGAACTATTTAATTAAGTGATTTGTTATGATAAATTATATGAAAGATGATATATTTTATTTTACAATAAAAATTATTAAAGCTAGTTAAAAGATTTTATATTAGATATTAAGACACCCAAACATTTGGGCATTTATTAAGCCAAATTTGTAAACATTCATGGAAGACTCGTGCTAAGAAAAGGGCTGGCTGGGGTGACAAAGATTGATTTTAACAAATAAAAATAAGCCACAAATCAAAATCTTCTAAGATGGTCATTCACTTTTGGGTGCCCATCTTCCACTTGTTTGTCTAGATATGCTGACGATCTGCAGCTTCCATTGAGTTCAGTTGGAACTGAGTGCTCAGCAGTTATGAAAAACAGGTCCAAGAGGTCTCAAATGAGGAACCCAAAAGTTGAGGCATACAAAATCAGTGACAAAACATATAAACTGGATAATAATACGCCAATTCTCTGAAGACTGCATTGACTTCCTATTTGCTTCTTGGTGAAATTCAAGTGGTTGACTTTGATATATAAAGCCCTAAACAGTTTGTGTCCTGGCTGCATGAGAAAAAAGAGTTTTCAATTTGTGTCATTGTAACAATTTTCTCAGCCCGAGCCCTCTTTCTAACACAGTGGTTCCCAAACTTTAAGAATCTGTGAACCCCTTTCGCTAAAATGTCAAGTGTCGTGAACCCCCTCCTAAAAAATGAATATTTCCAGGGATTTTCTCCTTTACCTGAATATAAATTATAAAAGCAGTGATCTTGGTAATATAAAATTTGTTTTTATGAGACACTGTTTATTACACATTATTCATTATTAATTATTATTTATCATTACAGTTTTTTTATTACATTATGAAAATGGCAACACTCTTCCAAGATCTCACTTTCGTAGCTTGTATCACTTTGAATAAGCCTGTTATAAGACAAGGCTCCTATGTTTCATCAAGGAGTATCAGATGTGAAACAGCATGAAGGTATTTAAGAAACCAACTCAAAGAGTTCCTCCTACACAAGCATTCAGGTCTTGAGCAGTCCAGGCAAACAACGCATGTTACAACAAAGCTTAAACTTGTTCTTCATAATAATTTTAAAAACAATATTAGCTGCCTATTTAATTTTAAAAATATCAAAAAATATCCACCTCCCTTTCCATTTCTTATAAGGAGTCTTGAAGTTTAAATCTCCTCAGTGTGACAGATAGGCTTGTTTTGAGCTGCTTAGCTCTTGGAAGTCCAGGAGCTCTGGGCTGCTGGCCCTGTGCTGCCCAAGATCCCTAGGGACAGTTCTGTCCGCCATTAGGGAATTTTTTCCTGAGAACCCCCTGTAACATTTCATGAACCCCCAGGGGTTCACGAACCCCAGTTTGGGAACCACTGTTCTAACAGTATCTAGATTTTAAACACCAAAGGACTCGTGGCTGGGCATTCTCAGTAGTGAACACTGAGCTTTGGACCTTGTTTTTCCCAATTGACTAATAGAACCAGAGTCTATTAACATTTAGGATACAGTGCAAAGCCCCTCTGTTGTCTCAAAACTTTGACTGAGCATGTAACTGGCTACATATTCAGCTTATTTTAGTGTCTACTTCTATAATGTATATGCAAATAAGGACATCTGTGGCGCAAGTGAGGTTTTTTGCACATTTAAGAATAAATTAAATTGTACAATAACAAAGCTTGTGAAAGTTTGCAGAACATTAATAAAAATATATGATATAATCATCGTGACCATAGAGAAAGCTATTATTATTACTTTTCTTTCAGGTTTAAAAATGTCTGATAAGAAAATAATTATGAACAGAGCCCATTATATTGAGAAGCTACTCTCTGAAAACAATTTCCAAGATATTGGAAATCACCTTACAGAACTTGAAGCTGTTGATATGACTATAGAATATCTTCAGGAGACTGATGTTGCCAAAGCTGTGTACAGAGTCCTCCAGAACTGTCCTGCAATAACATTGAAAAAGAAAGCAAAGCATTTATTATCAAAGTGGAAGACACTTTACAAGAATAACTATCTTTCATCGATACAAGGTAAAAAGTCCGTTTCTGAGAGTGTGAAAGAGCACAATGAATATTTCAGTGTGGCTCCACAAGAACAAACTGAGTTTTCAGAAAAATTGAATCAGCATGAAATGTTAGATGCTGCTGGCTCTAACAGTTTGCTAACATCACAAAACGTTCCAAAAGATGAAGTGTATAATAAGCCAAAAAGCAGTGTGAATCATCTGGGTCTTTTAGAAAAACAGTGCACTGATAATGAAGACACTAAACCTGCTGGCAGTGAAACAAGCCCACAGCAAGAACATGTGAAAGCCATGAGGTTGAAATGCACAGAACTTATTTATAAAGCCTTGACTGATTCTGCCACAAGCAAAGAGGAAGCCAATAAGCGGCAAGAATTATCCAAAGAAATTGAAGAGCATATTTTTGCTCTTCATGCTAGAAATGACAAAAAGTACAAAAATTGTATCAGAAGCAAAGTCTCTAACTTGAAGAATCCTAAAAATTTCCACTTAAAACATAACCTATTTTCAGGGACTATGAGTCCAAAGACTTTTGCTGAGATGACAGTGATGGAAATGGCCAATGATGAACTGAAACAACTCAGGGCTTTGTACACAGAATCATCTGTTCAGGAACATCAGCTTCCCCAAGTTATTGATGGCACACAGACCAACAAAATAAAATGTAGGCGCTGTGAAAAATTTGATTGCAGTGTCACTATGATTGCCAGGGGAACTCTCTTCCTTCCTAGTTGGGTGCGAAATGCAAATCCAGATGAACAAATGATGACCTATGTTATTTGTAACGAATGTGGAGAGCAGTGGTACCACAGCAGATGGGTTTGTTTGTGATTATTAATCCTTTAATGAATATCACTTAAAAGTGAAAAACTTAAAATAGATATCAGAAGAAAAGTGTGTTGGGATTATTTTTATACTTGTTTTAGATGTTTATAAATCCGTGCTATTGTGCAGACACAGCAAATAATAAGTTGTAGGATAATAGCTAAAAGATAATGGTCATAAAATCATTTTGGAAGTTGTTTTGAAATCATTATTTGGCTTTTAAATTTTTAAATTTTATTTTCTGTAAGTATGTAAAATATGCATTGTGTGGTAACATAATTTAGTGGGAAACATATTTGCGTGCTTGTTACAAAGATTTCTTGGTATTTCAAAACAGTTAAGAACTTATTTTCAAAGGTATTGAACACTGTAGTTCTTATTAAAAAAAACAAAGAGGAGTTCTTGTGGCACCTTAGAGACTAACAAATTTATTTGGGCATAAGCTTTCGTGGGATATAACCCACTTCATCAGATGCATGGAGTGGAAAATACAGGAGCAGGTATAAATGCATGAAAAGATGGGAGTTGCCTTACCAAGTGTGAGGTCAGTCTAACGAGACAATTCAATTAACAGTAGGATACCAAGGGAGGAAAAATAACTTTTGTAGCGGTAATGAGAGTGGCCCATTTCAAACAGTTGACAAGAAGGTGTGAGTAACAGTAGGGGGAAATTAGTATGGGAGAAATTAGGTTTAGGTTTTGTAATGAGCCAACCACTCCCCATCTTTATTCAGGCCTAATGTGATTGTCTTCAGTGAGATTTGTGGATGCTCAACATTTATGAAAATCAGGCCATTAGTACAGTTTAAGCAAATTAATTGCAATACTGTAATTAACACATTTTTTCCAGGATGATCACTGAAGAATGTCCAACACAGACCTGCTCTGTAATTAAATGAGAAATCACTTGGAAAAAGAGTCGGATTATTTCTCTAACCAATTTAATCATGTTTAAGTAGAATGATAAGCTACCAAATATAAAAGATACAGGGGAGAATGGTAGCAAATTAAAGCAAAAATGGTCTTGGATGTAAACTGTTTGATAGCTAAGCAAAAAAATGCTTCTTTAAAAGAGATCCCAGATCAGACATGAGTATGACATAGAGCAGTGGTTCTCAAAGCCGGTCTGCCACTTGTTCAGGGAAAGCACCTGCTGCGTCCGCAGGTTCGGCCGATTGCGGCTCCCACTGGCCGCAATTCGCCGCTCCAGGCCAATGGGGGCTGCAGGAAAGGCAGCCAGCACATCCCTCGGCCCGCGCCGCTGCCCGCAGCCCCCATTGGCCTGGAGCGCTGAGCCGCGGCCCATGGGAGCTGCGATTGGTCGAACCTGCGGATGCGGCAGGTAAACAAACCGGCCCGGCCCGCCAGGGGCTTTCCCTGAACAAGCGGCGGACCGGCTTTGAGAACCACTGCTATAGAGTATTATATCAATTTGAGGTCCAAACTTGCATTTTAACATGGTACGCATTACACCTGGTAGTAAGTGTTTGCAGAATTAGACCCCCGAGGACCTGATTCAGGAAATCACTTATGCACATTATTAAATCATCCTTATTCAAGAAATTAAGGGATGAAGTTAATGAGACTTAAGCATATGTTTAAGTGCTTTCCTGAATAGGCATGTTTTCCTGAATGTGGGCCTTAGTTACTAATTACAATATGTTACATTTTTCCTCATTCAGGTAATAATTACATGAGGGGAAAAAACCTTCCTGTTTTTACTCCAAGAATTGGTGAAATATTGTGCTCTATGGTTGTTGCTTTGTCCAATGGTGAAGGATCTGTCCTATTTCTAAGTTCATATTTCAGGTGTATATCCTGTGTGGCACTAGCACAAGCTAGGATTAATTCCCGTATCCTGCTATCATCCATTTATTTTTCTTCTCTGTCTTCATTTACTTTTATTTATATTTTCTCTTTATGCATTTATACAACATCATGCCAGTTCTCTTCCAGTCACTATGGGCTATGGTTCAAAAAGCCCCAATGTTCCCATTTTTTTTTTGTTTAACATATAAAATGATTCCACTAGCCCTGGTTAGCTGTGTAGGTAGGTGTTATCTGGAAATGAAATTAGCTTGGGTTTACTATTCTTTGGTAGTCAACATTTCTAATAACTTGAATGATGCACATAGCAGATGAAGAAGGCATTCTTTTTCTGGATTATATGAGTGGGAGGAGCATCCAATACAACATGGTAGGAAGGAAATGAGACAAACTCACTTGCTCTCCAAATGAATAATTTCATGCCTTACATTCCTATATACTTTCTCTGTTATTTATAACTCATTATCAGCACTTAAATCCTAGAGGAAGTTGCCCTTTTATTCAGTCCCAGTTTTCTCAGCCTAGGATTCCTTCAACTCTGTGTGATGCAGAAAGAATACAGTGAAAAATAATGCTGTCTTGATTGAGAGATGTGGGGCTATGTAACAGCAAAACTGGATTATTGCTAGAAAACATCAAATTCATAATAACTTGGCTGGATGGTGCAGTTTTTGTTAATGCAATAGATGATGATTTTTCCAAGCATGCTTTACACACCAGGGGAATTGTTTGTTTCCTATTGTGTAAACACAGTAAAACACTTACACACTTGGCATAACTGCCAGGCTGTACTTGGGACTTATAACAGGTGTTTTGCAGACCAAGGCAAAGAAACTTGCGGAGAACCTGCCTGTCTCAGACCTTGTCTGCGCTACAGGGGAAATTCGATCTAAGCTGTGCAATTTGAGTTATGTGAGTAGTGTAACTCAAATTGACGTAGCTTAGATCTACTCACCAGGGGCTCCATGCAACGCGATGTTGACGGGAGACATTCCAATTCCCCCTACTCTTCTCGATCCAGTGGAGTACAGGAGTCAGGAGAGCGATCTGTGGTTGATTTAGTTTTACCAGGTCCTCACTAGACCCGCTAAATCGACCGCCGATGCATCGATCGCTGCTTGTCTATCCCCCGGTAAGTATAGACAAGCCCTTAGCCAGCTCCAAAGGAGTTTAGAATGGTTGCTCCACTTATATATTTGGCACAAATGAGGCATGGTGCCTTTCTCTGCTAATGCATTATCCTGAGAACACTCCAGACAAATAGAAGCTTTCACAGAGAGCCATTACGGAGATGAGACAAGAAACTGGTCATTGGTGAATTACAAGCTAACTAAAGGGAAACTGTCAACTAAAAAAAAATCACATCTGTCTGGAAATTGTGTATCTACTGTTGTTAAAGTAATATTTTATACTGTGGTAACTGAAAATAATGTGAAGAATTCTTTCTTCTTTCTGTTTACTTTGTGCAATTGATAATACTTTGTATTCACTCAGTACCCACTGCTTCCTCTGTATAATTAATCAGTTAAGCCCTGATCCTGCAAACACTTAAACATATGCCTAACGTTGTGTATGAGTAATCCCATTGATTTCAATTGAACTATTCATGCTAAGGGTGGAAGAGTTAGTAATCTTTTAGATTGCAGGAAAAAGGTAAAAATACGTTAATGGTGCCCATTATACGTAAAATTCTGCATGCTATAATTTTGGAGGTCATGCTGCTATTGAAGACAGCAGTACACAAATACAACGTATTAAAACATTGTGTAGCAGGCAGTGTTTATTTTGAGCTATGAACAATCGACACTTATAAATAATTTATTCTGCCTGCATAAAGATTTTGAAGCAGCTCCAGTGATGCAGTGCAGCCAAGTTCTAAGGGGAAAGGGAAACACACAAAAAATTTGAACACTTCAGTAGTAGAATTTGTAGCCATAATGCTGAGCAGGTTGTGAAATGTTTTGAGACAGAATCCGAAGAAGTGGGTTGTAGCCCACGAAAGCTTATGCTCTAATAAATTTGTTAGTCTCTAAGGTGCCACAAGTACTCCTGTTCTTTTTCCTAAGATTGTTAACCAAATACCTGGTTATTGACAACTATAGTGGTGGATTGTTATGATAACTGCCATTAATTACATGGTAAAAAATTAGATTACTTCAAGTGATTGCACATGTTCATTCCACTGAAGGCGTGTGTGTGTGCATCTTGTGTACAGTTGTTGGAGATTGTTCCCTCAGCAGTGCCCATTGGAGCAGCAGGAGTGCCCTCTGCTTTCTCGCACCACTGTATGCAGCTATAAAGGGCAGAGCTGTCCCCAACTCCCCTCAGTTCCTTCCTACTGCCATTCACTGTTGTTGAAGCTGCTGTCCTTGCATTTACAAGTTCTGTCCTCTTTAGTGTAAATGGTACTTGTTCTGTTAGTTTTAGGCTAGTTTAGCCTTTTTTACATTGTTTTAGATATAAGAATATGTTTAGGTTAGTACTTAGTAGCTTGGATTTACCAGTTCCTGTTTTGGTACCAGTACTGGACTTATGCCTTGTTCCCCAGGCTTCATGTCCTGTCACTCATATAACAAGTCCATGCCAGTGAGTGACCCACACCCAGCAGCCTTAAATGTCTAGGGGAGGCGCCATGTGAGTGACAAATGTCACATTTGTGGAGGGATCAAACCCCTGTCAAAGAGAGGGTAGCCATACTAAAGTATTTATTGATGGAGTCTGCACTCCCCCCACCATCGGAGCCTTCCTGTATGGAGTAGATAACAAGCACATCCACATCTGTTAGGAGTGCTCCTCCTGATCTGAGTTGAGAGGCAGATGTTGTTGCTGGTACTGAAGAAGAGACAACATAAGTCTCCTAAGGACTCAGTACTGGAGTCTTCAAAATCTTCAGTGCAGGCACCGAGTGGAGGCAAGGACACAGAGGTGCACTCAAAGAAGCAGCATTCAGGGACAGTCCTCAAGCCAAGGGGGTTCGTTGACTGTGGAGCCTAGGATGGGCCTATTGAGACCAATCCCTGAAGTACCAAGTTAAACAATTCACGAGCTGCATCATACGTGTCAGGTGTAGATTAAACCAGAAAAAGCTCTTGGCTATGTAGTACTGAGAGCTGCACTAATGGCAACGTGGCCGGTAGTTAGAATTGAAAAGCAGCAGGTCAGTATGATTTTAGTCTGTGGGATAATATCTTAAAATTTAATGACAGGCTTCCGGACAAGGTAAAGCAGGAGTTCACAGCTGTGGTGGAGGAGGGCAAGTTAGTTGCCAGAACAACCTTGCAGGCAAAAATAGATGCAGGGGACTCTTTGGCTCAAGCTATGGTTCCACCATCACTATGCTATGCTCTTCATGGCTGTGGTCATCAGGTCTTCCCCTGAAGGTTCAACAAACCATCCAGGACCTCCCATTCAAAGGCCCCTTGCTCTTTTCCAAAAAGACTGACAAGAGGCTACAAGCCTTAAGGATTCAGGGGCATCCATTAAGTCTCTGGGAATTTATACAGCAGCAACAAAAATAAAGCCGTTCCAGCTGCAGCAGTCCCAACAGTTTCCACCTTTCATGCCTCATACTCAGGACCAGTCCAGAAAGAGGAGGAGGAGGAGAAGTTACAAGAGGCGTACTCCACCTCCCTTCTCTTCTGCAGCTGCTGGTTCATCTCAGCAAGCTGGGCCCTCTAAACAAACATTTTGACCGTGTAATAGTGGTAACAATAGTGATATAAATGGTCACCTTTCTTATACACACCATCACACCTGCTAGTTCTGTCATAGTCCCCCTAGTAGCTATCTCAGTTTCCACCCTTCCATGGATAACTGCTTGTTTTTTTTTCAATTCTATGTCTATCAGGTTTCTGAAGGGTATGGACAGGTTATATTTACAGGCACACAGCCCTGTCCCTGGTGGAACTTACATTTATTTCTAGCGAAGTTCCTGGGTCCCTGCTTTGAACTATTGGTGACCTGTTCTCTGTTATACCTTTCCGTGAAGGTGGCTTTTTTGGTTGCTATTACCTTGACCAGGAGAGTGGGGGAATTGCAAGCCTCAGTATCAGAACCTCCCAATACAATTTTCTTTAGAGGCAAGGTATACCTTTGACTTCACCTGAAGTTCCTGACTTAAGTGGCTTCCAATTTTCACATTAACCAAGCAATTTATTTACTGACTTTCTGTCCAAAGCCTCATTCGAATAAAAGAGCTTTGACTTTTTACCTGGGTTGGATTAGGCCATTTAGATCTCTGTCACAATTGTTCCTTGTGTTTACAGACAGAGAGAAGGGCCATCCTGTGTCATTCTGAAGGATTTCTGCTTGGATTTCCAGTTGTATTCATTTATGTTACCAACTGGCTGATCTTGCACTCCAGAGTAGAGTGCTGGCCTATTCAACCAGGTTGCAGGCAGCTTCTGCAGCCTATGTGACTTGTGTGCCCATCTTGGACATTTGTAAGTTGGCAACCTGGTCATCAGTCCATATGTTTGTCTCTCACTATACCAGCTCTCATCAATCCAGAGATGATGCCAGATTTGGATGGGCAGTCCTGCAATCCTTGTTCAAGTAGATTCCAAACCCACTTCCAGTTCACACTGCTTGTTAGTCACTTATGGTGGAATGGACATGTCCCATCATTGGAAGAAAAAGAAACAGTTACTAACCTAACCTTTTTCTGTAACTGTTGTTCCACAGCCCTTCCCCTCTCTGTTTGAGTCTATCCAGTAGGAAAGAGGGGTTGGGGGCAGCTCTGCCCTTTATACCTGTGCACAGTGGTGCAGTGCAGCAGAGCGTGCTCCCTCCAACCCCGTGGGTACTGCTGAGGGAAGAATCTCCAACAGCTGTGCACGAGGTGCGCACACACCTATAGTGGAATGGATATGTGCAACACATCTCGAAGAACCACAGTTACAGCAAAAGGTTAGTAACTTTCTTTTCTGGTGAATGAGGGAAAAGAATTAAATATAACACCATCTCCTTCACAGACCCTTTTTGTGCTTTCTTTCATTGTCCAATTATACATATAAATTTAGAATTCATAGGAAAAGTAGTCATATAGTAGATCTTCAATGGCCTTGCAGCTGTAGACTCGCATTTTTCTAGGTTCAATTTCATTTTGTCCTGCCCATATCATCTACAAATGTTTACTCTGCCTTTCAGATGACTACTTAAATTGTTATTTAAAACTAGCAATTATTACATTACCTATTGGTCACCTCCCTACAACTCTGTTCACAATCCTTCAGACATCTTCCATTCCACATATTCATATCCAGTCCTGTTTGAATTAAGAAATAAGATTTTGTGAGAAATTGTAACAAACACTTGTGAACATGGAGATGCTGCTGCTTATGGTTCATTTAACTTTTCCTTTGGTTTTTAATTTGACAGGAGCTTTAGCAAAAAAAGGAAAGCGATACAGGTGTGCATATCCCACATGTGTGTGGTACAGAAAAGGCGTGGCCTTAGTTTCACTAGGCAATATTTTTCTCTAAGTGCAGTCTCTCAATAAGGGGCAAGGCCAGAGCACATGCTATATTGTTCATGCATAAGTGATGTAACAGAGCCAGTTATAATCTTAGACTGGATAAGACTGTATGCTTTGTCTCTAAAATGAGCACCTGGATGGTGTACCTGGATATGAGCAGCTCTCAATCTGCAGCTATGGGTTGGGTGCTGTTTTGTTCCTTTCACTAGCTTATGGTACAGGAAGCCTATGTACCTTTCATATGGTGAATAAAAATATAGGAGCAAATTTCTTAAGGTCCAGAATCTACTTTCAGATGTATGTGCAGAACACGGAATGATTTCAGTGCATACATTTGAGGACACAAGCCGTAAATCTTCATCTGCTCCTAAGTATGACCTAATTATATTTCCCATGAGCAGTCATTATCCTCCTGTTTATAACACCATAACTATTTCTACTGCAACTATTTGTGTTGTTGTAAACATGAATAACTATGGGTGTGGAATTGCTGAGCAAATGAGCTCTATGGCTGTGATCCTTATTCATATGCTTTACTTTAAGTATGTATGTAGTTCCAGTCACATAACTATTTGCAAGATCATGGCTATTAGGGGCCATGATCATGATTTATGTATTTGTTAGTTTATTTATTGCCAATATCCTTTGCTATACAGGTCAAGAGAACAAAATACAGAAGATATATAATATAAGACACAGTTTATAAAAGGAATTTTATTTTTAAATACAATATTTAATATTTCCCAGCAGGTTTCCAAATCTCTTTTCAAGCACAATAACTATTATTTAAATTAATGTCTCATAAAGAAAAAAGTGGCAGTTTCCAAACATACAAATGTTATGTTATATAACTTACAATTCAAGTTTCATTCTGAAAGATCCCAAACAAATCACAGGAATCATTTTCTTCATCACTGAAATGCAGCCTTTGCAAATAGTGGTCAAGACCTACGTTTTACATTTTATCCAATATGGCACTTCCGCAGCACACCTCTTCATATTGTGCTGTAGCATTGGGTAAGCACTGACTCCAAGGGAAGAGTGCCAATTCAAAATCATTAAGACCTTATTTTTCCAGCTAATGGAGTTCACAAATTTTAAAATCCAGTTCAGCAAGTGGTTGTGAAAATCTTAGGGTTTTAAATGGAAACTACAATACTATTAAATTCCTAATTCAACAAATTATTACTGTTATTTATTTTTGTATTACTGTAGGGCCTAGGAGGCCTGGTCATGGACCATGATCTCATTTGTGCTAATTTTTGTGTTTGTGTGCTTAAGACCATCCTTGTTTAGCAAAGGGCTTAAGCATGTGCATAACTTCCAGTGAATTCAATGGGGCTTACGTATCTGCTCAAAGTTAAGCATGTGCTAAATAGAGATGGACCTAGGCTCATCACATTCACCTGTATTTTCTATCTGGACTATGTTAATGATCTTGCAGCATTTACTTCTGCCGCTAGCAGACGTCTATTCCTTTAGATAATTATAAAACCTGGAATGGTTCTTTTGTTAGGCCTTGACATAAATTGGATCCAAAATATTTTTGGAGATGGCTGTAAAAGTGGCAAATCCAGTCACTAAAGTAAGTGAAGTTTGTTTTATATAGCATGTGTTTCAAACACACTTTCTTTCAACCTGTAATCATGGCCCTCAGTTGATGACTTTGGGGACCTCTGTAAATATGTTCAAAAATTTTCAGGTTTCTGTTCTTGATTTAATTATTCACATTAGACCTGATTCTGTATTCCCATAAAAGGCCCACTGAGGCATTGCAGGAGAAGGTCCATTATGAAAAGATTATTCTATAACTAATATGCTCAGATTTTTTCTGGCTATATAATTTATTACTTAAAGAGACACTGTCAACTGTGTTTAAAATGACTACATTAAAAAAAAATCCAGTTTATGAAAGAGCACTCTTTAAATAGAATGTTTTGAAATTTGTTTGTGCCCTTCATTGGCATTTTCTGTAAAGCCAAAATGCCCTGCAGCCATGCACCTGCTTATACAGGCCTAAGATGGAGAGAAAAATACAACTAATAATTAAAAGAAAAAAACCTCTAAAAATGCCCCCAAATAGCTCTTCTGTATATTAAAGTTTTATGATTTCAAAGTTTGATAGCTGAGGGCAATCCAGGGCTAGAAGCAAACACTGTGTATCCTTTTGGAAAGGGGAGATTTTTGTCTTTCCAGTGCTATAAAACATCCCTTTACAGCTCGGAAGAGTTGACATATATCGAGGATTCTTCCACCTGTTTGATAACCGTACCCCACTTTGCTTTTCCCTAGCCCTGGGGGACACTCACTGTGATCTACTTATCCTAAAACTGGGACTCCTGTGCTGAATATGTTTCATGAAGAAGAGCCATCACCACTTTACAGGGTCTGTTCTCAAGAAATGTTATAAAATGTGTAGCTAGATAATAAAATTAATCAAAAACCCTCACAGTGTTTCTTCATCTCACGAAATACTGTTTTGTTGTACTTGATGTATCTGTCCTATCCTGGCCTCCCACATTCCTAATCAATTCTTTCCTGAGTATGATTAGAGAGAATAGCATATATATACACCAATAATTCTGCCAGCACCTCCTGCCATCATCTTTGAGGCTCCTTATAGATGAATATTTAATTTTTTTAAAGTGAAAACAGACACCCCTCTTCCCCGCTAAAGACATTTCTATAAGTATTTCCCTGGTAGTTTTAGCATTTTCAGCTCTCTAATGCAGTGACAGCAAAAAAATTAAAATCCCATCTATAGCTGGGCAACCCAACAATAATTCCGGAGCACTGGATAGATAAGTTGTGATGATAGAGACACACAGATGTCACTCAGTCATCCTACTCTTCCTGCCAATTCAGTTCTTATAAACATGCAAGGATACTAAAATTTACAATATGCCTACTCTCTGAGCTCATATTCCTGTCTGTTTGAATATACTGCCTGCTTACAGGACTATTACTGGCAGGAAGAGCAGAAAGGTAGAGATGTGCACACAGATGTCTTTAATTAGTACAAACCTACTGAATCAAACAGCGTCACTCTTTCTGCCTTCTGATGTGTTATCTGAGATTCCCCCACTTCCTACACCTCCTTTTTAGTTCCCTCCACCATCCCCCCAAATCCCAATGGTGTAGGCACCTCTTTCTGACCAAGAAGGGTGAATGTGTCTCCTTTTTGTGTCCACGATTGCTGCTCCAGCTAGTGGCCACGGGATTTCTTAACAGACAAAAGGTTCTCTCATCCTCCATAGGCTGAGCAGGTTGCCTCTGGATTGCTTTCTAATTCTGTCAGCCTCACAAACCAGGGGCCAAGCTTTTGATCCAAACTGTGATGACTGCAGCAGTTCAGTGTACTACCATCGGATTATTAAATGAGTTAGTCCAGGGGTCGGCAACCTAAGGCATGCGTGCCAAACACGGCACGCAAGCCGATTTTGAGTGGCACGCTGCTGCCTGCCGCAGTCCCAGCCCTCAGCCCCCCCGCCCACCGCGGGGGCAGGAGGCAGAAGCTTGGTCCTGCGGCAGCCAAGCTTCCCCCCTCCCCCGCTTCTTCCCCCAGCATGGTGTTTTCCTGCCCCTCCTCCTCTCCTTCCCTGTGCTGATCAGCTGATGGCCCTTGCGAAGGGGAAGGGGAGAAGTGGCAGCGTGCTCGCTACTCCGTAGAGAAGGCAGAGAAGAGGTAGGGACGGGGTCTTGGGGAAGGGGGTGGAACAGGGCATATCCCTTCCAGCCCCCTCCCATGAGCCGCTCAGGGCAGG
>NW_020664373.1:8481839-8553923 GCF_002925995.2 Terrapene triunguis
CCACCCAGCCTTCTGCCCTGCACCCCCAGCCCTCTGCCCTGACCCCTGAACCCCCACACACACCCAGCCTTCTGCCCTGCACACCCCCAAGCCCTCTGCCCTGACCCCTGAACCCCCCCACACCCAGCCTTCTGCCCTACACCCCCCAGACACCCCCAGCCCTCTGCCCTGAACCCCCCCCACACACCCAGCCTTCTGCCCTATACCACCCACACACCCTGGCCCTCTGCCCTGACCCCTGAAACCCCCCCCCCCCCCGCACCCCCCCCACCCCCCCCCCCCGAACTGCCCCCCCCAGGTCTGGGGTCCCGGCTGCCGGCCCCTTGCCAGCCGGCGTCTCAGCCGCAGGCCCCGCTCAGCCCGCTGCCGGCCTAGGTGAACAGAACCTCAGGCTGGCAGCGGGCTGAGCAGGCTGGCGGCGTAAGATCAGCATTTTAATTTAATTTTAAATGAAGCTCCTTAAACATTTTGAAAACCTTGTTTACTTTACATACAACAATAGTTTAGTAATATAATATAGACTAATAGAGAGAGACCTTCTAAAAAACATTAAAATGTATTACTGGCACATGAAACCTTAAATTAAAGTGAATAAATGAAGACTTGGCACACCACTTCTGAAAGGTTGCCTACCCCTGAGTTAGTCCATGATCTTTAGTTTTTACACTCTGCGGGAGTTGATTGGTAACTTCTGGGCAGGTCTGTCAGAGTATCTTCTTTTTTGAAAAAGTTAGTAAGGAAATGTTAAGCAGGGATATGGTTTGTGAGATACAAGTGCTTAAAACAAGAATATGGTATTCAGCCTTTGTGGAAACTAAGAATGTTTAGCAACCCGATTTACTGTAGCCCCAAAAAATTCTGAATTGCCTTTATAAAATTCCTGACCAGCCCCCTAACAATGGCCCTGTTCACCTTTGAGTACAAAATCATGCTGGCTACAACTGTTTGCATGGGAGTTGTGCATGACAACTATATTGCATGGTAAACCCAGTTGTTATATCTTGCCTAAAATTAGACTACAGGCTCTTTGGGACAGGAGTCTCCCCCCCTCCTTTTTTTTTCTCCAGCACAATGCAGCCCTAATGGTCTAACGTTTTTGAAGGTAGTTGTGTAACATATTCAAAGTCTGACCTCTCATTAGCATCATGGGGGGGGGGGGGGTGTGTCATGTTATGGAGAGTGCTGCTGTTAGAGGCCAAACAGGTCAATGCCTTTTGTGTGATACAAATAACAGTCCCTGTCCTAAAGAGATTACAGTCTAAAACAAGATGCTGGGTGGATGAGACAAGCTGAGCACAGTGGGTGTGAGGAAGACAGGATAACAAAATAAGAAGCTGGGGAAAGACCTGTGGCCTGAAACCCTGATGATACAATTCTGGGGTGCCCACACAGCCAGACTTCAAGACTAGAGTGAAGGTGAGCCCATTTCATCCTGAATTAGCAATTGAGCACAGGGAAAATAAGAATTTTAATCTGAGTGCCAGGCTGCTGCGTTTGGGTTGCTGATGACTCAATGTTTTTTTCCTCAACAAAGATAAAAGTCTGCAAACCTTTTTTATTTTAGAAAAAACATTTATTGAAGTGATTCAAGTATAGTAAATGATCTGACAACAGACACAGAGCAAAAGACATAGCATAAAAGCACTGTGTCATCCTCACAAAAAGATCAGGGCTATTGGGAGAACAAGAGTCTGCACAAAGGCAAACAGTTGTAAAAGTAAAGCAATCGGGACAGTGTGACTGGGATGCCTCCCCATTACTCGTGACCCGTGTGGTCCAGTAGTCAGGATAGGAGCTTCCCCTCCTTCAGTGGCCTGCATGACTGCTTCTCATGGACTGATCTGGAGGCTCCATGCAGCTGCTGCGCTCTGCTATGGCCTTAGCCTTGCTTAGGGTGACCAGACAGCAAGTGTGAAAAAGCGGGATGGGGGTGGGGGGTAATAGGAGCCTATATAAGAAAAAGACCCCAAAATCGGGACATCTGGTCCCCCTAGCCTTGCTGGTGCTGCAGCCTCCAAAAGCAGGGAACAAGACCTTGGAAAATGGAGCAGTTCTGGCACCCTCCAAGGACAGCGTGAATCGCAGTGAGAGGTCGGGGGCTGCTGTGCGAGTGTGTGTGGGGGGTAGGAGTGTGTGCATGGGGGTGACGGGACACAGTGCCCGTTAGGGGAGGGAGTGTGTATGTGGGGAGGGGGCAGGCGGCAGCTCGGGCTAGTGTGGGGAAGAGGAGCTAGTAGGGAGTGGTGTGCAGGGGGGGGAAACGGGGTGGTAGGTGTGAGGGGGGAACAAGAGCTTCGTTTCCCGGGGGCATCACACGGTACATGGCTGGGAACCTGCCGAGCGCGGAGCTGGGCTGGGCCCGCGGAACTGAGGCTGCGGTGGATCTGGGGGAGTGGGGCGCCGTGAGGAGGGCACCAATTACCGCAGTTTGAGGGCGGGGCCTCCTGCCAGAGTGGCGCGCGGGCCCCTCCCACAGCAGCGCCCCGGCGGGCGGGGAGTGAGCGCGCGGGGGGGCGGGGTCTGCGGCCGGACCGGGTCACATGACCTAGAGGCACCGCCTCCCCCGCCGCCATGTTGTTTCTATCTCCCCTACCAGCTGGTGGCTGCAGCGGCGGGACGGGAGCTGCGCAGCCCCGGCTCCGACAGCAGCGGCGCCTTCCCCGGCAGGTAACAGCGCGCGGAGCCTCGTCTCGAGCCGGGGCTGGGAGGTGACCGCGCGGGGCGGCCCGGCCCGGCAGGCGCAGGCAGCCGCTTCCCCCCCCCCCCCCCGCGGGGTTCGCTCCTGGCCCCGGGCGCTGAGGGTACCGGGGGTGCCTGCGCCAGTCGCTGCCTCCCTGCGCTGCGGGGCTGTCGGGCGGCGGGGCGGTGTCTGCGCTCGCGGCCTGCCTGGGGGGCTGGGCTGGGAGGAGGGAGTCGTCCCCCCATATCTCACTTGCTCTCCCCGGGTTTCCGGGTCTGGCTTGTGGCTGCGGCCCCGCGCGCGGTTTTGCCGGGCCCGGGCTGAAGGGCCCCGCGGGGGTGCGGGGGGCGCTGGCTGTGCGCACAGGCCGTGGAAACAAGAAATTCAAGATGGGGACCGAGAGTCAAGCTGCTGCTCAAACTACTTCTGAGCTGTAATGAAATGTGGCGTGATTAGAGATCGCGTGACTGTGGGACAGATCCCTTTATCTCCAGGGCGCTTGGTTGAAATCATCAGCCTGTCACAGGCTCGCTCGGTTTCTGCGGGGTGTGTTCCTTGACTCTTAGCACCTTTCGAAGGGATATTCCTGTCGTCTGGCTGAGAAGGAAGACAGGCTTTGGTCCCTAAGCAGTGTGGTTTGAAAAGCTACTTTCCCCCAAGTAACTGTAAGGGCAAGTCTAATAAGGCTGATCTTAAGTAGGTAATTACCGAGATGGGAAATTCCAGTAGCTTACATGCTACAGGCAAGCGTGATGCTCCCTAGCTAGACTGGGACATACAGCTTCAATTTTTGGTGAATTATAAGCTTTCATTTAAAAAATCCATTTCCAAATGTAAGAATGTAGTGTCATCTTTCTGACTCTGCATACACTTAAAACCCCAATAACAATTTCATTGCTGTTCAAAATCTAGTGTCAAGTACTGAATCTGCCAGCATCCACTTTGGTTTCATATTTAAATGTCACTTTCATACTATTGCTGATTCAGAAACCTCTGAGTAGCTGTAGAGGCAAGCACTGGAGAGGGAGTTGCTCACAGGATTCATCTAGCACCCATCACTGTAGCATCTAACTGTATAATAGGTAAAGTAGATTTACATTTAATTATCCATGTTGGCTTCACAGATAAATTGGTCTTCACCCTTCCCAGTTCCTATGGAGTTCTGTTTGCTTTTTAAAATACTTTTTTTTTATAAAAGTAAAGCTTTAGCTAATAGGTAGGTCTTGCGATAAGTACTAAAAGTGGTTAGGATATGTGTATGGTTGAGCAAATAACTTTCACTTTGACCTAAATCCTCATCTTCACAATTGTTGTGCAGAATGTAGTCATGACCAGTGCAAACTCTGCATTTATTGTAATTTAGAGCCATCAGGTGATCCCATAAATGCTGTTTGTTGCCACTAGAGAGAGACAGGATGTTTAGTATACCAAAAGTTGCTATATGCATCAGTTTCTACTGAAGTTCAGTTTGCTCTAGAGTTTCATTAACTAAACACTGTAGTAAGCTACCATTGGCTTGTTATTGGGTAAACCATTCACTCAACTATGATGATGATTGGTCTACAGGTCATAGCTGCTCTGCATCCTTGCTCCTCCCACTATCTAGTGCAGCGGTTCTCAAACTGTAGATCCTGACTCCAAAGTGGGTCATGAGTTTGTCTTAATGGGGTTGCCAGGGCCGATGTTAGACGCAATGTGTTCCGGGGCTGAAGCAGAAGCCTGAGCAACTTAGCGTCGTGAGGCCCTGGGCAATTGCCCTGCTTGCCACCTCCTAACACCAGCCCTGATTCTAGAGCAACACAGTGCATGGGGGTGTGTAGTAATTTTGTTGTCAGAAGGGGGTCACAGTGCAATTAAATTTGAGAAATGCTGATCTAGCTGACAGAGAGCACTGTGTTAGCCAGAGTTACTATCAAAAGGAAATGACATCCCAGGGCAAGAAATTATCAGGCACAGAAAGAATCAGGTGATGTGTGGGTGGCAGCAACAGCAGGGTGGAGGCAGTTGCTGAGAAGTGGACTGCAAAGGGACCACCGGGTAGCAGGTCTCATTGATGGCTGTAGATAGAGCTTGGGAGATCTGGGGTCAGGTGGAGCTGTCCTAGAAGAAACTGTTGTATGGTAGGGCTGAGGAAGGTAAAACATCCCAGTCAGGAGGTTATGCACATCCACATGGAATGGGAGATGCCCAGGTGAGCCCTGAAAAGTAATTGTAACCAACAGAGCTAGTGCTGTAGGAACGAGTGGGCTGGGTAGCTGGGTCATAATCATCTAAGAGCAGGGAACAATACAGAGAAGAAATCACAATAGAGTTGCCATAGGAGAGGCTCAGGTAGCCTGTCACACGTAATAAGCTGTCCAGCAGAGGATGTGAACTATCAGTACAGCAAAGCGACAGGGAAACAATGCAGAAGGGCAACCTGACTAGTGAATTGCACCCAGGGATGGAGCTAGATTAAATTTGAGACCAAGGGCCTATAGCATTGTCTGCAAACTATTTTGCACTGGTTTAATTAAATCAAGTTAGTTAATCTATGTGAATGCTGTTGTTTGTTACCTTAAACCTGTTCCTATCTGATATAAGAAACTGCATTAAGCCTGATTTAAACTGAAATAAGGGCTTACCTACACATGGAGCTATTTGGGAATAGTTATTCCTGAACAATTCTGTGAGGACGCTCTTAATCTGGAATGTGTACCCACACAAGGAGTCATTCTAGTAGGGTGTGGATTTAAATAACTTTTAAGTGTAGACAAGCCCTAAGTGTCCACAAAGTCTTCGGTACAAGTTTTAACTAAATTGGTTTAAAGTAATACCTTTAGTTAAACGTGTGCAACTTTGTAGACTAGTCCTAAAATTGCATCTTCTTTAAAGAGAGGAGTGGACATACAGGGGACTGGGAGCCCTGAAGGATAAGCTTTGTATCAACTTTTTGCAGTATTCATAAGGGCAGCATTTGGAAATTTTCTTTTGTAACTAACCTCTCAGGGTATGTCTACACAATGGGGACTGTACAGGCATAACTACGGCACTGCAGCTATGCCGGCATAACCCCGTACCATAGATGCAGCTCACACCAACTGAAGGAATTTTTTGTAAGAACACCACCTCCGTGATTTACAGTAAACTAGACTGCTGGATTCAGAGTAGCAGCCGTGTTAGTCTGTATCCGCAAAAAGAACAGGAGTACTTGTAGCACCTTAGAGACTAACACATTTGTTAGTCTCTAAGGTGCCACAAGTACTCCTGTTCTTTTTTTAGACTGCTGGAAGCATTCTTTTGTCAACATAGCTGCGTCTACATTAAGGCCTTGGCTACACTCAGGAATTCCCAGCGCTGCCGCGGCAGCGCTGTGAAGCGCGAGTGTAGTCGCAGCGCTGTAAGTACTCCACCTCTCCGAGGGGAATAGCTTGCAGCGCTGCGAGCGAGCGTGCAGCGCTGCAGGCTCTGATCACACTGGCGCTTTACAGTGCTGTACTCGCTGCGCTCAGGGGGGGCGTTTTCACACCCCTGAGCGCAGCAAGTTGCAGCGCTGTACAGCGCCAGTGTAGCCAAGCCCTGAGTGTTAGGATGGCATAGCCATGTTGGTCGGGGTTTCGATTTTTCACACTTCTGACCGAAGTAGCTAGGTTGACCTAAATTTTAAGTGTAGACCAGCCGAAGGCTTGAGCCTAGCATATTTGCAGAACTTACTTGCTACCTGTGTGTTAAGAATACTCCTTTACTTACTGGAATTGTGTGTGTTTATTTGTAATCTACTGGTATCTAGAACCTAGTGGTGAAGAGCCCTCAGGCTTGTGGTATACAGAGGACTGCTAAATTCCAAAAGGGATTTGATGTACCACAACTCTCAGAGATAAACGGCAGAAGAATCTATTATATTATGCCATGCTACAGTTCTTCAGTGAGGATCATTTATTGAGGGAAAGGACAGTCTTGAGGTTAAAACAAAAAGAACAAGAGTACTTGTGGCACCTTAGAGACTAACAAATTTATTTGAGCATAAGCTTTCGTGGGCTACAGCCCACTTCTTCGGATGCATAGAATGGAACATATATTGAGGATATATATATATATATACACACACATACAGAGAGCATGAAAAGGTGGGAGTTGTCTTACCAACTCTGAGAGGCCAATTAAGTAAGAGAAAAAAAACTTTTGAAGTGATCATCAAGATAGCCCAGTATAGACAGTTTGATAAGAAGTGTGAGAATACTTACATGGGGAGATAGATTCAATGTTTGTAATGGCTCAGTCATTCCCAGGCTCTATTCAAGCCTTAGTTGATTGTATCTAGTTTGCATATCAATTCTAGCTCAGCAGTTTCTCATTGGAGTCTGTTTTTGAAGCTTAAACACTGCACCAAGGCTACTATAGGCCTTACAGAGGCACAGCTGTGCTGCTGTAAAATCTCCCGTGTAGCCGCTCTATGCCAGTGAGAGAGAGCTTTCGTGCCAGCATAATTAAACCACCCCCAACAAGTGGCAGTAGCCATGTCGGCAGGAGAGTCTCTCCTGCTGACATAATGCTGTCTGCACCAGCACTTTTGTGGGTGAAACTTACGTCGGTCGGGGGAGGGAGGTTCACACCCCTGACCAACAAAAGTTTTACGAACAAAAGTGCTATTGTAGACATAGCCTAAGAGTGAAGATAGCTAGTTTCTATTGGCATTTGTGACGTGGACTTCCTGTGGAACTTCAAACAAGTTGCTGAACCTTTCTGTGCTTCAGTTTCCTTTAAACATACTTGAAAATTGTGAGGTGAAATGGCTCTTAGCTGAGCCACTTTAAATGCATGTAAGGTGTTAACTATTTAACATTTCAACTTTTCCTTGCAGATTTTTCTTGGTGTGCCTCTTTACCTCTGAGCTTCTTGCAATCTTTTGCTTTGAAATGCAGACTGACTTTTAGAGCAGCCATTTAAACAGTGCAGTACTTACTTTGCTTAAAATTATAAGCACGTAATTGGCTGAAGTGTAAGACAGTTACTTCTAAAAGCATAAAACTTGGATTGAGCTCAGTAAGGTAATGGGTTAAGTCATTCCTTCACCTCTTCTCCATCTGATGGGAACATGCAGATCTGCCACATTAAGGACATATAAGTGCAGTAATCCTTCAAGAGCTATGCAAATAAACTAAATGCTAAGTGTTCAGTGCTAAAGGATCATTAATTTAATACAGAGAAAGACAAGGTGGGTGAAGTAATATCTTTTGTTGGACCAACTTCTGTTAGTGAGAGAAACGAGCTTTTGAGCTTACTCAAAAACAAAACAGATACCTACTGATCCGGGGGGGAGGTGTCTTAGGCAATTTTTGTGGTTTCAGAGTTACTTTTGTATTTTTTTTTAATGTCTTTTCTCTCTTCTGTTGCTGTCTGAATGTAACCCTGTCTCCCAAACACAGGAAATATACTTTGATTTAACATGGAAATAGACTAGACAAAGTGTTGTCAAAGGCATTTCCCGTCCTCAAATTTAAGTTTTATGTGGTATAACAGTAGTAGGTAATTTTTTTCAGACAAAATTATTTTAAGTTGTCAGTGTCTCTTTAAACTATTGACTATCTTACCATGTATGAAGCTTTACACAATAGATCATGAGTAACATGTTTCAAACTAATATTGTAATAACATGTACGGATATATTAAATTTACATATGCATGAATTCTGAAGTTCCATTTAAATGAGATTTGGCAGAAAAACATGAATGTTTCAGGAAGAATGCTCTTTGAGTGTTTGCCATTTGGAAAGGTTTTATAATTTTGAAAATAAACTAAATTTTTTTTAAAATGTTTAATGGGGCTTGGTAAAGACAATCGTCAGATGCAGTCTTGAATATGATGGCTCTAAATAACTGTTTGACTTAACCTGGATACAATACCATTACCTGTAATTAGAACATATTTGCTGTCCAGCTTGTTATAAATGAAAAGCAAAAACAAACACTCCTCTAAAAAGCTATTTTAGCCACCCAAATCTTTTAATTCTTCAACACCTGCATACCATCTTTATTTTTCTGTAGTATAACTTCCACACATATTTGAAGGGGAACTTGTGGCTTTAATTTTTCCTGTTCATGTTTTTGTATAGCTGACTTGCTAAAAGGGGCAGACAAAGGTTTTATTTAATCAGAAATGTAAATATGTTCTAGTTCTGTATATAGATTCCTTGCCTAGTTCTGCAGGAAGATCATGATTGCTTAAAAAAAAAATCTTACTGTAGCACTGCTTCATTTGTAAAGCCCTTTAAAAAGCATTCTAGTTTGTGCCATAGTTGCTTGGGAAATATAGAGGGACTTGTGGACTGAGAACATTTGGAATTGTATTGATGCTCTTTCACTGACATTATTAAAACCTGTCTTACTGGAATTTTGAATTGCTTCAGGTCCACTATATTAGCTTTATGGAGTTACTCACAGACATATTAAATCATTGTTTTTCTGTTCATTTGAAAATTCTATTCTTCATATAACATTGTCATTGCAGTGTATTAGTAGACTATAGGTGCATGTCTCTAATGTATTCTGCAGCAAGGCTTGAAAAATGTACCTGGTACCTACTATCCATATCATGATATGAAAGATGGAGTTTGGGGAAATTGTGTCCGTTTTCCAACTTAATTCATCACTAATATGCAGGAGGATATTTTAAAGTCTTGGTTGAGAGGCATGAAGCTGAAAGTACTCTTAGTGTACCAATAGCCAAGAATCTATTCCTGGGATAGCTTATTGCTGTTGGGCTGTGGCTATAAGCATCATGGCTTATGGCTATAAGTATCATTATTTAAAATAAAAATAAAGGGGGCTGGGGAGGCTAATAAGGTATTTCCAATTAGAAAAATAGTTCATAGTAGAAGGGTTAGAGAACATAGTAGGGGAAAGGGTTATAATAATTAGAGCTGCCCAAAATTTGGAATTCCAGGTTCCTGGGAAATGTCAACATTTTGAAGTTTCTTGTGACCTGAAGATTCTGGAAAAAAAAATCATTTAGAAGATTAAAACTGTTGCCATGTGGGCTGCCCCAGGACCTAGGGGGCCTGGGATCCCAGAGCTTCTAAACTCCCGGGCTAGCTGGCTCCCAGCGCTGTCTGACTCCTGCAGCCTGGGGAGCCTGCTGGCATGGGAGTTCAGCTCAGTGGCAGGGAGTCTGGAAGCCCTGAGAGCTGCAGCGTGGGTTGGGGCTCTCGGGCCTTCTGGATCCATGCTGCAGTGCTGGGAGCCTAGACCCTGAGAGCCATGGCTTGACCCAGTCTCCCAGTTCTGGCAGGAGGGAGCCTAGAAGCCCTAGGAGCCACAGCGGAGCTGTTGCTTAGGAATTCCAGGCTCCCAGCTGCATGATGGGGAGCCTGGAAAGCCTGAGACACCTGCTCACGTTGCCATTTTCAGGGCTTCCAGGAACCCTTGTGCAGAGCTGAGAGTCAAGCCAGGGCTTCCAGGCTCTGCTGCAGGGACTCTAGAAGCCTGACCATGGAGCAGATTGCATGGTGGGGCTGTTCCGGACTGCAGACTCTTGATACCCACATGAGCCAGCTGGGAATCAGGCATGGTTCCATCAAAACCCTGCCTGCAATTCAAAGAAAATTTATTGAATCTGAAATGTTTTTCCATGAAATATGTCAGGTTCCATGAATCAGCATTTTGCAGTGAAACTTTCACCTGAAAATTTCAGACCTGCTCTAGTTACAGACACGTTTTCTAGTCTATTCTTGTATTCTGAATGTTTAAAAATGTAACTAAAGGGGCCCCATCTCCCTCCTTTCAGTAATAGTGAGTTCCAATTATAACTCTCACCCTAGTTCAGGGCCCTGAACTAGTCTGTTGCAAATAAATACATAAATTGAGGGCCACAAGCTGCCATGTTTTTTCCCTAGAGCCCCACCTCCTGCTACCCCTTTTATTCGGAAAGTCCAAGTTTAAATTGGTCCAGACACCTGTGAAGCTTGGTGGTTTCCTTGGCTCTACTCACATTACAACTTTTAACTGAAATTGTAATCAGTTAATGGCATAGTGGACTATAAACACAGTTGCCTTTACATACCACATTATTGTTATTATTATAGTTAGTGTTTTGCTCCAGCTAAAGGCTCAGCAAGGCACACGGTTGTCTTCCTGCAAGATAAAAATTGATGATTTAAACAAATTATAAAATTAAAAAAAGTATTTAAATACCTTTTTAAAAAATAAACCTATTTAAAATGATGACAAGCTGTGTAAGGGCTAAATTTACAACAATCTATTAAAATAATTAAATATGAGGCACAGATATGTACTGCTCAGTTTTAAAGATCTCAGACCATTGAAGTTGTGGAAGTCACTGACTAAGCACCTGGAACCAAGGCTTGTTGACGTGCTAAACCAGCTTTGGAAGTAGTAGTCTCCTCTGTGGCTGCAGAGAGAATTTTTTTCTTCACTTCAGTTTATTCAACTAGTTCAGTTAATTGGTTAGTTCATTCAGAATTAAGAAATTGAGTGAGAATTGAAAAAGCAGGAAATTGTTTTTCTTCCAAAATCTATGAATAAAAACTAGGTGTGAGGATAAGAACTACTAATTTAATAGCTGAAGGACATGATGACCAGAAACAATCAGTTCAATTCACTATCTACAGATAATGCTTCCTTTGTTTAGTTAGTTTTAAAGGCAAAGCATGTTTTCATACATTTTTCTTATGTATCCAGCACATTTAAGGTAGTTTAATACAAAAAATAAAATCCTTTTTTCGCACACTTTTTTTAATTGTACTCCAATTTCCATCCAAATAGAACTTGACACAAATATTAGCAAAAAATTAATCTAGTAAATAAGAAATGCATCATTCAGCATTTTCCAATATAAAAATGTAAACATTAAGAATCTAACTGTGCATTAAGACATATAATTACTTTTAAAAAAAAGAACGAGGAGTACTTGTGGCACCTTAGAGACTAACAAATTTATTTGGGCATAAGCTTTTGTGGGCTAAAACCCAGTTCATCGGATGCATGAAGTGGAAAATACAGTAGGAAGATAATATATACAGAGAACATGAAAAAATGGGTGTTTGCATACCAATTACAATGAGACTAATCAATTAAGGCTATTAGCAGCAGGAGAAAAAAAAACATTTGTAGTGATAATCAGGATGGCCCATTTCCAACAGTTGACCAGAAGGTGTGAGTAACAGTAGGGGAAAAAATTAGCATGGGGAAATAGTCTCTGATGGTGTGGCTGATCTGATTAGGTCCTATGATGGTATCCGTTGAATAGATATGTGGACAGAGTTGGCAATGGGCTTTGTTGCAAGGATAGGTTCCTGAAGGACGATCCCTCACTCTCACAGATCTTGGGAGACAGGCCAGTCCTCCCTTACAGACAGCCCACCAACCTGAAGCAAATACTCACCAGCAACCACACAACAAAAACACTAATCCAGGAACCTACAAGTACTCCTCATTTTTTTTTTTTTTTTTTTATATGCTGATACAGACTAACACGGCTACCACTCTGAAACCAATAATTACTTAAATGTGTACAGATAGTGTATTGTCCTGGTTATCAAAAAGTACCTGTTTTAGTGTAAAGGATATATTTAGCTGCAAATCAACATGTTTTAATGGTTACCAGCCAATGAGAATCAACCTTTTCTTTAGGAAAGAAAACCCTAAAAAGTACAATTGAAAACAAGATTAAAATCTATTTAAATTGTTTTCTGCTTGCCTATTTAAATAATGATTAAAATCGGTGATTTAAATTGATCCACCCTGTCTTCCTGCAGCCTTATTTTCTGGCCACATGATTAGAGGGCCTATGTAATCAGCTGTGTGGTTGGACATCCCATAGTGCATTGTTTCATGTGCTAATGATGTTCTATATACACACCCTCCCTGAATTCTATTCTCTGCAGGGACGGTATGGGATAGCTGCTCTCTTTTTCAGTTAGAATGCACTGATATGAACATGATTAGGCAGCATGGTAGGTGTGGAGACAAATATTATTTATCTGTATTGTAGCCATATCTGTAGTCCCCAAACAAAATTTGATGAACTATTATGCTAGATGCTGTACAAAAATGCATACTTGTCAGCCATAATTTGATGAAAAGTGGGCATCAGCTCTCATTATGTGTACCAAGAGAAGAAGTAGAGAAAGGTCATAAACTGGTCACAAAGACACTTTTACTTGTTGTGTGGATTAGGTTTCATATATTCAACCACTAGAACAGGGGTGGCCAACCTATGGCTCCAGAGCCACGTGCGGCTCTTCAGAAGTTAATATGCAGCTTCTTGTATAGGCACCGACTCCGGGGCTGGAGCTACAGGCGCCAACTTTCCAATGTGCTGGGGGGTGCTCGCTGCTCAACCCTTGGCTCTGCCACAGGCCCCTACTCCACCCCTTCCCACCCCTGAGCCTCCTGCATGCCTCAAAACAGCTGATCGGGAAGCGTGGGGAGGGAAGGGGAGGCGGAGGCGCTGATTTAGAGTGACCAGACAGCAAGTGTGAAAAATTGGGACGGGCTGGGGGGTAATAGGAACCTATATAAGAAAAATTGGGACTGTCCCTATAAAATTGGGACATCTGTTCACCCTATGCTGGTGGGCGGGAGGCACTGGGGGCGGGGGGAGCTGATGGGGGGCTGTTGACATATTACTGTGGCTCTTTGGCAATGTACATTGGTAAATTCTGGCTCATTCTCAGGCTCAGGTTGGCCACCCCTGTACTAGAATTTCTCAAGCAGTGAATTTTATTAGATATCTTTCATCCTGGCTTCAGTATCTATAAAGCAGCTGGGCTGCTTCTCAAGTTCATTAGCACTTAAAAAGGAAAGCTAATTGGTGGTTTTCCTGGCTCCCTATTTGTTTTTTGTTTTGTTTTAATAAACTTTAGAAAAGCCCAGCTACCTTCAATGGTGCAGTAGCCAGACTAGAGAAGGGCCTGGGAACTACAGGATTTGGCATATACTGTGTATTTTCTATAGTGCCTTTGCTATGATGTTGCATTCTCCAGTCTGCCAGCAAATGAAAATGTTTAACTAATTTGTAAATAAATAACTAAATGTAAAACCCGTAATTCAGTATCAAGACTGTGAATTTAAATGTTCAAGCCAAGAAACTTTAAATGAAAAGCTCCTGAGGTACTGTAGATATTAAAGCATCCACTTAACAGCATAAAGATGCAATTTATCACAATCTAAAGATGCAGTTGTTGCACAGATGTTGCATTTTATTAAAAATACAGACAAGGTTTCCCCCAAGATTTTAAGTATCAGAGGGGTAGCTGTGTTAGTCTGGATCTGTAAAAAGCGACAGAGTCCTGTGGCACGTTATAGATGTATTGGATGCACAAGCTTTCGTGGGTGAATACACACTTCGTCAGATGCATCACCCACGAAAGCTCATGCTCCAATACATCTGTTAGTCTATAAGGTGTCACAGGACTCTTTGTCGCTTTTCCCAAGGTTTTAGTGATGGTTGAGGACAAACCTAGAAAAACGGTTTCTGAGAGTCACAAAACTGTGTGTTTGGGTCGGGGGGCATTTTAAATTACTTTTTTTGGTTTTGTAGTCAAAATCAAATGTGGTATAAATTCAGTATTTGGTATGACGTTTTTCTGGGGACTATTCTGCAGGGGTTTGGAATTCAATGATCTAATCTTTTCCCACGTCATTCCTGTTATTTACTCTAGATTAACTTTAAAGGTGGAGAGGAGGCTTGAGAAAAGAGTCTTGAGATAGATTATGAAAGCGTAGTAGTGGGGTTGCTGTTTCTTGTGTGTATGGCTTTTCATGGTAGGTTTTCTTGTTTGGGGGCTGCCTTTTTGAGAGGGGAATGACAATGAATCTTATATTATATATTTACAAAACTGTTATAGAAAAACTGATTTGTATATCTTTCTCTAGCTATCCATCCTTAAACCAATTGGTATGCTGTGTGTTGGTGATGGTATATGAACCATCAGAGTAAATGTGCATTTACAGTCTCTTGATATATTATGAGTTACTATATGCTTAGCTACTCTTAAAGCAAAATTGGCTAAAACCAATTGATTACACATGTTGCAAATTAATGTCTTCTCATTTGCAGATGCTGAATGATGATTTAAACTGAACAATCAAGGTAAGTGCTTTTTGATGTAATACTGCAGTGGTGGTGTTGTTGTTGTTGCTGTATTGGTCCCAGGATATTAGAGACACAAGGTGGGTTAAAGAGACCAGCTTTCAAGCTACACAGACCTGAAGAGCCTCTGTATAGCATGAAAGCTTGTCTTTCACCAAGAGAAGCTTGTCCAATAAAAGATATTACCTCACTCGCTAGTCTCTCTTGACATAATATGTTGTTTCCTTTGCGTATGCAGTTATACGTCATAGATGTTAACTGTATTTGAAAACAAAATATAAATTCTGTAGAGTTCAAAACAGGTAAAGAGAATACCAGTTGGCTAATCTAAATATTAAAACATTAAACAGAGTGGGAGTAATTTAGACCCATTATTTTAATCATTTGGGTTTTTAAAATTGAAATTTGAAAACTTGTGCTATTGTGATTTTAGATTAAAATCTATAACAAACTAAGATGCTTGGTTTTTAAAAATGCCTCTACTTAGAAGGGTCTTATTTGAATTTTATTAAACTTATGTTGAAAAACAAAACACAATATTGAAAATTATAATCCTGATTCTGCAAAACCACTTAAGTAACTATGTAACTTTAATCACATAATACAATGGGAGAAGCATCTGGAGTATCAGGTTCTAAAATTGTATCTTTATGAAACTTTTCTTAGTGGCATAAAATCTTAGTCACTTCAAAACAAACTTTTGTCAGTGTTAACAATACAACTTAATTTAGACTTTCAAAACATTTAACAAAGTTATTGTGAGCATGTTTATACATCTAGGCTAAAAATTTCAAAAATAGGAGCCCCCTAAACTGAGGCTTCTAGAACTATATTTAGGAATTGTCTATGCATGAGATTTTTCTGGAATAACTCCATGTATGGACACTCTCTTATTATGGAATTAAGTACCTTCTGGTTTAGCTTAATTCAAAAGTGGATTAAGCAAAACCTGAACAAGGCACTCAGGAATAGCTATTGCTCTTCAAATTCACATCCTACCTTGAAAATTAATTAAGTTAAGTGTAGACAAACCCTCAAACACTTGAATGATTTAGGAATAAAAATTCCATTTACTGCAGGCTGCAAACCCTGATGGAGGAGTACTGCCTGGTTAAAGCTGAAATGCTTCAATTGACTTGTGGAAATTCAGTATATCAGAAGGTGGTGTTGGTTGTAAATATGGCTATGACTTATTTGCTTATCGGTTTGTTCTCACAGTATGGATGTTAGAGGTTTTAAGTAATGAAACCTTAATAGGGAAAAATCTCTGTGAAATCTGGGAAACTAAAGAAAAAATACAAAGCATCCTCTTTAGCAATTCAAGGCTATAAAATGGGAAGAAAGACAAGACTTTAAAAAATCATGATTTGTGGTTGCTGTGCTTAAAAACAATTCTTAGAGTCTGATTCCCTCTTTTATACACAGATACAATAAATATGGGCACTAGCAAAGTGTTGTGAAGTGATCTGAAAATGAGATTTTTTTCACTGATGCATATGTTAGTCTAACGTGCTGTTACTGTAAAGCCTAGTTAGTTGATAAAGTGACTTGTAATTAATAAAGGGGGAAGAGAGATATGGAATCATGGTACAAGCTGTAGCTAAGTTGGTTTATAACTAGAAAACATAGACATGATCCTACAAAGTCTTTTCATGAAGTCACGTGCAGGGCTGGATTAACACTCCTGTGGCCCCGGGGCTGTTAGATTTTGTGGGAGCCCTGCATACAAGTCTTTTTCCTAATTTAAAACAAAATGATCACAATTATGGCATCAAGGCTATTAATGCTATACTAAACTTGCCTTTTAATTAACATAAAGCTGTTCTGTGGTTACATTTCAGCCTTAAAACATGTAGAATATAGTTAATTCAAAATAGCCTACTTCTTACCTTAGAACAGCTGTTATATTAGTTTCTTTGTGGGAGGGAGTTTGGGTGCAGGAGGGGGTGTGAGGTGCAGGCTCCGGCAGGCCAGGGCGGATTTGATTTAAATCACTAGTCAGGAAGACTCAATTTAATCATGGATTTCTACATAAGAGTGCATTCTTGTTGGTTGTTATAACCTTAATACATATTCTTCACAACTCAGAGATAGATGTAGGTTTCAATTTTAGAAGGTACACACTATACATTTAAGTGATTTATTTTGAAAACTTTTCAGATTAGTTTTACAGCTGTATCAGAAAATGAATGATTGTTTGGTTATTTCATTTACCAAAAGTAACCGAAGCAGATATTTATGAAGTCATTGGCTGGGGAACTATCTCCAATTCAACAGGTTAATTATTAATATTTGGAGGATTTTCTTGCCATGCTGTATTAGGAGAACATCACCAGACAAACAGTTCAATTGTTTTATTTAACTAAAACAACAATGTTATGTATTCTGGATTTTTTCTTCAACAGGAAACATAAAATATTTTAACAAAACAAGCATACGAATTTTTGAATTTAGTTAAACATTCAAGTTTTTTAAAATCAGTTTTGTTTTTGTTAAAATGGTTTTTAACTAAAATAGTTAAATGAAATATTTAAAAAAAAAATTAAATTGACTGTCAGCCAGGTCAACATGAGAAACTTAAAATATTGGCTTCTGCAGCTAACTCAGTTGTCTTCACCTTCATTTTCGTATTTGTTCATAATCTGGAAAAGAAAAACAAGCTTTCCTGCTTTATCAGGTCCCAAACAATTTCTCAATTTGGAATGAATTAGTCCAAAGAGAGAAAATATTCTTTCTACGCCCGCAGAAGAAGCTACTGCTGTTAAAAGTGAGATTATCACTTCAACAGTCTCTGAATCCAAGTGCTTAAGTGACTTCCACCAGTCCACTGGTGTGACTTTTTTTAAAACCTCATCAACAAACATATGTTTCTTGAATGGTTCTTATTCCCAAACTTGGGTCTCTTTTACAGGCTGCTGCCATTATAGGTTTTCCCTTCTAGTGAAAGAATGGTATGGTAGATCTCAAATCAATGAAGGCTACACTCAGAAAGACCTCAAGACTTCTGGAATATGCTGCTCAAAAAGTTTCATTTTTGTTTCTACTGCCTCTCCCTCCCTTCTCACATTTATCTCCAGACTTGTAGATCTCCTTGTCCAGTTCTATTCCGCCCCCAACAATCTTCTATTCATTGAATTTTTTGAAACTTTGCACTTTTAGAGAGGGGTAAGGGATTGACTCTGTGTACACAAATTTGCAGAGGGACAATAGGGTTGAGGTCTGTTATTTCTCACTTCTAAATATTTATTTACTTAAAAACATTTTTGCTGTTAACAAGATTATCTCTGAAGACAGTTTGAGAACTGCAAAACTAAGCATCTCTGATGGTATCTTCTAGACTGAGCACTGAGTCCCATTGAGTAGATGGAAAGATTAACCTAAATAATCTATACAGAAGACCCTGGAACCCCATAAAATTGGGTCCCTAATCCATGAACTATTGGAATTCATTTACAAAACTTTTCTTAAACATTACATGAATATATTGTCTCATACTATAGACTTAGAATTTATAATCCCTATTCCATGATGAGATATCTTTGAGCTATAATGTATCTTAATTAAACTATCTTTAGATAGGTTTTATCCTCAAAAAGCAAATTATTAAAAAAAATCCAATTTTTTTTTTAAATCATTGATTTTTATCCCCCCTGCCACAAGCGGCTCCTGGCCGGCAGCGCAGCAGGGCTCAGGCAGGCTGGCTGGCTGTCTGCCATAGCCCCATGCCACTCCTAGAAGCAGCTTTCTGCTAGCATGTCTCTGCGTGTCTCTGGGGGGAGGGGGACAGCATGTCCCCGTGCGCTGCCCGCAAGCGCTGCCCCTGTCCAGAAGCGCCACCACGGCAGCTCCCATTGGCCAGTTCCCAGCCAATGGGAGCTGCGGGGATGGTGCTGGGGGCGGGGGCAGCGCACAGAGCTGCCCCGCCCACCATCTCCCAGGGGCCGCAGAGATGTGCCAGCAGACGGCTGCTTCCGGGAGCAGCGTGGGGCCACGGTATGAAGGCAGCCTGCTTGAGCTCTGCTGCGCTGCTGGACTTTTAACAGCCCGGAGATTGCGATCAACTGACAGAGGCTCCAGGATCGACCAGTCAATCACGATTAATGGGTTGGTGACCACTGAATTGTATATAATTATGGATTTATTTTTGTGGGACCCCCCCCTTAGCTCGAAGCCCTGGGCTGCAGCCCCGAAAGTCCCTGCGTTAATCCAGCCCCGGTCACATGTGGGTAGTTTCATAAACTTCAATAGACTTCTTGTGTAGTTATGCATTGCTCAAAATCTTTGCAAGATCATGGCTATGGTTGCATATTTACTAAGATGTAAAACTTTGTGAAAGAAAATTGGCCACTCTACTACTATTTTCTTGTTTTAATGACATTTTAAAAATATTAATGTACTCTAACCTTGTACGTATGTCCAGGAGGGTACCACTTCAGTGTTGCTTGGGACACTGTTCTTCATTAGAGAGACGAGGTGGGTGAGATAATATCGTTTATTGGATCAACTTCTGTTGGTGAGAGAGAAAAGCTTTTGAGCCAGACAGAGGTCTTCTTCAGATCTATTACTTCACCCACCTTGTCTCTCTAATATCCTGAGACCGACATGCAGGGCGGGTGCAAGGATGTTTCGCGCCCTAGGCGAAACTTCCACCTTGCGCGCCCCCCCGCCTCCGAGCCATGTGGCAGCTCTCCGCCCTAAGGCGCCCCCCCTGCGGCAGCCCCCCCCCCCCTCTCCCCTGGGGCGCCCCCCCCCCCCCCCCCCTGCGGCAGCTCCTCCCGGCCCGGGGAGCCGTGCGGCAGCTCCCCTCTGCTCTGCCTCCTCCCCGAGCACGCCGTTGCTGTTCCACTTCTCCCGCCTCCCAGGCTTGCGGTGCCAATCAGCTGTTTGGCGCCGCAAGCCTGGGAGCGAGAGAAGCAGAGTGGGGCGGCATGCTCAGGGGAGGAGGCGGAGCAGAGGTGAGCTGAGGCGGGGAGTTCCCCTGCGTGCCGCCCCCCCACTTACTTGCTGCAGGCGGCCCTCCCCGCACCCTCCTGCCCCAGCTCCTTCCGCCTAAATGCCAATGACGACGGGCGGCTGAAGATCCGGCCACTGCGGTCGCCGTCCAAATGCTAGCGCCCTAGGCGACCGCCTAGGTCACCTAATGTGTTGCACCAGCCCTGCCGACATGGCTACAACTACACTGCATACTGCATGTCCTTAGTAATTTTTAGGGAGGAAGAAAGAAAGGCCAAGTGGGCCGTATAAAGGGAAAAACCTCCAGTGATTGAGTGGAGAATATCCTAATGCCTTTCCAACTCTGACCTTGTAGACAGGTGCTTATTTTGCTGAACTAGTTTGACCTTTCCTAATTGTCATACATTTATGGGGATAGTGGGTAGGCTGGTATAGGAACCTTAGGCCATGTCTACACTATGGGGACTAAAACGGCATAGCCATGGTGGGGTAGGTATGCTGGCATAACCCCATATTGTAGATACAGTCTACAGCAATGGAAGTGGCTTTTCTGTTGCTGTAGGATCACAGCCTTCCCAAGCACTACATCTTTGCTGGTATCTAGGCTGATGGAAGCATTCTTCCATTAATTTAGCTGAATCTATGCTGGATTAAGTCCACATGGCTATTGTGCTCAGAGGTGGGAATTTTTCACACTTGAGTTCTGTAGCTATGTCAAATTAAAACTCAAGTGTGGAGTGGGCTTTTGGGTTAGGTAGCTATAGAAACATTTCTATGACTTCTTTTGTGTTTAAATTGATAATTATAACACTTCTGGAAGTTTTTTTACAAGTCTGGATGACACTGAGGAAAACATCCTGGCAGCCAATCTATACCAGCACTCCGATTCTTGCTAGCACCAGTGCTGAGCCAACAGCGCAGGATCTTGCTAAAATTCTGAATGTAGATGTGGCCTCAATACTTTGAATCCAGTTAAATATGTTGAGTACAAGAAGTGTAAGACACACATTGTAAATGGTTCCAGCAAGGTTTTGTAGTGGGCAGAATAAGGTCTGGTAGAGCTCACACATTTGCAGCTGTTGTGGCTAAAGATGTTTCTGTAGCAGGGTGAATTGGCTCACATAGAGAATGCTGTCTGCAATAGAAAAAGGTAGACCCATAACTGTTTTTAATGAACTTCTACTCCTGAGAGCATTCTGCACCAAAAATTAAAAATTCTGCGCACAGTATTTTAATATTCTGCAAAATCTGCAAATTTTATTTGTCAAATAAATTTGGAGGCTCCAGCAGGGCATTGGGGAGCACAGGCCACTGGCTGGACATAGATGGGAGACCACTCTGCAGCTCCCTCCCAGGACACGGACTCAGCAGTGAGCTGCACCCAACCCTGACACAGTGCAAGAACCGGGCCTGCCCCAGAAACACCCCAGGACCCTGTCCCTCCTTGTGGGTAGGCAGGCTCAACAAGGCAGGATCCAAGTGTGCAGAGGCTTAGTGTGGGGGGGATTCAGGTGTGGTTTGAGAGGGTTCTATGTGGGACAATCTGGGCATGAGCGGCTCAGTGAGGGATCCGGGAATGGAGGGGATCTGGATGCACAGAGGATTGTTGTGGGGGTTCTGAGTGCAATGGTAATGGGACTCTGCGGGGGTCCAGGGGAAGATGGTTGGGGCTCAGTGGGAGGGGTCCAGATGCTGGGGGAGTGGGGATCCAGGTGCTGCTGGTTGGGGATTGGTGGGATGGGGATCCAGGTGCGGGTGGCTTGTTGGGGTGGTGCAGGGGGAGTGGGGCTCATCAGGGGGGTTCTGAGTGCAGGGGGGTTTGGCTTGGCAGGAGGGTCTGGGTATGAGTGGGTCTGGATGCATGGGAGTTGGGCAGATGGGGGAGCAGCTCCCTGTAAAGGGATCCCTCCCCCTGCAGCTAAGGATTGATGGGGGCAGGAAGGCAGGTGGGGAGAGGAGTTTGCAGAGCTTCCTGAAGCTGGGGGAGAAATCTGGGGGTAGGTCTGACCAAGCCCCAGATGCCATGCAGGGGAAGAGGCAGTCCTGTCTTGCCAAGCCAGGACTAGCAGCTGAGTTCAGCACATGGCAGGAGCTACCAGCCAGGTCTTCTCCAGTCCTGCCTCCTGCCCCACAGTGATTTACCTCTCTGCCAGCTGCCCTGGGCACCCGAAACATACTGCTGTGGAGGGTTGCATGACCACTCGCCTTTGCTTCCTTGTCAGAAAATATTTTTTTGTGCACATAAATTCAGTCATAGATTCTGCACATGTGCAGTGGTGCAGATTTCCCGAGGAGTAAACTTCAGTCTCTACACAAAGTGCAAACACTGAGGGTAAAGTATTGAATGAGAATGATCTAAGAAAACTGTTCTTCTGGTGGTTCACATTTTGCTGCAGTTTAAAATAATAAAATAGATATGTTTGGTATTTATATTTCTTGCTTCTACAAGGAAGCTTCCACTGTTCTTGCCAAATTAATGTAAGATAAATGAATTTCGGTGCTAACTGGAATGAGGGACTAAAAGTGGCTAGATAATAATTAAGGCAGGAACTCTCCAAATGCCTGGCTTTACCCCTATCTTCCCCCTCAGGGTTTTCAATGAATGTAAATTGACTTATTGCATATTATGGTCTTTATCTAGACCAACTTGACACCTGTCTTGCAGACTAACTGTGGTGGTTTTGTAAAGTGGACAGGCTTCCACTATTTCCTGGGAAAAGATGTTCAAAAATATCCAGTAAGTGAAACAAGGAGGAGTTCAAACCCAGTCTCTAGAAGTGACTAATCAGTGTGCTAATTCATACAACTACACAGACTATAGTTTGAAGAAGAAACACTTTATAACCTTGTCAAAGTTCAGAGCAAAGGCACCTATATATTCTCTCTATGGTCCAGTGAGAGCACCCACTCTTAGACTTCTGGCTCCCTAGCCATCATCTCTTGAGTGTAGACATGCATCTCTCTCCCTCCTTACAAGGGTATTTCCAGGCTGCACAGCTCCCTATCTAAACTGTGAATTTCTCAGCAAAGGCAGAATGTGTAAGTAGGCCTGCCTTTTTTTCTCCTCAGAGATGGTAAACCGTGCAGTTGTCACAGTTAAGTTACCTGTGGCAAGCCCATGCCCATTTATTCTGAATTAAAAGCATTACAGAGAAAACATATCAAAACAATAAAAGAACCTAAACGTGCTAATAACCTTACTGGAGATCACCCCAATTCCAACAAGGGCTCAGCCAGGTGAACAGTCCTTCAAGCCCCACATGTGTTCAAGTTCATAACTCCTTTTGCTCAGAACAAGAACACCATGAATCTGAGTTACTTCTTTATGCTGTTTGGCCCTTTTGATCCTGGGAATAGGTAATTTGCAGACAAAGGTCCCCTCCCTAGGGCAAGCCTCCTATAAAGATCAGGTCCAAAGGTGGGTGGGTGGTCATTTGCATTTCCCTCTTCCCAAATATTTCCTAGGGAAGCTACTCAACAGTTTATTCTTAGCTCATTGTTTACAAGAGTCGGTTGAAATTCATAACACTTCCCAAGGTTTACATTAGTCATGTCTCCTAGACAAGTTACATACAGTCCCACAATAACACACATTTGCATTTCTAATATAATGAGCTCCTAAAATATTTTAATTTAATTCAGTAAGGTTTAACTTTATTGAACTAAGTTTGTCCAGGAAATTGCCCCATCTGTCACAAATGCCATTTGAGATATAAAAAAAAGAACTAGATAAGTTCATGGAGGATAGATCCATCAATAGCTATTAGCCAGTATGATCAGGGATGGTATCCCTAGCCTCTGTTTGCCAGAAGCTGGGAATGGGCGACAGGGAATGGATCACTTGATGATTATCTGTTCCGTTCATTCCCTCTGGGGCACCTGGCATGGGGCACTGTCGGAAGACAGGATTCTGGGCTAGATGGACCTTTGGTCTGACCCAGTATGGCTGTTCTTATGTTCTTATCCAGTGGGAAGTGCGCTACTTTTAGACACTTTTAACAATTACAAACATATTTAGTCAATTCTTTCTTTTCTTTTTTGCATGTAAGGTTTAGTGAGCAGTGACTTGGGCGTAACACTTTATGGGTAGTGCACGAGTATGTAAACAATTCAATATTTAACAACATAATAAGTTGCCTTTATCCCAAGGGGAAAATGTTTGTTCTTAACAGGGTCTCTCTTACATTACAGGACTCAGAAATCAGGAGGATCCATTTCCATAACAATGGCAACAAAATCATCTCTACTTAAAGTAATACTCTTAGGTGATGGTGGAGTCGGGAAGAGTTCACTTATGAACAGATATGTCACTAACAAGTTTGATACACAATTGTTCCACACAATAGGCGTGGAGTTCTTAAATAAAGATTTGGAAGTGGATGGACACTTTGTTACAATGCAGATATGGGACACGGCAGGTCAAGAACGGTTCAGGAGCTTACGGACTCCTTTCTATAGAGGTTCTGACTGTTGCCTTCTAACTTTCAGTGTAGATGACTCTCAAAGCTTCCAAAACTTGGGTAACTGGAAAAAAGAATTCATTTACTATGCAGATGTGAAAGAGCCTGAAAGTTTTCCCTTTGTGATATTGGGTAACAAAGTTGACATAAATGAAAGGCAAGTGTCTACAGAAGAAGCCCAGGCCTGGTGCAGGAACAACGGCAACCATCCCTATTTCGAGACTAGTGCAAAAGATGCCACTAATGTTGCAGCAGCCTTTGAGGAAGCTGTTCGAAGAGTTCTTGCTACTGAAGATAGATCAGATCACTTGATTCAGACAGATACAATAAATCTTCACCGGAAGCCCAAACCCAGTTCATCTTGCTGTTGACTGTTAAGATTTTTTTTTTTTTTTTTTGCCAATAAAGTTGACAAACTTACTCTAAAAATAAGAAAAGGAGTAATAGCTCAAATATAAGTGGGTTCCACTCTAATATTATTAAAATGTAACATTCTGCTGCTTTACTGGGGAGTGGGGGAGGCTTCCATTCAGTGAGTGACTTGTTTCTGAATTAGTGGCATCTTCTGTTTAGAAAGATGTCAGCTAAAAATGTTCATTTAATATAAATGTTTAATTTGCAAAGTTAACAAATCAAATGATAAATACTTTAAATGTAATTCAGAGAAACTTGAAAGTTCTAGAAGCACTACTTCTGGGTTTTTTTTCTGTAATTCAAATGCAAGGAACAAATTTTATATGTATGTGTATATTTTTATGAAATTAGCATTCCATTTTTGGTTCACTAAAACCCATTTCATAACATAATAATGCTAACTATTAAAGAACTTCAGTCTCATTACATTCCTTTTGATCTGAGTGGTACTTCATCTGATTTTTTTTTTTAAATTCTATATAAACCTTTAGATTTTCTGCTATTAAGTACCTAATGTCACTAGAACTACTGTAGATTTTAAGGTAGGAAATAAACCTCCTGCATACTTAATGTCTGTGTGTTTTCCCTTCATCTGCTCTTCTAAAGCCTTGCTGAATTTTGCCAACAGGTTACTTAAAGCAGCATTTGCGCCATAGAGCTAATGAGACACATGTCGTTGCTAGGAACTTGATGTATGGCTGAAAACTGACTTGTATGCAACTGAAGCATCCCCTCAGTTCACAGAGCTGCTCCTTGTGCAGAAGCAGGGCTTCATCTGCTTAAATAAGCAACAAATAAGTTTTTACTCCTGTTATCCTTGTAGAGCTAATGAATCCTGCTCTTTCTCTTTTAGATCGACATGGGCAATAACAGAACTTCTTACTTAAATCTTCTTACTTATTACTTAAATCCCAGGATAAACTTCCAGTGCTGGCAGTTACAAAATCATCTATACTAAAAAACTGAACCCACTTGTTATAGATGTTAGTTCAATACAGTAAAATAGAACCTCATGCTGTCAGTAAGTCACTTTCTAAAAAGAATTGTTCCTTTACATTTCTTACTATTAAATATATGCCTTTTCTTAACTTTCTGGGGCAGTGATGTAGAAGAAATGTTAACATGTAAGTGGCTCTACTTAGGCTGGAAAGTTATCTCAGTGAGAGAGTTGGAGTGACTTATGGGACTTTTCCTGGATCACAGGGTGATGTCCTAGGGTTAAAAGGTCTTGGAATGTTCTGTAACAGTCTTATGACAGTGTTGGGGTTCCTATTGCTGCCTCATCTGGCAAAGATGACTCTCTCAGTGGGGAAAGGGATTGCCAGGTTCCTCTGGTGCCACTTCGGCCTGTTCTGAGACTGCTACCTGCTTCTAGGTCTGACTAAAACTGCAAACAGTGAGTGAGATTTAGGCTGAAAAAGTAAGAAGGTTGCTAATCAGAAGAGGAGTGAGGTTTTTGGAACAGCCATTCAATAGAAGTAGCAGGGCAAAATAACGTCACTAGTTTTAAGGTTTAGCTTAATAAATTTATAAATGGGATTATATGATAGGGCTGCCTATAACAGCAGGGGACTGGACTCTGACCCAGGATGTCCCTTCAAGCCCTATGTTATTACCTCTTTTGTGATGGGTGAGAGGGGAAACTACTTTGAGAAACATGAAGGTATAATGCTGGCAATGGTAAAGACCACATGTATGGGCACTGATTGTGTTGAGGTTAGCTAGTCTGCTTCCACTCATGTTTTGCTTGTGATGGAGCTCTGAAAAAGGATCCTCTCCCAATGGCAGGGGAAATGGGTCCCTGATCAATGCTGGCAAGAACAAATAACTCAGTGAAGGTGAGTAGGAGTATTTTGTCAAATGCTGATGTCGTAGCACTGTGTGACCTCCGTGCAAAGGGAACTGGTGCCAACAGTGGTCTTGATGTGGATGAGGTATTAGGTGGGACATCAGTATGTAGCTCAGGACAGTGATGGGTTCAATCCTCTGCACTGCTGCTTGTAAGGCAGATGGAATTGTTGGCACTGGCCAGTCCTTCCTTATGCAAGCTTGACCACTGGCATAGCATGCCCTTGAAACAGTAGGCTTGTAGGTTTTTTGTGGAGGACTTATTTTGGACCCTCCTTGTGAGAAGCCCAAGTAATTTTTAGAGCTGCACTTCTGCTCCATCTGGCCTAGCCTCAATGTGATGAATTTCAGAGTTGGGGGGCATGAGCTCCAGGTCTGTCAGTACCAGGGTCAATGACAAGGTTACTGCTGTTTTTGTTTTCACTATCCTTTTTTATGCCTTTCCTCTTGCCAGAGAGGTGTGGATTGTCTGCTTGAGAGGCTCTAGCAAAGGATGACTTTTTTGGCTCCCGTTTGGCAGTTACTGCTTCCTCAGGAACAGAGCAATCCTCAGACTGTGCTAATTGATGCAGTTTGAGATAAGTGTCCCTGGAATTCTGTATTCTAGAGGAAAAGGAATGACCAATCATCTGTCTGGGAAGGGGCTTTCCCTCAGTCAGATCAGGCAGTGACCGTGGCCATTTGTGAGCAGGCTGGACAGGGTCTGAATCTGGACAGCGTGGTCTGCCATGAGGCATGGTGTTCGGTGCAAGATATGTGATCCTGAAGTACAAGGGAGTTGTTGAACTAGTTTAGTTTCTGACAGTCTAATTTGACTGTAGGTTTTAATGACAATCTTCAAACAGATCATTGAAAAACAAAGGTTAGCAAACACTAGCAGGTCCGACGCCTCTGGGTTCCACTTCACTGCCATGGATGGTCAGAGAAAAGTGGAGGAGGAAGGCAGGCAGGCACTCTACCTTTCATGCCTTTGTGTGGAAGCATGAAGTGGTACAGGACATGTGACCACAACTGACCCTACTATTCAATGGACTCCATCCAGTTTTAAGCCCATGAGCACCTAGTGTGATACATGCTGACAAATTTGAACTATGTACTTTTGTTAACATTCAAGGATGTACTCAGTAAGTATGTTAATACACTAAAACAGTGGTTCTCAAACTTTTGTACTGGTGACCCCTTTCACATAGCAAGCCTATGAGTGCAACCCTCCTCTTATAAATTAAAAACACTTTAACACCATTATAAATGCTGGAGGAAAAGCAGGGTTTGGGGTGGAGGCTGACAGCTTGTGACCCTCTGAGGGGTCCCAACCCCTAGTTTGAGAACCCCTGCACTAAAAGGAAGGGTTTGTGTGTTTGACAAGGTAACAAATATTTAACTACAGTGGAACCTCAGGCGTTAGACACTGTGGGAATGGAGGTTGTCTGTAACTCTGAAATGTTCATAACTCTGATCCAGCAGCTGACACTCCAGGCCAAGTTTCGGTAGCAGCTGAGCTCCCTGCTCAGCCCAGTATAAGTTTGCAAGCTTGTCCTCTTGCTGGTGGATGGGGGTGGGTGTGAGGAGAGAAAACAGCTTATCCACGGGGAGGAGGGAAGAGAGAGGAGGATTAAGGGGTAAAATAGTGTGTCCCTTCCTGGCAGGGACAGCGGTGAAAGCAATGCAGACCCCACTGCTGCTCCACTGCCTCAGGCTGGCAGCCCAGTTGTGCCTATATTGAAGATGCAATACAGGCACAGTAGAGTATTTACTTTTTTTTGCTCTGCTGCTGCCTGATTGGTTACTTCTGGTTTCACATGGTGTCCAGTAGCCTGGTAAGTCTGTAAATCTGGTGTTTGTATCTTTGAGGTTCTACTGTATACCCCAAGAAAAGCCCTATAGCCCCATACATGAATTCTCAGCAAACAAAGGAACTCTTTGGGCCGAGAAGGCCTCATTCAAACAATGTTGGGGTATTTTATTTTTAATAAAGCACTGGGAAATTTTAAATCTGAAACAATACATATACAAACTAGCAGTACTGTAGCTGTACACTAAAATACTATGACAAATTGAATTTGTCAACTTATACAGTTGATCACTTCCCCATCTGCTATGTACATAAGTTAAAGTGAAATAATTGCCATTGGAACTTTAGACTCTGGAGTGAAAAGAATAGGTTCAACCAACAGCTTATCTTAGTTATAAAGTCATGTTAAACAATGTGCTAAGAAGTTAATTTTTCAAATATATTCCAAATGAGAAATCAGTCTCCCACTATCAAAACAAGACCAGTTGTTTTCCACTTAAACTTCTGAAAAAATTCAGTATAAGATTAAATTGTCTTCAGAATCTTTACCTGTTGGTTTCAGATTTTACCTTTTACATCTAGTGTGATACAGCAGCCTGTCAAAAACACAGAGCTTTATTATACAAATCTATAAGCACCAATGAAGCAAGGATGTCCTCGGGGGGGGAGAATCTTTTATCACATCATAAAATGATCTCCTTTCAACTCATTTGTAGTATATGGGCAGTTGAAGTGTTCACACTATGCACTGTCAAATAATTTTATTTGAAAGAAACAGCAGGACCTCTTGATATTATCTTCCATTTTTCCTGGGACATTTTAGAAATAAGCATAATTCTTAAAAAATGAGGACTGGATAAATATACAGCTAAAACCATTTAAATGGATAATGCAAAATGTTTCTGAAACAACCAGGTCTTCAGTCACTTATGAGGTCTTGCACATATTTAATAAGCTAATGCTAAGAGAAATCAGTTTATATAATGTGCAAAATAATGGACATGTACTGTAAACTGAACCAGAGTATCTTACACAGCTAAATGCTTTCTGTATTCTGCTATTCATTTTAAAATTATACGATATTTTGGAATGACAGTATAAAAAGATACCTGCTTGCAAAAGTTACTCTATTTTGTAGTGCAGGATAGTAATCAGAATGGTCCAAACTCTGCCTTGCACCCTAGACAACCTCAAAAAATAGTTCAAGTTCCCTATTCAGGAGGGTGCTTCAACACTCAACTTCTATTTACTTCAGTAGAACTTAGATATATGATTAAGTGCTGTCCTGAAAAGAGAAAGCTTAAGTTAGGGAAGAATGTCTGTAAATCTTTTGATATATTTTCTTTATTCCTTCACTGGCACAATCTGCAGGTATAGGTTTCTTGCATCAGCCATGCAGTACATTGTTCAGCAGTTTTGATCTTAGAAAAAAAGCTGATTGAGAGTTGCTGACTTATTGGAAAATAGTATTGCAAGGTCTTAATTGCTAGCCCCAGATGTTTCTTTAGCCACAGCATTCTGGGATGCATCTCTGTGCGCTCACATGACATGGGAGGGGGGAATTAGTCTGGTATTGTGCTGTGCAAGAGTTTCCTATTTAAAGACGGTGACAAACATAGCAAGCTTTAATCTTACTAAGTTAATCAATATTTCTCCCTTTAGACCTAACAATTAAGAACTTCCCTCTTCTTTGTGCTAAGTCATACAATTGTGAAATATATCCCCCCCACACACAAGCTTTTTTGCATTTAGATCTGATTTCTTTTCAACAGGCTACATAAACAGAAGAGATCTGCTTTTCATCTCTGAATTGATAAGGCAACCATGATATACTGATGCCTCTAACTTTGGAATACAGCAATTGATTTACTACCACTGTTTATACTGACTTGTTTGTTTAAACACTTTAACACATGGCACCTGGAAGGATTTTTATAGTATTTCTCATAACCCCAAAAGCTCAACTGGTTTTTAGTTGTCACTGAAAAAAAATTATGGGGCATCTGATTTGTCTTAAGTCTTCAAAAAGAAGTCAAACATGCTGAAAACTTACCAGGTTATTTAAGTTAATTACAGTTCAGATATTCACGAAGATACAACAAAGTCTATTTAAAAGTATTCAGCTTAAAAGATGTTTTTTCCCAAGAAATTGCACTTTTCTGTCAAATGCACTCGATCGAACAGGAGAATTGGGTTCATAGAATGGATTCATTGCAAACTGAGGAAAAAGGAGAGAGACTCATCAGTAAACAGACTGCTTTGAACTACAAAGAAACAGAAATAATTAGTATTCTTCAGCTCATGGAGAACAAATTACTAAAAGCTCTACATTGAACCTTAGCACCACTTTTTAAGCAGAAATCCCTAGTGATATTATGGGAGATTTGTTTAAACTGGCATTGCTCTGAGGCTCAGGTGACTTTCTTCCCCTCGGTGTACTATTGCAGCTGCTGGAACCATTTTAATAAGATATGGTATTATTTGTTTAAATAAAGACAGTTATCAGACCACAAATATTAGTTCTTTCTCCATACCTTAATACTAATTTGATCAAGCTGAGAGGCAAATCTAAGATGCTGTAATTTACATCTGATGCCTCCCACCCCCATGTGTATATTACAAGAGTTTAGACAAACTGGGGTGCAATCCAGCCCAGTGAGGGGCTGTGAACACCTGCCCCACAACTGTGGGTGCCTCACAATGCCTTCTATTGTAGCTCCCAAGCTGGGCCGCTCACAAACAGCATGCAGGTCACACCCTGAGTGTCTGTGTATAGCTACAGCCTTAGTCCAGCAACGCTGACCCCAGCAGCCTGCCAAGAACACTCCAGTAACACACTGGCTGCCAGCAGTCTCAGTTACTACCTGCAAGGTGACCCCCAACACACACCCAGTCCTGAATTTCCCCCCAAAATGTGTGTTCTGAACTGTCCAGCCCTCTTCAGGGCAGTTCAGATATTAGAGGCCTCTTGCCCTTGTAAGGGGGTCAATATGCAACTGTTTGCTACTTTAACTGGAGTTACCTAAACAGTTCAGTTTAAACACTGGATTAGTTTTGATTAAAAATAAAAAGTTATAGATACATTTTAAGTGAGGAGAAATATAAGATATTGAAGTCACAAATGGTTACAAGAAAAAAAGATAAAATGATTCCTAGTAGCTAAAATTTAACAGAGTAGACTTGGCTCAAGGTAAAATCCTTACCGCATGCTCCCAGTAATATTGCTCACTAAAATCCCAAGCCAGGATCCTCCCCCCGCCTAGGATAACCAGGTGTCTGGTTATCGACTGGAAAGTCTAGTCAAAAGGGGATCTGGCAGTGTGTGGTCAGATGTACTGATGAGACACAAAGTCCAGTTACTGCAGGTAGGAGGGAAGTGACAGCCTGTTGCCTGGTCCTGAAGCGATGGCAACACACATGCACCTTGGGCAGCCCCGTTGAGGAGCATGGTTTGCAGGGCTGCAGCTGAGGACAGAGTGTGGGGGCCCATGGTGAGGGGGGTAAGGCTGCCAGCAGGAACAGAATGAATGTGAGCTGCCCCGCCACCAGTGCTTCCCCCAGCTACGTTCTCAGGCAGCTCTGGGGCAGGGAGGACTTGAATGGGCAGGGAAGAGCACTACTGGGCAGGCAACACAGAGGGAGGCAGAGGCTGCCATACAGGAGGGTGATGTCCTAGCTCGCCAATGGGACTGCCTGGCTGCAGTGCTCTTCTGATCTGCGCTTCCAGGTTGCCTGTTGAAGCTGGGGTTTGCAAGTCCCTTGGGGCTGTTCATACTGGAGTTGAGGGCAGCGAGCGAAGGGGAGAGGGGAGCAGGAAGGGGGCCTCGAGGGAAGAGGCAGAGCAGGGTTGGAGCCTCAGGGGGATCCAGTTTTCAGCCATTAGAAAGTTGGCCACCCTACCCCCACCTAAAGTCAAAGGGCCGGTTCCTTTCTCATCTTAAGTGAAAAAGTATGTGCGAAAGAGAGAGAGAGAGAGATCAGGGGGATGTTCCCCCCCCTCATTTTTGTAGTCTAGTCCCCCTTTGGTAAAAGAGTCTCTACAGTTTGCTTGCTAACATGCAGATTGATCTGTTCCTGCCCCTCTTCATTGCCAACGAATGGCCACCTGACAAGTGGCTGCTCATCAACTTTGATGAAACCTGGATAGAGGGTGTCAACTTTTCCTTTGTCTTTGAGGAACAAGTTTACTCTCTCCCCAGACTTGTCTGGTAAACACACAGAGCCATAATTTCATCTTATGTTCATAACTATTAATACACATTGTGTACATACATTTTATTATATTATTGACCAATGAGTTATTAGTTTTAAAATACCTCACAAGGCATACTTTGTACAAAGATTATTACAACAGCACGTAAGGAGTGAATACAGGATGTATTCAGTCACACAAACTCCCTTAGACTTTCAACCTCTAATGTATCATCACTAAATTTCACCCACAGGAGTTGAGAAGATGCAATTTACACCATTTTAGGCTCACCCCTAAATTTGGCTCTTAGTGATAATACCTTCACTCAGAAATGAAGGCCTCCCCATGGCCAGAACTGCTTATAATGCTGTGTGAATTAAACCTGCTAAGATCAAGTCTAATAGACACAGTATTAACTGCTCTGGCTACAGGGCTTGGTCTAGATAGGGCTTCCAGTGTGATTAACTCTAGTACAGCTGCACCTGTGGCAATGGTGGGAAATTTTGGAAACTTTCCCTAATGTAGACATTGCTTAAGTGTGTATGATAGAACACACTGTAAAATTTTACACAAAATTATAAGAAGATAATTCTTACCTTTATATACAAGTCATAGACATCACTAAAGAAGTTTTTAATTCCATCTTCTTGTCTTACATCATGAAGCATAATAAATCTCATATGTGGAACAATTAAGGAAGCAATTTTCCTTCCAAAAATTTAAGATTAACTGTTAGTGACTCTCTGCTCTTCCCTCCCTCCAAGTAGTTTTATAACCAACACTAAATTTGCAAAACTAATGAAAAATCTGACATGGTATTTGATTGAGGCAAGCACTCACAGCTCAATGCAGCAAATGCTTACACCTGAATTTTATATATGCAAGACAGTGTTCTTTGGAAGCTAGAATTTAAAGAGGGATCTCCAGGCACATTAACTGTAGGAAGCATTAAATTTCAATCTGTAATTAAACTTCCCATGCTTTTGGGAGCAAAAAGTGTTACTCCCTCATTCAAGTCTTTATTTTGTAAAGAATATCCAGATTTTGAAGAGAATTTAAAAATAAATAAATAAATAAATACAAAGTAATGTTTCCATGTACCTGAAATTAGAATAGATTGTCAAACAAATACAATCACTATATTTACAACATACGTGGCAATTAACACCTGGTTTCTAATATTCAAATCAAGTCTGTACATCTAAATGACCTGAAAAAACTATCCATTTTTACTGGATGTGTAGAGACCACCAACTGGATGTGTATAGTTATATCCAAGCCTCTTATTTGCAGCTTTCAAAAAGGGGTTGGAATTACAGAAAACTGTATGGGCAGGAACAGATCTCTCTACTGTTCCTCTCCAGTGTTATCTTTATAAAACTTACTCCTCTGCTCAGGGCAATCCCCCTTAGGGTATTTCTTCTGCCCTCCCCATCCCCCCTCCAGATTAAGATCCATTGCTGTCCCTCCCACTTAGTCCCATCTTTTTAGAAGTGATCTGCCTCTGACAAACTTCATCCAGATGTTGGGTACTATCTCTAACCTACCTTCCAGTAAAAACAGCAGAATTAGTTCTGCTCTAGAATTGTTTTATTTAACTTATCACTTGCTGGCAAGTGAATAAATACAGAGAAAGGATATGTCCTGCAGTGACAAAAGCAGAAACAAACCATTCATTAAACTTGTCCACTGTCTTCAGGTACATGTTGTTAGACAGCCACATGTTCTCGTCTACTAGGTCAAGAGCAGCATGAGCTATGAACTGGTTGAGATGACGATGATCATCCTGATATCATGGAAAACAGAATGAGCTATTTCATATGAGTAAAACCTAAATAAGAATAATCTACCAGCTGCTGTAATAGCTGTACATTTTCTTAAAGTTTGTACCCTCAACCTTTTTTCTGCAAGATATAACATGGTCTTTAATCAAATACAATAAGATATATTCCCAATACTTTGGTGTCAGAAGTGAAAGACAATAGGGCATCAGAGAACAGAAGAACTAGGGTTTTGTTTTTAATACAGTCCATTTTACTGAAAGTATTGTGCAATAGATCCTAGGATTAAATATCATGGGTGTAAATAAGTGCAACTCCCTCTATGATAAATAGGAATGGCATTCACTTAATGCCACAGCTGAATTCGTCCCCAACAGTGCAGTGACTATGTAAGTAAATGCAATTATGTGCTTAGCAGTAGTTCTCTCATCCTAGAATATTAAAAAATGGTTTACTGAAAAGAAGAGCTGGCCAAGACCATTCCCTACGTGTCCAACAGTTTAGAAACTGTGGCTGTCCTTCCAGCATATCCTATACTTAGGGAATACTGCTCAGATGCTGCTCTTGCACCCACAGGTCTGCTCCATTCCTCATGGTTTTCTCCATTTTCTGATCTCACATATTATAGGAAGAGTAAAATTTGGAAGGGAAATAGATTCATTGGAAGCAAAGAGTATCATTCTTCCTTCCTTACCAGCTAATGGGAGGAGGGGAAAAAAAAGGAGAAAGTGCCCTACTTTACAACACAGAGTATAGCCAATAAATGGGGCTTATCTCTTGTTTTTTGAAAGTGTGCCGTGGAACCTTTAGCAACCACTACAGATAGGCAGTAGAGTCCTTGGCTTAATGTCTTATCTGCAGGTCTGCACTTAACAGCAGTCCACCTATCTACAAATACACTTACTTGTCATTACTGAGTAACAGACCAAATCATGGAATTTACAAAGCCAAATTCTGTGCTGATTTACAATACACTCCATGCAAACCATTTACCTCAATGAGATTTTACAGGCTGCAAGTCTGTGCAGAATTTGTTGGTCTATGCAAAGTGTTGTTATCCAGAAGCAGAGGCTATTTGCCAAGAGGTACCAATATCATTGGCTCTCTCTAATTTAGTGCAATTATATTCTCAAGAAGTTTATAACTTATTATTAAAAATGTGACCCGAGATTATGCTTGCCTGCTTCAAACCATTTTAATTTTAGAGTGCAAAAAATGAAGTTCACTCAATTGTCAGATGCATTTCAGCACGACTATACATCTACAAAGCTCTGTTTAAGGATATATTGAAGATACTAATCAATAATGCAAATTAAACTCATTATTAAAACGCCCTTTTCATTTCAGCGCTGTACTCTATGCTTTTTTTTCCTTTATGCACCCATCATCATGGTATGTGTGTTCTATCCTCATTGGAGCCATTATATTATACATTTTCTAACCTGTATTTATTTATAAAGCTACTCAATCAGGTCAATTAACACATACTTTGGAAACCTTAGTCAGACCTTACCCAGTTTTAAAAAAATAACCAGGATTATCATTCAAATAGAAACTAAAGCCAGTGGTATTAACTTTGTGCTGTAATATTAATATTTAAAAGTCAAAAAAATATTAGAGTACAACTCTAAACTTAATCCTCTGCACTATCCTCTAGAACAGTGAGTGACATCACATAGCTGCACTATGGAGGTGGTGAGATAAATCAAGGATAGCATGTAACATACATCAAGCAGCAACTATTAGTAGTACATACTCGATTCAAAACAGAATCTCTGAAGAAACAGAAATGTATGCGTTCTGGAGAGACAGAATGGTCTGGTGTTTAATGCATAGAAAGAGTCAGGAGCTATGGGTTCTATCTCCTGCTCTGCCAAAAGTTTTCTGTACAAGCAGTAACAATACTAGTTACCTCAAAGGGTTGTGGTGAGACTTTAGTAATTCATGTTTGTAATGAACGTTCAACAAATAGAAACAGCTATAGATATACAAAGTATTATCAAAATCCACAAACCTTGGACTCCACTTTTCCAGAAGGAAGAAATTCCATTTCAAATACTGGATTATCATGATGACCAACTATTACAAAGTAGAAACTTCCAGACATTGTCTTCAAAATAATGTCCTTTCCAAGAAAGAAAAGACATGCTTTACAAATGCTTCCAGACACATGAAATGTAAATGCATTCAGAAAAGTCCTAAAAAAGAGTCAGCTAATACAAAATTATATTGTATATTAAGAAGAAACCATGTCAAATAGTTTAGGTAAACAAGATTTTGTAAGAGTTTTACAAACTTAAGACATTTGTATATATTTAAACATCCCATTGCAATCTAATTCTTAGAAAATTTTGCTAGCATACCACACCCTGAAGGTGTAGTTGGCTAGTAACGACAGCCAAAAGTGAAAGTAAATATGGACCTGCTCCTGCAGTGACTAATGATTTGCTTCATTTTAGTGTAATAGTTCCACTAACTTCTATCCAATAACAGTATATTAAGTTAAGCACTCAGTGAGTTGTTACAAGATTGGGGCCTAATCTAGCTTTTGTCCAAAAGTGTGAAATTCTAGTATGGTAATAAACAAGACAATAGCGCAGGGGTGGCCAACCTGAGCCTGAGAAGGAGCCAGAATTCATCAATGAGCCACAGTAATACGTCACAGCCCCCCACGAGCTCCCTCACCCTGCTCCCAGCGCCTCCCACCCACCGGCAGCCCTGCAGATCAGCACCTCCCCGTCCCTCCTGATAAGCAGTTTTCTGGCATGCAGGAGGCTCTGGGAAGGAGTGAGGGCCTGTCAGGCTGAAGGGAGAGGGTGGGTAGGAATTGGGGGCAGGGCCTGTGCCCGAGCCAGGGGTTGAGCAGTGAGTGCCCCCCGGCCAATTGGAAAGTTAGTGCCTGTAGCTCCAGCCCCGGCACTGGTGCCCATACAAGGAGCCGCATATTAACTTCTGAAGAGCCGCATATGGAGCCACAGGTTGGCCACCCCTGCAATAGCGCAAAGCAAAAGGGGCACTGTGTGCTTGAAATCTTTTCCAGTTTCAGAGGTGAAAGTTGCTTCGTGCTCTACCTTCCCCGCCCATGCCAATTTCCATCCAGCCACGTGTGCCTGTTCCTTTGAAGGCTCTGCTCTCCGCGAAAGCTGCAGGAAAGACTCACACTCCCGGGCCTGGGGGGAGGATTACCGAGCAGCTGACACCCACCCGGGGAACGGAGGCCGAGAGGGGGGCTTCGGAGGCAGGTGGGGCGGAGCGGGGCCGGACGGGACCGGCTAATCGCTCTAACTCTCCACTTTCGCGGCCCCTCCCCTGCCTCGCGGGGGTTAATTCGCGGCCGGTGACAGACGCGGGCGAGGGAGGCCCAGTGCAGCAGCCAGCCGCTGCCCCCTGCCGCGGGGAAATGGGGGGCAGGGATCGTGGCGCTGGTCACCGGTACCGCGCGCGGGGGAGGGGGGGCAGATTCGACCCCCCCGCCCCACGATTGTGACACTTCCACCGCAGCTCCTGGCAGGGGGAGGGGCACAGAGCAGGCCTCAGTCCGCCCAGACGCTCACCCGCTTGTCCAGACGCCGCTGCACCAAGCTGTCCCCGCGGAGTCCCTAAACATCCGGCGCGGGCTGATGGCGTCACCACTGGTCACCGCACTCTGAAGGGCCCAGCCGCTCTCAGGTATCGCGAGAGCGATCGATCACAGTCGGTTCTCGCGAGGGTTCCGTCAAGGGGGCGGCGGTTGGTAACTGCCGGGCCGGGCTGAGCCGCAAAGCGGCGTTTAGCCCAGTTTGGAGGCAGGTGCCGTTGCCGGCGCCGCGGTTCAGCGAGGTGACTTGCGCAGTCGCGCGCACTCCCGGCCGCCAGCCCCTCCCTCACTGGGGCGCCCCCTGCCGGGACTGGCGGGGCTGACGCTCCTCCGGGCATCGCCCCCACTAGGAGCCGCGTAACCGTTAGCGGTTCCTAGGCTCAGTCCGGGCCGGGCTCCGCCCCCTGCCCGGGGGCGCCGGCGCTCTGCGTTCCCCTGACTCCGGGAGCTGGGGCTTTAGCGAACGAAACAGCCCGTCTCACGGGACACGCGGTGAAGCCGCGGCGATTGCCCAGGCCCGCGGCTGCGACCTCCTCCCCCAAGCTGGTATTTCTGTGAGGAGCCGCATCCCCCTCTGGGTACCGGGGAGGTGTAAATGGTGCAGTGTGACAGGGCCTGCTGGGCCCCACCCGTTCAATAGAGCTGTGCTGGGGTGGGCTTCTGGGGTGTCTGTGGGGGAGAGGAGTAATGGTGTTTTGTAACATTTTAGCTCAGGATGGCTTCTTCTGAATTTCAAGCGTTGTCCCAAGATGAACTCCGAAAAAGACTTTATCAGACATTTAAGAACCGAGGTGTTTTGGACACACTTAAGGTGTGTGTTTTGTTTTAAGCGAGTGATACATAGCACTTGCCTCACATATGTTTTTATGTGGCTATCTGGCATTGAAAACAATAGGCTGTGTTTCACAACAGTGAAATCCATGGTAGACAAACCTTTTTTTGTTACATGGTCTTTTCTCTCTAGGAAAATGCATATTTTGGCCCCAATTCTGCAAGCTGATCCATGTGTAACTTTGTCTGCATGAAGCCCTGCCAGATGCAAGAGGGTTTCACACAGGTGCAAATGCCCACCTGCATGGATTGGCTTGTGGGACTGTAGCCTTCGTTAGGAGTGTAAATAGTTTATTTCTTGTCTAGAAACATTTACCTATCACTTATTTACCTTTCAATTAAACCCACCAGCCAAAATGAAAATACTTGGGCTGTCATGGTATTAGCCAGGATGGGCAGGGATGGTGTCCCTAGATTCTGTTTGCCAGATGCCGGGAATGGGCAACAGGGGATGGATCACTTGATGATTACCTGTTCTGTTCATTCCCTCTGGGGCACCTGCCATTGGACACTGTCGGAAGACAGGATACTGGGCCAGATGGACCTTTGGTCTAATTCAATATGGCTGTTCTTATGCCATCTCCCTGCTGCTCTTTTAAGGATAAAATAGTTGCCTACTCTTTATAATATAGAGTATTTAATTATAAAATATTTAATTTTTAAAATTTAACTTATTTCTCCCTTTTATAATCTTTCTTCCTGATTTCATGCTACTTTTTCTCTTCTTCCGCTTCTTGAACGCATAGTCGAACAGTCGGCCATAACAATCGTTCGCCATTTGGTCCATTCCTATGCAGCCGCAAAGGCTTGATGGGCCGAGAGTCCAAAATTGGAACAGACATGATGCACCCATATAATATGGGGTCTTTGTCTCAACCTGCTCCACCCTTCGGTTGGTGGAAGTTTATCCCAGCTGTTACAAGCCACCAGGAGAATGGCATTTGCCAGAACGTCTTGTGGCATTCTCGCAACCTGTCCATAAAGTGTAAGACGCTGTCTGTGGACAATGGCCCCAGTAGTGTGTAGACCGGAGCGACCGTAAACATCTGCATTACAAATGAAGTCATTCCACGTTATACCCAATATATGACGTTGGAATTTTGTGTGGAAAGCCTCAAGCTTTGCCCAGTTTGGGTGGCATAGTGTCCATGTTTCGCAACCGTACAGTAGCACAGAGAGGATAGATCCTGAACTTGGTTGTCGTGCTGAGATTATGTTGATTCCATATTTGTTGTAAACGACCCATGGCAAAGGCTGCATGCCAATCCAGTGGAGAACCTCTGTGTGAGAGTTGGAGGAACTGGTGAATATAAAACCCAAATAGCAAAAGCTGGAGACTGATTTGACAGTTTCATTATTCAAAGAGATTGGCATCACTGATGGACTTGATCCTAGATTTTGCAGCTTTGTCTTTGACCGCGAAACATGGAGGCCATTCTTAGCCAGTTCCTCCATTTGCTGGACGGAGTGCCTCGTGAAACCTGTCGGGGCTCTGTACTAGAACATCATCCACATAAATCAAGATCTGAGTGCGAGAGATTGCCAGTCTTAATTCCTATGGATCTGACAGAATGCTGCATTATGAAATCCATTGCCTGACAGAAGAGTGCAGGGGCCAAGACACAGACCTACCTGACACCAGATACTGATTTAAAAGGTGCCAACATCAGATTCCCAAGACGTAAACGGGCAGTGGTTCCGTTATGCAGCTCGCTAATCAAGTCCTGCAGAGTGGTTGGGACATCGATGTCCTTCAAGGCCTTCCATAATTAGACTCGGTCAGCAGAATCAAATGCAGCCTTAAGATTGACATATGCCACGTGCAGAGGCTTCTTGAACTTGCGATATATCTCCAACAACAAGAGGATGGCCAAAATGGTGTCTAAATTGGACCTGTTCCTCGTAAAGCCTGACTGTTGGGGGCAATGCTTCTGATGTAGCAGGGGCTCCAAACACTCCAGCTACTTTTTCTCCCCTGTAATAAGTCACAATAATAATTGTAGTGCCTAGTGGCCCCAGAGGACATCAGGGTTCTATTATGCTAAGCACTGTACATGCACACAGTAAACAGTACCTGCCCCAGAGGGCACGCACTTTAAATAGATAACCAGATAAGGGATGGGGGAAAAGGAAATATTATTCCCATGTAATGGAGAGACAACTGAAGCATGATGAGTTTAAGTGCTTTGCCCAGTGGTCACAGAGGAAGCAGAGCTGCAAGTTGAACTCAGATCTTTTGAGTCCCATCAGGACTCAAGTGTATTTTTCTCGACATTTTGTGTATGTTGTTTCCTTGTCTCTTTCTTTCCCTTGTGTTTTCACTTTCCCTATATTTTCTGTTTCTTTTTCCTTTTCTCCACAATTTCTTTCTCTGTCATCTACTTCTCTTTTGTACCTTGTACCATCCATCTTTCCTAGTCTCAAACATTTCTGCATTCATATAATCTTTACTCCATTTACCTGTCTCTGTGAGAAAGAACTAGATAGTCCAGTTGCGTGGCTCCCTAGTTCCCCCCCGCCCCTATCTGCAATGCCTAGACCACTCTGCTCCCTTTTCCCTCTTCTCAGCAACTTCTTGGCCTGTCACTTAGAGGACTAGTGAATTTTTCAAATAAGCTGTAATTGCAGCAGTCAGGCCTGGCTTACACCTGAAACGTAGGTTGACCTCGCTAACTCTCTCAGGGCTGGGAAAAATTTCATGCCCTGTGCGCTCTAATTAGGTCAACCTAACCCCCACTGTAGACGCAGCTAGGTCGATGGAAGAATTCTTCCATCGACCTAGCTACTGCCTCTTACTACAGTGATGGAAAAACCACATCTGTTGCTGTAGTCATTAGCATAGTTGCAGTACAGCAGTTGTACCACTATAACGCTTGTAGTGTAGACGTACCCCGAGGCAGTAGCAGGAAGAGAAGGCGGGGGATGGGAAAAGCAATTAACATCAATTTTGAAATTTAAATTGCATCCTTGCAGAGCTTTGAGGATGATACAAATGTATGTCTTTTGGATGAGGATAAATAGGTCATTTTAGCCCAATCTCTAATAATTATTGGCGTAGAAGTTAAAGACCCCTAGGCACCTTTAGAAATAGTTGAGGATGATAGACCTGGTGTCCTGAGCAATTTTCTAAATTCTATAAGAGCCAACCTTAAATTAGAATTTTTTTCTTTTTGTTTCTTTACATCAGACTTTTAAATTTAATATGTTGAATCCGTATGGCTTCAGGAAAGCAAAAAAATTCCAGAGTTTTCTCTTTCTGTTGTTGAATTTCTGTTTTCACCAGACGCAGCTCCGAAACCAGCTAATCCATGAACTGATGCATCCAATTTTAAGTGGAGAACTTCAGCCACAACCAGTGTCCAGTGAAGGCAGTTCATTGTTAATTGGAGCTTCCAACAGCCTGGTGGCAGATCACCTGCGCAGTTGTGGCTATGAATATTCACTTTCTGTTTTCTATCCAGAAAGTGGATTAAAAAAGGAGAAGGTGAGCTCTATAATTTACTATGCAAGGGATGTGAAAGATGATATTCATATAGGACTTTGCAATTGTTAACTGATCCTTCCAATATAATTTTAAAAATCCTCTGTGCAAAGGAAGAGCCAAGGGTTCACCTAGTAGTTTCAAGGCTTGTGAGTTCCATATTCGTTTGAAACTTCTAGTCCAAATTATAGCTGTTAAGTGCCCAGATAAAGGGGTTCCACACTCAGAATACTTGGGCTGTAGTGTCATTGACACTACAAGTGTTGTATAGATGGTGAGTGTTCTGCAACTTTGTATTCTAAAAGGTAGCCTTGATTCAAACAGATAATTGGGATATAGTCTTTTACATTGACAAGTCTGATGAGACAGTCTTTCTTCCTTCATTGGAATGCTCTTGAGCTGTGGAAGGGCATTCTCTCAAGAGATATCCCTGACTGCCAGTTAGCTCACATATAGGAGCCAGACAGCCTTAGCCCTGTTCCACAACTGGTCTTTGTGTGATAAAGTGGTGGATCAAATCTGTCTCGAGTGTAGCACATCCAAGGTGGATCTCTTTACCACAGCAAAGAAAAACAGGTTAGTTACTTGTAATGGTCTTAAAATTTTGATTATTTTTTTTTGCCTTTCTTTTTTAAAAAGGTGTTTACTATGCAAGATCTTCTGCAGCTAATTAGAATCCATCCAAAATCCAGTCTTTACAAGTCATTGGTAATGATTTTGATTCTGTAACTCTTACTTCAATTATAATTTATGATTGAATACACAGAATAATAATCTTATCTTTTTCTCCATACAGACTTCAGGAGCTCAGAAAGAGAACAAAAAAGGTATGACATTATATTTACATATTAGGCATATAATGAGTCATCCACTTCCCCTAATATTTCCCCTTTTCCTTGATAGCTTAGTTTATAATATCATATGAGCAATAGAAGCTCACTTTGTTTTATTATACCTAGATACTGAATACATTTGATTAAATGTTTGATTCTTAAAAGTTATTTATGATTATTTAGTTTAGTGACTCTTATGCTTCTATTGGGGTTTTCCCAATTTGTGGCATGTATGAAATGTTAAACCTCAACTCCAAGCAAAAAAATTAAAAATTCCAGTATTATAAATAAAAAAATTAAAACCTTAAATCCTGATGAATGTAAAACTTCCAAAGACCATAATATTTTATATTCTAATGCTGGGGAATTCAGATGTTCTGCATTATTTTCTATTCAATTGCATTCATATACTGTGTACGGGCCAGCACTAGTGTTCCCTCTAATTTTTTACGTCCATGTGCTGAATGAATTTTGTTATGTGCACCAATATGGAGGTGGTGTGTGGCAGGGCTGGGGATGAGGGGTTCGGGGTGCAGGAGGGGGCTGAGAGCTGGGGCAGAGGGTTGGAGTGCAGGGGGGGTGAGGGCTCCGGCTGGGGGTGTGGGCTCTGAGATGGGGCCGAGGATGAGGGGTTTGGGGTGCAGGCTGCCCCAGGGAGAGAAGATTCCCCCGTCCTCTCTTGCCACAGGAGCTCGGGGCCGGGTGAGAGGTGCCTCTCCCCAGCTGCTGCAGCTCCGGCTAGGCTGGGGGAGAGGCGCCTCGCCATAGTCATGGCAGCTCCAGCAGGGCTAGGCTAGGCTGGGCAGCTCCAGTGGGACTAGGCTAGGGAGAGGGTTGCCTCTCCCCTGCTGCGGCAGCTCCAGCGGGACTGGACCAGGCCCCGGGAGAGGCGCCTCTCCCTGGCTGCAGGAGCTCTGGCGAGGCTGGGCTGGGGGAGGGGCGCCTCTCCCCACCTGCGCGGCCCTTGATCGCCTGCTGCGCAGCCGCACAGCTTGGAAAGAACTTAAGCTTGCACCAAGATAAACTTTCATTTTATTTGCCTGTGGCTTATATAGGGCACAATTTTCACATCTGGTCCCAACGTTAGGCTTCTAAATCTGTATTTAGACACCTAAAAAAAAAAGTGGCTTGATTTTCAGAAACACCAAACACCTGCAGCTCTTGTTGATTTCAGGTATTGGTGATGATTGTAATCTGCTCCCTCGAGTTTGGTGGTAAAAGTAGCAGGAATGGTCTAGGTATGCTGATTATGGGAGACTCGAGCATGCTTGCTATTAATATACTTGTTAGAATTTTTACATTGATTTTATTGAATGATTTCTTGTGTTCTTTGGCAATAATTTCATCCTCTCACTGTTTAGTTTTTTCTTTGAGTTATCTCTGCCTTCAAATTTCAGTTTGTTGTGGAAGGGAAAAGTAACTAACATACTGTATCTCTAAGGTTTTCTTATACAGATGTTAATGGAGCTGACAGAGCATCACCTATGTAAGGAAAGTCGCAACACAGAAACTCAGACAATCTCAATACCTCCTTACAGAGAATCTCTTGGTAAATGGGGCTTTTTCCTCAGCTAGCTCAATACTGTATCCTTTCAGCACTTGCCCATGCCTGATTGCATCCCTCACTGGATTGCATCCCTCTCTGGTATTCTAAAATAAGGCAGGGAAAGTGTAAGACAAAAGTTTTGCTGTGATTTGGGTCTTCAGTTCAAATAGTTTCTTATGTATTCAGCTGATACGAAAACAAATCCATACTTCCATCCTAGATGTATTATTTTTAGTATTATACACCTCAAAGAGCAGATGCCTAAATAATTTTTAGTTTAAGGAAATTTATTATTAGAGTTATTTAGGAGTTTTAAATTGTGTGTGTGTGTTTGTTGTTTTTTTGGGGGGGAGGGCAGGTGGAAAATACCAGTTAATTGAAAATGAAACTCTTTGCAGGAACATATCATTTTTTTAAGGAAAATTTCCTGAGATCCAGGATGGAACATCTGGTGAAAATGAGAGACCCAACTCCTGCACCTCAGAATAGTCAATAGCTCAGTAATAAGGGCACTCACCTGGGATGTGAGTCCCTACATCTCCGACAACCCATGTGAGTGCCCTAACCACTGGGCCATTTGCTATTCTGATGTATGTATATCTTTCTCTTGTTTTTTCATGAAAAAAAATCTAAAGATCTCTAAAGTTTTGCCCTGATGCAGAACAAGAACATTTTTTGAGATCTTGAAAATTTTTGTTGGACAAGCAAATTGTTTTTGCCCAGCTCTAATTATAATATAATTTATTAATTGTTTCCAGTGCCAAAAATCATAGCATAAGACAGAAATTGAACATACTGGTAATTGCATTACTAAAAACCGTCTAGTAGATTTATTCATTGGAATGTGTTGTTACTGAAGTTAGTTATACAATATAATTTACAGGCACCTGTTCTTTGAAATCAGAGCTTCATGTCTGAATTAGTAGCTGATGAGATTCCATCTCAGGGGGTAATATGCAGCAGTTGTGGGGCAGGAAGGTGCCATTTGGTTTCAGGATCCTTTATCTCCTCTTGCCCAGTTTTCCTCAGGCACTCACTTTACTTGGGAGAACAATGAGAGAAGTTGGCTACAATCCTAACCAGTTATCCTGATTGCTTTATTTAAAGATCACCTCCAACTTTTTGCACATAAACAATTACACCTCTACCCCGATATAACGCTGTCCTTGGGAGCCAAAAAATCTTACCGCGTTATAGGTGAAACTGCGTTATATTGAACTTGCTTTGATCCACTGGAGCACGCAGCCCCGCCCCCCCCCCCCGGAGCTCTGATTTACCGTGTTATATCGGGTCGTGTTATATCCGGGTAGAGGTGTAGTTGGACCGCGTGCCATATTGTAAAGTACCTAGGTGGCTTGTTTCCAACCATGTTGTTGTATGTCCTCACTTTTCAGGTCTTAAGTGACCATTTCTTTTCACTGCTTCCTTGGTAGCTTTTCAGTAGAAGCTAGGCATGAATAGTTAAAACCTACAAGGACCCCTAAAATCTTGGGTAGGAGCAACAGCATTACTAAATGTAATATTTCTGTGTGATGGTACATTGCATTATTCTTTATATAGTTGAGAAACTTCAGCTGATTGATGAACAGTTTGCAGACATTTATCCCCAGCATCAGAAATTTGAGTCTTTAGAAGTGAAACTCATTGAATATCGAAAAGAAATAGAGGACCAGCTTCAAGCAGAAATGTCTGAAAAGGTATAACCCAGAAATAAATTGTCATGGAAATGAGGGATGGGGAAGTGTTCATTTTACGTTGCAAATTTGTAATGCTTCTAATAATTTTGAATCAGAAATGAGTCATGCCAATCTATTATATGTGCAAAAACTACATGTTCTCTGTAGGAGGTAAAAGTTGGGAAACTGAGTCATAAATCCGCCCAATTTAGGCTTAGTCAATTTTTCCCTTTATTTATACAATTTCAGACAGAATCGTTGTCATGTATAGTATCCAGACGTACATTTGTGTCAGACTAATAACAGAGAACACAGAATTGGTAAATGGGCCCAAGGGACCACATTCTGGGCCATCTTCTATGATAGTCGTCGCCTCTCTGACCCCTTTTTCTGGTTCTTCAGTCCCATTCTTCAGTTTCTGGTCTGGTGTTTCTCCAGTTAGTGAACATGGGCCCGTAGGTCTTTTATACATTTCTACATTGCAGATTACTTAATCTTTATCCAGTCAGTTTTTAGCACATCAGCCTTTTGGATTTTAAGTAACCCATAATTACGCATGCACAAGATTCAGTTACCCAACTTCTGCATTTTTCCCTGCTGGTTTTGCAGTTTCTGTTTTTGTGTCACCCTGCCCTGGGTCTTCCTAGGAAAAGTTTTTTTTTTTTTTAATTTATCATTACATGTTTGTGTCTCGTTTACTTACTACTTACAACACCATGTGTTACCTTTGTTAGCAATAACATGTTAAAGAGATTAGCAATTTTGTGTAAAAGAAGAATTGGCAAAACCACACTTATGCCACCAAAGCCTTGGCCTAAGTGTTACCTCATCTGCACTCATTCACTATACATAGCTACACTTTGAAAGATTTATAATTATCAAAGCTCTTAATCTTACTATTTACGAGTCTTCTTTTTATATTTCAGTGTTATAAGTCAACATGTTTTTCTGTGCTACCCTTAATCTATTAGAAAGGGAAGTATGAGTTATGGGAAACATGATGATTCTTTAATGTCAGCATTTCTTATCTTTTTTAAACATGTATTTTCATTCTAAGTCCAGTTTTGTTTGTGAATGATTACAAAGAAACTTCATTAGAAATTTTTCTATGAATACATTTTTGTGGGGGCAGTCTTAATTTTAGGGCTTTTGTTGTTTAGTTGCTTTTAATTGTATCCTAACATTCTCTCCTCTCAGCATTTTAGATATGGGGGCTGCAAATGAAATAAATTGCATGAGAGACTCAGAAAATATCTCACCAAAATACATAGCAAAAGCCTCCAAAACAGCACTGCCTTTTCATGGAGAATAGAAAAATCATAAAATGTGAAAAATATTGTGGATCCCATGATTTTAGGATCTCTTGCAGTTTTTGTCTGCAGTCTACAATATTTTGCAAATTTTAAGATTGTATTAAAAATAAACTGAATTTATATAATCTAAACAATAACAGCAATAATAGGCAATTCACCATTCTCTGTTCCTATGAGCCTCACTGAAGTTCAAGCTTCAAAGCATAATTGGGACCTAAATGCAATCTTTATTAAACACTGTCCCCTTTTTCTTAAAAACAAGAAAATTCAATGCAAAAAAGTCACATAAAATAAATAAATCAAGTATTAGGAAAAGTTAAGCTTCTTACCACAATATTGATTTGGAAACAATTACCATACTGTAGATATTATGGTACACATTTAATAAGAAAAACAGAAATGGAAAATATTACATGTGTGGAGCATGGTCAAGTTAATGTTGCAACACTGATGTTGTGTTAAGATAGGGTCCTCTGTGAAATATTACAAAAGGACTGGGACTTCATTAGGTTGTGCTAAAACTATGTGCCCGCTGAACAGGCTCAGATTTTAATCAGAATTTAAACTTCCCCCTTTCCTTTATAAAGTCACTTCTTTTGCTAAACACTATATGCAAAGTATCAACTTTCAAAGTTCAGCCATATCTTAATGTCATGGTGAAATAAAAAGGCAGTCAGAATAAATAATAATTCATTTTGTTTTTTATGTTATAACCCATAAAAACCTGAATATAATTACCTCAAGTTTAACAAAAAATCCCTTTGGACAACATGTCTACAACAGATCCTTGAGAACTGCTGTTAGACACAGGGATACAATATAAGCAAACTTCTTGTATCATCTTTCTTTAGGGAGGTAACTAGATCAGAACTTCCTTGTTTACATCAGCTGAGTTAGTGGTAGCACTAGTGGGGATTTTTTGTGTATAATTCCCCAATATAGACATGATTTTACTGTCATTAAAGGCTTGGGCAAGTTTTTGTGTAGAAACGTTTGCATTGGTTTAGTTAAATTGGTGCAACCCTTTGTGTGGACAATCATAAATCAGTTTAGAAATGGCTTATAGCAATTTGGTTTAAATTGATTCCTTAAAGTGTAAATTAAACCAGTATAAGCCATTTATAAACAATTTTAAGTGTCTCCACACTTGGGGTTGCACGTGGTTTAACTAACTCAGTACAAGTTTGTGCATAGACCCTAATTCCCTGGTCCGAGGTCTCAGGCTATGCTCTTTTCCTATCTAACTTCTGTCTTCCCTCTGTTTTCACATTTTCCCTATTCTCTTTCATTTAGTACTCCCATTCATTCTCTCTCACTTGCACTCTCTCATCCATTTTCTCTCTCACTTTCTCTTATGCATCCTTACAATCCCATTTATTTTCTTTCCCTCCCACTCATATATGTACACTCTCACACTTTCTCTTCCCTAGGCAGAAATGGTCCCTCTTTCTCATACACACTCAAACAGACCCCTGAGTTTGTATTCACACAGTTTTCCAATAGTGCTCAGAATTCCCTGTCTGAGGATGACTCCTCTTTCTCTGGCCCACATCTGCTCCGTGCCCAAAAGACTGACTTCCAGTGGGCATGAGCAGTTCAAGGCAGGCCTGCTTCTGCCTTTGGCCCCACCACCAGGCAAACATGGTTCTTTGGGAATGGGGCGAGAATGGAGACCCAGTCAGAAGAAGAATTAGGGAATGTGGTATTCTTTATTTGCCAGTCATGGAACATCAGGTTGGAGAGTGGGATATTTAATTAGCTGCCTTACCTCATCTCTTGCTCTGTTCCCAACTGTTTCCTTCTGTATGTACAGGAGTGAGTAAAAAAATGACACAACTTAAGCACAGAGAGCAGTGGTAACCCCTTTAGTGCAGTGCTCTATATTTAGCTTACTTATGCCTAAGGGTGCTATTATCTATATTTGTAATCTGCTTTGAGATCCTAGATGGAAGGTGTAAATATGTAAGACATGTCAATCATATATCTTCAAAGGTACTTTTATCACAGAGAAGTTTACATACATTGACTACAAAGATTAACACATTTAATTAGACATTTCTGTATAGTTTCTCAAAGTGAATTCAGTATGCTACAGTGATCAACAGTGTAAACAAGCGATTTGCAAGTAAGTGCATATGTCTGAACATCAAATTTAACCTGGTAGAGTGGATTTTGTTTCTTTTTTTGTGATCAAGTGAGGAATATTTACTTTGTTCTTCTCTTACATGTAACAGTTACAGCATTTCAAAGAAGTTGAAATAGCAAAGATCAGAATAGAAGAGAAAGCACAATGCCAGAAAGAAGTTTCTGATTTGCGTCGAGAGTTTGAAAGGACAAACCAAGCCAAGTCTGAGGCTCTGATTGCTCGTGAAAAGAATGCTATTGAAAGACTTCAAAAACAACAGGAGGTAATGTTTAAAAATAATAATTGGATCCAGTGCTAAGTGGTTCAGTTAGTTAATGAAATTGCCCTTTGATCTTTGAAGGAACTACAATTCAGATCCTACTGCGTCATAAGTGAAAAAGAGTTCAATAGTTCTTTCTTAGTCCCACATCAGGAAAGCACCACACAGATTGGCATGTTTAGTGATTTCAGGTTCTCAGTGACAATGGTGATGAGTATGGTATAAATATGTAAATTGATTGGAGTAGCAGCAGTGCTGCAGAAGAAGACTGAAATATAATACAGATATTGTTATATGTATGAATTCCTATTCTCCTTTCAGCGTATTCAGGATTTTTTTAATGGCAGTCCTAGATGGCTACTTTATAGGTTTTTCTTTTCTTTTTATTATGGATGTTATGATTTTTTGTTTTGCTTATTGTAGTTTTCTTTTTAGAAGTTGAAATAGAAAAAAATATAAATAAACTGGAACACAATATTCATGGTGTGGACATACCATTCATGTATATAATTACATTATAATCTATTCGGTATTTGTTATCCTTTTTAATATAACCCAAGGTGCTGTTTGTATTTTTGACCACTGTCATGCAGTGATCAGATGTGAGAGTCCATGACTTGTAGGTCTTTTTCCAGAGTGGTAATTTAATCCACTGTTAATTTAGAATCCAAAAATGTGTATGTGTGGTTCAGATTGTTCTTCCCAATGTTTATTACTTTTCTCTTGATTACAAAGAATTTTGCCTGCCACCGTGTTGCTGTCTTGGATCTGCTCTGTTCTTTACTAAACAAAATAATTGTGTGTCATCTACAGATTTTTGCCACCTTACTGTTTCCCTCTCTTTCCAGAACATTAATTTTTATATTGAGTAACACCGGTCCTACTATGGATTTTTGAAGCACTCTGCTTTTGACCTCCTGCTATGTTGAAAATTAACCATTTTATGCCTCTTTTCTGTATTTTGTTTTTCTGGTCCATGACAAAACTTTGCCTCTCACCCTGTGAAAACTTAATTTCCTTCATAGTTATGTCCTTAGAAACTTGCATGAAATCTGCCTACCTTATGCTGTTACTCCCACTTTCATGAACATGAAATTCATTCAGTCATTAAAAAAGGTCTGGATCAGCAGATTTGTCAAGTGAACCATTGTGGGTGCTATTGTCAGCTTTTGATCTTTGAGACCAAGTACATACTTCATTTACTTGCTGGTTGTCCCAGCAAAGAGACCAGCAGCTCCACTGAGCTAAGTGATTGTGTATTGCAGATAAATGATCACGTAGATCTTTTTAGTAGAAGAATGTAATTTTAGGAAAAGCGCCGGAGATCAAATTCCTCTAGTTATCCAAAACACAGGAACAAGAGACAGTGGCTGTTCCAACTCTTCCGACACTTGTATAATGCACCTGATTTGCAAATTTGATGGGACCACCTTTGGGATAAAAAGGTCATTCAGTCTTCATGCTCTTAGCCTTTCTGCAGAGGCACATAATTTGTTTCTTTTTAAAGCTAAGAACTACAGAGAGGTTTTTTTATTAGTAAGAATAGGGCTGTAGATGTGACATCTGGTATTGCCATTATGATCATAGGGAAGATTCTTTTAGAAGGTATTGTTTGGTTTGGATAGTCTAGAATGTAGAATTGGAGGTAGCTGCTAATGGAACCAGTATTTTGAAGAAAGTTCTTGCTTTAAAACTAAATACAGAGTGCATTTTCTCTGTTAACTACATTTATCAGGGTTTTTTAAAGTTTCTTATATATATATATTTTTTTGTATGCAGTGTTGGTCCCAGCATATGAGCGAGACAAGGTGGGTGAGGTAATATCTTTTATTGGACAAATGCTTTGTGTAAGCTTGAAAGCTTCTCTTTCTCAAGAACAGAAGTTGGTCTAATAAAAGATATTACCTCACCTACCTTGTCTCTTTAATTCTTTTTTGTTAATCTAGTTAAGATAGGGGCAAAACCACGTTTACCTATACTTGCTTTTTCTCTTGCAGTTCTGGTATATTCTAAAGTTTGTATTTGGTGTGGTAACTCTGTATGTGTTATAAATAAATCTTTTTGTTTTGTTTTGTGACTTTTGAATCTGTGCAGCATTCTAAAAGATAAGTTACTTGATAGCAAGTAATAACTTTCAAGTGTGTTAACCCTAAATAAAGTAGAATAAAGGAAGCAGCCCCTGGTGACTTAGCTCCTGGTTAGTGTAAATCAGTTGTTACTAGCAGCAAGCTATGCAAATATTTGTCAGGATCAAACCAGTTCCTGGAGTGAGGTCTGTAGCATTTATGTTTCTAATTTTTATACCATTGGTGTCTTGTTATGTCTTGCTGCTGTTGCCATTCTGTATGAATTCACTGGAAATTATTTTAATTTAAATCTCATTTTTTTGTGTAAAAATAAAATGAATAGAAGTAATATTTTCTGTTGTAGATTGAAGCAAAGGAGGTTTATACACAAAGACAAAGTCTGCTGAAAGATATTGAAATGATAAGAACCAGAGAGGCAGAACTGAAGCAAAGAATTGAAGGTTTTGAACTGTGAGTCACTCTAGATCAGGGATCTCAAACTCAAATCACCACTAGGGGCACATGAGGACTAGTACATTGGCCCGAGGGCCGCATCACTGACACCTTTTCATATAAAGATACAAAAGCCCCCCTCTACCCCTTCCCGGCCCCGCCCCCACTCCATCTCATCCATGAGGCCCTACCTCTTCCCAGCCCCATTCCAACCCCTTCCCCAAAGTCCTTACCCCAACTCTGCCCACTCACTGCCTCTATTCCAATCCCTTCCCCAAATCCCCGCTCTGTCCTGTCTCTTCTCCGCCTCCTCCCCTGAGCGCACGGCTCCCTGCTCTCCCTCCCCTCCCCCCAGAAAGTGCTAAGTGACGCCAAACAGAGAAGCACCTGAAGGTAGGCAGAGCAGCGGGGACGCGGCGCACTGGGGCGGTAGTGGGGGCAGCGGGTGAGGGGAGCTTGGCGGGGAGGCAGGGGGCTTGGCGGGCTGCAGCAAATAACTCCATGGGCCGCGTGTTTGAGACCCCTGCTCTAAGTCATGCATTTACCTGTGGTGTTGCTTTGTTTGTAGAAAGCATGTCTCAAGATGTTGCAATTTTTATGAAATTGAAATTTGTTTTATTTATCTCTAAATATGTTATGCTACATTTGAGTAATATCATGCAGCTGCATCTAGCAGTAGGGGCGTCCTGTGCTAAGAGGCCTATTTTGTTCTTAGCAAAAGAGCCTGGCACTACTTCAGAGAGACTGAGGAACTGGACTTCTGCTTTGAAGTCATTAACGTAAAAAGCAGTATGTAATCCCAGCACCAACAAGGCAACTGTAGTGACAAATTTACATTTGTAATGTTGGTTTTGCCATGATACGTACTGGGAGTGCACATTTAATAAAATGTGTTTTTCTTCTGTAATTAAAAAACCCCAAAACTAATTCTTGCCTGCTTTCCAATATTCTCTAATCCGTTAGCATTAGCGTGACCAGACAACAAGTGTGAAAAATCGGGATGGAGTGGGGGGTAATAGGAGCCTATATAAGAAAAAGACCCAAAAATTGGGACTGTCCCTATAAAATCGGGACATCTGGTCACCCTAGTTAGCATCTTGTGTTTTTGTAGGCAAGAAAAAAGAAAGCTATTTCCCCACTAACAAAAGTTACTTTCTTGTCTAGTTTCAGAGTAGCAGCCGTGTTAGTCTGTATCCGCAAAAAGAACAGGAGTACTTGTGGCACCTTAGAGACTCTAAGGTGCCACAAGTACTCCTGTTCTTTTCTTGTCTAGCCAGCAGAGGGTGCTGATAGAGTGGTGAGCTGAGCACCCTTTCTAAAACTGAGGAACTAAACAACATCCTTCCTGTAATACTTTCAGTTTTCAGCAGTTGCAAATCTGGTTGTTTATACAGTTGATCAGTCTGTGTCTTTAACAGTACAACTTAGTATGTGTTACTTTTCATTTTTCTTAGCGAATCATGATGATAGATTTGATCAGAATTTTAAATTGCCCCAAGCTAACCCATCACACTTTTGACTTTCATAAATGTTGTGTGATTAAAAAAAACTTCCTGAAAACTCTGGCATGTCATAAATATAATTGCTCAGTGTCAGTATATTTCTCATTATATCAGTGCTCAGAAACTTCAAGAAGAAAAAAATAAAGCTGTTGATGATGCACTGCGACGTCGGGAGATAGCTGTGAAGAACATTGAGGAGACTTACGACCAAAAGCTTAAGAATGAACTACTGAAGTAATTTGTTCTTTTGTCTCTAATAAAGAATACATATTTCATATGAAAATAGAATGTTAAAAATGCCATGGGAATTACCAATGAGTACTGTAAAAAAGCAAGAATTGAATATATAACACTTAGCATTTTTATTTTAATCAGTTTGTGACTTACTTATCTTATAAAGTGTGATGAATAGATTTCATAACCAAAAGAGTTAAAACAATTATGCCCTCTAACAGATAGTGGGTTTTTTCTATATATAATGACGTTCTTCTGTCCATAAGGCTATAGAATTTTAAAAATTCACACTTTCAGTCTCCCTATCTGTGAAGAAAAAGTGACATGAATCTGTAGGGCTGCTGAACAGGCAGATGCAAAGTATCATTGGTGATCTCTTTTGACCAGTGCTGAAATACTGAGCAATTTGAAGAACTGAAAGGAGGCAAGGTGTATGAAGCCAGTATTAAGGGAGTTTCATGGGTTACTTGCAGAAGGGGCAGGATGAGACACTTTTTAAAAAGGAAATGTAAAGGGGTTTTCTTACCCCAGAATTATTTTTTGAAATACCAGCTATTTGGTGCAGACTGGTAATGTCATAGGCCACCCCTCTCTGCTGGCTCCCTCCCTGAAAACAACCAAAGAAAAGTTCTTTGTAAACCAGCTTCTTTTCCCCTTCAAAAAAATCCTTCTCTGTCCAGCAAGACCCATCTTTCTCTCCCACAAATTCATCTTGCCTTGCTCCAAAATCATCCATTTTTCCTCAACCCAAAATCCATATCTCTTCACAAAATTTTCCCTTCCAAATTCAGCAGTACCCAAAAATAAATCCATTTGTACCCCAAAAATAACATCTCGACTTTCACTTCTAAAATATATTCATCTTGACCACCACCTCCTAAAACTTCATATCTCCCTTTAGTCATTGGGGGTGAAGAATTGGGAAGAGATTGAGTATTCTCCTGAATAAAGGCTGCAAGGTTTGATGGGCTGCACAGACTGGGTAGGATAAGCAGTGTTCTCTGCTCCTCCCTTCTTTGCTGGGCTATGGTCACATTCTGATTTATTTGGACAATGGAGGAAGAGGCCTATATTGTTTGTGTATTTTCCTTGCAGTTTTCATGTTTGGTGGCCAGCAGCCAGGACAGGCATCTAAGTGAGCAGTGAGACGTATATGGCATCAGCTGCAGCCCTTCCTGGGCTTTTGACAGTGGAAAGTGATGGCACCTAGCCTGAGATTCTTTTGTACTCTGTCTCTGTGATGTGAGCAGTGGTCATCTGAGGCCTGCTGATTGTTTTGTTGCAGAAAGTGCTCCCAGCACATGATTGTTCATGCCCACAGAATGAAATGAATCAGCCCTCGAGGCGGAGGGCGGAAACCCGCTCACCAGCTAAACACCTGGTTATCCATAAGTTCAGCCAGGACTTATTACCTAATAATGAACAGTGCAAGCACTGCCTCTTCTAACATGGATTTATTCAAATTGTAGAGGAAAGGTGTAAGACAATGGATTTCAGTGAGAATGAAGTGTCCCCTGAAAGAGAGATTAGGAACAGGGCAGTTAGATGTATGTCACTGAGCGACCAACCTTAGGCAAACGTAATCTCCCTGTGCCTTGTTTTACTTATCTAGTAAATTGCTATTTAATACTAAAGTAACTAAATGCTAAACAGAGCACCTACCTCACAAATAGGGGTTAGTGGCTTCATTTGTTAATGTTTGTAGAGCTCTTTCAGATCTTAACAGGGACTATTTTAGTGGAGAGTGTTATTTTATGTTACAGTAGTGTCCAAAATGTTTTAAGCACCGTACAAACACACAGGAAAACACCATCTCTGTCCTGAAGATATTTGTCTGTATCTACTTATTACAAAATTTATTTAGCTGTCTATCAATAGCTCTAGGATCCTGTCTGACAATTAAAATGTGGCATACAAAAATTAAAGTATGGAAGCTATTATTGGGTATTACAAAACGTAGGGGGAAAGAATAATTATAAATCCAAACAAAAGAAAAAATAGACAAATACAGTTAATGGAACTCAGATTAACCATTTTCTGTAACAGAAATTCATTGACTTTGTATATAGAAGTTGGGAGACTTATGAGTAATTCAGTTTGGATTATAAAATCACATTTTTGACAAGTGTATAGTTTCAAATATAATATATAATACGTTGTAAAATATTTGAAAAATAATGAAGACTTAATGTGAATATTGACTGTATTCAGTACCATTAATCTTTGCTGAGTTCTGGGGATAAACTGCTCTTTTTTGTGTGGAAATCATAAAGTGAGTGATCAGAAAAGTGAGGATTTGTTTATTTTTATACTCTAATACTGCAATCACAATTAGGGCCTCAGTGACCTGGGCACTGTACAAACATACAGGAAGATAGGATAACTGCCTCAAAATACTTACAATTTAATTAGGGCCTGCTCCTAAAAAGTGTTGAGCACTCATAGCTTCCATGATTTTAGTGGGACTTGAGGGCACTCAGCATTCGCAGGTCAGGACTTTGATGAAGTTCCACTGTAATTAGCATATAGACAGTTTGATAGGTAGTTACAGCCGAGTCTGGGGACATTCAGAATTCTTTTGCTTTGGTGTTTAGTAACTTTTTTTCACCCTAGATATCAACTCGAGTTGAAGGAAGAATATATAGCCAGAACCACTAGGGTTACTGAAGATGAGAAAAAGAATAAAGGTAACTAATCTCTTTCAGAGATACTCAACACCCATTGTTTATCTTTTAGCTTGTAATAAGAGGCAACAAAGCAGTATTTTTAAACAAATATAGTGTATTTAATTGAAGTTGGAGAAAGAGAGGATCATCTTTAGACTTCTAAGCTAGAGTGCTTTGGAAAAAATAGTATATAATCATATAATTAAAGACTGTATCATGCATATGCACAAACGTGTCAAATTAAGGTTGCTCTGGCAACCTTAATTCTGGCTTTTCTTCACTTTTGAGTGTTTGACTTTGCAAGCTTAATGTTCTTTTTATGTAGTTTTTGGTGTGAGATACACATTAACCTGCAGAAACTGTTTATGATCCTTACAGAGAAGGCTATACTGTTGCGTGAAGAGACCATTGCTGTTAATTCAAAGAAGGAAGAACTCAAACAAGTTGTATCACATGCAAAAGAACTTGAGGTAATTGTGAGCCTGAATTTAGAGACTACACTGTTTGATTAGTACATTTGAACTGTTTTGTGATACCTTTTCAGGAATAATATGTGGTACAAAGTGTGTTTCTTGAGAAATACCTTTAAGAAGTTTGTGACGTGTTTTTTAGCTGGAGCTGGATTCAGTAAAGGCGCAGGTGTTATTGGTAAACAAACAGAATCAGTTGTTGATAGAAAAATTGAAAGAGATTGCGGACTATCCCTTGTTAAAGGAAGAGAAACTGGAGCTTCAGGTGCAAAATAAACTACTTAGACAACAACTGGAGGAGACTCGCAATGAAAACCTGCATTTCCGAGACAGTTAGTGTTAACATATTTTATAACTTTCCTTTCCTCATTTTACAGAAGGTTTAGTAATAGTTTTCCATTAAAATAAACACTTTATTTCATGATTGTTAAAAGGCTACTAAATTTAAGAATATATGAAATTAGCACACTGCTTTCAAAAACTGTTATAATACTTGGTTTTGCTCCTGCTTGTCCCTGTTTGTCTTTTCATTTATCTTTGTTTTTTCCAAAGTTCCTAGCATCACAAGTGTTGGGTGATGTTTTTTTATTAGTGTTCCTGGACACTTCATGGAACAGTGATAAAAGCAGGTCAATTCTACTTTCCTTGTCTGTTTCCCCTCAGAGGACCACAAGTCCTTAACTATAGTAGATTTTTATGTTTCACTTCCCAAAAGCTGGTCTTGTGGATACAGCACTGGACTAGGATTTAGTAAATCTGGGTTTAATTCCCAGATCTCCCACTGACTTCCTGCGTGATCTCTGTCAAGTCATGTAATATCTTTGTCTCCTTTCCCCATCTCTAAAATGGGGACAATGATCATTCCTCTGTCTTGTCAAAGTTACATTGTAAGTACTTTTATGGAAGTCTCTCACTGTTTGCACAATGGAACTCTGCATTCAGGTGCTACTAAAATACAAAAATACTAATTGTTGATAATACCCTCTCTTTCCTTTCATCTTCCATTTTTTTCAACCACAGCATTATTTAGTGTGGTTAGTAGAGGACAAAGGCTTCTGCAAATGACTGTTTTACAGACCTGATCTCTGTAGAATAATAATCTATTGTCTTGTAATGCATCTGCATTTGTAAAACATGTTGTGTTTGAAGAGCACAGATGGGCAATACATTCAGGTTTAGATAAGACAGGAACAAGTTGATTCAGACAAATAACTTGCAGAGTAGAAAACTTTCTGCCTACCTCATAATTGCCCAGAGGGAGGGAGGGAGGGATTAGAACAGATACCCCAAAAAGTGTATACAAATGAAGTTTTACTATTTAAGACCTATTGTAGTCAAGAAAAAAATTTCAGTTTTAAGTTTCCAGGGGGTGGTTATAAATAGTGAATGTGCATTTTTAAGTATCTTATAAAATATCTCCTGATATTGTTCTTTTATGTGAAAGAGTTAACTCAGCCATCAGCTGAACATGTAGCCTGCCAGGCAGAATTGAGGCGAGTTGAACATGCTAAAAAGCTGGAACAGGATGAGTTTGAAACCCATAAACAACTTCTGGAAAAGCAACTGCAAAGTGAGGTAAATTCTTCTCTTTTCATCTAAATAGACTTTTTCCTGTCATTTTGTAAACACTTACACCTGTCCATTGCAGACCCTTTTAAAAGTAGGTGTTGGAGTGCTTTAATTCCATTTTTTCTTTAAATAAAAAAAAAAAAAAGCAACCAAACAAACCTGTGTTAAACCTAAAATTTTTCAGTACTTATTTACTATAGATCAATACAGCTGATGAAACTGGAAAAAAAAAAATACAAATTTGGCTAGACCTGGAAAGCACTTGATCATTTTCATCAAAAGAAAATTATCTGTGCCGGTAGAAATAGAAAAATGTTGCAGCCAACAAAGTGGAAATCTTTACTAAACCTTGTCCTAAGGGATAAGGAGGAACTGATCGCAGAATGAAAAATTAATGGTGGCTTAGGTACAGATGATCATGATTTGATCATATTTATAATGTGCAAGCAGAATAAAGTCCAGACCAGTAATATGTACATGTGGTGCTTATAATAGGACCAATTTCACAAAGCTGAAAACAGTTATGAGCCAAATCAGCCATGAGGAAGATTTTCATCAGAAAAATGTGAATGATAGTTGGGAATCATTTAAGAACACCTTAATAGATGCCCCAAAACCCACAATGGAGGAAGAAGGCCAGATTAGTTAAAAATCTGTACTGGTTTAGAGGTGAATTGAAGGCAGCTGTAAAAAGTGTGTGTGTGTGTGTGTGTGTGTGTGTGTGTAAAACAAATGGAAGAAAAGAGAAGTTGATAGTAATGAATATAATTCAGAAGTTAGGAATTGTAGAAAATTATTAAGGAAAACCAAGGGACATAAGGAGAAATCTATGGCCTGCAGAGTTAAGGACAATAAAAAGGAGTTTTTTAAATATATTAAGAACAAAAATAATCCTGACAGTGGTATTGGTTTTGTTACTAGATGGAAATGGTACAGTTATCAATAATAATCTAAAAAAGGCATAGTGGTCAATAAATATTTCTGTTCTGTTTGGGGTTAAAACTGGGATATAATCTTATATGGTGATGCTAACACTTGTCCATGCCACTAGTATCTGGGGAAGGTGTTAAACAGAAGCTACAAAAGTCAGAAATGTTTACATCAGTAGTTCCAGATAATTTGCATCCCACAGTTTTAAAAGAGCTGGCTGCGTACCTTGCTGGACCATTAATGTTGATTTTCAATATTTCTTAGAGCACTGGGGAAGTCCCAGAAGACTGGAAGAATGCTAATGTAATGCCAATATTTAAAAAGGGTAAACAGGATGATCCGGATATTTATAGGCCTGTCAGTCTAACATTGATCCCAGTTGGTCCAGATAATGCAGTGTCTGATATCAGACTCAATTAATAAAGAATTAAAGTAGCGTAATGTAGTTAATGCAAATCAATGTGGGCTTATGGAAAATAAATCCTGTTAAACTAACTTGATATCTTTTTTTTTTGATGAGGTTACAGGTTTGATAGATAAAGGTAATAGTGTTGACCTTAAACTTCTGTAAGGTGTTTGACTTTCTATCACATGATGTTTTGATTAAAAAACTAGAACTAAATATTTACTCCATTTAACATGGAACTCATTAAATGGATTAAAAACTAGCTAACTAATAGGCCTCAAAATGTGATTGTAAATGGGTAATCGTTATCAAGGGTGTGTGTTTCCACTCGGGTCCCAAGAAGATCGGTTCTTGGGTCCTGTGCTATTTAACATTTTTACAATGACCTGGAAGTAAACAAAATCATCACTGGTAAAGTTTGCAGTGTTGTTTAAGTGTTGAAGGCTGGAACGTCGTTGCTGTGGTAACACTGTTCAGGCTGCTAAGCTGTTGCAGTTGCTCAGTGCTTCTGTTCTTGGCGCTCCAGTGTTATCAGCACTAGCAGATAGTGCAGCCTGCTAATTCAGCAGACCTCTTTGTTACTCATAAATAGGGCCCTACCAAATTCACGGTCCATTTTGGTCAATTTCACTATCATAGGATCTTAATAGTAAATTTCATGATTTCAACTATTTAAATCTGAAATTTCACGGTATTATAATTTTAGGGGTCCTGACCCATAAAGGAGTTGGGGTGGGGGTCACAAGGTTATTGTAGGCGGGGGTTGCAGTACTTCTACCCTTATTTCTGCACTGCTGATGGCGGCGGCGCTGCCTTCAGAGCTGGGCAGCTGGAGAGCGGCCACCAGCAGCAGCACAGAAGTGAGGATGGCATGGTATGGTATTGCCACCCTTACTTCTGTGCTGCTGCCTTTAAAGCTGGGCCCTCAGTCAGCAGCCGCCACTCTTCTGCACTGTTGCCTTCAGAGCTGGGCGCCTGAAGTAAGGTGGCATGGTATGGTATTGCCACCCTTACTTCTACGCTGCGGCTGGCGGGGCACTGCCTTCAGAGCTGGGTGCCCGGCTAACAGATCTGAAGGCAGTGCAGAAGTAAGGGTGGCAATACTGTGACCCCCCCTAAAATAACCTTGTTACCCCCCTGCAACTCCCTTTTGGGTCAGGACCCCCAATTTGAGAAATGCTGGTCTCCCCTGTGAAATCTATATAGTATAGGGTAAAAGCACAGAAAAGACCAGATTTCACAGGGGGGAGATCAAATTTCATGATCTGTGACGCGTTTTTCATGGCCGTGAATTTGGTAGAGCCTTACTCATAAAGACCACAGGCATAGTTTGGTGGCAAAGACACTCGGCCAGGTTTATTGCCTTCCAGGCTCAATACTAGTGCCCTGGCTCTGTGATACAGGTACACTAACACATGAGTGTCAAGTTGCAAGGGGAAGTTCAGTCAGCAGCAGGAATTTTTGCTGTCCCCTCGGCCACACAAAATGTTATGGCGAGTTACACCAACATTTATAGACTAAGAAAAACAACGTACGAACCACCTTACGTTGTTCATGCCATCTATTTGTTACCTCCCTTGTACCCTGCTCCAGATGTCTTGGGCAACACATCCCAAAAGACACAGTGTAATTCTGGGAGGCATAATCAGGGGAATTGAGTAGGAGTAGAGAGGGTATTTGGCACTGGTGCGACCACCGCTGGAATACTGTGTCCAGTTCTGGTGCCCACACTTCAAGAAGGGTGTTGATAAATTGGAGAGGGTTCAGAGAAGAGCTTTGAGAATGATTAAAGGATTAGAAAACATGCCTTATAGTAATAGACTCAAAGAGCACAATCTATTTAGCTTAACAAAGAGATAGTTAAGGAGTGACTTGATTATAGTCTATAACAGTGGTTCCCAAACTGGGGTTCGTGAACCCCTGGGGGTTCGCAAAATGTTACAGGGGGTTCTCGGGAAAAAAGTCCCTAATGGCGGACAGAGCTGTCCCTAGGGACCCTGGGCAGCACAGCCCGGAGCCGCTGGACTTCCAAGAGCTAAGCAGATCAAAGCAAGCAGATCTATCACACTGAGGAGATTGAAACTTCAAGACTCCTTATAAGAAATGGAAAGGGAGGTGGATATTTTTTGCTGTTTTTAAAATGAAATAGGCAGCTAGTATTGTTTTTAAAATTATTATGAAGAACAAGTTTAAGCTTTGTTGTAACGTGCGTTGTTTGCCTGGACTGCTCAAGACCTGAATGCTTGTGTAGGAGGAACTCTTTGAGTTGGCTTCTTAAATACCTTCATGTTGTTTCACATCTGACACTCCTTGATGAAACATAGGAGCCTTGTCTTATAACAGGCTGATTCACATTGATACAAGCTACAAAAGTGATAACTTGGAAGAGTGTTGCCGTTTTCATAATGTAATAAAAATACTGTAATGATTAATAATAATAAATACTGTGCAATAAGCATGTCATAACAACAAATTTTATATTTCCAAGATCACTGCTTTTATAATTTATACTCAGGTAAAGGAGAAAATCCCTGGAAATATTCATTTTTAGGGGGAGGTTCGCGAGACCTGACATTTTAGTGAAAGGGGTTCCCAGGTTGTTGAAGTTTGGGAACCACTGGTCTATAAGTATCTACCTAGGGAATAAATATTTGATAATGGTCTCTTCAGTCTATTAGAGAAAGGTATAAGATGATCCAGTGGCTAGAAGTTGAAGCTAGACAACTTCAGACTGGAAATAAGACATGCATTTTTGACAGTGAAGGGTGATTAATCTTTGGAACAATTTACCCAGGGTTGTGGTGGATTCTCCATCATTGAAAAAATTTAAATCAAGTTTGGATGTTATTTTAAAAGATGCTCTAGGAATTTTTTGGAAGAGGTTCTATGGCCTCTGATATACAGGAGACTGGACTTGATGATCACAGTGGTCTCTTCTGGCATTGGAATCTATGAAAAGCATTGAGAGAAAGACACCTTCGTGGGTTGAGATACCTTTTCTCATCTTCAGTACTTGTTCACATTTGTATGACAATTTTTTTTCCCAAAATCTATTTCAGGTTGAACGTTGTGCACAATTAAAGATCCAGCTGTTAGACTATGAAACTACTATCAGAAAGCTAAACGTACAGGTTGAAGATTTGAAAATGCAGCTGAAGCAAACACAGACAGGTTTGTAGTATTTATTAGATGTTTTAAAACTGAGTTTATAAAGGATTTTTAATTTATGCAAACATTTCCAATGGCTTGAAAAGTAGTTCAAATTGTGAGGGCTCAATCTGTAACTGATAATTGCATTCCAAAACTTAAAAAAAAAAAAAAGTTAAGGTTGCAGTGTCACAAATGTAACTACCTAAGACACCATTTACAAAACTCAAGCCTTTAAAAGCAAGGAAATGAATATTTATGGATATAATAAATCTTGCACTGTCCAGATAAACATTCTTAATAAATATAAGGAAATGACATAACAAAATATAAGGAAATTCATAACAAAACCACCTAATGTCATGAATTGTATTTTAATGTATCATTTTTATCTCTTGTCTTTAGAATATGAATGATTTTCTTTTAAATAATACTTTTATTTTACCAATAAAATCTGGAATTCCCTTTGTGGTGGTGATAATTGTATCTAGTTTAAAATGAAAAGTAGGGCTGTCGATTAATCACAGTTAACTCACGCGATTAACTCAAAAAAATTTAATTGTGATTAAAAAATTTTAATCGCGATTGAAATTTGTTAAATATTTTTTGATGTTTTTCTACATTTTCAAATAAATTGATTTCTTCTTCGAGTGCTGTCCCTGTGGGTGCTCCACTTTAGGTGTTTGTGTGCCCCTGCACTTGTAGTCAGAGACTTTTAGTAGCAGTGCCTGGTTGGGTCGCACATGCGTGGTCCCTGCCTCGCGCTGTTGCAGGCAGTTAACCATCGCTGTGCGACCAACCCCCACTCAGTTCCTTCTCTACCGCCCTTGGCTACCAGTGGGAGCAATCAGCAGCACCTTGTTACTTTGTAGTTAATTAGCTACAGTCAGTTACTTAGTTTCCTTATTAGCAGCTACTTAGCTTGTTTCACGTTCCTTTTCTCCTTGATTGAAAAAAAAAAACAAAACCCTCACGGCCAGGAACTTCAGAAAAACAGCTCCCCTCCCCCCCCAAACGGGAATGCCCGGTTTCCCAGGCTCTCAGTGCCTTGCCTCCAGGCACGCTCGGTGCGTCGGGGCATGAGGCTTGGGGACCCACCCGCCCCACTTCGCCAGCCGCAGCTTCAGACAGGAATGGTTTCTCCAACTCCACATTGGAGTGCCCTGCCAGGCGTCACTCGAAGCACTGGGTCCCCACCGCAGGAATAAAAACAACCCCACAGCAGTCCTGCAGATAATAATAGCATCGGCTGTGCTGCCAGCGTCGGGAGCTCCGGTGGCTGAGAGCTCCGGCACTGCTGCAGACAGAGACTTCGGAGCCCCGTGCCTCCACGCCACAATCCACAGCTGCTCCGCAGGCAGGCATCCAGTGCCGGTGCCGGCACCGGCTGTGCTGTTAGTGCCAGGAGCCGAGGTGGTAGAAAGTCCCGGCACCGCTAGAGCCAGAGACTCTACAAGAACCCGCTCCAACACAGGCACTATGGGGAAATCAAAACCTTGTGCCTCTGCACCGCGATGTTCGTTCATTCTGCGGGCAGGCATCCAGTACCGGCACCAACTGTGCTGTCAGCACTGGGAGCCGAAGTAGCGGAACATCCCGGCACTGCTAGAGCCAGAGACTCTACAAGAGCCAGCTCCGACACCGGCACTGAGCTACAAAAGGCGGCTTCTTCAAAAGCGCACCCAACACGCACAGTGGCGCAGCCAACAGCGCCACCTTCCCCTCCGCAGCCCTGGCACTGACAAGGGGGCAGCCCCGGGGGCCAATCAAGCCAGCACAGCAGCAGTTCCTCAGACAGAGGGTTCTGGTATTCGGCTCTGCCCCCGATCCCCCTATTCACGGTACCGATATGAGAATGATACTCTCAGCACCAAGTCTCCCTGCGTCCCCAACATCACTCACTGTCTCGCTCCTTATTTGAAGGAGGAAGATGAGGAAGAACAGGGAGCTATTCCCCCATTGGCTCTTATCCACCAGGAGTCAGTCAACCCAGGAGTCTCTCCTGGGGCATATTATGCTTTCCCCAGGTACTTACAGTGGTATGGGGATCCCCTATGCCAGTCCCATCCCAGTAGGCATACTGGACTCCATGGGTCGTAGGCCCCACACAGGGGGAGACTGCTCGCCACGGCCAGACACAGCACACAGTAATTCCTCACAGATTCTGTACCAGCACCCTCAGTGGTACCAAGGGAAGAGGAGGAAGAACCTCCACCCCTGCAGGGAACATCACCTACCCACTTGCCATCATTGTCCACAGAGGCTTCCATGGCTTATTTGAGAGGGTGGTCCTCTCTGGACATCTCCCTTGAGGAGGTCCCTATGATACAGCATGGGTTAGTGGATTTTTTTGCATACATCCGCTTCGTTTAAAATTTTTTCAATTCACCTCATACAAGTACTGTAGTGCAATCTCTTTATCATGAAAGTGCAATTATAAATGTAGGGTTTTTTTGTTACATAACTGCACTCAAAAACAAAACAATGTAAAACTTTAGAGCCTACAATTCCACTCAGTCCTCCTTCTTGTTCAGCCAATCGTTAAGAGAAACACGTTTGTTTACATTTATGGGAGATAATGCTGCCCACTTCTTAATTACAATGTCACCTGAAAGTGAGAACAGGCATTCACATGGCACTGTTGTAGCTGGAATCGCAAGATATTTGTGTCAGATGAACTAAAGATTCATATGCCTCACATGCTTTGGCCATCATTCCAGAGGACATGCTTCCATGCTGAAGAGGCTTGTTAAAAAATAATAATACGTTAATTAAATTTGTGACTGAACTCCTTGGGGGAGAATTGTGTGTGTCCTGCTCTGTTTTACCTGCATTCTGCCATACATTTCATGTTATAGCAGTCTCGGATGATGATCCAGCACATGTTGTTCATTTTAAGGATACTTTCACTATAAATTTGAGAAAACACAAAGAAGATACCAGTGTGAAGTTTCTAAAGAATAGCTACAGCATTTGACCCAAGATTTAAGAATCTGAAATGCCTTCCAAAATCTGAGAGGAATGAGGTGTTGAGCATGCTTTCAGAAGTCTTAAAAGAGCAACACTCTGATGAAACCACAGAACCCAAATCACCAAATAAGAAAATCAACCTTCTGCTGGTGGCATCTGACTCAGATGATGAAAATGAACATGCGTCGGTTCACACTGCTTTGGATTGTTATCGAGCAGAACCTGTCATCAGCATGGATGCATGTCCTCTGGAATGGTGGTTGAAGCATGAAGGGACATATGAATCTTTAGTGTGTTTGGCATGTAAATATCTGGACTTCTAGGCTCTAAAGTTTGACATTGTTTTATTGAATGCAGGTTTTTTCGTACATAATTCTACATTTGTAAGTTCAACTTTCGTGATAAAGAGATTGCACTACAGTACTTGTATTAGGTGAATTGAAAAATGCAATTTTTTTTTACAGTGCAAATATTTGTAATCAAATAAATATAAAGTGAGCACTGTACACTTTGTATTCTATGTTGTAATTGAAATCAGTATATTTGATAATGTAGAAAACAGCCAAAAATATTTAAATAAATGGTATTGTATAATTGTTTAACAGCGTGATTAATCACGATTAATTTTTTAAACGCATGATTAATCACAATTTTTTTAATTGCATGATAGCCCTAATAAAAAGCATATAATATTTTTTGATGAAATAATTTTTATACTGTATATCAGCTGTTTGAAGCTGATCAGTGTGTCATGGTGTTCATTTTGTAACTTTCGTTTTTTACTATTATTTCATGATTATCTCTTTACTTTGCTAGTGGAAGGCAAAGTAATGACTTATTTTGGGTCAGAGATAAGGTTGTTGTGATTAAACAAACATTTCTTTGTATTTGATAAGAATACTTTTATTATGCAATATATGTTGACCTCTGACAAAGTTACTTCCCTACAGATGGTACTTGCAGATATTTCTGGTGTGTTTTGTTAACCTAGAAGTACCAACAGAGAGACAGTTAACACAGGCAATATAACTGATTTTGGGTAACAGTTTTCTTTTAGTCTTTAGTGGAAGGGAATCACCTTAAACTTCACCAAGATATTGCTTTCACTGTATTCTGTTGTTTTGATTTTGTTGTTTTAATACCCAATATATTAGTCTATCTAAGAACTGTGAGGGCCTGCCCCTGTACCCATTGAAATCAGTGGCACATGATTGGGCTCTAACAGTTTGCAAGTTTAATTAAATTAATTTTGTTTTACAGCTGTTTTTAATAATGTGTGTTTTGGATTTTATATATATTTTATATATATAAAATGTATATCCGTTAACAATTCATATTTTTTCTAAATTAAAAATAGCAGAAATATTTAATTGTTTAGGCTGACAGCCTGCATGCCATGTTTCACTTCGATATAATTTAAAACAGACAAATTATAAACCATTGAAAAATGGGGTTGAGTGGCTTACTAGAGCTGCTGTCATCAAGTGTCATTCCATTCTATGGAATTGTCTGATAACTGTGTATTATTTAGGTGCAGTGATAACTGAAGAAGTAGCAGAAACTATTAAACTTTTTTCGTATTTTATTTTTTGTCTCAATTGGATCTAAATATTAATTTCTGTAAACATAAATCATTGATAACTTGCAACTGTTACACCGGAACATCAAATGTAGTTGAATACAACTTTTTATTTTTAATGGTTATGATTTACATTTCAAATGAAAAAACCCTATATTTAAAATCAACTGTCATCAATTTCTTATCTGAATCGTGACTAAATCAGAATTCAAATAATTTCTTCTGATTTTTCCTGAAATTAATGGGTGCTTTTTCCTTTCTGTCTCTGTGTGTGAAATGTTTACTTACGTAGTTCTAGAGAATGAAGTGTATCGGAATCCCAAGCCTTCTCTTGTTGATCGTTCTGTCATTGACTTCACTGGTGATAGGATTGTACCTCATGACATTTATGTAGATGGTGCTTTCTTGAAGAACCGGGCTGTTACTGATATTGTTGTGGCAGATGATGTTCCAAGCGTTGGTTATCGCCAGCATTCACGGACCTGCAACTCTTCTCCAGATTCTGACCTTGAATTTGTCGCCAAAACCAAAGCTAGGATAAAAGAACTAGAAAAAGAGGCAGAGTATTTGGAAGAGGCCTACAGAAATTACCAGCATAGAGTCATTCAAGGTGCAGTTGCAAGCAGGACACCAACAAAGACTAAGTCCCCTCTACGTTTGCGAAATGCTGTTAGATTCCCTTTGGCTTCTCAACACAGAGTTATGTTTGTAGAAGACAACCTTGGCTCTCAGCATTTCTCTCTTAGCAGTCCGAGAGGCCCAAGATATGTTACACCTGGGCATGATGATGTCTTGAAAAATCATCTAACTACTCCCCGAAGAAGAGTCTCTTCCTCCAGACGTCTTTCTTCTACTCCTCTTTCCAAAGTGGAGAGAAACATCAATAGCCATATACTTCCAGAAGGTAAACCGTTACTGCTCCTTTGTGGTTGTGTTTTTCTGGTAAGATTCCAGTTAGGAAACTTAAAATTGAGAATCTTTTGTACATTTATCATCTGTTTAAGGGCAAGAGAAAGCTATAGGCAAAATATGATAAGTGAATTAGAAACTAAGCCTTTAAAAACAAGTGTTTTAGAAGTGTGTGGGGAGCGGGGGTGTCAAACCTACTGCCCTTAATTTAAGCAGTTTTAAATGGGTAATTGGAATACACCCATATGATCCACTGTAGCTGTAGTCCTGTTGTAATCCGTGTTTTATTCAAAAGCAGATCCTAAGTGTAACTCTGCTTGGAAGATTAACTGTGATTTCACAGCTTCTGTAAACTTCCCTGCATAGCCTCATCTATTTACATAGTCAGTGGAGTTGCATGGGCAGTAATGAAGGGCAGAATTAGACTCAGCTTATTTGGGCTGCTAAAATGGCCCATTGTCTATTTTGAAAATCTGAATGACTATAGTTCCCCTCTTTGTTGGTTTTTGTAAACAATGTCTAATGTTTGCTCCTGTTACTGTGATATTGCTTCCACACATTGGTGAGCAGTTGTGAATTACAGGAAGATGGCTTTTAGATTCTTGGCATGATTGGAACATTGTGGTTTTCTGTTAATACTGCAATACCCTATCATTGTAATTTCAGAAATGTTTAAAAAAATATATATAATATTTCTTCTTTAAGTAGATGCAGCTGTGTTTTCTACTTAGGTGTGTGCCTGCCCAGGTCACCAGTGCTGGAGAATTTTGCTTAGCAGTACCCACAGATGCCAGCACTTGCGCCTCGTGCCTGTAGCCCCTCCCCTGGCTATATAAGGTGATGCCACCCTGACCTCTCTCAGCTTCTTCTTATAGCCCATGGCTGGAGTCAGAGCTCTGTGTGGTTTCTAATCTCGCAACCTCTCTATTTCTTAGTGACTTTTCTAGTTATATATAGTTAATTACTACCCTTAGTATAGTGTTAATTACCTTTTGTTTAAGTATTGCCCTGGTGATGCCTTCACCAAGGTTTAAACATTGTCCATTGTGTAGGGGAGCGATCCCCAACAATGACGCTTGCTGTGCTTAGGCACATCATTCACAAAATGGAATCAGGTAGCCTTCATCCTCAGGGATCTTCATATAAAGCAGCACCTGCTTGAACAGGCCATGCAGCCCTCATAATCACTGAGAACTATGTTGGCTCAGAGGTTTTCCTCATGTTCTCAGAGTGCTGCCGCTTCATGCTCTGTAGCTCATGCTTCTCCGAAGAGATGGAGGAATTGAGTGTGCTGAAGAAAAGGTCACATAAGACTGATTGGGATTGCTCCAGGTCACATGAGGACTCATCTATCTCCTCCCAAAGGAGCATGGTATGAATGCTGGAGCGTGGGAGGGAGCAGGTCCCATCAACTGGCCCCTGGTATCACTCAGGAAGGTCAGTAATCCTGTACGGTCGACTCTGGTTCCGACCCCCGGGCGTCTGTTGAGTCCAGTACCAACGAAGATGATGCTGGCACTGGCTGTTTCCAGATCAGGCGGCAGTGAACCTCATCTGCCTTTCTGTCCCAACATTTCCTTTGGTCCAGGACTACGCCAGGGCTGCATCGTTTATAGTCCTATTGGCAGGGTGGGCCGCTGAACCTGTGGGTCTGTTGGCATCGCACCTCAACGTTTCCCTTCCATGGTCAGTGGAAGCAGGGCCAGTAATGGGCTCAGTACTAGGAACTTCCTGGCATCAGGAACTTCTTTGGCACTCCTGTTGTCGATGCCACCAATGTTACTGGGATGGCACTCACTGCTCTCCACTTTGGCACCATCAGTCAACTTGGTATTGCTGCCAACTTTGGGATCAATACTGCTTCTGACACCAGAAACGATGGAGGCGTATTTGGTGCGTGCGGTACTGTTTCCACTGTCGGCACCAGTTCCCTCTTCGTTCTCAGCTACAGTTGAGTCAGACTGGTTGCTCGCTCCCTTGTGCTGGCTCCACCTTTATCCCGTGAAACCTGGGACTCCTTGACATCCAAGTCGGGGTCTTCTTCCACACACACACCCCACACACACACACTCACTCACTCTCTCTCTCTCCCTCCCTCCCCCCATCGCCTGACCTGCATCGGTGGCCATTCATGGAGCATTATGGGTACCAGGATTAGCACTGGTTTCGTGGTTGGGACGGGGCCTCCTGGCCTGGCACCTACTGGCCACCAAAGTCTAACTCATACTAGTGGCCTCAATGGAATCTATGGGATGCTTCTCGGTCATGGAAGTCCCACTTCTCATCTTTCTGTAAAGCAAAATCACTGGGCAGGTGTGTGGCTGTAACCATCAATCTGCCACAGGCCCAGGCACTGGTGAACTTTCCCTTCATGGAGCCGCCAGAGTCATCCCATCAGGACTGTCAATCCTGGAACAAGGTCTGGCTCTGGCACAGTTAACCGCTTCACCGGAGAACACACATAGGTTGTTGGATATCCTACAGCCTCCCTGTTAATGATGCACTCCTATAGCCTGCTAAGGTTCTCTGGAGCATGCCGGCTTTCGTACAGCCTACTGCGAATTGCATGGAGAACCGTTGCTTTGTTTCATTATAAGCATTTGAGGGTTTTTACTCCCATCTGACCCCAAATTCTGTCGTAACCATGGTGAACTATAGAGGCTAGCAGGGCATATTCAAATCCACTCCCAAGGTTAAGGGCTCTGTAATAGTCCGGTGCGGGAGCCGGGCCCTCTCAGGGGCCGTCGGGAGCCAGGCCGCTTCACTACGCGGCCCCAAATCGGTCCTCGGGGTCCGAAAGTCTCGGGGTTCCGCCCCTCAGGCAGGGGCTAAACAAAAGCACAAGGTTAGATAGGCCCAAACGCTAGCTCAGGGCGGGGCCACACACAAGGGTCCGAGGGGCTCAGAACCTCCCTACAGGCTGAGCCAATACCACGAATAGCTAAGCCCCGGCCCTCAGTCAGGGCGGGGCACCTAACACTTAGGGTTAGGGATTTTGGGCGCCAGTCCTTGCCTCAGGGGTTGGGCAAGAACACAATCTCTGAGCTCAGTCCTTCCCTCAGGAGCTGAGCAGTAGTAAGGCAATCAGGGGGAGCCCAGGCCCTTGGTCCGGGCGGGCAATAAACCAGGGGTCAAGGGGCTCAGGTCCTTGCAGTAGGAGCTGAGCCCAAACAAAGGCAGGGAGCCCAAGCCCTCAATTAGGGCGGGGCAGCGAACAATAGTTCAAGGGGCTCAGGCCCTTGTGGCAGGGACTGAGCAGAAACCAAGTCAGGTAGCCCAGGCCCTTAGTCAGGGCGGGGCCGTCAACAAAG
>NW_020664373.1:8553933-8669144 GCF_002925995.2 Terrapene triunguis
GGCCGTCAACAAAGTCAGGTAGCCCAGGCCCTTAGTCAGGGCGGGGCAGCTGAGCGCTCTGGGGCAGTCCTTGCCCTAGGCAGGGAGGAGGAGAGACTGCCACCCGGCGTGGGGTGGCAGGGGGGAACACAGGCCCACCCACTCCACTGTGTTCCAGCCCGGGGCCCTATCCGCAGCAGTCCGTCTGCCACGGGGTCAGTGGGGATCCTGACCGCAACACACTGACATGGGTTCGGGGTCGGCTATCCCCGGGCTACTTCCCATCTCCTCCTCCTCCATAGGTACCTGTTCCTCGCCGGGCTCGGCAGCGGGGTCCCACACCATGGGCTCCTCGGTTCGCTGAGGGCTGTCTAGGTCGGACCGCTCCTCCGGGCTCGGGGCAGGGGAACTCTCGGGCTGCTCCTCAGGATACCGCACTCGGGGCAGGGTCGGCCAGTCCGCCTCGGGGTACGTGGCTCTGGGGAGGCTCGGCCAGTCCGCCTCGGGGTACGTGGCTCTGGGGAGGCTCAGCCAGTCCGCCTCGGGGTACGTGGCTCTGGGGAGGCTCGGCCAGTCCGCCTTGGGGTACGTGGCTCTGGGGAGGCTCGTTCCAGCAGGAGCCCGAGCAGGAGCGTCTGTTCTCTCCGGCCGCTTGGCTCCAACTGAGCGCTGGGGCCTGGCTTTTATACTTCCTGTCCCGCCCCTTGACTTCCGGGGGGCGGGAACAGGTGGCGGTGGCTCCGCCCACTTGGGTGCCTGTTCTGGCTCCTCCTTCTCAGGGGCCGTCGGGAGCCAGGCCGCTTCACTACAGGCTCTAAACAGATGGACATACACCTCCCGTCTCTTGCAGATGTGTGTTGCTGACCGTCAGGCATTGTTACCCTAAAATTTAGATGCTAATTAAATTACCTACAAATTTGTCTAATTTAACAAAAAGGGTAAACAAGATTGTGGCCTGCCCTAAAGGAATTGCCAGAGTATTACCAGGGGGCTTGTCTCTGACCCGCAGAGGGCTTCCCAGAGCAAGCTAGTCTTGCTAACTCCTGAAAGGACACGGATACAGCCTTCCGCTCAAGAATGGACACACAAGCAGTAATTCTTCGAAAACTGAAATAGTTGTTTATTGAAGGAATTAGGTATTTACAGAAAAACAAGAAGAAATGAGTAAAACATGATAAAACATAATAAAATTACAGTTTAAAATAAAGCAGCGCAGCAAATAAAAGACAGACTATATAACAATGTAACCATTCACTTAACACTATTTGACTTTTAACATTCAATATGTAACATTTAACATCCAATAAGCACTGGCCAAACGACTACCGGATGGGTAGGGGAAGATCTCATTCAGACCACTGGCATCCAATTTTATTTACAGGCAAAACCCACACATTCCTTGATAGTGAATAGACACTACACTTCTACTATTCTTACGACTCTCTGAATCATCAGTTGGGTCCTTCTGATCTGTCAAAAAGGAAGTGCTGTCTGCTTGTGCTTAATATTGTCTGCCACAAGAGAGAGACTGCTACTACTGAGGCGAAAGCTGCCCTCTGGTGACAGATACGGAAGCGTGCTGGTCGCTGCGGCTGTTTGTAGCTGCTGCTGGCGAAGACTGCTGGTTGAGTTGCTATGGCAGCTGTTGCCAGGGCAACCTCCGGGTTCTATTGCTGCTGCTGCTTCTCAGGTAGCTGTTTTCCAGATAGCTTAGCTTATTTTCTTCGCAGGTGTCTTGCAGCTTTTGATCTCTTCCAAATCCCAAACCCACTACAACTTCAGACTGCTGGCTGTCGGCCTTATATACTGGTTGCTCTCTCAGGCTCAGCCAATCAGCTTCCAGCTTTTCAGCCCCTCCCTATGATGTCACATAGTCATGTGTACCTACATGTGCTTGGTCATGTGTACCTACATGTGACTTCCTGTCTAGTTCCGCCCCCTTATGACGCCATCTTGGACTCTAGAAGGTTCCAGAAGATTCTGCTGAGTCATTCCCTATCAGTTTATGGAATTTTCCACTGTGCCATTCAGTATCTTTGAGATGGAATCTTCCACTACATCATCCCTATATCTGCTATTTTGGTCAGCCATGTTGGATTTTCTAAATTTAAACTAATATTATTTTCTACTTAATTAAAGCCTTAATCTTAAAACTAATTACTGTTTTATGCAAACTAAAGTGTCCTGATTCTGTCACCACTCTTTTTACATCCAATTAAGAGAAATGTGATTTTACGATATTTAAACTCCTTCCAAGGTTTTTCTTTAAGCTTCTATCAGGGTGCTGCCGGGTATCCCAGAACATTCAGCGTAAAAATCTATCACTACAGCATTGCTGTCCAAATATGACTTTGTGAACTGGCCGGCTATGTCTAAGTTTGTGGACCAGCTCCCTGAATCCTCCAGGGAGGAATTTCAGACATTTATCGCCAAAGGCTGCTTGGTGGCTAAAACTTGGTTGCAGTCCGCACTGGACGTCACAGGTACTTTGGCCAAAGTGATGGTATCAGTGGTGACTGTGAGAAGGGCATCCTGGCTACAGAATTCGGACATTACTCCCAATGTGCAACAGGTGATAGATGATTTGTCTTTCAATAGCCGAGTTCTTTTTTTAGATAAGATGGATGAGACTCTGCACTCCTTCAAGGACTCTAGGGCTACCCTATGGTCCTTGAGGGTCTACGTGCTGGCAGTACAGAGACGCAACTATGGTGGTCCTCAGCAGCAACAGTATAGTCCACAGAGAGTGTTTGGGCAGCCTTTCCCCCCGAGACAGCGGGATTACCCCAGAAGGGCATAGGTCCCAGAGGAGGAGGCATTCAGATCCTGGGTTTGACCAGTTAACGTGCCTTCTCCCGGTACCCCCCAAGCACTCATTTTGCTTCCTTCATCTGGAGCAGTGTTCCAGTCATCACTCCCTTCTCCCCAACCCCTCTGTTTGGGGACAGGCAAACTCGCTTTCACAATGTTTGGGGCTTGATCACCCCTGACAGCTGGGTCCTAGGCACTGTCAGATCAGGCTATGGCTATGACTATGACATCCAGTTCCTTTCCATCCCTCCCCCACTCTCTCCCTCCCCGCCCCTCTTCAGAGACCCTTGTCATGAGTTACTGCTCCTTGAGCTGGTTCGCTTTCTACTGGCTTTGAAAGTGATGGAGGAGATTCTACTGGAACATCAGGGTAAGGACTTCTATTCCCATTTTTTTCTGGTGCCCAAGTCCAAGGGAGGGGTAAGACCCATTCTCAACCTTCGTGGCCTCAACAAATATATCACATACATGAGGTTCTGAAGGGTCACGCTATCGACTATCCGGCACGCATTATCTCAGAACAACTGGTTAGTAGCTCTGGACCTTCAGGCTGCCTACTTTCATGTGGCGATTTTGCCGAACCACAGAAAATTCCTTCAATACGTCATAGTGAAACACCATTTTCAGTACACTGTGCTTATGTTTGTCCTGTCTTCTGCCCTTTTGTTTTTACCAAATGTATGCTGTCACCCCACGCCCATGCCTCAGGAATAAAAGAATCCACATATTCCTGTGCACTGGAAGACTGGTCACTGAGGGGCAGGTCCAGAGAGGAAGTCCTTTCTCATGTCCTTTTTCATTGTGCTTGCTCAACTGTCTGGGTCTCATCCTAAATACCAGAAAGTCAACTTTGGTTCCCACTCAGAAAATCAAGTTCATTCTGGTCTTAATAGACTCTACAAGTTTGAGAGCATTTTTGTTGACCGCCACTTTTGCCTCAGTCTTCAGAGTCAGCCTTCCTCAACAGTTTGGATGTGCCTGAGCCTCTTGGTCCGCATGCAGGTGGTCCAGTTTGCAAGGTTGTGTCTTTGCCCCCTTCAAATGTGGCTCAGGATAGCTTATCATCTGACTCTTCACTTCTTGGACAGATTGGTTTGTCTTCCTACACCGGTCCTGAACTTGCAGTGGTGGACGCTTCCAGAGAATGTTTGTCAGGGCGTTCCCATCATCCAGACCTTACCAATCAGGTCTGTGGTCACAGACGCCTCCCTGATGAGGCTGGGGAGCATATTTGGGGTCACTGAAAGTTCAACATCTGTGGTCAGAACAGGAGTCCTTACTACATATCGATGTGCTGGAGCTTCGTGCCATCTACAATGCATGTCATGCTTTTCTGGACTGTATCGGGCTCAGTGGTTCACATACTTACCGACAATACGTCATTCCGACGTGTTATGTGAACAGGAAGGGGGGAGCACACTCCAGGATGCTCTGCCAAGAGGCAGTCGGGTTGTGGCAGTTCTGCTTGAAGAGAGTATCACTCTGATAGCTAATCACTTGCCTAGAGTCCAGAATCATCTTGCGGAGCATCTGAGCAGGAATTTTTCCCTGAGTTATGTGTGGTCCCTGAAGATAAGTATCCTCTGGGTCATCTTCATCTCCATCCTCTGGTCTGAGAGCTGGTTGCTCTATTGGACCGTAACACGATCCTAGCGGCTTTAATGGGACATCTATTCAAGCCTTGGGAATCTTGTTCCTTTCCACTTTTGTGTCAGAAGATTGCATTCCTGGTAGCGATAATTCACAAGGAGAGTCTGTGAATTGCAGGCTCTCCTGGCAGAAACGCATTATAAACAGTTCTCTAAATACAAAGTGACTTTATGACCGTACTCCAAAATGTTTTCTAAACTGGTTTCTCAGTTTCATTTGAACCAGGTGGTATGTTTACCTGTGTTCTTTCCTAAGCCATATTCATCTCCGGAGGAACATCACTTCCATACATTAGCTGTCAAGCAGTGTCTAGCCTTCTATCTGGACAGAACTAAACTGTTTCATGCTTCACTTCACCTGTTTGTGTCATATGCAGATTGTGTGACGGATCAGATCATCTCTTCACAGATGATCTCTGAATGGATAACATCCTCTATCAAGACTGCATATGAAATAGCTTTAGCTAGGCCTTCTCAGCAGGTACGAGCTCATGCTATGAGAACACAAGCAATGTCAGTAGTGTTCCTCAGGGATGTGTTGATATTGACATATGCAGGGCTGCTATGTGGTCATCCATACATATCTTCACAAACCATTATGGCATTACCGCACCTCCCAAGGTGGATGCAAGTTTTGGTAGGGCGGTCTTGCAGTGCTGTTAAGGTACACCTCTACCCCGATATAACGCAACCTGATATAACACGAATTCGGATATAACGCGGTAAAGCAGCGCTCCGGGGGGGGGGAGGCGGAGCTGCGCACTCCGGTGGATCAAAGCAAGTTCGATATAAAGCAGTTTCACCTATAACGCGGTAAGATTTTTTGGCTCCCGAGGACAGCGTTATATCGGGGTAGAGTTGTAGTCTCCAAGACCCATCTCCTGGAGTGGGTGCTGCTTGTGAGTCACCTAATTGGAATACACTGTTGCATCTACTCGAAGAAGAAACAGTTATAAGAAGTAACTGTGGTTCTTTGAAATGTGATGCAGATGTAAATTCCGCAACCCACTGTCTGTCCCCTCTGCATCAGAGTCTGATCTCTGGATGTTTGGTACAAAGGAACTAGGGGGCAAGGGGTTGAGGCTTTGCCACCTCCTGTTGCCAGGGGAAGAGCTATAAGCATGAGGAGCGAGCTCCGCCTCCTATGGTACTGGTAGGCAAAGTTCTTCAGCTCCAGAGCATTGGGTGTGCATGCACCGAAGTGGAATACACATCTGCATCACATCTCGAAGAGCCACAGTTAAAGTAAGTAATTGTTTCTTCCATTCCAGATTCTGGAGGGGAGTATTCTGTAGTGGACACAGTCTAATAACCATTCATCCACCCTAGGTTTGACCCATTCCAACCTGTCCCAGTCCTATCTTTTCCCCAACCCTCACTCCTTGTCCCAGTCCTATTCTCCTTGCCTGCCCAATCCCAGTCTCCACTCTTCAGGTTTCTCATCCAAGTTTCCTTGTCGAGCCAATCCTAGTCTCCCCCTCTGAATTCACTGTCAGAGTCCCAATCTACCCACTCACTCAAGTCTCTCCTCTTTACCACACCCAGTCCTTTTCTCCTTGACCAGCCAGTCTGTTTTCTCACCCAGACTGTCCCAGTTGCTCCTTTTCCTCCTCAACTAGTTACCAGAGCTAGTCTCCCTCCCAGGCTCCTCTTCCAGTCTGTGTCCTCATGCCAGTGCTTTGACCCAGTCTTCCCAGTTCTCCTCTGGCTTTCCAGCTCCTTGTTAGATCTTACTGCCCTCCACCCCAGTTCTGCCCCACAATGATTCTAGTACAGTCTTGTTGCCAGTCAGTCCCAGTCTCCCCTCCTCCCCACACCTCCTCATCTGATCTGTGTTCTCTCCCACCACCAACCTCCACTAGCTGGCTCCCAGTCTCTTACCTCCTCCCCATTTCCCTTACTGGCTTCCGGTCCCAGCCTTTCCCACCCCATGGTTCCCAGTCTCCTTAACCCATCAGTCCCAGTTTTTCTCCCTCCTTCCGCCGCCACTTCCAGTTTCAGTTTTACCAGACATCTTCTCCCGCTCCCTGGCTTTTGTCACTTCTACATTCAAATCACATGGCTTCATCGATCATGTTTTCTGGGTGCCATCTGCGTGATCATTAGGAGCATTGAAGAGGAAGGATCCCTACTCTCTTTTTCAGTGCCTGGCAGCACCCTGGCCTGGTGCAGCTGGAAGCAGCCATTGAAAGGAAAGCCTGGCTTTGCCCTTGTAGCCCTGGGCTGGATGGCATAGGCTCAGTTGCTCTGGTGGGAAGGTGCATGTGCCCTCCAGTTGGCATTGAGAGCTGTGAGAGGTTTGAGTATGCTCAGTGAGGACAAAATTTTCAGAGATTTTTAGCAGCTAAAATCAAAGTATCTACTGAGCACGTGCAAACTGTGATTTTTTTTTTTCATTGGCTTTTAATTTGACCAAATTTGGGTAGATTTTAACAAGAATGGTGAAAGACACAAAGGCCATCCTCTTTCAAATTTCAGGGTCACCAGTATTGCTTTAACATGGGCAAAACAACATATTTTCCCCTAGCCTCATTCTTGGAAACAGCTGAACTGTTTTGGCTGAAATTTTCCAAAAAAATTCAGTAAGAGGCATGGTATGGAAATAGTCCAAATAATTCAAGTTTGACAAAGCTATAAGCAATTGAAAATAGAGTCTTATAATGGGAACTGTCAGGAAACCCTAACAATAGGGAGTGCTACCAGCACCGCCTATAATTAGGATATGCAGGAACAGTACAAGAAATTGGTTGATATAAATTGTTATTGTCTGCTTTACAGATAGCAGTGAGTCGTACCTAGTCTCTTCCCAACAGAGTGTCGACCAGCCTCTTTCTCCTATTTTGAGGACAGGCCATCTTTCATCTTCTGAGTCTGCTCCTTCCTCTCCAACCAGTCATGGACAAAAGTTGAGGTAAGTATTGTAACACTATCTGCAGTTCTGAAAGATCATTTTAACCATTTCTTTTAGAGAAACTTATGCCTTATTGGTTAGGTCACATGATTACAGCCATCTTTCACTGTGTATGAATTAGAGCTTTTCTAAAGATACCATGTGTTCAGGATTCTCACACTTGTGTCTAATGTCTCCAGTGTAAGCCGTATGGAAACTCCCCTTAGTTCTTTAAATTTTTTGACTTTATGTCCATAGGCTGGCCAAAGGGCTCTGCCCTACTGTATCTAACTTCAGGTACTTCATAGGTATTCCAGAACATTCCAGCCAATTCCTCTCTGAGCAATAGTCGTTAGTGAAGAAGTTACCCTGGAAACTGTCCAATGTTTCTAATTAAAATAGTTGCAGTTTTTTCTGCAGTAGCCCTTGTTCAAGGACTGGATATTCTTGTTTTGTTGTCATCTGAATTTCAGTCAGTCTTGATCCTTATCTTTTTGACTTTTTGTAGCTCTGGGGGCTTACAGGGAATCAGGTATTTATTTAATGTGGCAGATTATTATATGTCTGTATTAGTCTGCAAATTAAATTCTGTTTTGGGAATGTCATTTTAATTGTAAGACTGTACTGTGCCTTTACTTTGGCACTGCAGCCTCCATCTTGAGTTGAAATGCCCGGGAGGTGTCAGGAGAAATCCTTGCATCTAGCAGTGGGCTAACAATGTAAAGCAATCCAGAATCCTTAACCTGGATAGTTTTCTATTCAGATGGAAGCATCCTAGAACAATGATCTGACTAAAGCCCAGGGGAACCAATTTTCCCAGTGTAGACTTCAGGTGGGTTGCAACTAAGCAATGAATCACCTGACGAGAGACTTGAAGGTGTTCAGGAGCGGTGGGATTAGAAAGGGAGGCTCTTGCTGGCTTTATAGAAGAGACCTAGAACAAGAAGGCAAAATTGACCAGGAGGAGGAGTGGAGAGTCCTGGGACCTTGAAAGGACTCACCAAAACTGAGTAGTGAGGACACTGGATGGCAGGATTTTGTGTGCTAGCAAAATTTTGTTAAATAATCTAAGTATGGACAGATCCTAACGTCATTAATGTCAATGGCAAAAATGGCCACTGATTCCAGTGGAACCAGGGTTTGGCACGAAGGCCTCAGTTCAGGAAAGCAAACTTTTTTCAGGAAAGCACTTAAGCATGAGGTAAAGGGGACTTAAACATATGCTTAAAATTTTTCCTGTGTAGCCTGAACAATTGTTACTTTTCCATAGATCTCTCCTGCTTTGTCTGTGAGTAAAAGTGTGTGTATGTTTAGAAATTCCTTTGCAGAGTCTGAGTGTCCTCTGCTTTCACTAATGCATAGTCCCCAAAGAGCGAAACAGTAAATCAGAGGGTTCACAGCTTCACTGGAACTCTGGAGAGTCCGTGGAGCAAGTGCTGGGAGGGCCAGCACTAGTTTCAGGTACAACACAGTTGGACCATGGAGTCTCATCTCTCAGGATGTGGTACTAGATAGACAGTCTGTACCCTGAGAGTGTTCCTAGAAGTCTAGAGCTTGAGACAGGGACGACCCAGCCAGCCTAAGAGCATGTGGGATCCAGTAGTTAGATCCAAACACAGCAACCTGGTGAGCATCCACCAGGGGGAGCTCAGGTAGGGTTGTTTATATTTAGACACTAGACCAGCAGTTCTCAAACTGTGGGTTGGGACCCCAGAGTGGGTCATGACCCCATTTTAATGGGGTCACCAGGGGTGGCATTAGACTTGCTGGGGTGGAAGCTGAAGCCTGAGCCCTACCCCCGAGGGCGGAAGCCAAAGCCCAAGGGTTTCAGCCCTAGGTGGTGGGGTTCAGGTTTCAGTCTTCCGCACCTGGGGCTGAAGCCCTTGGCTTTGGCTTTGTCCCCCCGCCCGAGGTGGTGGGGCTTGGGCTTTGGCGGGGCTCGGGCGGGCTCTGGTTTTGGTCCCCCCCTCCTGGGGTCGTGTAGTAATTTTTGTTGTCAGAAGGGGATCGCGGAGCAATGAAGTTTGAGAACCCCTGCTCTAGACTTTGTCCCCTACGCACCAGATACTGGGTGACACTCTCCTATCAGTAATCTCTGCTGTCAGGAAAGATAATTTAGTTTTTCCTCTGAAGGCAGGCTCTGGAACTCGATCTTTGGCATTCAACAAAGGTAGCTGCTAGTTTTATTCTTTCAGAGTCAGGAACAGTCCTGGCTGAAAAGGATCTTCTCTCCACCCTCAGACCAGGTTTTTTTTTTTTTAAAGTCAGAACCTCTTGAGGAACAGGTTCTGTTCAAGCTTAGGAGCAACAAGAGTCTAATGAACTTCAGCATCATGCTGACTGACCTGAATATGGCTCCCAAAGCTGCTCTGGACTAGCATTAGACCATGAGTCTGTTCAGAGCTGATCACATAGAGAAACTAGATTATGTGCTTTGTTTTGCCAAGATAAGGTTTGTAGTGTAATGCAAATGTGGGACAATGGAGGCAGACCCCTTTCTAGCCCAGCTTAAATGCCTTTATTACCCTCTTTACTTGTCAGACTCTAATTTAAAGACTAATTCTAAGAAGTTCATTTAGCTTAGCTATTTTCAGCCTATCATAAACTGGCTGAAGGTACATTGTTTTTTTTACAGCTCATTGTCATCAGCTTCATGTGGGGCTTGACAATTTTGAAATTCCATTTAATAAACCCTCTGTGTTACGAGATATTAATGTGTTCCTGACAAGGCTGACAAAAGTGCCTATTGGCTCACTTAATCACAAGTTTTGTATTGGGGGATCATTTCCTGATGAAGGGAACACCAGCTCATAGAGTGAGTGAGCTTCAGGTTTTAGTAACTAACCCATGTTACACCATATTTTACAAGGGCCAGGTTGTGTTATAAACTCATCAGTAGTTTCCATCCAAAGTGGTGGTAGAGTTTCTCATCCTTCCCATACCAGGAAGGCTCTTTGCATATAGCTGAAATTTAAAGGTCTTTGGGATTCTATTTGGAGCACACAAAAGACCTTAGAAAGACCACACTGATTCCTTGAGCGATGCTATATCTCCATGAAGACTCTGTCTGAAAGGTTATGTTGCTGTTTTTTTCACAGCTGTGACCTGGCTGACCTATCGTTAGGCTTGTGCTAGGTGAGGCAGAGCAACTTCCACTGCCTGCTTCAACGAGGTTTTCAGTCAGGATGTTAGGCAAGGCAGGTAGCCTCATGTCATACTCCCCAAAGTTTCAATGCTAACATATATTTTCTGAGGATGAGCTTCCCTTTGTTTCCCCATGCCAACAGAACTTGTTTCTGAAGTAGGGGAGCCCAAACTTGCATCACCTATTGGATTTTGGAGTTTGTTGTTTTGTCTTTTCAGGCTGTGTAAATGGGCACATTTTTTAGTTAAAAAGTAACAAAACATCCCCACTGAATCTCTCATTCTTTCCTCTTTACACCCCCCCCCCCCCCCCAAAAAAAAACAGAACAGCACCAAAGCCTTCCTGACCAGGTCTGACCCTAGACCAAATAGCACCCCAGGCAAGGAGCATCTTTGGTGGCCGTCTCCCCCCACATTTGTTAAACTTTTGAATACCTTATTTTTATTGCATTTGTAGCCCATTTTACGACTTGCATGCGTGATTTATCCCTATCATATAAGATGATAAATTTGCACGCTAGGATCTGTAAATCAGTATTTATTCATGCCATGTATAAGCAAATAAAAAAAATTGGTTTCATCTAAGCTTACAGAAACTTTTTAATTTTAAGAATAACTGAAATGTACTAACATCAAGAAACTGAACTGTGCACCAACATTGGGTGGACCAGTATTAAATAGTGTTAGAGTAGGTGTCAGCCTTAGAATGTTAACCCTAGTTCTTTAGTTCAAAGGGTCACTTTTCTCGCCTTTGCCCTTGTGAACTGAAGCACACCACCGGAGAGATCCAAAGGTTGACCAATGGCATTTTCAAGCGATAAAGCAACGTTAGTTTCTCGTCGGCCATCATCAATAAAAGATATGTTTTAATGAGCCTGAGCTTCAAAAACTTGCGCTCACCACTCGCGACCAGCAGCGTGAGCAGAATCCTCAACCTATCCACATGTTAGGAAAAGTGTTGCTAACAACAAAAACAGCACCTTGAGCCTGGCACCCCCCAAGCCCAGTACCCCAGGTGGTCACCTGCCCCTAAATCAGGCCCTGTTCCTGACACCATCTTGAGAAATCTCCTGGAGGTCAGTTACATTCAAAGAGTGAGAATCCTGCATAGATGGTGTCTTGAAAGAAGGGACAATTACTTACCTTGTAATTCTGTTTTTCTGAAAGATCATTTGCAGGATTGTGACTCACCCACCACCTAACCTCCAAGTCTGCTGTTGAAGAATAGGCAGTTGTAGGCTCAGGTTGCCATAGCAAGTGCTCATTTGTCCTTATTTTTTTCTGGAACAATCAACTCCTTTGTACTCATTTTAAATGAGATACAGATAATTTATTTTTGTATTTTATGCAATTAGAGATTAGGGAGCTTTTGATTCTTGGTCTTGGAAAGAACTGGTTGGAATTTTCTGGGGCCTCTTAGGTAGGTGCATGCTTATCCTGGTGCCACAGTGTCTCACCTTCCACTATTCCATTCCATTCATTCATACTGTCCCCACTATCTCAAATGATAGACCTCACCAGTTGAGGGTTAAGTGCTGCTCATCTCTATGAGAATATTGTAAGAGAAAATGGCTATAGCATGCAACACAATTTTTTTCTGAAGTACAGCAATAAATGTGTGGGCTTTTTCTAGCTGTTCACTCCGAGCATCAGGTAAATGTCACATAGTTGATAGGATTTAGATAGCTGGGTAAGGTTAGTAAGAGGGAAGGGGAGCTAACAAAAAAAAGAAACCATGATACTGCCTCCCAAGTGTTGAAAATCTGGTGTATTTTCAGTAGAGTGGGTCCATATTCTGTCCAGAACACCAGGGAGACAATCAAAAGAGAACACCTCATCCATCACTGGGAAAAATATCTGTTCTCAAGACACCCGCACTACAGTTAGTTTCCTGTCCCAACTTGCGAGTGGGTGGGACGGAAGTGAATAAAAGCAACCCCTTCTTTCCCTTAGGAGAAAGGATTGCATTTCTAGTATTCTGGCTCTGTGGGAAGTATTGTTTTCTTTACTGTTATTCCCAAAATACATTGGTATCATCAGAAGGACAGGGATGAGCCCTCTACATGAGTGAGACCTTCCATCTCTTGCTCATCCTAGATATAGGCTTGATTACTGCAGCTTTAATGCTGATTCCTAAAAAATTTAAGGATTGAATACTTTGATTATAGGTTAGGCTGCCAGTTTTACTGTCCATAAAGCACCTTTATATAAATCTTTGTTTCTCAGAATAATAGTTTTTAAATCCATTTTTCTAATAATTTATTGTTGACTGAGAAACCATTAGCGGTTTTATGGAATGTTGTTGATACTGGATACAGTCCATATTCATCAACATTGCTGTGACAAAATGGCTTGTGAAAAACATTTGAGATTCATGCAGATAATTGCCTTAATGAGACAAACCTCTCTTACTTTTGTTTACTAATTCTGTCCCATTGAATTCCATGCCTTCCTAACACTTCTACAGGATATAACACTAGCAATATTATACAGAGTGGCATGTGTCCTTGTACACTAGATAAATAATATATACCCAACAGACAAAAATTTCTCTAAAGGAGAGATTCAAAACCATTTAATATAGATTATATACTGATTATACATTATCTAGATGATATAGTTCTAGAAATACCACTTATATTTGACCGCAGTAGATGGTGTGTGTAATTTACGGGGGTTTTCTGTGCATTGAGCCTCTCTTCTGAAATGGCAGAACCAACACCGCTAGGAGTATTTTTCCCTTAGGCTTCAATTTACATTAATTAAGGCTATCTCTTAGAGCCTGTACATTTTATGTATCCTCCTCTTTATCCTCACCCCATAAAAAACTTATTGCTTAGACTTTTCATAAATATTTTATATGTTTATGCTTATAGTGAAAGACTAATACAGCCAGGTGCTGACAAGCTTCTGTACATAGTGCTACAGGGCATCTCATTTGTGACCTGCAGGTCTCTTTCTACTTTCTGGATAAGAGATTGCTAGCTGTGTTACACTGGCTGTATTATACTTGATACTGTTATAGACAGATCCCCAGAAGCAGTTAGAAAGAGACCACTAAACTCATTTTCCATAGGGCCAAAGAAGGATTGTAAAATGTAGTTTCAGGGATGAAAGGCTATCTAATCTAACAGACTATCATGGCATCAAAGCACTGGACACAAATTAAACTACAAAACTGAGTGTGGTTAAAAGGGCATAATTCTTAATCTCTCTTCTCATTGTATGTGTGATCCTTTTTGCCTTCTTTCTTGTTTTTTGTTTTCTCTTCCTGTTTTTAACTCAATTTCATAGTATATCTTTCTTTTTATATGTATTTCACTCTTCCCAATTGTGGCTATGTTTTGGGGAGAGACTGATGGGAAAGGTCTTATCCAAGAGCTGAGCCTTGCATTCATACCTGACGGTGGTCAGGATTAGGTTACTGTATTTAAATTCCATATCCTGTAAATTCTGACTTATACGTTAGTTTGCGTATGTGGTTTTACAGTTTTCTTAGTCCATAGCTACTCTTGGGTACTACAGACTATTGTCATATCTTTAACTGCTGATGTACTTGACGTTTTGGTTATTAAACCTTTTAATTCATGTTCTCTTTCCTCCCCACTTTCAGTCTTCGTGAACAGCAAGCTGATAATCAGGACTTCAATGACTCTTCAAAGCCAGAGAAGCTAGCATATGAGGACCTTGAAGAACATGATTCTTCTCTTAAATGTAAGCTTTAGTGTGTTTTTTTCAGACAGTTACTTAGTAAATTGAAAGAGTAGAAGTTCTTGTTTTTTTCCTTAAGGTTAACCATTCTTTTCAACCTAAAATTAGCAAAGGGTTAGCAGGGGGTGCCTGAGGGATCCATATTAGAAACAAATGTTGTTTAATACATTATGATGGAGAAGTTACAAGACCACAGTTTAGGTTATGTCAGAGATTTCAGTTTAAGCTTTTTAGATATTATTATTATTATTGTTAAAATATTATGCAAGTAGAACTGTGCAACCTTAACTACAGTGACACAATGTTTGTGTGTGGAGAAGAAGGTGAATATTGAGGTATCAGAATTTGCAGATAACACAGTTGTTTAGGTTAATAAAGACTGGAGAAAACTGTTATTAAAGCTGCATGATTGGGTAGCAAATTAAACTCACTGTTGACAAATAGAAAGAAATGGAGGGAGAAGGACCACCAGTTAAAGGTAGAATACTTCTCAAAGATATGGATGCAGAGATCAGCATTAGCTCCAGGTGTCACACTGTCTCAATTCATGCGCAAAGGTAACAGTTCCCTACTTGTTTTCCTAGGTATCAACACAGTATTAAACTCTAAATAAAACATCTCTAAGGTTGCTCTGTTTACAATGGCAGACATGCTGGCTATGTTCAGTGATGAGTTGATGAAGTGGGTGACTGTTCTGTGGATTTTCCCCTTAGTATTAGTTATTTTAGTCATCAGTTTTAATTCATTCCATTTAGTTTTCTTTTTACAATTTTTAAATACAGTAACTCCTGACTTAGTCGTCCCAGTTAATATTGTTTCATTGTTACACTGCTGATCAATTAGAGAACATGCTCGTTTAAAGTTGTGCAATGCTCCCTTATAACGTTGTTTGGCAGCTGCCTGCTTTGTCCACTGCTTGCAGAAAGAGTAGCCCATTGGAACTAGCTGGTGGGGGCTTGGAACCAGGGTGGACCGGCAGCCCTCATCAGCTCCTCTAAGTTACCTGTGCTGCAGCCACCCAGCAGGCTGTCAATTGCCGGGCAGTTCAGCTGTCCCTCCCCCCACTGCCATGTGCTGCTCCTGCCCTCTGCCTTGGAGCTGCTTCTGGGAACCTCCTGCTTGCTGTGCAGAGGGGGGGAAAGAGGGGTGCTAATGTCATGGTGTCCCCCTCCCCCTGCTCCTGCCCCCCGCTCCTGTACCTTATCTCCACAGAGCATGGGGGGGGGGACATGACAGGGCTCAGGATGGAGGGAGCTTGCTGGCAGCAGCTGCTGTCTCAACTTGCTGATCTACTTAAAAAGGCAATGTACTTAGAGTGGGGTCAGCATACTTAAAGGGACAATGCGCGTCTCTCTCTCTCTCTCACATACACGGTGTGTGTCTCTGTCTGCCATGCTGTTTCCCTTCCCTCCATTCGTGCTGCCTTGTAGAGTGTGAGGCTACATTAACAACAATGTGTTAACCTTGAGGGCTCAGCCGAGTGCTAGTTCAGCATTTAGCAGTAAGGCATTCCCTGGGAAATATCCCACCCTCTGATTCCACCACCTCAACCAAGCTTCACAATCATCATTGCTGTGTACAGTATTAAATTGTTTGTTTAAAACTTGTGTGTGTGTGTGTGTGTATATATATATACACATAAAAAAAAATAGTATTTTGTCTGGCGAAAAAAATTTCCCTGGAACCTAACCCCCCCCCCCCCATTTACATTAATTCTTACGGGGAAATTGGATTCACTTAACATCATTTCGCTTAAAGTAGGATTTTTCAGGAACATAACTATAACGTTAAGCGAGGAGTTACTGTAGATTATTTTACTGCAGCTTGCATTAGTTGAAATACTTCTACACTAGGTATTTCTGCTCATACAATTAGGATATGACATTTATTCATTTAAATTATTAAATTACTTAATTTTACAGTAGATACTTTTAGGAACTGATTCTAATTCACTTATTTTTTTTCCTTTATTTTACTGGATTTGAGAACAGACTGGGTGCTATGAGTAACTAGGAAAAGCAGGTGTCGTGCCTATATAGAATTAGCTAAATGCCTCATCATCCAATTAGTGATGCATATGAACAGAAGGGATAATTTAAGATATTTGTACCTAGAGCTGGGTTCTAAATTAACTGTACTGACACTCAGTGCTGTGTTGGGTGTACCAGTGAACACCTCCATTGGCATGTGAGTGGAAGAAAACCAGCGCTATCAGAAAGGAGGAAGGGAGCAGAAAGAGAAGAAACATGAAAAGCATATGCCCTGACCTGCCCTTGCATGGGCACACCCCTTGTTCATTATTGATTTCTCTGTGGCACTAGTACAGTCATTTTACCCCTGTAAACTTCCTCTCAGGACACTTGCCAATAAATATCAGGCAGTCCTGGCTGCTTTTCCTAACTTCGTTTTGAGGGCCCTGCAGATCTCTCCAAACTGACGACACCTCTGACTTCTGGGTTTGAAAAACCACTAAGCTTCTATTTAACCAGATTAAACGTAATAATAGTGTTCAGTAACCCTTGTACTTCTTACTCCATTAGGGCAGTGGTCCCCAAACTTTGGGGCGCATGCCCCTAGGGGAGCGCAGAGTTCAGGGGAACGTGGCAGGTGTTGGTCCAGCCCCCGTGGGGGATGTGGCGAGAACGCCACCCAGCCCTGCTCTGCCCCCAGCTCTGCTGCGCCTTAGGCCCGCTCCCAGCCGCACGTCCGTCTGCAGCTCCACTCCTGCTCCTGGACCCGGCTCCCAACCCTTGACCCCGACCGTGGCTCCTAACCATGTTCTGGCCCTGGCTCCAGTGTGTGTATGTGTGTGGACAGATTCAATTACAGTTAAGGGGGGTGGGGCGCGTATAAAAAGTTTGAGGACCACTGTACTAGGGAAAGACTAATCTTACAAGAGCCTGGCAGTGTTTCCCTTCCTGATCAAAATCTACCTTTGCATCCCCCTCTGTGATCCTGCTCCCTCTCTCCCAAAAAAACAACCTTTCGAATTAACACGTCCCCGCCTTCCCTCACCCCCCAATTCCAAACAAGCAATCTGGGAGGAGCTTCCACTAGGAGTCCAAACCTCTGTGCACCCAACAGCATGTGGTCTCTTTGTCCTGTAACATACCCCATCATGCAATTTTGCTTAACACTTATCTGATAACATCTCATATCATACAATTTCAAGTTAACCTCGTACCTTCTCCATAGCATATAAAAAGCAAAAAAGAATAAAAAAGGAAAAGGGGGAAATACAGAAAGTGGGGAACTAAATACTGAAGGATTAAGACAAAAGGAGAAGAGCAAAAATGGAGAGAGAAAAAGGAGGATGTAGCAACTATATCAGCACATGGTGCCAGGCGACATCAGGAGACAGGAAACACCCATCTGCCAGTCCATCCTAAAATGGGTTCCATCATTGATGTAGATAATTACCATGACAGCACAATTATTCCAAACTCATAGCAATAAAAACCTCTCTAGCACTCTCCACCCACTTGTAAGAATGAAGATACACACAGCGCAAGATAATTTTTTTTTATTTTCTAAATAGTGGTGTTGCTTTTTGGCTGCAAATAAAGATCATTCTTGCTGTACTAGTTAGTGTCTTAGTTTGGTGAATACATACTGTTGATGTTCTAGTTCTCTGTTTCTGTGTGGATGACTGATTTTTAGAAGCTGGATCCAAGATATAGTAACCGAAGAACGACATTGATACTTCTTGCAGTGTGTTTTATGATTATACAAATATATGAACTCTGATACATTTATATGCATAGTTTATATGTATATGGACATTTTAGACTTCGATTATTTAAAGACCTTTTCGTTAATACTGTTTTCTGCTCATAGAATATTAGAAATGGTTTTGCTATTTCGTCATTGCTTTTGCCAGTCTGCACACATGAAATTCTGCTGTTTCAAGCATGGGGTATACAAAACAACATATTGATGATGATTGTTGATAATGACTACAAAATAAGTAATATCTGTGTTTCGGTAGCCATATCTTTAGTATTAATCAAAGTTATCATTTAAAACTAATTTAAAAGAAAACCAAAAAAATAAAACAGTTGCTTTTGAGTATGTTAATCATATGATGGGTTATCTGATCTACATGAACAAGAATGAGATTTGTGCGTCATTATACACGAGGCTGGTGAATCAAGATTGGAAGTTTTTCTAAAGATATGCTTTAGGAATTATTTTGGGGGAAGTTCTAGGGCCTGTGTTATACAGGAGATTAGACTGGGTGGTCACAATGGTCCACTCTGGCCTCAGAATCTATGAATACCTATTACTAAGGTTGCCTGAGACTTCCCACTATAAGATCTTGTTTTCAGTTGCTTATAACTTTGCTAAACTGTAACTATTTTGGAAGGAATTTTCCGTGCGAGATGTGTGCTTCAGGAGGAAAAGTTTTTGGAAAATTGTCCCCTTGTGTGTATGCATTATGAGACAGTCTTTAATTATGTAATTACATTCTATTTTTTCCACAAGATGCCTGTCTCATTCAGTGCACCAGATAGATCTGCTCTGTGGATAGATCAAGGTTGTGTAGCAAAGAAGACTGTTGTGTGTCGGACCTCTGCCTCATTTGTTGCAGTAGTTGGAAGGTATGTAGTGAATGAGGCAGGTGATTGTAGGAAAAGAAAAGAAGGTCATGTGATTAAGGCAGTTGAATTCCAGAGTTCCTATGTGATACTGACAAATAAGAGAGCAAGTCACTTAAGTGACTCCCTGTCAAAAGTTTGGTTTATGTTCATCTTTTTCTGGCTACCTTACTTGAGACATTTGGATCTGACTTGCAGAAGTGCTGAACACACATTTGCAACTGAAGTCAATGAGAGCTGTGCTTGGAACATATAAAAAGCGATATAATGCTAAGTTCCATGAAAATCTAATGACCTAGGTGTCTCAAATTGGGCACCCAAAATTAGTGGATACTTCTGACTTTAATCTGTCTGTGCCTCAGTTTCCCATCTGTAAAATGGGGATAGCACCCCTTTACCTGACAATGGTCTTGTGAAAATGAATTCATTATTATTTGTGAAACATTCAGATACTATAGGAATGAGCACCATTGAGAAGCCAATGAGGAAATAAATACTTCTGTCTTCAGAGCAGGGTTTGAGTAGTGTGTAGTAAATAAGGCCTGGGGCCATACATTGAACAGTGAGGAGAAAACAACATATTGAATAGTTGCTCATTAAGTGAACACCATTCATCCTGAATGAGGTGGGTCTTGTGGACAAAATAGTATGTGATCGTGTAATTAAAGACTATCTCATAATGCATTACACACAAGTGTGACTAATTAAGGTTGAACAGGCATTCTGGCATTTCCTAACTTCTGAGTGCTTTTAATGTTGTTTTTTGTGAGCGGGGTGTGTGTGTGTGTGTGTGTATAGAGAGAGAGTATGTGAAGGAAACCACTTGTTTTTTTTACAGTTTGTGGCTATATTTATTTATGGATCAAATAAGATTTTAAAAAATCTTTTATCTCACAAGTATACATTGATTTCAGTTGTGCCAGTAGCTTTAGTAAACACGTGTTACAACTAGTTTTCAAAGCCAAACAATGCCATGATTATAATTAAAGTAGCAAATGCAGCCTACTTGATAGTTCTTAATTTTCAGTTAAATGGTTGAGTTTGGAGGGGAGAGTGCTTAATTAATGGCTTAAATTTATGTATTCTCACTCCAGCCATTCCCACACTTTGTGTCCATTCCTTTGCCCCACTATTATAATTACAGAATAATGAGGCCATTGTTCAAACTTCTTCTCCAGATCAAGGGGACATTCCAGAGCAGCTCGAAAGTGATGTGTCACATCCATCTGGGGACAGCGTCAATGGGAGCAATGTCACAAACGCTATGCCAGCAACAGCCACTTCACAGCAGGATTTAAGTGAGTTTTCAGCTCAGAAACAAATGTGAATACCCTTTTTAGATGGCAAATGCATTAAAACAAAAAGCAAACAAAAATTAGCATTTTGTAGTTTCCTGTATTGAAGTGGTTGAAAACTTTTCTCAAAGCTAGTGTTTAGGTACTAAAGAAGAAGGAATACATCTTTGTTTGTTAATTCTTGACTTACTGTAGAATGATGATTTTCACCAGTACTTCTGTTAACTTTGTTTTAATTTAATCTTTTAAGCTTGCTTTTTGGCTTCTGAAGAGACTTCATTTTTTTTGGCCTCAGTATTAATTTCATGATCTTTGCTTCTTTAGGGAGAAGCTTTCTTCAGCGTTTCCCTTAATGTGTGTTTGCATTTGCTGATTGTCTTGCATACCAATTCGCTGAGTATATAATCACTATTGTAAAGGGTGTCAATATAAAACCCTCAGAGATAGATAGACAAAGATGATTTAAATGCAGCATGCTTAATTTCTCCAATGCTTCAGTACAGCTATATATAATGGTCTGGAACAGCTTGCTTGGTATGAGTCTTACCCAAAGGTGTTGCTGTGGGCAGAAGGCTTTCTAGCTTCAAATAGCTTCTGGTATTTTGTGCATGTAACAAATTATTACTTTATAGAAATAAATGGTCTTAGCATTTAAACTCCACAGATTTAACTAGATTTATGTGCTGTGATAGTTTTTCCTAAATAACTGTTTTATAATACTTTGTATTTTTGTAACCTCTTGTATCCACTTTACAAATACTAAAGAATTAAACCTTGCAGCATCCTTATGAGGAAGACAAGTAGTATCATCTCCATTTTACAGATCAGGAAATTGAGGCACAGAGAGGCTCAGGTTAACATTTTCCTACTTAGAACCGAAACTAGGGCATCTCTAAATCTATATTGACCTCAGTGGGAGCTGTGTGTGTTTACCACTTCTAAGTCAGGCCACTTATTTAGAAGCCTACTGTAAATATGGATTTCATCTACTTTAGGTTAGGCATCCAGATTTGAAAAACTTGGCTTAAATAACTTGCCCAAGGTCACTCTGGAAGTTTGTGGCACAGGTGGGAATTATGCACAGGTCTCCTGACTCCCTCTCCTCTGCTTTTATCATAAAACTGTCCTATCTCTTCGGCTTCAGTCTTAGTTTCACTGTGTAACCAGTAAGATAAGAAGACCTACTAATTGAAAACAAATTGCCTGCTAAATTAGCTCAAATTAACAATATGGTACATGTGTAAACTACACATCCAGGTTTTTTAGGTTTATTATAGGTGCCACACAGAAACGGTTACATAATCAATTTGCTGCTTAATTGTTTGTCTGTTTTCCGTCTTTCCCAACTGGGACTACCAATTCACTCACTGTATTACCAAGCTGCATGTCATGCTTTATTTCAATAGCCACCACTTGCAAATCTTAATTACAGCACTGTGTATGTCAAATGGCACAGAAATAATTTTGTCTCAGCAGTGGTTGATCAAAGCCAGTCTGAAGAACAGAAAAGAGAAGAGAATGAGAAAAAATGGGAAGAAGAAAGGAGAGAAAGAGAAGAAAGAAGGCAAAGAGAAAGGCAGGAAGCACTGGAAAGGGAGGAAAGAGAACTAGAAAAACTGAATGAAGAAATGGTGATGTAATATTTTAATTTCTGACAGGAATGCAACTTTGTTATACCATATAATTTGAACTAAATAAACCACATAGCAATCCTAGATGACTTCCTACATTGTTTTTTCTATGTGAATTTAACATAGAATAGTTTATCTTGGATTTACTCTCATTTCTGTAGCTACATAATAACTAAACTTTATTGTTTCCAAAATTTCCCCCCAGATTAAAAGCTTGCTGTCCAGTAATTCATGTTAATATGTGATACTATTGTGTGGCATTGGTTTCAACATGGACAGGGTTTGGTTTATTCTAAGCCAAAGCTAGAGACTGTTTTCTAAATTGGCTCCCAGATTGGAACAAACTGAATGAAAAAATAATGTGATACCTAATACCCAGTCTCTCAGTCTCTACTTAAGTAAAACTCCCGTTGACTACAATGGGACTTTGCCTGAGCAAGGACTGCATGATCTGGCCCATCCCAAAAGTGTGAGTGAATATGGTACATGTCACATTAAACACTCCATTCAGACTGGAGCACAGATTACTAGATTAGACTAGCAATGTACAGAACTTCATATATAAACATATTGAGTTAAAACCTGATTGAAATATTTTTGAACTGGCTGGTCAGTTTTAAGTGTATTGCTTTGTTGTGTTTTTTAGAAGTTGATCCAAGATTCGTTGAAAAGTGAAGAAGAAACAAAAAAGACAGACCGTGAAGTGGAAGACTCAGAAATCAGTAATCCTGACGCTAAAGACAATTTGTGTGACCCTCATCCTAATCCACTAGAAAAATACATGAAACTGATACAGCAGAGCAGAGAGCAGGAGCTGACAAACAAGGTGATATACCAAAACCTGTAGGCAGTAAAAGGGTGATTTCAAAGTGTGACTCTAGAGGACAATGTTTTGTCTGAATTACAATGTATCCATAGATCATGAGGTGGAGAATACTGTCAGCTCAATTTGGTCTTCTTCATTTTCAGTGTGAAAGTTAGAGTAACAAATTGTGAGAAGAGGAGCAGGTTTGTAATATAGTTGGTCTGTTCACTGTTGGAGATCTGTCTTCCCAAGGAGTTTTGCCTAGGTCATGTGGGAACGGCAAGATTACGTTTCTTATATAAGGCTGTGCCCAGCTATATTGCATCATGTCAAACAGTAACACAGAACAATAGAATATGTGTATTTAATGTAGTTAGAAATTAATGGTTTCAAAATGTTGTATGTAAACAGGATAGTTAAAACTGAGGGCCTAATTTTTAAAGGGACCTCCTCTTGCACGTTCACTAGTCAGTATGCATAATGTACATAACACACACGATAGAATTTATACTTCCAAAACCCATTTCTGCAGAAATTGGGTTTGCCTCTGTCACTGCTATCATTTATACATGTAAATGAGAGTGCACAAAAATTGCAGGTGTGAAATAGCTTCCAGATGAATGGATGTCAAAAATTAAACATTTAGCCCTGAGAGAACAAGTAACTATGTGATTGAAAAAAAATTCCATTGAAGCATTCCAGTGAGTGGATTGTCATCAAAAATGGAATTTCTTGTGTAATAAAATTATTTTATAAGTTTCTGTTCAGAAGTGGTTCACATTTTGTATCCCCAAACATCATTACTTTTGGGATGTAATACCATATTGCTGGCAATGTGCTTGCTCTTCTATAAGACATTATTTAAAAAGTCATGGTGTGCATAAAACTACATAGATTGATAAGCTATTGTTGTCAACAAATGCTATGTGCTTAAGCTCTCTGTAAGATCATATGCTACAATAGTACTATGATGTTTGTAAAGTTAGGCCAAAGAACCAAATTTAATGCTTTTCTCTTGTCTGCCAGAGCTCCAAAAAAGAGGAAGCGGAAGAAGTATCACTGATAGAGAAACTTCTGTCTAGTGAAAAAGATGACAGGTCAGGCTGGATACAATTATTATTTAAAGCTGAGGTATTATTAATTGCTAAGGAGTCACAGAAATGGTATTTCAGTTACTTGAAAATGTGACTCATTTTATTAATGTGATAGTTGTGGTTTGATTTATAGTCAACATGTCTGCCTTTTAAAATGAAATTCATACATAACTTTCAGACAAACCTTTCTCCTAAACAAGTAGATCAGAAGCAATACGCTGAAGTTAGGTATCCTTTTAAGTAAAGAAGACTAGTTTTTTCTTTAATTTTCCTTAGAAAAATGCAGCCCTCTTCTCTTGGGTGAAGAAATTATTACAGCATGTGTAAACACCCTCATTTACAATGATGTTAAGCAACTACATTCAAGGGAGATAGGTCAACAGCCCTGCTGATTAGCCCTTCATTGATGGGACAGCAGCAGCACAACCTCCACATTGCCCAGAGCTTGAGAGAATTCCTGTGTGTTAATGACACTCTTATTGCCTAACATCTCTGCAAGGCCAACAAATGAGTGCCAAATTGGCAGAATAGGTTTGGTTATGTATATATTTGCTCATTCTGGCACTGGATTGTGATTAACAATTTATTTCAGGTAGACCAGGAAAGAGTTGTTGGAGAATAAAAACTCACTTGCGTCAGCTCTGAGCCAATGATGTAAAAGATTCCTTATCCCATTACACAGGTCCCTAAGCCATCCCACAAAGCCCATTTTTTCATTCCATCTATTAGATCTGTGGGTTTTATTTTTTTATTTTTTTAAATTGCAAATAGAAGTGGTGCAATGTTATGCTCGAGTGGATTGGCTTGTCTGAATTTTTACATAAAGAGCTAATTGTTTAAGTAAATCTTGAACTATCCCTGCTTCCCAATGATTGGTTGTTATATTCTTAGCTAAAACTAGAGGGTATTTTAATGCTTTTCCTGCTAATGCTTCTGCGCTTCACCTATGATGATGGTCTTTCCATTGAAATCATTGGAAGTTAGAGTAACCCTGGTACAGACAAAAAACAGCAGATGTAGCTGGAGTGTTTCAGTAGAAGTTTGAATGGTTTAATAAGATACATTTACTCAAGTAGATAAACATTTATTGCATAATTTAAATTTGTAAGTTGTAACTAAAGTGTGTCTTCCTTACTGTGCCTGTGTTTACACTACAAGGTAGTGGTGTGACTTCCCCTGCTTGTGCTAGCTCTCTTCGGCAGCGGAGGCACAGCTGAGCCATACCCCATAGAAACCCATCTGAAACCGGTGGGTAAATACCCTGCCCTGCCCAGCCCAACCTCCGGTGCCACTACCCAGGCTTCTGCAGCTACACTATTTATACTCGTATTGGTCAATGAGAGCTAGTGCAAGCATGTGTAGACTAGCAAAGGTAATTACATCTCTAGCGCATAGCGTAGGCAGTTTATATTTCTCCCCTCTCACATGCTGAACACTGTGTTACGTAAGGTTGTGCATGAATGGTGACAATAAGGGATTCCCATCTAACAAAAACAGTGTATTATCTATCTGCATTTGGGTAGTGATCAATGGCTCCGTGTCTAGTTGGCAGCTGGTATCAAGCGGAGTGCCCCAAGGGTCAGTCCCGGGGCTGGTTTTATTCAATGTCTTCATTAATGATCTGGAGGATGGCATGAATTGCACCCTCAGCAAGTTTGCAAATGACACTAAACTGGGAGGAGTGGTAGATACATTGGAGGGTAGGGATAAGATACAGAGGGACCTAGACAAATTAGAGGATTGGGCCAAAAGAAATCTGATGAGGTTCAACAAGGACAAGTGCAGAGTCCTGCACTTAGGACGGAAGAATCCCATGCTCTGCTACAGACGAGGGACTGAATGGGTTAGGCAGCAGTTCTGCAGAAAAGGACCTAGGAATTACAGTGGACGAGAAGCTGGATATGAGTCGACAGTGTGCCCTTGTTGCCAAGAAGGCTAACGGCATTTTGGGCTATATAAGTAGGGGCATTGCCAGCAGATCGAAGGACATGATCATTCCCCTCTATTCGACATTGGCGAGGCCTCATCTGGAGTACTGTGTCCAGTTTTGGGCCCCACACTACAGTAAGGATGTGGAAAAATTGGAAAGAGTCCAGTGGAGGGCTTCAAAAATGATTAGGGGGCTGGAGCACATGACTTATGAGGAGACGCTGAAGGAACTGAGATCGGTTAGACTGCAGAAGAGAAGAATGAGGGGGGATTTGATAGCTGCTTTCAACTACCTGAAAGGGGGTTCCAAAGAGGATGGATCTAGACTGTTCTCAATGGTAGCAGGTGACAGAACAAGGAGTAATGGTCTGAAGTTGCAGTGCATGAGGTTTAGGTTGGATATTAGGGAAAACTTTTTCACTAGGAGGGTGGTGAAGCACTGGAATGCGTTACCTAGGGAGGTGGTGGAATCTCCTTCCTCAGAGGTTTTTAAGGTCAGGCTTGACAAAGCCCTGGCTGGGATGATTTAGTTTGGGATAGGTCCTGCTTTGAGCAGGGGGTTGGACTTCCAACCCTGCTATTCTATGATTCACAAATAGGTACCCTCTTATTTTTTGATAGGATGATTTCATTGTGTCAGAAGCTTATGCTCAGACACTGGTATTAATTTTCAAGAATCCACTTGCTGCCTGGGACTATTGACTATGTCACTGTAATTTGAAAGGCTAATTTGTAAAGCCAGAGGTAGGAGGTTTAGTGACCAGACAGTAAATGTGAAAAATCAGGATGAGGGTGGGGGGTAATAGGGGCCTATATAAGAAAAAGATCCAAAAATTGGGACTGTTCCTATAAAATCGGGACATCTGGTTACCCTAAGGAGGTTGTCCCTTCTTAAATCTCAGGCAACTGGAACTTTCTAGTAGGAAGGGAAGATATTTAGAAGTATGAGTAAATTTCAGGTAGAAGACTGCTTCAGAACCAATTCATAATTCCTTTCCCCTTCCATCCCACATTTAGTGCTGCAGGCGTCTCTCATGGAGAACCGGATGAAGACTTCTGGTGAATAGCAGCTACTATCTCCTAATGACCAGCACAATGGAGGATGGTGTGAAGTTATGTAAACAGTCACTACACCACAAGAACTGAATATTTTCATGCACAATGGTTTCAGCTGGGGATCAGAATTAAAGTTTAACATGTTCATATTAAAAAAATTAGAAGCCTTTTACAAAGACATTATCCCAAATGAGTAATTTTAGATGAATCTACTATGGACTGGTAGTACTAATAGCTGCTAAAATCATAAGCACACGGCCTAACCTTTGTGTTTTAAGCTTTCCCATATCTTTACAAAATATTCTAGGAGTCACTGCAGCCTGTTGATCAGAAAGTGTTTGTTTTCGTACTCATGAAAAAGCTGTGACTGAAAAGCAAAGGTGCCTATTCTATTAGGATGTAAAGCAGTTCAACATTTTTTCAGGTAAATTAGGTGGCTTTTAAAAAATACCATCCTGCCTTAAGAGAAGAGTTTTAAAGACTAAATGATAAAAATGAAAATTCAAAGTAAGTAGATTTGAAAGTGAGTTGTCTTTTCCAGCATGCTTATATTGCTGGTTTCACAAATGGCATGTCAAGAAGACTATCTGCAACACAAGGGCTCAGATATGTCAATTATGATTAAAATTTTTAATGCGTTCTGATAGATACCTGATAACTATTTCTTTGAGACCACCTTTAGATTAGTGTAGTTTTTCACTGGAGATAACTTGTTTAAGTACTTTTCTAAAGCAGCAGCAAGACAGGGGAAGAAAAATACACTTTTTAAAAGGTGAGCTTCATGCTGTTTCACTGCTGGTATCTTAAATATTCCATAAGAGAGGGTACAAGCACAACTGTCTTAATCTTCTACATTTTTTTAGGTTTGCATTTTATAGACTGTGCTGGTATTTTTTAATAAAATATGTCACCTGTACTCTGACACGTTCTCATTATTGAGGTACAGAATTTCTAATTAGTAATAAATGTAATATGGAAGTACTATTTGGTTTGTGGGTAAATATTTTAAAGCAGCAATATGTACTACTCCAGAGGTTCTCAAACTAGGGAGCAGGGAATGTATTCTGGGGGAGAAAGAATGAGATTTTGGGGGGGGGGGACCCCTTTCGTTGCACATTTTACCACCAGCAATAAATAACTAGCAAAGCTGACTTCTCCAGATCGATCAGGTCCTCAGTTAGTGCTGTGCATTTCTGTTCAGATGGCAACAACTGTGTATAAACTTTACATAAATGCACACACCACATCATAGCAAATGGATTAAATTATAAGCATGGACCACAATCACAGTTTTGCTTTTGCTCTTATTACAATGGCTTGTTGGCTCACTCCTGCAACAGAAACATAATACTTCAAGTGAAGAAAAAGAAGCTGAAACTGACTGAAGTGAAGCACTGCCGCTGCATCGATCCGTATATGTACTTGTGTGGCAGGAGGTGTAAACTACTACAGCCACAAAGAAAGGGGGCATAATCAAATAAGTTTGAGAACCACTGTACTATACAGTAGGTATAGTGAAGGTGCAACTAGTAGTGTACTTGATTTGGGCCATGGTTACTGATAACGTGTAACAAGGAGAAAACCCTAGCTTGACTCTCAGGTGGTTGCAGGGTTAGCAATCTCTTTCTGTAAAACTGAGTGCATGAGATGTGTAATAATTAACATTGACTGATTCTTCATTCAGCCACAGTCACTATTGGGAAGTCAAGTTGGCCATACTTAAAAGTTTGTATCCCTTTAAAAAAAGCAAATTGAAGGAAAGAAATGTCATTTCTCTGCTTTAACTAACTTTTTTTAGTAAATTAATATTTAGCTCAAGAGGATATTTACAGGTAACTTCACAGCAGAGCCCAGTGATTTGGGATAGCAGCTGAGCATTGAGAGGTAGGGACATTTCCAATTTTGTATAACGCTCGAGAACCAAATATGAAGACAAATAATTACATCATGCACATGGTCTTCTGTCCTATATGTTTACTGCCCAGGGTATTAGTTTGATTTTAAGAACTTATGAAAAGCACTTTGGTGCATGATGCGACTTTAATTTGTTCTTTAAAATGCTGTAGCAGTTGTGGGCTATTATCACACTGGAAACATCTACAGCCTGTGGCATGCCACCTAGAAGCAAAGTCCTGGTAGCATTTCTCCCCAATCTGGTGATATATTCAATAAATATTGAATTATTTTACTCAGGATGAACTTATCAGAGATAAATTCAAAAGTTGTAAGATGTAGAATTCATCCAAATAAAGTAACTTTCTCATTGTTTGTACAGCTATAACTGTCTAAAAAGAGTCTTAAAATAAGTATAGACAAATGGTGTGTCTATTATCTACAAATATTTATTGTAACACTTGGATATAGCTACAGGAAGCCCTTGGCACTGATAGAAAATATTGATTCACTGTTAGGTTACAAAAATTTATACATAGCAAAATTTAATGCTCTTTACATAAAAATATTAGACTACTTAAACAAAACTTCAGAAAACTCCCAGTAATAGCTACATCGAACTAGAAAAGAATTAGGATTTAAGACACTGCCTCCATTACCCTTATGCAAACACTGGGCTAGAACATCACCTGCATTGCTGTAGAAATGTTTCTCTTTCATGCAACAGGTAAAACAAACACTAGGCTACACTGTCATCTGCTCTACATACACTTTTTGCCCCCTTTTTAAAAACTGTCAAATTAGGCTTTTAGGCATTTAACCAAAAAATTCAACTGTAAGGTAATACTTGAAAAATGTCTGTCCACATCTTAATATTGACTTAACTAAAGAAATTTGTGCTTCCTTTTTATTTTAATATTCAGCCAACAGTCAAAACTAATCAAACCACACATTAACTTAACATGGGAATATAACTTGACTTTACCATTTAATTTTTTTTCAAATGACTGATACTTGATTACCCCCCCATACTTATATATATTTTGTAAAGAACAAACACCAACTATACCCATCACTAATACTCAAGATATCACTGAATATTTCTGAAAAAAACAAAATGAAGGCAGACTGCTGTGGGAAATGACTTTAACACGGCACCAGATTTTTTGCTGAACACCACACTTGCTTTTTGTGATTTATAAAGAGAAAATGAATAAGCACTGGCTATAAACTTAAGCACCGAAGTAGAGAAAGGTGGCTGACCAGTGGTCTGCTTTATGGCTGTATTTTTTTTATAGCTTATGTGAAACTCTGCAAATTCACTAGTCTGCTCATTTGGAATAGTCAAATCAGTTTCATTTTAATAAGGTAACACCTTTTGCTTAATAATACAGATAATGGTCTCCTGCTACTATATAAATGCTAAGACATTTATAGAAAATAAATATTAAGGCAAAGCTGACATTTATTTTCAAAGAAGGGGATCATTATCCTGACAGGCATCTACATTCCATCAATTAATAAAAATAATTAAAACTTGGAGCAGCTGAGCAATTACTCAGCACCCAGCTTACGCAGATAGTAAGTGCAGTAGAGTGACAGTGGCTCACTATAGCATTATTGAAAAAGATGTGGCTCTGAAAATGGACTTCTGGTCTTCAGCCCATAAAAAAGGTGGTTTTAGTTAGACACTTGCCCTTTTATGAATCAGCTGGTTTATTACATGCTGAGATTGTATCAGTAAATAAACATGAGCTATGAGAAATCTGATGAGCTAGCCACAGTTTCATTTGGTATAGAACTGGGATAATTGTTTTATCACATCTCATAACTGTGCAATTATTTATGGCCATAAATCTCCTGCTACTTGCTGTTTTGGGTCACCCACTACAATTTTGTGGATGAGCTTTAGGCCACAAGAATAAATACCAAGAGTCTCAAAAGGATGACTGACTGGTCACTTGTTACAAAGTGTTGCCTTTTAAAATGGCTGGACCTGAAACCTCTTAAATCTGTACTAAAGAAAGGAAGGTTACCCACTGGAAGGTTTCCCTTTGAACATGTTCCAGGAGCTTGAATGTGAAGTTTTTACACTTCTGTATTAGATTGTTTGGTAGACATACATCTGTACTGCAGAGCAGCTGTTTGACGATTTGTCAGAACTACACAATTCTTCTGTTGAATTACTCTGGCAAACTTTTATGTGTAAGAATTGAGTTGCTCTTTTGACCGAGACTGGATATCTTGAAGCTCCTGCTCTTCTTTTGCTTTGATATCTTGGTAAGCTTGCATTTTGCTTGCATCCTTTAAGTAGGCCCAGTTAGAAGACAGTATCATGAGGAAGTGGATCTGGAAGAGAAGGGTGAGCATGATGGCTAGTGAGCATGTCAAGAGGCAAAGCGAGCTGCTAGTCAGATTAAGACGTTCATTAAACAAAAGTTATTCTACATTAATAAGCATTCTGCTATTAAACAGCACAGAGGCTCATTTCAATTGACTTCTAGAATTTTGCATGCTTATCTTCTAGTTTGCTTATTAAAAACTAGCTAGAGTGTGTTAGTATGCAGAAGTAGTAAAAATGAGCTAAAGAGTTTTACTGATCTGTTAAAATGCAACACAGGAAAAAAGGAAGCAAAAATATAAGCAGCTTTTTGCATTTGGCAAATATATACTCTGAAGCTTAGAGTTGATAACTGATGCTTAAGTTTGTGGTGTTTTTCTTTAAACACATGTAGTGCAAAGATTCTGGTGAGATTTCCCTCCCGTCCCATTCAACCCCCCCCAAAGAAGCCTAAAATTGTAAACATTGTTTACTATGAATAATAAAAAGCTACATTTTAACATGGGGAAATTAAATAAGGAAATGTGAGTCCGAAACTATAAGTAAAAACATGCAGGCTGAGTTAACAAATCTGAGTGGTGGGAGTTTAAAAAAAAAAAAAAAAAAAAAAAAAGTTATAAAAATGCCATTTTCTACTTTCAGGTAAAGTTTGAGCATATATAGAAATTGTTTCAGTTTGCACAGTAAAAATCTCTTGCCATCTTCTTTTCACCAAATTTCATGCAAGAAAAATCTACATCTGAAAACACCTTGATTCTTTTGTGCCTTTTCAACAGTGTTGGTCTATGCACAGTTTCACTTCCCATACAGTCAAACTTATATTTTGAGATCTGGCTACTGAGAAATCAGTTACTACTTCATAAACAGTACCAGCACAAAAGTTACCTAAATGCTGTTTCTTACAGTCAGTTTGGGGTCCAAAAAGGAAAGTGATTGTTTTACGCAGCGCTATAGAATGGTATTTTCTTTTTCCAGAGAAAGCATGATTTGGCAGTTACTTGAAAATTTAGTATTGAAGTTTCAATTCTTGTAGAGTTTCCTGAAGCCTCACTAATAGGCTGTACCTTGTGACTGTCATCCATACATTGGAAATACTGGCAAATGTATAGGGAGCCTTTTAAAAAAAAATACATTTGTAAACACATGGTACTGTATGTCAGTCAAACAGCTATGTACTGGCACTATTCTAATCAACCTGGTCCCTTGTACACCATCTATAATGTATGCTTTATTCTTACTATTGAAACTAGTGCACAAGAGAGAGAAAAATAATAATCACTGCCATTTAAAAATTTGTTTGAGAGATAACTGTTAGGATGTCTTTCATTTAATAACTCCTGTCTTCAGAGAATGATTTGCAACAACTAAAGTAACTGAATCCTCTCAACGTTTAGAAAATAGCCAGATCTCATCCACATCAAAATTCATATACAATAAGTCATTTTATTAATCTGATATGCTAAACGATGCTTACTGAAGCTATTTACAAATTACTGTAACAAAATTGAAAAGCTAGACTCTTAGTCTAGAGTGTCAGTGGTATTTCAGGCTACACATGCAGCTCTTTACTGGGCTTATGCAATTTAGAATTTAGTGCAGCAATCTTCCCGACTCTTAAACTTCAAAACAGCATAGTTATATGTGGTAGCCATCATGTAGATCAGCTGGTGGAAAAGAACAAAATACAGGAGAGTAAGATACAATAAGCTGACGGCTCAAGCCCTCTTCAAGCAATTTTTCGATCAATTCTATGACAGACATAACTGTCTCAGATGATGATTCAAGACTTGTACTAAGCAAATATTTTGCTACTCTGTTTTAGATACATTCTACAGTCTGGCCTGGGGCAGCTACAGTGGAAGAATAGTGAATATCACCCCTGAATTTGGCTAATGCGATGTTAAAAGTTGATCGTTCCAATAGTCCCTTACTGTAAGAAAAAAAGTGAAACATGCCATCTTGTTAGTAGCTACGTTTCCACTTGCTGCCTAAGTAGCTTTTGTAGGCCCAGTACCAGTGACCTGACCCCAAGTGTCCTAGGTTCAGACAAGCAGAGTAACAGGTTTACATACTACCCTTCACTGCGAAACAAAAAAAAGGGAGAGAAATGACTCAAGTTTAAGAATCCGAGAAGCAGGATATTTCAGAAGAAAAGAGGAGTCAAGAAGTTTGGTTATTTCTAAAGAATAAAAAACCTAACTTCTTATGGCCAGAATTTGGGATTTTTCTGGCTTGAAATTACCAGAGTTGGGCCTTGCCCCATCCGGAGTCAAACTGGAATTGCAAACTACAAACAGAGTAATTTATCAAATGCTATTAAAAGAGTTGCAATAAGCAAAGTTCTATTCAAAATATTATCCCCTCAAAGTTTGCTTGCCTTTATGATGGATGTTCTAATTTAAGAAAGCTACATTGTGGTGCAATGCACCTAAATAATGGTGACTATTCTACAAGCTTAAGTGCAACAGGTCACTCTGTTTTCTTTGAGGTATCTCTGTTTTCAAGGTGTTTAATATCTTATTAAAAGCTGAAAGGAGTGTGTTAAGTTTCATTAGAAATATGGAGGATGTTACCCACCAGGGCTATGACAGTGGCACCAGCTCCAGCACAGGCCACGATGAACAGGTGATAGGACATGTAGAACTAGAAAAGAAGAGATTAAAACAAATATTTTAATGATTAGAGGAAAATACAATTGAATCTGTTAGAGTTCTGCATTGAAATGGCAAACACGGCCAATTCTTAAAAAAAATTTTTTTTCTCTATTGCTCTATTTATATTACTGGTTATTTACAGAACAGGTAGCCCAGAAGACTTTTAAAAAAATTGGTTAGAGAACAGTTTTTTTTCTGGCTTTGGATGGCAGGAAGAAAGATGTTAACAATATTGATATTTGCCACTGTTGCATAGATGGTGGTTTTGGCATGTTAGTAGAGGCTTCTGAAAAACACATTTATCTTCCAATATGACTTTCTTTGGCTTCTGCAATAGCCCTGTAATTTGTTATTGTACCTCATTTGTGTTGCAGATGTTCTCTAAAATTGGACCACAAGCCCTGCCTGGTACAGCATTCCAAGGGATGATACCTGAAATGACAACGCCAGAGCAAAATGTACAGTTAGTTCTAAACAGCCAACGCATAACCTTCCATTCCTCTCAAATCTTATTCCTCCCCACCCACATGCCAGTTGTGTTCCCTTATGATGCACCCACACATTGACCAGTACAGCTTTGAGTTGGCAGGAGAAACTACAAAGAAATCGCTCAGATTGTGCATTCTCCATACACCAAGACTAGCTGCTGCTTGCCAAATGTTCTCAGATGTAGGTTTCCCATATGGCAGCCAAATGGTGATTTTACTCACTGTTGGCCTATCATATGTGAGCACGCCCAACTCCCCCGATTACGAGGGGCAATTTGCCTCTCAAAAGGTACGTGGCACCTTTCAGAATTGGGCTCAATACTGAAGTCCTTACTAGGCCAAAACACCACTTGAGTAAGGTTTCATTATTTTGGTGTAGTTGGTGGTAGGGAAGAATTACAAAAACACAGTATTTCCTGTTTCATTTCCAATGGGTAGAAAACATTTTAGGTGAACCCTGGTACGTATAAATCCAATACTTGCAGACCCCTTTCACCCCCATAATGAACAAGATGCTTATTTACTGACCTTATTGGTTTTTAAAGTAAATGAGATCTGGAAGATTCTAAATGTTTAAACTTTTAGGCCCATAACAGATGTAAATCTTAAATACAGGTAAATATCTTTCATTTAAAATATACTGCAAGCATGTTTTTCAATTCATTTTGTAGGCCTGGCCATGTTAGTTTTAATCTGCAGCTGATCACTTTAAAATATATTATTGTCTGTCTTCACAATACAATTTAAAGAAGAGTTTTCAACACTATTAAAGCCCTTCAAACTCTGCTGGTTGGAATTAGTGGTTGTGGCAAGGGCAGACTGTCTGAACATGAATTTATCTTAAATTCATGGTACAGCTGCAGAAAAAGCGTCACAGGATTTACTCCATAACCACTTCTAGTTCTGCTTTGCAATTCCAAAATACACAGCACCAAGCCAAGTAAATACTGTGGCGGGGTACTAATGATTCCTTAGTCAAAGACACATGTACTGAATGTGATTGTTCAATTCTGATGTGCATATTTGGATTCTTGCACATTTACACTGAATAAAATTTTATTCTGGATTTTTGACCAGTTGCATTTGGATGGAGTTGGTAAATGATGCATTTATCAACTAAATGAAGATTTTTTTTTTTTTACTCTGGGTTTTTGCAATTAGATGGAAATTGGAATTCAATTAAATGTACAAAAACAGCATTTGAAATATATTTTTTTACTAGTTAAATAAAATTAAACTGCTGGATACATACAATAAATAAGCTTAAAATGCTTTGCATTTAAAACTGAGTTATTAAATAAAGGTCATTCATTTTAGTTATTGAATTAACAGAATGTTTCTGGTCACCATGGGCCAGACTGTCAAAGGTATTTAGGTGCTTAAAGATGCAGATAGGCACCTAACCTGCCACAGCACTTTTGAAAATCGCACGAGGCACCTCACTCTCATTGAAATAAATGAGTGAGATACTTAAATTGCTTAGGGGCTCTTGAAAATCCCATGAGGCACCTACCTCCCATCATTTTCAATGAGAGTTAGGTGCCTAATGGAATTTTTGAAAGTGCCATAGCAGGTTAGGTGCCTATCTGCATCTTCAGGTGTCTTAAATACCTTTTGAAAATCTGGCTCCATGTCCTTCATGTTTTTAGAGTTAGTAGATCTCATCCTCTATCACCTTGTTTTTATTCATAGATTGGAAGAGGAAAACAAGTTGACCTGCTTTCAACTACCAGTGGGTTTGTCAAGTTTGAATGAACTAGTCCAAATGAAAAAAATATTCTCTCTGAACCTGCTAACTAAACTGAAATCAAAAAGAAATAAGACAAAAGCTTTTCTGCACAAACAACTGGACTTACAGTCACCCCACGGTAGAGGCTGAAAATAATACAGATGCTTACTTAATGTATTATTTTAATGTAACATTTACAAAGCTTGAGTTGACCTTGAAAGTTAAATATTTTTTGACTGATTCTGTATATAGTGAAAAAAGCAGCACCCTTCCAATAATTAATTAATTTGAGGATGATTCATTGTTGCAGCATTTTATTACTTAAATTATTTTAATAGATTATTGTAAGTTTAGGCCTTAAAATAGGTTGTCATAATTTCAAATTTTAAAAATCTGTTTAAAAGATAAAAATTAAATATAAATTCAGTTTTTTTATATTAAAAAAAAAATCAATTTGTATCCACTTTGTTCTGAAGCATTTTATTTTGAGATTGTTATATATTTAAACCTGATATAATAATATGGGTAACAGCTACAAAATCAGTTGAGATACATGATTTGCCTGTTCAGTTAAACTGAATGCATCTGGAAGAAGGTTAGTATAAACTGCATGAATTGAAAAAGTAATGGCATTTTCAGAGATGCCATACTCTGCTTTTTGGTTCATCTGATAAGACAGACAAACCAACTGAAGATAGCACAAGGAAAGAGAATAAAGAATTTAATCAGGATTAAAATAAGTACCGTATTGCCTGACATCCACGCAGATCTGGTCCCCTGAAGCGGTCATATTTGTCTGGAGTGATTTGATGACTTCACAAGTTGACCATATGTTATAGAACATAAAGACAGGCACAGCAGAAAAGCCAAAGACCCCAAGCCAGGACACTCCAAGCACATATGTGAGGAAAACAAACTGGGCAGAGAAAACACATTTCAAGTTTAATTCTCTGAAGTGAACAGAATGAATATGCTCTCTCCGGGGGGAGGGGTATCTATATTTTAAATAAGCTCCTACAAGTCATTTTCAGGAAGTTAAATATTAAAAGCCAGTTGCCATACAATTTTTTCCTTGTAAATAGGATCTTTTGGGCAGTAGGAAAATGACCAGGCCAGCATTTCTCATTTCTTGCTTGCTGTTTTCTTTAAACAAATACTTGGCTCAAAGGCAGTAGTGAACATGTAAGACTCAAATGCTCCATTTTTAATCTGCTTGAGTAAACAGCTTGGTCTTCTGAAAGAGCAGTTTATTAATCACAGTTAGAAGAATTCTAAACTGAAACAGGAATTCTGATTTTAAGTTAAAACCAGTAAATGCCAACAAATCAAATATAACAGATTTTAAAAAATCAATTATATACCAGAAATACAAGAAATTCTCTAATTCTTGCCAGCTGTACACTATGCAGGGGGATCAAACCATGCACATCTCTCTGGAGATATGGTGGGGTCAATTCTGAACATAAATTTAAGGAAACCCATTTTTGTCTCCTGAAAAATTAATCTGGGTTCCTAAAATGAGACACCAGAAACCCTAGCAGGGGTATATCAACTAAGACAAGCTGTTTAAAAGTGTTTTAAATTAACAAGACAAAAGATCATAGACATGAGATGAAACATCTAGAATCCCTCCTTTGGCAGGATTTAATATCGTTGCAGAAGATGTCTGAGATATTAAACAGATACTACACTAGATTTTGGCTTTGGAACGGCCCCTAATTTTATTTTATGTTCTGAATTGTTTGCTAGACTAAATTTTGCTTTAGAGAGCATGTAGAGAGCATCATTAGAGAGGTGTGGTTAACACACTGGTCTGGGCTTCTGGAGATCGGATTCAGTTCCATGCTCTACCGCAGACTTCCTGCGTAGGGTGACCAGACGTCCCGATACAATCGGGACCATCCAGATATTTAGGCGTTTCTCCCGCGTCCCGATCAATCTTCAGTCGGGACCCTGCACTCTGCCCCCCCCCCCCCCCCCCCCGCCCCCCCCCCCCCCCCCGCCCAAACCCCCAACCCCCCCCCCCCCCCCCCCCCCCCCCGCCGCCCTTCTCCGCTGGCAGCACTCGGCTGTTCTCGGCTTTCCTCACACACACACACACACACACACACACACACACACACACCCCCGACTGCCCGCAGCACTGGGCCACAGTAGGGAATTGGGAGAGGGAGCTGTTTGTGTCGTTACAATTTAAGTGGTGAACACTGCAGGGCAGGAACTGGGTTTTGGGGGGGGGGGAGAGGGGGTTGTTTTTTACTTTTGTGTATAGTTAGTGCCTAGCCCAGCGAAGCCCTGGTTCTGGTTGAGACCTCTGTTCACTACCCTGATACGTATAAATAATACATTTAGAAGGCACTAGTCCTGTATCTCTAGCTTAATTGAAACATATGTACCAATTATATTGTAAAAGTTATATCTAGGTACTGAAAATACGTCCTCCTAGTTTGTATTAAGGTACAGAGGTGAAAAACTGGTTTTGCCAGACAAAGGGACGTATTTTCAGATTTCTCCCTAGATTCCTACGTAGATTAAGTATTGTAAAGCCAACGCAATGGAAACCCCTGTGAAAGTCAACAGGAAAAACAGGTCAAAGCGGGATGTGAAACAAACAGGAACAAGGGAAGACACCTTAGAGCCAGCATCCCTGGAAAGAAACCACAGGGATCATCCTGTCTTCGGGGGAGAAAACAATGAGTTTGGGGAAATATAAGAAGCAAAAAGACATTTTGTCATCCTTCACTGAGGAAGCTAATAGGACCGCACTTTTTGCATTCATGAAAATTGGATCCTGGCCACGTGGGCTAGTGACAGTGAGAGGTTGCTTTATGTGAGAAACTGCTTTAGACAAGAATTTTAGCCTGTTACAGTTAAGTTTAGACTGTAAGATAGAACTTGTTCTCATTATCCTTGCTCACTATCTCTTAAATCTTAATCTTTGTAAATAAACATATTTGTATTTATAGTAAGTAGATTCTAGTGCTGGTTTGTTATAAAGGACCTGATCCTGAATTGTACCACTCAGTGTGTACACTGTCTCTTTGGGGACTGTTTGCCTGGTAATTACCATGAGTGGCTAGTGACGGGGCTGGATGCTGCAAGGAGGACTCGGGGTTTGGTGTGTACTTAGCACTAACCTGCACAGGGAGGGCAAGGTCTGCGGTGAGACCTGGAAGTAACTGCTTGGTGGACAGAAGCTGTTGGTTTCAGGGAGCTGAACCACAGTAGGCATAAAGAAGATTGCTTCACGCTAAGGGTATGTAGTTGCAAGGTATCTCAGGACCCCAGGGGAGCATCCCACATGGGCATTGTTTTGTACGTAAAATTACCTTTTTTCCCATTTTAGCATGTAGCCAAACTTTGCTTTGGCAGCAGTGACCATAAATAGATGCGAGACTGTGATGCCAGGCCAGACCTTTGTAAACCCAGCCTACCTCAACCTCAGCAGCCTTGGAGGAATTAAAGCTGTTACTGAAATGTAACTGCCTTGGCCTCTCCAGTTGTATTGGCCTCCTGTGCAGTTCAGCGTTTAACTTAGCAGAACTCAGCATCAGTGAAACTGGTTCCAGACTATCTACTATCACAGTCGTCCACTTTAGCAGTAGTATTTCAGTAGTGCCCCAGTCTTCCAGTTGGGACTTGGGACCAGTAGCGTTAGCCACTGTACAAACAGAATAGAAAGCCCATGGCCTGAAGAGCTTACAGTCTAGTGTGAGACAAGGCAATCAAGAGGGTGTGAGAAACAAATGGAGGGCCTTGGGAAGGAAGACAAAGCTAAGAGTGATGGTAACCTGTCGGTACACAGACCAGCTATGTGTACCACTCAATGCTTCCAAATCAAAAAGGAGGTTTTTTAAACTACAAAACATAAATAAACTAGCTATCAGAATCTCCATGGCCCTCTACTAGGCCATTGTCGGGGGCAGTTCTCCATGAGCATTACTGTAGAAATGGATCTGAAGGACAGGAGCATCTGAGTGGCTGCATGGGTTAGTTTAATGAGGAAAAGAGTGATCCAAAAGAAAGTTAAGAGGAAGGAGGGTTGGGGTTGAGGGGGAGTCACTGAGGGAGAAGAGTATTGCTCAGTCAAGCTGATGGGAGAGCTGAAAGACAGAGCAAATTTGTAGTGGAGAAAGTCCACATGGTCATGGGACTTTGTCCAGAGACACTAAGCAGCATGGGAGCAAGGCAAAGAGAGACTGGATAACCCAGGGTTGATTGGTGGGATGGATTTTGCAGTGGAACAAAAAGGCAGAGAAGCCGTGGGGGGGGGAGGGAAGGCAGGTGCTTGCAAAAGGCCTAAAGGTCATGGGTGTCTATTTCTATAGGACCAGACTCTTTATTCATACTAAACAGTACTTCACTCCAGAAGTATTCCCATTGACTTCAGTAAGGATATGATGGTGGGGGGGGGAGAGGGGAAGGAAGAGGGGCTGGCAGGTTGTGTGTTTTTTTTTTTGTTTTGTTTTTTTGTTTTTTTAAACACAACATGAATATTATGGGAATCCTTGACTCCTATGATGGCCAGGAAAAATGCAGTCTTAATGATGATCTGATATGACTCCTCTTTATAGCACTGGCATCCAACAATCAATCATTCTGGAAGCTTGGAAATCTAACATATCTGCTAGAACTGAATCAGCAGCATGGGAAGAGGGAGCTGGCTGCACTGGCAACAATTACATACAAATTATAATTGCCTAGATCTGTAATGTTACACAGACATTTCCCTTTTTATGTTCAATTAGTAACATCATTTTAATTGTTAATGTATCTTCTTAGAACTCTTATTACTACTTGTCACTTCTAAATTCCCACATTTTATGATGGTTCAATTAGCATATTTGTTGCAATTTCTACCTCTGCTACTACAGTAAAAGAGTGGTCAGATTTTTCAAAGTCAGGAAAAACTACATTTTTGCGCCTCATTTGAACATGCATTTATCACAGTTGCATGCAACATTGGTATATGCATAAGGAGATGAATAGTCACTTATGTGATTGCAGTTAACTAACATGCACAGGTAATTATGCACTCAAAGTGAGATGTGCAAATGTATAGGCATTTTTGCATTCCTGACCTTTGGAAAATAAAGCCTTAGATATAATTCAGTTGTCATCTTGTTAATGTCACACTTGCCAGAAAATAAAATGCTTCTAAAATTAAAAATGACCTAACTGACTTAATTTAATATTAGCTTTTTGAAAAAAGTGTATTAAATAACGCAGTTGAAAAATTACTCTCTTTGTTCAATACAAACATGCTATTCCCTTTGTATGCAATCTTGAGTCAGTTGCTTTCTCTCTATGCCTTGGTTTCTCATCTGTAAAAATGGGACAGTAATACTTGTCTAGCTTTCAGGGGTTTTGTGAAGCTTGATTCATTGATATTTGAAGGACTTTGTGGCTCTCAGGTGGAATGCACTATACAAATTTAAAGTTTTACTATTTTTTAAAATAATCCTGCATAAACTCTACTCTCGAAGAGTTTTGTAGTACTACTCTAAGAGTCTCTAATGCCATAGTTCCCAAACTTCTTCTGTTGTGCTCCTCCTTACCTGTAATGGAACCTGTCCAGGCCTGCCCTCATGTGGAGCACCACCCCACCCCACCCCACTCTGCTCTCAGCCCGAGCTGCGATTGGAAGCCGAAGCTGCAGGTGGGGCTGAAGGCAGAGTGAGGCGGGGTGGCGCTCCCTTCCCTCCCCACATGAGGGAAGGCCTGGGCCCCCCTGCATCCACCCGAATGTTCCTCCATGCCCCCCTAGGGAGGCACGCCCCAGACTGGGTACTACTGCTCTAATGCCAACTCCAAGCATCACAACTGTTTAAGGCCCAAATGTACTTAGCACCTGGGTTGAGCATTACAAAATTTACAATCTACAACCATGAAGCTGAGTTTAGAACATGTAAGTACCTAAATAACTCATTCTGCAAAGTTTGGATCCAGCTGAGCTTCCCCAAAGTGCAAAGACAAGATGGGTCTCAGTGCACAATTCTGAATACCTCTCTCTTTGTGGTGTTGTGGAAAAATTTTTCCTCCACAGTGGGTATGAAAAGTTTAACTGGGCAAAAACATTGTGGTGAAACAGCATAAGAGTCAAACTAAGCCAGATCAAAGATCTTCGCTAATGTGAAGAAAATATTAAAAGGCAGCTACTATTCTTCCTTTGGGTAGCTGGGTGACCGCTGCAGTACTGTACTCACCATTCCACTGATGCATCGGCCACAGGCTGTTGTTTTGAACTCACCATGCAGTTCCTTCACAGCACTTGTTGTATAAAAACCTTCCGCCAAAAGGATTATTCCATATAAGAAAAAAAATGATGCAATGCCATAGATTACATACTGCATTAGCTGTATGCTAAAATGGAAGAGGAAATAAAAGTTAGTCAGACTTGGAGTCATGTTAAAACAAAGCAGTCTTACCTGATTGTATTAAGGATGAGCAAATTCATACTGCCAAATATCTATTCAAATATTGTGGATCTGTTTAAAGAAGAGGGTCAGGGGCGTGTGTCCCAGCCTTATGATGCTCATTTTACAGATGTGGAAACTGATGTGCACCAGAGGGACAATGGTCTAGGGCCTGCCTGGGAGTCAAGAGATCTGGGTTTTAATCTTGCTTCTTACACTGACTGGCTGTATGACTTTAGGATAGTCATGATCTTTGAGTGTCAGTTCCATGCCTGCAAAATGGAGATATTTCTGTACTTCATAAGGTGTTGTGACCCTTAACTTAATGTTTGCGCTATGGTACATATGTAGGAGCAAAATGCTTGAAGTGGCAAAGGCTGGAAGAGAATCTGGATATTCTGGCCACCTAGCTCTGTGCTCACTCCTAAGGGCCATGTTGCCTGTAAGGAGACAGCATCAACAGCTCCAAAATTCACACCCCTCTTACACCACCTACCCAAATTCATCTACATACATACATATTTTACAGTGCATGAAAATGATGTGATATTTTCCTGAGAATATGCGAATGAGCATCACAGTCAATTTTAACAAATTCTTCAGTGCAGGAGTGAATCCATAATTTCATAGCAAAGGTACAAGAATATCAAGTATGGTTAAAAATATAAGCCAGGAGTGCTAACCTACTAAAAAATATCTGCAGGTACTTTTAAACCCCTCCAACTAGATTTGTCTATTTCCATTAACAGTTGGTATTTCTCGTTAGGTTCCACACAGCCTGTGTCCATAGGAATTCAAGTACCAATTGCTCGTTTCCCTGAAACAGTGCCACTGTAACCATGGTTGCCGATAGATAGTTGGTCACAACAGCTCTCTCCCATGTGTTGCTATCAAGAGTTCTTGCAAAGCTTGCTCCCTGTCGGTTGGATTTCCTCTTCAGTTAAACAAATGAACCCCGTTACTTTGCACATTAGGCTTTGTTACACTCACTCAGTTCCTGAAGCTCAGCTGGTGATGCTACATGTCATCGCCATACATGCTATGGTTCTGCTGCCTTTGTAGAGCCCTGCAAATCCATGGATATCCACGGATCATTTCTGTGAAGTGTGGCTCAGATGCAGATACAAATTTTGTATCCATGCGGGGCTCTATACATGTGTATAGCATGCATAATATACTAGCACCTTGTCAACGGGTTTTTAGATACTATTAGATAAGCTCTTGGCCTAGGGTAAATTGTCACCAGACAATCAAGGGCCGGGTGAACAAGATTGGAGGAGAAAAGCTTTATTTCTCGATAAATGGGATCCAGCAGTAGCTCATAAAATGAAGTACAGGGAGAGCTGTCAAGAAGAGGGGAAGATGACAGGGAAATTCTGAGAGTCCATGTGCCTTAAAGTAAAAAATGACCAGGGGAGCATACCAGGATCCTACCCAACACACCTCTTAATCCCCCGACACCAATGGCCTCGTGCTGGGGGCTAGAAGAAATGGCTTGGCAGAAGAGGGCAGCTAAGCATAGTTACAAGGGCTCTACCTGCCTACTTTCAACAGCTGAGCATGCAGGGCTCCCATCCCTTGCTAGGCCAGGAAACACAGGACGTGATCCCATTGCTAGTAGGATTCTCCAGCCTCAGATCAAAGCTCTTGGGCACTCTGTGCACAGTAATGCACTTCCCTCCTCACAACCTGCTCTTGTCCTATTATTGATCATGGGTCTGGGGGCATTGCTCATGTAGTTGAAATTCTACAGGGCTCAGTCCTGCACTGTGCCTCTGACTAGTGTAGCTCTGTAGCATGTGCAGAATGAAGGAGAGTGCAGCAAGGGTGTCCCATCACAGCTGGCTGACTCACTTCACAGGAGTGAGTGTCACTCTTGTTTGCATATAGTTTGCCTTCCCCATAATCAGTTACTAGCGATGATGCACGTAGCTCTGCACCAGTGATGATTTGGTTTCCTACAGTCTGCTCCTCTACATTTTTAGGGCCCTCCCACCAGCTGGAAACAGCTGACATTTTGTATTTGATTCAGATCCAGCTGTTACAGAGGAGACAAACTGTGTTCCCGTTAGGACTTTACACCTGTTCTTCCTGTTTTGTCTAGCATAAGAAGTCATTCAGGCTGAAACTATATGCTGAATCTCCGTGCATGGAAGTGATAACACTAGACACTTTGTGCGGTGTATATATTATTTAGAGAAAAGAGCCTAAGCCTCAGAGTTTGGATCCATCTCTAATCTCAGTTGTGTTTTGCATGATGGGGTGTTTTGCTGGAATTCTTTCATGAAGTAATGGAAGAGTGGCATACTTACACTTCACTCAGCAAAGCATGGTCACTGGAGTTTGTGGAAAAGTGTTGTTCAAGGATAGATACGGTTCCAGTGAGAGCCACATGACCACAGCCACAAAACAATGCTACCCCAGAAAAGCAGAGAATGGTTGCCACCAGTGAAGCATATGGAACTCCTCCCAGGCACTTAATGCAACATTCAAAGCAACCTAAGCAGAAAAGATGAAACAAAGGAAACATTATTAAGCACAACAGCAAATTATGAGAAGAACATTCACTTTTCATTTAGTACAACCGGTGGGGGCTGGCTCTAAATTAAAAAAAATAATTTGGCAAAGTGATATGTGGAAAGCTAACAGATGAGCAGGAATTGTCGTCTTCTTGCATCTAGAGCAATGACCTTCAGCTTTGTCTGTGTGAACTCAAAACACACAAGTGAAAATGGGTTGAATTCTCGTATCTTTGCAAGATCAAGAAGAGGTCATTGGCTCATCAACTGAAAAACAAAAATCCATTTGGCTAAGTGAGTCCCTCTGATCTGACTGCTCTCATATAATACACTGCGTTTAAAAACTATTTGTAATAACAATATGAAGTGTCAGTTACACTACTGCCATGTTCATTAAGCAAGTCAAGGAAGCAAAAGCATTTGGGAAAGATAAAATGTATTTTATACTTCTACTGAATGAAGGAGTTATATACTCCAGGGTCTTCAAAATCTGGCTGCTGCACACTTGGTCTAAGGACTGTGTTTTTATGAAAAGTTAATATATGTCCTGAAAACAAAATTATATAAAACTATTTTATAAACTAGTTTAGCTACATAAAAGCTAATGGGGCTGAGAAGTGGCAAAAAGGAGACTATTTGGAATAAGAGAATCAGTTTTAAAAGGATAAAATTGATAGTTAAATAGAAAGAGGAAAAGTTCAAGTGAATGTTTGGCAAATAAATTGAGACTGAAGTTACCTTTTCAAAAGGAATAGTGAGCTCTAAACTGTACTATTCAGAAAGCATAGTGCATAGTTTTGTCTCCAATTTAATAGAAAAATACTGGATGTACTGTGTCATCTGGATGAAGGCCACAGTTATACCACCACAGAATCAGAGACATTGTGATAAGGTAAATTCAGTTGCAACTATCGGATTCCTCCTGATGGCACTGCTTGAAAATCCATTTGCTTGCAGGACTGAGTAATGTGAATTGGAAACAAACAGAGCTGTAAGTGTGTTATAATGGTAATGGCAATCTATATCAATTCATTGCTTCAGGGTGATAGCAATACACTGGCTAAGCATTCATCATTAGTGTATGTGGCATACAATTGTGCAAAGTATAAACCATTAGGATACTGCTCAATGGAACCACCAGTGTTGAATGTAACAGAAACAGCCTGTTTCTTCCAATATATGGTACAAAATGAATCATTAACCATTTAAAATTTATGGAGACAATTGGGTGATGCATACATCATAACTTCTGTCTCAAACGCCAAGAAAAGATGAGCAGATCTAGGCCTACTAAAGGAAGCAGGATTTTTTCTAACATGCTGATCTTCCAAGTAATGAATGAGTTTTGCAACAGGCTCGTCCAGGGGGCATTAGGAAGTAATGTGCGTACAACAACAGAAAACCCTCTCACCATTTTATCAATGTAAAACTCTTTGTTTTAACGATCTCTTACCAAATGCCCCTGTCAGGCTTAAACAGCTATTGCTACTTAGATGTCTTATGAAATGCCACTTCAGTAAATGCAGACAAGATTTAATTATATGGAAGCCAGCTGGGGAAGCTTTTACAGTCAAGTCCACAGCTGGAATCCATTCAGCAAGGAACTCTCTTCGTGCCTTGAATGCCACAAAATGAATACAGACAGCTTGACGTACTGCTCAGCCTGATGGGGTGGCGGGAAGGAAAGGAAGCATAAAGAAAGCTCAATGGGAAGAAATAGAATAACCATAGTACATATCATCACCGAGGTCCGAAGCTAAAGCAAACTTCAGAATGACAGATCTTGCAGGGCGATCACCGGTGATATGGCAAATTTGCAAATCAAGTTTAGAAGGAACAATATAATCACAAGTCCTTTCCATTGTTCAAACAGGATTCGTGGATGTTTAACTGGTCGGAGAACCCAGGCACTGCAGCCCCCTCATTTTATCATTCTGGCTCTGCATTAGTCTGATTTCTCGTCTTAACCTGTTGCTATTATAACATCATCTTTCATGCTGGACGGTAGGATGTCTGGCCTCCTTCAGAGTCAACATCAAAGCTGCTCTGTGGGTCAAAAGGCAAATAGTGCTGAAGAAAAACTTGGCAGAACCCTTAAATCCACATAGACCCATGGCTAAAGGTTACTCACAAATCTAGGTCATTCCAGTAGACTGGGCACTCCATGCTGTGCAGCCTAGTTTGCCATGCATTAATAAATACACCGGACTTGGGGGGGCGATCTCTTTTGATCGCACATTCAGGCAGATCACACCATTTCATCAACAGCCCCTTGTATTCAAACTGCCAGCAGTGGATGCCCCAAAGCTTTCAAATTCTTGTCTAGAGTAGACAACAGTGTTTATGGCTCAGGCCTCCTACAGCACTCTACTCCACAAGAGAAAAGGCAGCACCGTCCTTCTGGTGGCCTTCACTGTGTCCTGGGCAGATCACTGCCAAGATCCCACTTGATCAAGTCCGTAAAGCTACTGTGCTGTTTCGAGCCAGACATTAAACAAAACAGAGCCCCAGCAACCATCAACCCTTTACCTCTAGGCCAGCTGGATAACTGGGATACATCCTCTCTGTGGTCCTTGGGCAAACATACACCCCCAGCCCTCGCTTTCAACAAAACAAGGAAATACTGTCAATGGCGTATTTCCATGCTAGACATGGCAGCGTGTACGCCTGTACACGTGTTCAGTCAACAACTTTTATGATGGAGTTTATACACAGCTGTTCCTATCAAAGGGTATCAGCTTTGCAGAATATACACCACCTGTTTGAGGCGTTAGACTGCCAGACCCCCCAAAATCCTTATTTTAATATGACCCAGTTAAAGAATGTTTGCAGCGTTGCCGTAACACAGAAAAAATGTACTTTTTGGAGACACTACATTCACATCAATGAAACCTGTTAGTATGAGGTTTTTTCCTATTTTATTTTATTTTTTACACCCACGATTACCAATACACAACCAGGAGAAGTTTTTCAAAACCAGATACAGTAAGAGCTATGTTATCCGTCACTTTATCAGCCAGAAAGCTCTATTAACTGGCATTTCCGATATCTCCCAATACAAATCTTCAATCTAGTAACTGGGACTAGTATACTGCCCAGGAGGTTATGCAATTGCACATTCTGCACTCTGTTTTTATGCAAAAGAGGCAGAAGACAAGTAAGCAAGCTGATATCAGGGATTTATTCAAAAAAGCAGCTTCCAGGGTGTGTCATAGGGTCATTACAGATTCAGCTCAATCTCCTACACCTTCTACATCTACAATGATAATTGATATTGATAATGATGACCCTAAGGCACTGCAAGATCCTGAAGTGCCTTCTGAATCATCAAAGATTAAATTATGTTCAGTATCTTTTTAGTATCAGAGGGGTAGCCGTGTTAGTGTGGATTTGTAAAAAGCGACAAAGTCCTGTGGCACCTTATAGACTAACAGAAGTATTGGAACATAAGCTTTCGTGGGTGAATACCCAGTTCGTCAGATGCATGTCATCTGACGAAGTGGGTATTCACCCACGAAAGCTTATGCTCCAATACTTCTGTTAGTCTATAAGGTGCCACAGGACTCTTTGTCGCTTTTTCTTATCTTTTTAATGTTAAGTGTAAGGGTTAAGGGTGAACGCCATGCACTGCCCATAGTGATATGTAGTGTCATAAGATAACCCTACTGTATAGAAAACGTTACCTGTATACACCTAAGTGCTTCAAGAAACCAACTATTCTGCAGTGCAGTACTGCTGCTGGATTGGTGAGTACCTGTATACTATTTTATACTTGATTAATTTTATTGTATTCTAATTCTTTGAAAATTGGTATTCCATTGGTAAGTATAACTCTTAGTTAACTGGAATTTTTGACTAACCGGCACCCCCCATTCCCCCAACATGCCGGATAACAAAGCTTTTACTGTACTACTATTAGTTCAGACAAAATTAAGGATTTTTTCTTACCAAACTTTCTAGGCTAGTATTGGAGTATTTCCATTAAACATGGAGGTCCAGAACTTCAACTGATCTACTGAGCTATGTCAGGTTACGGCAGCTGAGAATCTGGCCTGGAGAATTTGATCTTTCTAGATGCAGTTTGCCTTGTACTCTGCTATATTTCTGAATCAGTAGGCAGTGAGTTACCATACAACTGAAAAGCAGTGGCAAATTTGTAAATCAATATGAAATAAGCAGACTAAGTTGATAACACATTCTGCTGCTGAAGCTGGGTATCCTGTAAACAATGTTGTAGTATTTAGTATGATTTGGGAAGTTTATTAAAAACATGTTAATAAAAAATCTGTTTGGCACAAATTCTGCTCTGTCTTTACTTTGCACACAGATAATACCATGCAATTTTTAGCACTCTATACACCCTAGCACATCAGCAGTGTAAAACAGTTTAAATATAAACCGGGCATTACAAATACACATCAATGCATCTGGCTTTCAATGGCCATTTTGTCTAACACATCACTAGAATCTTTTGTGCTGCTCAGCAGAATAAAAACATTTTTTGTCCTCAGGCTTGTGAGCAGAAGTTGCCATGGAGGCAGGTTAATAACAGCCCAGTGATTTGCCCAGAGCTGCTTGTGATCCTGGCTACAGATTTAACACACTCTCAGAAGGAGGCCAGCTAAAACAAGGACTGAGATTATTCTCTAGGGAATGAATGCTATTAAACACACACATACAACTCACCCTGAATATTTCTTACTAAGGGAAAAAAATAAATAGAGGAGAAAGAACAGGAACTAACTATTCTCTTGTAGTCTCTTGGAAACTATCAGTCATAGGAAACTGGTAAAGGATCAATCTATACATAAAAAGTCAGCGATGATACTGGTTGTTCATATAATTCTTCTTTGAGCTGCGATGAGCAATATACCCATAAATAGCTAGGAGAGGAGACTATATACAGACCACTGAATATGTGCAGGACTTTAGTCACACAATTCCCATTAATGCCATTGGCAGTTCTGTGGCCAAATCTCTTTCAGCACTGTGAAGGTGTACCCGATTTAAATCCAGAAAAGCAAGGAAATGCAGAATTAATGGGGAGGGACTTTCAGACAGCAATTCTCAGACTGTAACACACCCTGCTGAGGGAAGGTTGGGGCAAGATTACAACTTCTCTAATAGGGACAATATGGCCTGCCGTATAGTGGACACAAAGGGGTGAGTTTACAACACACAGCGCTTACCCTTGTCCTTAGGATCTTGAGCTCTCAAATTTCAGGGGTTTGATGAGTAAGACAGACATTGACTACTCAGAGTCATTAGAGTCATAGACAAAATGAAATTTACTTGACTCCTCTCTCAGCCATAAACATCAGGTGACCATCTGCATTTGATGTGATATCAGCAAGACATATGTTGGAACATCACCCAAAGCAGGAATCAATGAACTGTGGCAACAAGGGGGATTGCGAGGGAAAATCTTTACCACCACAATGATACATCAAAAAAGTGTGTGTTAAATGTTTCTCCTCTGACCTTTTCTATTTGGCACAATCAGCGCTTGGCCCTAGAATTGTAATTTTTAAAAATTATTTGCAAGCCTCTGTTAAGGCCTATGCTCCGTTCTTATCTTGTCCCGCTCAATTTCAATTTTGCAAACAAATTATAAAAAACGTAACTCAATACACTAAGCCAAAATCCTTGCTTAGGTACTAGAGCAAGGAGTGCGACTGAACCGCAGAAAAATAGGCTGAGCTAAGGGTGAACTCAAATATTGCTATTCATATGATTAATACTTAGCATGTGCATAAATCTTTGCAGGACTTGGACCTATAATACTGCATGTTATAATAAGAGGAGCTTAGGCCCCTTTGTATTTTGAAAGAGCACTGCCTGTGCATACCATTATAAACTATCTAAGGGTCCTGGTGCACTAAGGATTAAGCTTCTGCTGCAGGTACTATGTATTTCATATCAATATTTTCCTTTACACATATGCTTATAAAAAGCTGCTATTGCAGCCTTTCTAACTGCTACTTTTCAAGCTTAAAAAGAACCAACTCACAATAAGGACTAACTACTTTGGAGAACCAACATGGTTTAGTTCGATGGTGTCCAACCTTCTCAGCCAGAGTGTCAGACATATTATTTCAAGGTGGTCAAGGAGTCACAACAATACTTTGGGGAAGATTCTGCCCTGGCAGAGGTGGTGTGTGAAAACCTATGAATCTATAGTGAAGACAGAAATGCACATTCTTCCAAATTAAATCAGTTTGATGCAGTTCCAGTTCTGTGAAATGGTCCTTCAGTTTATAAGTGTTCAGAAGATGGCCTCTTTTAAGGCAATATGATCTATAAAATATGAAACATTGATTCCATGTTTGTTACATGCATCAATTCTAGGCTGCTAATGATACATAATATCAAGCATTCAACTATTGGTTTCAGAGTAGCAGCCATGTTAGTCTGTATCCACAAAAAGAACAGGAGTACTTGTGAACTACTGTGACACATGAGACAATAGGCCAAGAGCAGTTCTCTTGTTCCAGTTTGGTCAGCCTGAGATGAAAGTCCAACAACTTCATTTCTTGTCAACAGAAGAGACAGGAACTCTTTCCAGCCCATGAGACAATGCACTTCAAAGCAAGGCACTTCTGCACCACCTCTGAAGAGAAGAAAGTTGGTCAACTTGTGCTTTAAGAGAGGATTTGCTTTGAACAGTCTTAACTGGGTCCATAATGGTGGATATTTTCCCACTCATTTCTCTCACTATCAGTTATTTCTGAAAAATACAACCTCCTATTAATCATTGCATCACTACGGTATTTTAAAAGAACTTCCTTGATAAAAGTAGTCTGAGCTCTGTTGATATAACTTTGGCAGTAATTCCTCCTGCAGATTTGTTCCAGTACTTTGCAGCACACATTTTTTCCAAGGACTCTTGTATGTGGAGGTGTTAATCTATATGCAGAATTCATTAATTTGAAATCACTCCATTGGCAAAAGTTATCAGTCTCAGTCCAACTCCACACGAGGCCGCACATGAACAGCATACACAAAACACAGGATTTGCAATCAGTCTGCCATTTCATATTTTTTATTAAAACAGTCCCTCTTTCTATTCTCTCCTCTCACCCTGATCTCCGCCCACCTCGTCATGCACACTAGTCATCTCCCAGTTTTAGAACATGCTGGCTTGGCTGACTTATCTAGACAACTCTGAGCCAAAAGGTGTAAAAAATTAGACACCAGACCAGACTTACAAAGGTATTTAGGCATCTAAAGAGGTAGACAGAAGCCCAGTGGGATTTACAAACGTGATCATGTGAGCTAGCACCTACCTCCCATTGACTGCTTAGGGGCCTTTGTAAACCTCACCCTGCATGAACTAGAGTTTCCTGGGTTTTCTTGTGAAAAAAAAGAGAACAACTATTTTTAACAATGTTTGTGTTTTAATCAAAGATTAGTTTCTTACCTGTAAAATTTGAGTTTTGAATCTTAGATCCCCCAGTCTGGAAGTGGTAACTTACCTCACAATGCATCAATGCCAGCAGTATCCAATAGCAGAATAAGACTTATCACACTGGATCTCAACCACAGCTACCAACTGCTTCTCCAGTTGACACTTCCTTAGCTACAAGGAAGTAAACAAAAACAATCTCTCCCCCCAGTAAGACTCCTACTTAAATATAAATTTAAAAAAAAAAGGGAGGGGGGAGAGATTTTCAGACCAGTGGATCTGAGATTCAAAAGCCAAATTCAGCCTTTCGGTACCAATCTGGAACTAAGGGGTCTTTAGAGAAATAGCTTACCTAAATACAGAATAAGAGGAAAATGAACCACCACTATAAAGACCTTTGGCCCATCGTAGCACCAACCAAGGTGAAGGTGTGTGCCTAGGTAGATGCTTTGCAAATTTCCCCCTGCTCACTAGACAGCCTGCATCCTTATGGAATGATCTTAAATCTTGATGGAAGGGTGCACCTTCTCGTGCCTTTATGCCTATCTAAAGTAGGCCCCAAAAAACCTAAAATTTTTAGGAAGAAATCTAGGAAAAGAAAAACCATAAAACAAACAAAAAACCAATTCATCTGGAAGAATTTCCACAAGAATGTTCATCTTAAAACAAGGGTGCCAATCTTTAAACAAAGAATTTTAAAGAAAGACGGACAATAAAGTAGCATTTCATTGATTAATTAAAGATCCAACGGGGCTGATAGTTGCTTATTTAGAGATCTAGTGAAAGAAGCAAAATATTAAAGGGAAACAAAGTTTGCTCTCCTAATACCACCTATTACCGACACTGAAAGAGGAGATAAGGAAGGTTGCTATAGGAAGAAAGTTTACATGTTAGTAGAGTTGGGAGTGTTTTCCAGTGTACTATTCGGTGCAATCCAAAACAAGAGATTCCTGTACCAGCTCTGAAATGAAAAACATCCATTGTTCTGATTATGTTCCTCTTTCAAGGGAAGAAGTAGCATTTCATTGTGACTAAATAATCATTGGCACAGAGATTGGTATCCTTGTTCCAGCCTTGTTCAGCGAGTTGTTCTGTTACTATTCTCAGTTTTCTACTGCATAGCACAGCTGGAGAGATTCAGGTTTCTTTACATCAGAGTAATCAGAAACTGAGTTTCCCACATTAAAATGTCATTTTCAGCCTCTTGTGTGTTCAGGTTACGCCCAGGACCTCTTGTAACTTCAAATCTTTGTTGAAAAGTCTCAGAAATGTCCTAGCACTCCCAAGCTAAAAGCTTATGTCTGTATTTTAGCAAGCCTCCTAATTCAACCAGCGTCCGTGGACAGACCTCAGCTTCTGGATGGCATTGATCATTGGTTCTTGAAGTGGATTTCCTTTAATGATATAGACTGACAGCTACCAGTGTAATAAGGATTTTGCTCTCAGGTAGTTGAGTAAAGATATACAGAATCTTTTGGCTATTTCTTCTAAAGAATAGAGACAAATGACCAGGTGGTGCATAAGCTTGTAAAAGATGGCTAAGATAAGCATTGAACTTGTGAATCATGATCTTTGCCTCTGATATTCTTCAACATTTGATCTGAAAAAATCTCTCTGATGGAAACAAGGCCTTCTTGAAATTTAGCACCAGTATATAAAACAGATTGATCACATTTGTACTGAATGCTGGGCTTGTGACAAAGAAAAGGAGCTTTTAGTAGCCACATCATCTGTAGAACACATCAGAGATCACCACATCTCAGAGACTTTGCAATCACAAACAAATGTCTTGAGCCACTTCAGATCTAGCAGTAGACAGAACTTGCCCACTTTCTGGTGCTACAAAGCACTACGGATAAATCTGTTGAAGTCTGGCTAAACCATTAATGGTCCAAAATGGTTTTAAAATTATTCCATACATAGTATTATCACCTTGAGCATAGCTAGAAGATTTCTGTATGTATTTAGCCATTGGCTCCCCTTTGGGACTTTGGACAATAGTCCACATCAGATATTCTTATATATACCTGGCCATTCTGAATCCGTTCTCTCCGAATCTGGGTAGCAGGCTCACAACTAAGACTCCAGCAAGAAAAAGGTCAGTCTGATGACTCTAAGACTCAGGCATTAGCTGAAGTGGAGATCTGAAAAGGTACCTCAGAATATTGCCAACCCATTGCATTTTAAATTCTCTTTGGGAGGTTATGCAACAGTACTGTTTCTACTTGTAGGAAATATAATGAAGAGCCATTAACAATGCAAAGTAGTATTACCAGTACCAAGTTCTCCCTCTACCCTCCATAGCTGAGCAGAATAGACCTGATCAACCAAATAATACATCTGACTAATTTAGCAATATTTTTGAATATACAATTTGACAATAAAAATATTCATCCATTTCTAGCATACAGACTAAGCCTACCATGGAAAGAGCATTTTAAGGTCCAAAGAACCAGTTCATCAGGTTATATAAGGGAAGGGGCTAAGTGGAGAACTTGGTGAATGTTCTCCAAATGTAGCGCTCAAATCTCTGAACTGAATTAAATAGATCAGCTTCATCCAGGGAAGAGGCTGGTTGGGCAAAATAACATTGCATGTTGCTTGACCTGAGACACTTCAAAGGGAATTTTCAAAAAGTGCTGAGTGCTCACCCTCTGAAAATCGGGCCTCCATTTTAGTGACTTAAATTGGGCACCCAAAATCTGACACATGCAGAATCACTAATCACTTTGGAAAATCTTGGCCTTAGTCTTTCTTTAAAACATCACACACACACACACACAGAATTGCTGCTAGAAAATGAGCTATTAGGTGAAATAGTGTTCAAAGAAGCACTTGATAGGAGACCCACTGCACTGTGTATTGCTGTCTTTGGACATGGAAGCCAACTGATGGATTATAAATTATATCATCATCATCAGTTTCTGACTGGGTTTGCATACACAGCAATACTATTCTGCCTTGGCAGTGGACAGTTTTGAAATGATTGCTGGCAATACAGTTAACAGAAAGCTACTGCCTTTCCAACACTAACAGATTAAAATTAAAGTTTATTTCAAGCAATCACGAGAAAATCAGACTCCTAACTGACTAAGAAACATAGAAAAACATTTTTAAAAAGATTACAGCTACTGCAAATCATGTTTGTGCTACTGTATTTGAACTCTCCATTTAGATTTCACCCCAACCCTTTATTTACCTTGAATCCCCAAAGGACTAATATTGCCTCTCAATGCTGGCACATGATGGTACTGGTGTGGCCTTGAACTCCTGTACATCCAGTGGTACCTGCCAATTTCCATTTCTGGTCTGGTGATCACTGCCAATTTTAGGTGGTAAAATGTCAGTGTCTCCAGCAAACAAAAATTTGTTCAATACTTTTATTCATTTAATTTTAAAATTAAGTGGAGAGTCCAGAAAAATATGCTGAGGTTTAATAACTGAAATATAACCAATTTGTACCAACCAACAGGAGGAAAATCAACAGGATATGCTGTTAAAGTTATGAGCTAAAGACCATTACTGACACAAGAATGTTTAAAACTCCTCTCGGTTCTTGAATGAACATAAATACATATTAAAACGTTCTAGTCTGTTGTGGTCTCTGATCATCAAAACTCACTTACCTCACACCAACCCCCTTCTCTTTTCTGGAAAACAGTCCCTTCTCTAAGAGATAGGGCGGAAAGGGAAACAGAATTGTGGGAAACCAAATATCTATTTTTAGAGTATCCTAAACCCAGCAGAGTTAGATAATTACCACCAGATGTAGAGAGAGAGAGACTCAAACACAAATTTGTCCAGTGGCGCAAAGTTAACTTCTTAAAACAAATAGATGAGAAAAGCTGCTCTCACACTGGTGCAAATTTCGACCAGCTCTATTGATTTCAGCAGAGTTACTCCAGTTTTACAATGTACATGCAAGGAGAATTCGACTCATTATTGTTCTCTCCCCCCAGACCTCTCTCAATTGTTGATAAATTTCAGTAGTGTTATGTCATTTCCAGTCATATGTAATGGTCTGTAATTCGTTGGGAGAGTACTTCAAAGCTTTACTGCTCCTGAGCATTCCAGAAAGAGGCTATTGGCAAAACAGCATCAAACTTCTTTTGGATCGACATTTTTTCACCTTGCCTTGGTTATGAATTGCCAGGCTGTCAATGCAAGATGGATCATTTCTTAAAATACACTGGAAGTTCCACTCTGTAGTAGCTACATGAACAAGTAACTGTCATCTTTGTCCAAAATAAATCTTATTTAGCAGCATTTCAGCAGGTAGATGAGATATAGTTTAGGACATTACAAACAATTACTTTCCAAGTAGGTCAGAGAAGCAGGTTACTAGAAAGATAAGGTACCACAAATTTCTAGTCTAAAAACAGAAGTATATGGTGTGATTCTCCTCTCACACTGTTTTTATACAGGTGTAACTCCACTAACTTCAGTACGGTTACACGAGTGTAAATCAGGAGTGAGAGGAGAATCTGTTCCTAGGAGTCCAGTGATCTGTATCTAGGAGGATGGAAACAAGAAATTATATACATATTGTATTAATGAATAATCTGTTGGTAGTATTACTACCTGCTGCAAAAGAAAAAGAGTGTCCTTGGGAGCAATACCAAGTTAATTCTTTAATGAATGCTTAGTAGTTTATTTCCTCTTGATCATTTCCTTCTCTTTGTAATTTGTGCCAACAGCTTTATATATAGCCCATATTTTTCATGAAAGAAGTTATTCTGCTTCACATATTTTATTCTTCTACTTGGGGAAACCTTCCCCATTCCCCATCCTAAAAAAAAAAAAAAAAACCAACAGAAGTTCGACAGCCTACATATTCAACTACTTTTCAAATGTTTTCTAGTGCATCTTCCTAAAATGATTACGTATCCAAAGACAATGTCTCCTGCAATGACTTCCTCTTCTCCTGTTGCTCATTCAATAGCAATCCTGTTTATGAGATCAGGATAGATGCCATAGGAATTGAATGCAATATCAAAAATAGAAAATGATGGCAGAATGCACTTGCTGATACTGTATAGTACTATTCATTGTTTCTCATATACTTGCCTTCCTCAAACATGCAATGTTCAGTTATTATTGTTTTCCATTTCTCTAATGTACATAAAACCACTTTTTTTTAAATAAAAGATTACTAATTACTTTTTGGAGAAGAAAATGATATTAAATTAGAATGTGCTTTAAGAGGAAGCATTTTTCATCACAAAGGAGAACTTAAATTCAAATACTTACTCAAAGACATTTAAGATGCCAAAATACTAATATAATTTTAATATAAACTAATATAAATAAAAATAAATGGAAAGGCTTTTATCTTGTCAAACGTGAGGTCAGAGTTCTGGAGTCCTCTTACTCTACCACAGATGCCAGTTGGATCACTAGTTCTTGCTGGAGAAACACTGAATCCTAAAATCATGAGCTGGCAGGTAAGTATAAGGACTGACTTTTAAACATCCTCTTATTTATTTTTAATAGCAATGGTCAAAACTTTGCCTTTATTTTATTTTTTAATGAAAAGGCATTTTGGAAACTAAAATTTTCATGGAAATTTTGAAACTTTCTGGTTTTATGACAAAGCCTAAGAATTTGTAACTAAAATATTTCTAAATTTCTAGGAGAAATTCCAAAATTTGTTATTTCTTTTCATCGAAAGTATTTTCATAAGAAATCTCACAGACTTTAGTCTGAGCAATAACGGCCTCCATAAAGTATGGCAGAACTAGGCCTTAACTCTCCGTGTTTTGGTCATGATTTAGTATATTAAATAGCACTGAATATTTATTTCAAAAGTATTTCAGTTCACTTTTAAGGGAGAAAATTATAATTCAGTGGAAGTTGCACTTTTAGGATTACTTTAGGTTACTGTTTAGGTACAATGATCAGCTATAGCTGGATATCCTTTTTAGAATTTGTATGTCATTCTGAACATTTATTTACATAGTTTATGTATGTCGTCGCACAAATAATAGCTACAGGTGCTCTAATTTACAATTCACACAACTATATACATCTATGGTAGTTACTGGGTCAAAAATCTACATTTCTTTGTTGTTTATACATCAATGAAAGAACCATCTGTGGTCTTCTAATAAAAATGTGTGTGGGAGATGGGGTGGATGTGGGGGGGAGGGTTAAAATGGGCCAAGTAGTCTTGATATGGAGTAATTAATCACAGAAAATGTAATCTGATTGTTATTTCCTAAAGGAGATTATGAAGAGTCTCCTCAAGGGAAGTGGTGAAAACTCCACCCAACAATTAGCCGGTGACTATAACATTGGGAGCAAGACTAGCCAGGTAACAGGAAGAATTAAGGCTTACTGTAGATGACATAGTTGGTCCTTTTCCACCTTTACTTTGATTCCACGTCAATGCTCTATATGGTGTCATATCGTGCCTATTGTGCATGTACAGTGCAATCTGGAAATCTTTCTGGTTTTACCATATTCTGTGCCACATATGTTTAAGTCTTCCTTCACATGATCATTTGGGCAAACTACTGGGGATACACTCTTTTTAAGATATTCACTTTTTAGTTAGAAACCAAATCCTATTAATTAAAACCTAAATCACTAGGTTTGACACATTGTTATCCCTATCATACGTAACGGCCAAGATTTTCTAGGCTAGACTCCAAAATGTTTTACTTCTAGATTTATAGTCAGGCACTTCTATTTAACTGGCATTGTATTCAGGAGGGATGAGCACCAACAAATCCCACTGAAGTCAAAAGGGAACTTGGGCACCTTTGAAATATGGATTTAGGAGCCTAACAATTGAGGCCTAGCTTTGAAAACTTTGGCTAATAAGTATAATTTGTATAAGAAGATGGGTTATTGTGTTATTCAAACAATCTAAAAAGAAAGAGCATCTCTTCTTTGATGGGCCTCTGCACATTCCCACTTGTGGTGCCTTGATTCCACATGCGGGTATATGCAGAGGCTCATCTTGAAGAATTTAAATTACAGGTAAGTAACCACTTCTTCGAGTGGCCTCAGCATATTCCCATTTGTGGGATCAAGGTACCTGAGCCACAATCTTCATATCCATCAAATGCCTAATGTTTATACAATCAAGGGCTTCCCTCAAAATGAAATTAACCTCTAACATTAATAAGTCAATTATACTTATTGTATGCAGTAATATAGCCGTGTCAGTCCCAGGATATTAGAAGACAAGGGTGGGTGAGGTGATATCTATTATTGAACCAACTTTTGTTGGTGAGAGGCACAAGATTTCAAGCTTACACAGCTCTGTAACAATAGGGACTTGCTTTGTGTTAACACACCATAAATATTGAACAAGAAAAGATCCTAACCATTCATCTCCATTTATTGGATAAACAGAAGTTGGTAGAATAAAATATACTACCTCTCCCACCTTCTCTCTCTAATTATACTTATTTATTTTGGTTTTAAACTACACACATTTTGCAAATTCACACTTTTTAAAAAATTGGTATAAAAATGTTATAAAAATTGACATGTAATTGTATTGTTTTAGGCTAATACATAATCATGCATAACGAAACTCTTTGTTTGAAATCTCTCACAGCAATTCCTAATTATGAACTTCATTTTCACTGATTAAGTGCTCCCTTCTAACCTACAATCAAAATGAATTTCCAGCACAACGGCTCAGATTTTTCCATCTACTTTTATAATACAGCATATAAAATTGGAGCTTTTTATGCATTAGTCTAATACAATAAAACTATTTCTCAGTAGTTGCTTTTCTACCAGACCTTCATGCCTAATTTATTATGGTCAGTCACAGCAATTTTTTGGCACTTTTACAACTTAAGAGTAATATTTTTCTTTGTTGCATGAAAAAAGCAAACTTCTTGTCTCTCTCAATATGTATCTGGATGTATTTCCTCCACTGCTGATGCAAAACGGCATTTCATTTTGCCCGTTTATTCCAGCTCAGTGAATCTGCCTACCCAGTCCTCACATTTTGATTTAATTTAATGCCTACAAGATAAACTCTGTCATTTGTAATAATTTGTAAACCCTCATCTTTAAGTTCATTCAGTCTGTTCTGTAGCTCTGTAAAAGATCTACTCAACGTTTACATGAGCTCTGCTCATGGTGTTTCTCTCTGATAAGAGCTGCTGATATGCAGACTAAGCAATACTTATTTCCTATCTCTGTGAACAAGGGCGTTGTTCAGCTTCCAATTAAAAAATCAGGGCAGCAGTATTTCTTGTCTAGCTTGAGAGAAACAGCTGTGTGAAGGATGTTGCAAATCCAACAGTTGGACTATGCATCATTGCCTGAAGGGGGAATACTTTTATGATTTAATATGAACCCTGAATTATTTTACTTGCAATTTTAGAATGTTTGTAACGTAAGAAAGATGTAATTTGCACAGTCGTTCCCAAATAACTAAATATTTTTCAACACTTTGGGGCAGATCCTCAGCTGGTGTAAATTGTTGTAGCTGCACTAAAGTCAATGGAACTATTGCTGTTTACACCAGCTAAGCATCTGCCCCTTTGTATCTGCCATAGTTTGAACTGCACGTAGGCTGTATCACTATTCAGTTGCATACATGTGTAGATACTGTAAGTAAACTACACCTTCACTTGTTGTCCTACACTGTTATACAATGTTATTGTGCAACGTTTTCTACAGAGGCGGGGTGGCTGAAGTATACTATATGTATACCGTCCTCTCTCACCTCACTGAGGTGCTGATTCTACATAAGTTAAAGTTAATAAATGTTTGTATTGCTATTGTTTTTGTAAATGCACTTTGAGATCCTTTGATTTAAAAATCCATAGAAATTTAGACCATTAATAGTGAAAATGGACATTTTTCCTATTGTGTTATATATACACTTCAAATTAAACATGTTTGTTTTCTCCACAGTTTGTGTGTACGCACATGATACTGTACATGAACTTGGATATCTAAATGGAGATGAATGGCTAGGATCTTTTCTTGTTCAATATTTATGGTGTGTTAACACAATCACAGTTCCTATTGTTAAAGAGCAATAAGGAATAAAAACAAACCCCATGACCTCTGGCTTATTTTATTTCATTTAAGTTGGCAATTTATTTCTGAAAGTAAGGTTTTGTAAAAAAAAAATTGTGATATTTGAAAAGAAAATATTGAAGGGTATTCACATGCTCGAGATCTCAGAATCTAAGACCTCCAGTTTTCGGCACTGGAGTAAATGGTCAGATATTCCAAAAGGCTCAGTTCCTATTTAGGCACCTAAATGAAATTGCAGGATTTTCAAGAGTACCCAGCATGTTCTCAGCACAGTTGCCAACTTTCACATAGTAAATAAGCACCCCGACTTTCACCATAAACCAAAAATCAAGCTAATCTCATTTCAAAATGAGGCCAAAACAAGCCAATCCCTAAGAACCCCAACACTCTATGTGACTAGATCCCCCCGGCGTGCAGTCTGGGACTGTGGTGGGTCCGCTGTGCACCCCTGACTCTCTCCCCCCTTGCCCCTGCTTGTTCCCCCCCCCCGACCCAAAAAAACCCACACACCTGCCCCTGCTTGCCGGGAGCCGAACAAAAAAAAAAAAAAAAAGAAGCAACAAGCTACAACAAGCAACAAGCTACAAGCCAATCAAGCAACTCTCAAGCTATTTAAGCTTGCAACGAGCTCAATTTCTGCATTTTTTTCCCCACGGGTTGGTATGTCTGGTTCTCAGTGTGAGCTACCGGGTGCTGGGCTCTTATGAAAATCCTGCCTCTTCATTTAGGTGCCTAAATAACAGCTGAGCCCTTCTGACAATCTGGCCCCAAAATCTCAAAACAAAACTTAATGCCCTTCCTCACTGAGTACTTGTTGAAAGGAATAGGCAAGTTGATCTGGATGATTATTTTATTTCATTGTTTAAATTGAGACAAGGCAACCAGTTCTACTCTTCATATTTTATTGCCATGCATAGTATACGGTTTACATTTATGAAAGGCAATGTTGGACTGAATGAAGATACAACTTCACAGTGTCTGCAAGGCTGTATGTTACTTTCATAAATGATGAAGTAGGCAAGAACAACAAAGGCATAAAAATACTAAATGCATTTAAATATGTTCAATGTGTCAAACTAGCTACAGGAAAGCTAGGAAACAGTGGAAAAATTAAGGCTCCAAGTCCCTTCTGCTTGCCCCTTTATGAAAACAAGACAATCGGTCATTTGTCGTGCAAGACAGTCTGTCATTCGTCATATCAGCCTTAACTGATAATTTGTTTAAAAGAATGAACATTCCCTACATGCTGTGCTTTGGGGATTTAGGCAAGGATGAAAAATACTATCTAATCATTACTGGGTCTGCAAGGTACGTTATTTGTGATGCACAATATATGGAAATAACATTTTTAGAGTTGGTAAATGTTATATATACACCGAGACTATTTAAAATATATATATTATTTACCTGGTGGAAAGGAAAACTTTAGACCTTTTAAAAATAATCTAAGTGAATGAGATGGCTATTTTTATCAAAGTATTTAGGATATATACTTTGTACATTAATATGCATTCAAAATCCCCAGCGATGTTGATTGCTGCCCATGCATGTTAATGGCTTTCAAAGTTTAATCTCTCGGCATTGTAACTCTTTTTTGGAAAATCCCTAGGGGATTATGTTTTCTATGGTCTAATCACTTGCCAAATTTCATTTTGTTGAAACGGAGGCTGGTTTCGAATTAGACGGACTAGAAAAGAAAAACAAAACTTCAAACCAAGGAAACAAATGATTTTTCAATGTATATATGTATATAATTAAATGCTTGTTTGTATTAAAACCCACTAAAATCTAGGGATATAAATTAGCAGTTGAAGCAGTTGTGATATTATAATAGCTAAGAAATAATACATGCAACAGGTTCCTGAGGAGATCTCATTATCTAGGTACTGTCAAGAGTTCATAACAAACAACTTTAATAAGATAATTTTTGTTAGAGCTGTATCACTCAGCAGAATTTATTGTGCCTCTTTGCACGATAGCCTGCTATCCTGAACGGCATGAATTATACGGCAGTCTGAGTCCAAAATGTAACAGTCCTTCAGTGGTGGTATTTATCCTGTGAAGTGCTGAACTTTAGATCAATAAATCACCTGGAGCACTCAGATTAAATTAAGTCTCTCTCCTACCACACTGCCATTTTCTTATCTCAGAATAATAAATTTGGAACTCTTCTCCCCATCAAGGAGCAATTCTGGATTACACACACACACACACACACACTGGGACCTCAACGTTGCTTAACTCATTGCACTATTCTCCTTTTTCCTACCATAGAGAAACCTCTGTAGAAACAAAACTCTATGGAGTAAAATGTAGACGATGAAAAGGAATTAAAATCAGTCTGCTATCTGGCACCAATCTATTGCATCAAGGCAGCTAGGGATGTCATTCTAAACGGGCAGAAAGCTACATGTTCCTGTAACCTAGATCTCCCACACTGCATTGCACAACACTAAAGCACTGCTACATGGCTAGTCTCAGTGAAATTTTCTGATTATGGCTCTGAGGACCCTACACACATTTTCTCTCTAATTTACCAAAACTGATCAAAGAAGGAGCAATAACAAGGCTTCTTTTGCAGAAACGCACCATTTTTGATGGGATTGGAGAAGGTTCACAGCGAGAACATATTCAGAGGGAAAGATTCCTGCTCTATTAATTTGCTGTCAAGCCTTACAGGAAAAAAAAAACCCTGAAAGCTAGAAAGATGCAATAATGATTGTTTAAGAGCTGTTCTAAAAAGAGTGACAAAAACGGTCTAACCCTCTTTAAGTACCCTCAATGAAAAGATTTAAACAGGCTATTGTTAGACCTCTGGGTACCTTTTTTCTCTTGGCTTTGTTCTGTATTTTCCTCCGCTGCAGTTTCCATGGCTGGCTTCATACCATCCACCAAAAATGCTTTCTCCCCCCTCCTCCCAGCAAAATCTTTTTCTCTTCTTTCTTTCTTACTCCCTTCTGTCTCTTATTTACAGCAGCAGTGATTGAGTGGCTCTGTTCTTCACTACAGTAGATTACAGTCCTTTCCAAAATGCAAAAAGTCTTGTCAGCTTCAATTTCGCTCTGCTTACTGGTCCATAAAGATTTGTGCCAGGAAACGCTCAGCCATACGTCACCAAGGACCCCAGTTACAAATAGCCATTCTGTGTCCGATTGTGTCCCAACTTCTATGTAGCTGGGGTTGGAAGAATCGGCTAACCACCCTTTCTCCTTGCGTGCTCTCTCTTTCCCCTTCCCTCTCTTTCTCCAGAGGCTCCCAATGAATGTTAATCAATTCTCTCAGCAAAGAATGGATTTGTGACATCAGAAGTGGGGATGCATGTGAGAATGAAAGAAGCCCCCTCCTGTCGCATGACTCAGCTACGAAACTAGCCCCCCTATTGCTGTCTCTAAGGAGAGTCATCACACAATCACAAGGCTCTCTTTCCCATGGGACCCTATTATTATGCTTCACATTTTGATTTATTCCATATGCCCTCTGCTCTTGCAGAGAACATAAACACAACGTGCACGCCACCTCCAGTTTATCTTCTGCTGACTTTAAGAAGCAAGTAAGGTTTGGCTCTCATACAGCACAAACCAAAGGAAAACAAACAATTGTGTATGGATGTATCTGTGTCCACATAACATATCCAGAGAGCTTAAAGCAGAATCCTTTCCTTCTCCTCTGGCTAGCAAAGATCACAATACCAATGTGACCACAAACGAACAGAAGTACAATGTAATAGTTTTTAAAATAAAGCTGGGTAAGCAAGCATACAGTCCCTAATTTTCAAATGGGCGCCTAACGTCAGGTCCTGATTCAGGGGAACAACCCTTTTCAGGGAAGAAATTAAGCACACGCTTAGCGTGAAGCATGTGCTTAAGCACCATCCTGAAAAGGGATGGACCTAAGTGCATTTTAAAGTGCTTCTCTGAAGCAGTGTCTTAGGCAATTAAAGAAGAGAATTAAAGTACATCCACAGGGATCATGGAGGTCAGTGAGTTAACCAATTTCAAAATTTTGGCCCTGGGGCTGATCCTAAAAGGAAATAGGGTATCAACTGACTTTAGTGGTTGCTGAGGGGATTCAACACCATACTTGATAAGTCCCACATCCTTCATGTTCCTTGTATTTAATTGGAGCAAGATGGTGGGCAGAGAAAAGCACTCTGAAGAATTTGCAGACATGCTGCAGTCTCCTTTGATTATGAGGAACACATCCACAATTCGTCAATTCAGTCCACAGTTTGAGAATACTCCTGGATTCCTCACTGACACTAAGCTCTCAATAGCAGCATCTGCAAATAATGCTTTCTACCATCTTCAGTTGATTAAAATACTCTGTCCCTCCTGTAAAGGATGACCTCAGTTCACCACCACTTTATTACCTTCTAACTTGTCTGCAATATACTGGATACGATACCCAAAAGCTGGGTTTAGGTGAGCTCTGCTGCTCTAGCACAAAGGTACTTTCTACCACAGCGCTTTCTAGGAGGCTAACCCAAAGCTGTGTAACAAACAATTCTCCTCCTGGGGAGAGGATGACAAAAAGAACAACCCACATTTGACACACGAAAGCACTCAGATGCTATGGTGATGAGGGCGGTGATATTATGCTCAGATACTATGGTGATAAGAACCTATACAGAACAGAATTAAATTTTTGTCTAATGATCCTTGAAACGAAGAAAACTTTATTTGGGGGCATTTTTGCATCTGACATCAGTGAAAACGAAAATACAAGACGATGATGCTAAACGACACACATCTCCAAGTTTCATTGAAGTGCCAGAAAATAACAGGTCAAAATGGAAAGGTAGCTATTTGTTTCTGCAAGTAAAATCACTGAGGCTCTTGCAATTTATCAATAAACTGGTAGTGTTTCTGATAATTGTGATGCCATATTTAGTTCAATTTCCTTAATGTATTTGGCTTATACTGTCCTATTTGGAAGACTGCTACTTCATTTCTTCCCCCGCAGAGCATAGCAATAAATCCAAATTGATGCAATTTTAATGGGGTTATGATGTGTGGCATACTTCCCAAGATACAACGATCATCTTTGGGATTCGTTGTTGTTTTTTAATGTTCTGGCTGACCCACTTATCTTTATTGCCTTCAGAAGAAAACCACTGTAGAACCTCCAGTCAATTTAAGTGAGACCTATCTGTTGAAAGTTGAAGGTTTCCTGGTTCGTAAGTAGTTTTTGTTGAATGAGTTCAGGACTTTAGAACAGATGTGTTATTAACAAATCTAGCAGGCGGTGGAGACCATCCCCCATTTCTTCCAAAGATCCCCCCTCCTACCCCCAAGTACTGAAGAAATACATAACACTAGAAGAACACATTAACTACTCAAGAACTTGAACTAATGTCTTCAGGAGCCATCAATCTAACTGTTTAAAGCTATCTAAATTAATTAAATTATTAATTCTAGCTACTGAATCATCCTCTAAAGATTTAAGTGATGCAGCGAAGTGTGAAGTTCTCTCCCACTCCCTCCTGCTTTCCAGCTTGCTGAAAGATGTGATGGGTTTTAAGTCACTCTTTATCATCTTACTTCAGTCATTTCCTAATTCTCCTCCACTTCTTTCCCTTCGTTATCAAGCACTGCAGATGGAACAAGCACTGCTTTCTCCTCTGCTGCCATCAGTACTATTACACACATCTATTACACGCATGTTCAAGATCACTCTAACCAAAACCTAAGCCAAGACCCCAACTCCTCTCAAAATCAGGTAGGTCTTTTTGAGAATGCACTGTCCTCCAGGGAGATTTTATAATATTATTTTTATATAATATAATAATTATAACCTTATGGTTGTATGCAAACACTAGATATCTCCAGCACTGTGGTAAAGGGCACTGTTTCCCGGACAACCACAAAGAATTTTTAGAATGAAGAATCTACTCCTTCCCTCATCAGAACACTTTTAAAAAGCCTAACAAAAATGATCTCCAGAGACTGAAATCCAGATAACCACAGTCATAAGGACTGACTGAGATAACCAATGCTGGGAGAGTCACACAATTATGCTCCAGGAGTTCAATAGAGTGACATTTTACTTGCAGCTCAAAATGAAATTAAAAATGAGTGGTGGTGGGGGGGGGAAGGGATGAATGGACGATTCTACTGCTGAAACACAGCCCTAAGCCTACAGCAGGACACTGGGAGTTAAAGCAACAGAGTTAAGTACGTGAGAACACTGCAGAATAGGTCCCAGTGGATAATCAGTTCGTACAAAATATAACTGCCTATTTTTTTGAACTAATTTATTTAAAAATATCTGAAATTATTTTTCCTCGTCAAAATAAAGCATTGCAATTACATAAATTAAAAATATGTTAAATATATTTAAATATATCAGATAAATATAAATAACTATATTTAAAGATATGTAAGTATATTAAAAACATAATTCTGTTAGCAGGTGCCTATTCTTTTTGAACACTGGCTGCCTCTATTCATGTCAGTGACAATCTAGTTTGCATTCATAAAGGATAAGGAGATCTGTGATAAGTTATAGAAAATTCATTATAAGCTTTAAGTAGATGGACACACTCCACCATTTCGACAAAGGCTTTCGAGAGCTACAACAAAGAATTTTCACGCTTTTCCCAAAGAATGTTTGAAGCTGAAATAACCGGTTTGGATTTTTGAAGGCTAAATCCTGAGACTCTGTATCACACAGGATTGCAATATATATCCAAAGTGGCTGGTTTTAAAGTAAGCAGATAATACAAGCATACATTTTTTTAAAAGAAAGAACAAATATACATGCAGTTTATCCTATGGTTTTATTTGGGGTTTCGCTTGACATATAAACCATAGATGTGAAGTTTCAAAAACCTAAATTTCATCCAAACTCTGTACACGTTTTTAACCCCAAGTTATCTAAAGTTGGGTGTAAACTCTCTGATATAGTGTTTAGTTATAACTGACGACAATTTTCATGTGGTGCGATATGTTCAAAGACGATAATTAGTTTTAGCTTCATAGCTATCATATACTGGTGAGATGCTTTAAAAATCTGCCTCCAATTCCTTTGACATGCTGAACTGTCTGAAAAACAAAATTCCAAGTGATATCATTGTCTCATATTTGCTAACTAGTGACATCAGTAATGAATGATTATGAGGAAAATAATAAAATTGTATTTTAATACTCTACATAACATGCAGAATACTTGAAAATGTGTGTGTGTATATTATATCTATATATAAAATTACTGAGTCTCCAATCCTGGACTTCTGTGAATAGAGCAGTATTGGGACCTAAGTTTGGACAATAGGTATCCTAGGGTAATAAGGGACTAGCTGGTGAATTTAGCTCATCACAATAAAAATTCTCAACTATTTAAAAAAGTCTGAGAAGTAGGCAGATACCCAATGACTGTTCATAAACAAGAGTGATCCTGGTAAATTCTATTTCTCATAAAATAGTGAGAGAAATCAGTCCTTAAACGTCTTGGGCCAAATCCTACTGCTCTTACTTAGCAGAGTAGTTTCAATAAAATTCCCATTACACTTAAATGCCATATTTTTTTAAACCTAGGCGTCTACAGTTCACTCCTATATCCATATTTAGGATCTTACATGTAACAGTCCTGATTTTCAAAGGCCACATTTTTGAGATGGCTAAATATATATTTAGGAGCCAAAAGGAGAGGAAAGCCAAAGACTCCATGAAGCCACTAAGGATTAGCTGTTGTTACTGATTTTATACCTGGATGCTAATGTGATGGGTAGCAGTATAAAACCCTAAGATTTAGACACCCAGATTTGAAAATTTTGGCCAATGGGACTACTTTCATGGGGAAAGCCAGCAGGATTTGGCCACTACAGATAAGAGAACCATAACCAATAAGTAGTATGGATTCAGAAAGTTTGGGTACCACCTAACCTAATTGCTTTCTTAATTATATTACAAATCTGTGGACAAAGTAAAGCAGTAGATTTAATATATTTGTATTTTACTATGGTTAAGCCTTTGGTACGGAGCCTCACAAAACCCTATTCTCAAAATGGAGTCAAAATGGCTTGAATATAAACACTGCCAGTTATCATGAACCTTTGTTGTAGTCACTCAGACTGTTTCCTCATGCCAAAGTAACAAGTTGAGGAGAGGTGTGGTACGGGGCGGGGGGAGCACTGCAATGGTCTGCATTAGGGACAGTCTTATTTAATAGTATTCATTTAGAAAAAGGAGTAAACAGCACATTAATGAAATTCACAGATTAAACTGAACTGGAAGGCATTAAGAACATTAGCTAGGATAGCAGAATAATCCAAAGACTTTCAGAGATGAGAATTGTGGATGGAAACTTTAAAAAAGATTCATCTTGAAATAAAAACCTAAGATCTGTGGAAAAATACAGTAATTCAAACTACAAATATCAACAGGAGGGAGAAATGTGGAAAACAGTAATTCTGAAAAAAATGTGAAAAAGCTGTAAAAAAAACCCAATAAAATGTTGGGGTGCATACATCAACATGGAAGCAACAGGCCTTCTTTATAGCTCTGGCTTGACCACTCCTGAAATATGTTCTGTTCTTGGCACCTGCTTACCAGAAATATGTTGACAAATTGGAGGAAGCTCATGCAACAGCTACAAAAATTATTATGAGCCTGGAGTGAATATATAATAAGGAAAGATTATAAAGAGCTAAATATATACAACTTGGCTAAGTGAAGGGGACAGGAAAACAGCCTCCCAATAGCAAGGAGGAAGGAAAATTATTTAGCATAATAAAAGAGGATGTAACTGTTGAAATTTAGAAAGGAAAAATTTGGCTGAATATCAGGCACATTTCCTGACATGGAACAGTCTGCCAAAGCAAGCAGTGGAATCCCCATCACAGGGGACTTTTAAAACTGGGGTGGACTAAACTGTAGTAAATGTTCTGTAGGTAACAGTGAGTGATTCCCTGGCAGTGAAATGTATTAGATTGCTCTAGTAGGTCTCTAAATTCTATGACATATTTAACAAATATAGCCCTATACCCCACATCTTTCCTTCCCAAGAAAAGAAAACACACACTAAGAGCTAGTGAAAACCAAAGCAGTTATATTTCCACACCTATAAATTCACCAGAGCTAACGCAGAACCTCTTGGAATGACAACTGAATTGTGAAATAGATCCTGCCAAGCTTAGCACACAACCTCCCTACCAGAAACAGGTTTTATATAACCACGGGCATTTACAGTGCTGTCCTTTTACATCTTTGTAGGTTTCTCCTCCAGTCCTACTCACTGAACATTCAGTGGCCATGTTTGTAGTCCTAGAAGTGGAAGACATGGCTGTTTTTGAAGGTTTTTAAGCCTCATTATATTTAAACATGGGTTCAACTGCCTAGTTATCCAATTAATACTGTCTGCTGGCTACACAACTATAAAATCTTTGCAAATTATGCAAACATACTATAGCCACTGCTCAAGACACATTACATATACTTCCTCTTCCCCCTTTAGGGGGTAAAGATTTGGGCACACTTATCAACCTCAATATCCCCTAGAGCACCTGCAGCAGTTTCCAAGTCATAGCTGAATGAAGGTATCCAAGCTATGTGACCAAATGCCATACTTCAGGTCTGCTCTTTTTCACAAAATGCACTCCCACTTCATATTCAACTCCATCATCTGGAGTCAGTACCACATGATGGGAGCTGACAAACTTTTGCGCCTAAAGCTAAATAAATTGGAATCATCCTTGACTGTGAACTCTGTCTTCTAACATCTTTCATGTCTAAATCTGTCTGGCCACCTCAGAAAATTGTCATCCATATTTAATTCTGGATCTGCTGAAGCATCTCCTTAGATGTTTATACCACATTCACTATCATATGTTATGTTGTTTATTGTATGACAGCATATATTGTAGATCAGGGGTCTCAAACACATGGCCCGCGGACCGGAGTTATTTCCTGAGGCTGCAAGCTCCCCTCACCCGCCGCCCACCCTCACCCCCAGCGTGCCACGTCCCCGCTCCTCTGCCTACCTCCAGGCGCTTCCCACCGCCAAACAACAGTTTGGTGGTGTTTAGCGCTTTCCAGGGGGGAGGAGCGAGGAGCTGCATGCTCAGGGAAGGAGGCGGAGAAGAGGCGGGGCTGGGACTGGGATTTGGAGAAGGGGTTGGAATGGGGGCAGGGAGGGGGCAGAGTTGGGGTGGGGACTTTGGGGAAGGGGTTGGAAGAGGTGGGGCAGGGCCTCATGGAAGGGGTGGAGTGGAGGCGGGGCCTGGGGCAGCAAGGGGCTTTTGTACCTTTATATGAGAAGGTGTCAGTGATGCGGCCCTTGGGCCAATGTACTAGTCCTCATGTGGCCCTCGTGGTGATTTGAGTTTGAGATCCCTGTTATAGATGGGGGGTGGAGGGAAACCTATTTATATCAGGATTGTTCCACAACCAGGAATAGAGTTTGTTTCTCTCTCAAACTTCCAGATACCCACAGCTGTTCTGTATTTGAAGTTTGCAAATACCCAAAAGGGAAAGGAATCGTTCCTCACTTAATCTATGAGGGTAAAACTAAGAGAAATGGGATGAAATTGTGTTATAGTATAAAATTATAGATTGAATACCATGGGCAAGACTCCCCAGTCTGCAAGCAGAAAGTGGCAAAAGCCTATCACTGGTCATGTAAAAGAATACTAGACAGAACAGTTGAGAATCTATTAAAAAGAGTGCTTCCAGACTTGGCAGGGAATGACTGAACAGAACCTTACCTATTAGAGATCAAAAAGACCTTTTACCCACCCTTCTGTTCTCAAAACTCTCCACTGACTTGCCTTACCTCCCTTTTCTGCATTCCCATTTACCTATAGTCTCCTGTCACTTTTTCCAGGCCTCCAGTATTGATTGATCTGTTCCCCTATCTGTGACTCTCTGTAGCCTGGGATGTAGGGGCATTGCACTTTAAGCTGTGCTGCCTCATCCATCTGGCACTCTCTCAGTCAGAACCAGTGCCACTCTCTCCAAATCTCACCTCAAAAAACATTATTCTTTGCTTTAGCATTTCATTACAATGAAACCCTGGACTGTTCGAGGGATGCCTCCATCTTTTGGAGTTGAATATGATTATTTGCATTATCAACACTTTAAATTAGGTTGTACAGGGGTGGCCAGAGGCAGATTACACTTTTGTGGAGTCCTGGGCCAGAGCAAGGGGGGGCCCTCCCCACCCCTTCCGCCTGCAGTTCCCCCCTGACTACATCCTGGTGCTCCTGCCGGGGAAATGGGGATGGGAAGTGGGGGCTTGCCCCGCCTGGTACTCCTGCCGGGGAGTGGGTCGGGGCACGGGGGCCTGCCCCACTTCCCGTCAGAAGCGCTGGGTGGGTGGAGCAGGAGCACCCATTTTTCCAGAGCCCCCAATTGGCCGGGGCCCCTCGGCATGGGCCCCATTGGCCAAGTGGCTAATCCACCACTGGGTGGACCAGAAAGAAAAAGAATTTGGCTTGGATTTCTAAGAGTTACTGGCCTCAAATTTGTAAACGCTTTCTTACTTTTCAGTATTTGAGATACTTCGTAAGCAAGAGGTCATCTAAAAGTAAAATTTTATTTTTTATATATCAAATATATAGAGAAAAAGCAAAACTACGTTCAACTTTACATCCCAATGGCATGTTTCTAAACCCAGTTAATTCTCAATTTTTGCACATTGCCTTGAAAATATGAAGTGCGGTACAAAGGTGTTGAACATTACGTAGGGTTTTTGGGGACAAATCACAAGAACAAAATGTGATTTGTACTATATGCCACTAGAACCCAGAGAAAAAAATACTGCCTGAATCTCGTGCTACAATCAAACTCAATTAAAAAAACAAACACATGGGTTGTTTCTTCAGACTGTAGAAATGTATCAGTGTCACCAGAACTGAAAAAAAGGAAAAATCTGTAATGTATAGAGCCATTGGAACACACATTAGGTTGAGAGTGAATCTGTGCACGTGTGTGCGCATACACACACACACACACACACACACACAGCACTGCTATAGTGTCTTCCAGCTCAAGATCTCAAAGCATCTTACAAACATGAAGGAAAAAACTAAAACAGCCCTGGGAGATAAAGTTATATTTTATCACCATTTTATAGATTGAGAAAATGAGGCACTGTTAAGTGAGTTATCCACTCAAGGTCATATAGGAATCCTGTAGTGGAGCCAAAAATACTACCCAAGTTTGCTGACATCCAGTTCAGTGTTTTAACTGCCCTGCCATCTTTCTGAAAGAGACGTTTAGTTTTACATACTTTTCATGAGTTTGAGGATGCCACCAAAACAAGAGAGCCACAAGTGTGTTGCAAGAAGCCATTCCTGAACCAGTGCCTATCAACGCCTCATCTAAAACATCTGGGGTGAAATCCTAGCCACACTGAAGTCAATGGCAGAACTACTATTGACTTCAACAGATCCAGGATGTCAGCCAGGAAATATTGGCAATTTATACAGTAGCCACTTAATCCACACCCCTCCCCCCAATCTCAGTCAAAATGCTGACATCAGAGAAAGCGTTGAAATAAATGGTTGGGTACAAGCTGTTGAAACCAATGTTTATTTAAACACTGGTTTCAACACCTTGTGAGTCTGCCATTACTTCGATGAGCTTAAACCATAGGTGAGAAAGATCAGGGTTACCCAAGGCAACTGTAGGCCACCTGTTGAGTTATAAATGTATTTTTGATTCATGTACAAGATATTTAATCATGAAATCCTCAGCTGAGATACTGACTAAAGGGTTCCCAATTAATTACCATATTATCTGAAAGTACAGATTTCCTCATTAAGAGGGCTGCAGGACATGAGCAAGTTCTACTTTGAGGGTTCCCAATTAACTCATCTAAGTATGTGCCAGGCAACTTGAACAAATGCAGCTTTTCCAAGCCCCTCTTCTGAGCTGGAGCACTGCTCCTATTGGAATCCTAGTCACGTATAAAGTAACGGTTCTTTCTGCACTTCACAATGCCCTTGAGAATGCTGTTCATGGGCAACAAACAATCGCTGCTGAAGTGTTTAACCGTTCTTTCACTTACATACAAGCAGCTGCACACATAAAAAGTTAAGTATGCACTTTGGGAACTCAAAATAATTAAATAAGAACCCTATCTTATAATATTGAGTAACTTAACCTGACCAAAGCTAGGAAATTTGGAATTACGTCCGGATCATGTCATGTCTAGCTTTTGCTGCATCTCAGAGCAGTGGGTGATCTCACCTACAAAATAAGCTTCAAGACAAAAGCACTACAGGGTGAGTTAAGGACAGGGTAGCAGTCTTCATTCACAATTCCCTGATAGGCTGTCTAGAAATTCCCTTGCTAGGGCACTACAGGTCCCTACACTATATATTTCTAGCATTTTGTCTACTTTGAGTGCCCCAAGTCCTGAGGTTTTCAACAATTTGCTTGGGAGACTATTCCACAGCTCTCACCAGCAGGGAGATTTCACTGAAGTTCAGCATATGTTTTTCTTTTCCATCTCATTACTCCTAATTATGCCTAACAAAATAGTTTCTTTCCAAACTTGGTGTTTACTCATTTAAAACACTTGCAAGCACTATGTCTACACTTTGTCATTATTTGAAACATTAAACAAAAAAAAATTCTATTTTATCATAAGTGAATCCCTTCCTACCTTTGGATTACGATTATGATTAGGTTCTCTGAACTCCATCCAGTTTGTCAATGTCTTTCTGGTACTGGAGTTTCCCAGGATTAAAGGCACTATTCCTGGTGCTCTCTTGCCAGTTGCATAGAAAGGGATTGTTACATACCTGCTCTGTGACTTGATGCCTCTACATATGCAGTTCAAAACTGCACTGGTCATTTTTGCTCTCAGTGGTATTTATTGTAAACTCATGCCCAATTTGGTCTTTATTACCAACCTTAGGTTTCTTTCATTGTCCCTCCTGACTCCCACCCTTTTCTTTTTTGGGGGGGTGAGGGGTGAGGAGGAAAAGGGTATAAAGGGAGAGATGATCTTCAACCGACCGATAAGCTCCCTCCCTTCTCCCTGGCTAAGCTCCATTTTGGACCATTTGGATCACAGCACTGACTAAATATAGTGGGCAACAGACCAAGTCACTTCACAGTTCTGAGCTGTTCAGAGAGGGTACCCAGGTCAACATGGGACTGAGGCTTTGCTCTTTATGCATACCCCAGTGCCACTATGTGTAGCGTGCCACATGTATTGCTGTTCCTGAGCAAATCATCCAGCCTGATTTAGCTGTTCAAAGATTGATTGGTAGAAATAAGTTGAAAAATTTAAATGGGATAATGGTTAAAAGAAGTTTTTTGTTTTTTTAAATGCACTGCTGTCACATACACAGGAAATAAAAGACAGCAGCAACGCAGTGAAATATATGAGCAAAAGCACATTTTTGTTAGATTAATTTTCTATTAGAAAGTTGTTTTCTGGCTTCTTCAGGCCCCAAATTACTTGAACTGTAAATTTATTCTTGCTTTAAACACAATTTCAGGCAAGTACCCTAATGTCATTATCAGGAGATCCACTGCTTAGTTAGTAGTAGTTGACATAGTTCCTTCTATTTCCATTGTATGAGTTCACTTAGTTTTATGTAGCGTACAAGTTTTATCTGTACTTAACACTGATTAAAATATAAAACTAAAAAAGAGATCAGACTTAATTTGATTCTCAGATGCAAACAGGACAACTGTTTGGCCAATCAATATAGGCCAATATAGTCAGAATATCATAAGATGAAGCGATGGGACAACATTTAGAGACAGGCCACTGACTTTTTTCAACCACAAGATACATTTTATAGATGTTCTAGTAGATCTAAAATACACCCAGCTCTATATGTATTTGGTTGAGTTTTATTTATATTTGAATTGGGGTATTTAATGTTTATATTGCTTTAGAAATCTCTATTAAAGAGATTTCATAAAGATTTTAAAATGCAGACTATTTATGAGATTACCATAATCTAGGTCTGTAGGATCGGCAGATTCTGCTCTTGAAAACACTATTTTACTTTTGGATCTTCAGTAATGCAATTTGCTTACAACTTTACAACAGATAGGAAAGCACATCTTTATTAGGCTAGTTCTGGAACGTGGTGCCCAAACAAGATGGTAGAAAACACTACTGTCACCTTGCTGCTAACATCAGGTATTATGGAAAGTAAGGATGCTAGATTCTTATCACATAGGGAAATAGTTGCGAATGCAGATTAAAACTCTGTATGCTCTAATGAGCTTATTTTATTTAGGAAAAAAATCAGAAAAGATACAAGAGTTGTAACTATGAGAAGCATGTAGCTGTCAAAATTACATATTGATAAGTGTACATGGGCTCATGTACAGATCATCAGATCAGATTTTATGTGCTGAGGGATGGGCAGTATGGACACAGACAAAGATTTCTAAATATTGAATTGAGCATAGTCGAATCTCCCCTGAATCAGGCCAAGAACTGCTCCTTTATTTCTATGACTTGGCTGACAAGCTAGAGGCTTGGGTTAGAGTTCCTCTGATAACTCCCCCCACTACAATCAATATATTAATTGTGCGTATACTGCTCTCCTTGAAGGAGGTACATGGCGGTCCCCTGTTGTATGCATTTGTATAGAAAAGATTTCAAGAAGAGTCAGTCGGGCAAGGAGACCAGACTGAACCCATGAGAACCCGCTCGTCTCTGTGCAGCCAGCAGACCACAGGTCTTCATGGGTGACTGAACTCTTCAGCTCTATTCATCCCTGTTCTTAATGCATAACAACAAACAGCAGCGCTCTCATAATACAGGCCTCTCCATTCTTCCCTCTTTTATCATCATTCATATTGCAGCTATGACATGACTGAAAGGGATTCTGATGGGAAATGTGCTTCAAATTAGCATATTTCTCCTCCATACAATAGAGGCATTAAGCTGCTGCATTTTGAAAGTCTAAACAAAAGAAGCAAGACTGTTTTTAGCAGCAGTGTTTGAAGTTTAATTATCTGTCTATCTTAAAGCATCTTTAACAAGTTTTCACTTTTTAAAAGAAGAAAACATGCTAGATAAAGATCTTCACTCCTAAAAAAAATATTAGTTTGATGCTTATATCTATATAAATAAATAAATATATACATACATACCTGGACTGGTAAAGAGCAATTTTTTTTTTAATCAGTAAATTGTTTCTACTGAAACGTCACAGACACTTGTACATCTTTAGGTGTATTTGTTTTGCTTACTCCAGACTTGTAGGCAATCTATCATCAAGGATTTCAGAACTAATGTACATTGACAGTGCCCTATCAAATCAATTGCAGTTCTTCAGGGAGCTGGGTTTCCTCAGCAGTAGCTTGATTTTCTTTCCCTCTGCACAAACTAAAATAAGTAAGACCTACTACAATTCAGTCAGGTGCAGCATTGCTAGATCTAGGGAAAATATACTGATTGTCCTCTGTTTTATATTGAGCATGTATAACCAGAGGTGAAAGCTTTAAAGGGGGGATTGGATTAGAAAATGATTAGCTAATTAAAAGGAAAGGAGGAAGCTGAACTTGTGGCAGAAAAACAAAGCACTGTCATACCAAAACAGCTTTTAGGCAACCTGTGCTCGGAGGACAACCTACCGCCTGCCAGAATGCCAGTACCAGGCTTTTAATCTCTGGCTAGTGTGGCTAGACAAGAGGGCAGCCAACTCCGTGGTTGTCTTAGTAAAATGAATTTCTGCTTTCATCCCTTCCCACATTAAGCAAGAATATTTCCTAAGAGGAAGGGCCTCAGAACATCAAGTAAAAGCTATTTCCCCGAAGCAGTGCTGAATTTCCAAAGCACTGGTGTGATCGACACTCAAGCACATCTTGTTATAAGGCACGGCTCAGGACTCTCTCTATAATGCACGTGAAGCTCTGGCAGAAAGAGGGGATGTTAGTGAGATCCCACACCACGCTGAGTGAGCTGGTCTAGGGTCTGTTCAGAACAAGGCTGCGAAGTCAGCCTCGGGTCTTCAGAGGAAGTACTGCAAGAGTATTTAGATTGGTCAGATCAATCTCCTTTGGAATTTCAGTCTTTTGCTGTTATTTACACTGAGATTTCCTGGTGAGACAACTACCGTAATTTACATTCTCTACTTTGTTCCTCCTAGAGGCGAGATTCCTGCAGCTGCATCCACAGGGCCGATGTCCCCTGGGAGAGGTGTTGCTTTTCTGTCACCTATTTTCATAACATAGGAATTGCCCTACTGAACCAGACCCATGTTCCATTTAGGTCAGTATCCTGTTCCTCACAGCAGCTGGTAGCAGGGGCTTGTGAGGAAGGTGCAAGCAGTTGGCAGTCATAGGTTCTTTCCCTCAGGGAAGTTTCCTCCTAACTGCCAACAGTTAGTGGTTGGCTTAAGCCGCTGCTAATGTTCTTGTGGCATTTGGGAAGGTGTGGGGAAAAGGACTCCATTAAGGACATGATGGTTGATACTGGTCCATGCTGATCCACCTCATATTAAGTTTGCTGATATATTACTCTGGGCAGAGTTTAAGATGTTAGTTTTGACCTACAAAGCCCTGCATGGCCCGAGACTACCCACCTACCTGAGAGACTGCTTTTCTCCTCAAGTCATTTGGCTACAGTTACGATGAGTTAAACTTGAGCTGGTCTGCCCTTCGTATAAAAGGATGGGAGCTAAGGGCCGCTGCCCTGCAAGTCACTCCCTTGCCTGTGGTCCTAAATAGCTGAACTTGTTGGCCTTCAAAGCACACTGCAAAACCCATCTGTTCTACCTAACTCATGTGGGGGAGGAGGAGAGCGGGAGAATTATGAGGGTTGTTAGTGGTGGGAGCAGGCAAGGATTGTTTCAGTCTTCATTTGGCCTTTCTGTTGCTGATTCGGGGGTAGGTGGAATTGGTGGAAGTTAAAATTAATGATATTTGAATTTCAAATGAATGTTGAGACACTTAGATGGATGGGCATAGACTCTTATTTTCTATATAAATCAAAACAATTTTACGTGTTCCCTAAATTGATACATTTATTCATTGCACACACACATGTGTTATACCTAAACAATTTTATTTTGCCTTTCAGATCAAAAAATCTGGCTTGAATAATCGTAAACACGTATGTGTATTTATTATTAGGGAGCATTTATATAAAAGCAGCCAGACATTACTTCTCGTTGCTATTTCTATGGCCAGCCATGCCTCCAGCCTTCAAAGTGCTTGATAATTTGAGGGCAAATAGCAAGGGCAAGACCTGTTCATATTACAAAGGGAAGGTATAATTCATAATCTCATGTTAAAGCTAAAAGAGGAGGAATTTATGTTGGGTGTCAGGAGGGTTTTTATTCAGTCCTTGGTATGAGGAGCAAGCTAATAAAATAGCCTGGGCAGTTAACAGGAATGTAAGGACATGATGGGGATCAGTTCTACTTCTGTAACTTGATTTCAATACGACTGCTTGCAGATCAAGGTACTATTCATCCTGGGTAAAACTGGGCCCTTAGGCAGAAATATTAAATCAGTAATAAGGATGTGGATGCTGTGAAGTGGGGAATAGATTAGACAGTCCTTTGGCTGTATCCACAAATTGCTATATTCCTATGATTCTACATGTCAATAGTTCCATCCCCTCCTCCCCACACAAATCAAAGGCATTAAGAGAAATTTCCACCAAAATAAAAAGCCATTCAATTTCATACAATTAGACTCTGAACCTAGAACTTAGCTCAAGAACACAGAGATGGCTTTGAAGGATATTCTTTTCAGCACAACATTTCAGGGAGGCCCTACTGAACCTCACCCCCTGGAGCATCTCCTTCCTGGTGTATACAGAAAAATGACATCCCATGGAGCAAACCTCTTAAATAGAAGAGGCCAGAGTACTTCACCAGCTTGTTTGAATAGGTCATTATGTGCTAAAAGGTCAAGGAAAATAAGCCCAAATTCCAGTTCTTCTGTAGAATACAGAAATGCTATGGTATTCCAGCCCAGAACAGCCAGCTGTGGCAGCAGCATTGTTCTTTTCCTAGAAGTGCTGAAGTAGCACTCAATCTGCCTTCTCTGGTGGCTAGAGATAGTCTTTAGAGGATCACTGCAGAAATCTGTTTGACTTGGAATGTGGGACATATTCCCAATAAATGTTCCATTTTAAGATTCCTACAGACAGCAATAAGCTCAGAAATGTATGTTTTTAGTTAAACCTTATTAAGCCTTATTTATTTTCCATTCTAGATCGCTGCCTGTACACAGCCAAAACTAAGTATCTTATCAAGTAGGCTTGTACAATGCACAACAGCCACTTGCTTTTCATGTACATCTCTAAAGTAGGTTTTTATAAGAGGACATCCTCCAGGATCTTTGCTAGCTTGGGTCTAATCCTGGTCCCTGGTGAGAAGAGAGAGCCTCCCCAAAACCTTATTTACATGAATTGTAACCGGACAATATTTGAGCTCAGAAAACAATCTGCTACTTTTGTAGGCAAAAATTGTGTGGCCCTCTGCACTCTTCTCATACAAGGTGATTAGCACAGAGGCAAAGATATATTATCCATGAAGTGGAACAAGCCCCCTTCATCTGCCTTTTTGTCCATTCAACTCACTCTAAAAAGTTTGGCTTCCTGGATTGCGTTTGCAAATAATTTGAATGCTTTACTGACTTTGCGGTGTTTGGTTCAAGGCATTTAGTCCACGCTAGAAGTGGTTCTCAATCTTTTCAGGCAACTGCACAAGTTTACCACACTCACAGATCGCTGCTATAAAAGCTGGAGACCACCCGCTCCCATTCATCAGTGCATATTCTAAATCATGCTGGACCTTGGGGTAATCCCCAGCTCTATTCTAGCAATTGCAATACTGACTTGGAGCAGAGGTGGTACATTGCAACCCACAACAGAGGGCCATCCTTAAAGTTAGGGAAGGGGAACCTAGAGTACCAGTTATCAGTAAGGCTATGTTTTAGTCATGGGTATTTTTAGTAAAAGTCACGGACAGGTCACGGGCAGTAAACAAAAATTCACGGCCCGTGACCCTTCCATGACTTTTACTATATACCCCTGACTAAAACTTGAGGGGACAGGGAGTGGCTCAGGAGGGCGGCCCTGGGTGCACCGCGGGTGCTGGAGAGGGGGGCACCGGGGGGAGGGGCTGTGTGTGCTGGAGAGGGGGGGGGAGATTGGTGGGGCTGGGGCAGGCTCCCTACCTGGCTCCTGGGAAGCAGGGACCCCAGTTCCTAGCTCCACGTGCTGCCTCCACTCCGCCCCAAGCCCCGGTTCTGCAGCTCCTATTGGCTGGGAACCGCGGTCAGTGGGAACTGTGGGGGCGGTGCCTGCAGAAGGAGGCAGCACGTGGAGCTAGAAGCTGAGGGAGGGAGTCCATGTTGCCCTTCTGGGGAGCCCCCCCCCTCCCCCGGCCAGGTAAGCACCGCCCCGCAACCCAACCCCCAGCCCTGAGCCCCCCACACCCAAACTCCTGCTGCTGGGGGGCAGGGAGAGCCCGAGACTGCCCCAGCAGTGGCTGGTGTGCCTGGCTTGGGGGCTGCCCGAGCTGCTCAGGCAGCCTCTGGGCCAGGTGCACCAGCCACTGCAGAAGTCACAGAGGTCACGGAATCCATGACTTCCGTGATCTCTGTGACGAACACGGAGCCTTAGTTATCAGTACTGGTTCAGATTCTGGTGCCTGGGAAACACTGAACTACAAGAGAAATTAGCCCTTGCTCCTGCACCTGCTTTCCCAGTACGACACATCATATTCCTGCTTTTAAGCATCATCTCAGCAGCAATGGCAAAAAACAGAGAAGCACAGACAAAAAGGAACCATCTCAGATTTTCAAAGCGGTGCAAGCAATTTTGTCTCAACTGCTATTAAAATTAATGGAAGATGTATCTCTAACCTCCCGCTGCACTGCTTTGAAAATCTCAATGCATAACCTTATATAGTTTACACATAGCCCTTCAGTGATGCTCTGTCTTCAAGCTCACACTTGTCACACAGGGTATGATAGATTGTATTGTTTGGGTCTATATCAGATTGCAAACTCATGAAGGCAGGCAGTGTCTTAGACCCCATGGACGAGTTTGTGGCCCAACCTTAGAAACCTGAAGGTCTGTGAGTGGGTGATAGATCTGTGGGGAAGGGGAGAGTACAAGCAGCCAGGGCTGGCTCTAGCATTTTTGCAGCCCCAAGCACAAAAAAAAAAAAAAAAAAAAAAGCTCTACCGCCGCTTCATTCTACGGCGGCAATTCGGCGGCAGGTCCTTCGCTCCGAGAGGGAGTCACGGCCCCGCCACCGAATTGCCGCCAAACAGCCGGACGTGCCGCCCCCCTCTTCATTGGCCGCCCCCAGGCACCTGCTTGCTACGCCGGCCCTGCAAGCAGCTTCCTCGCTCTCACACTTTGTACCCTGCACAGGGTTGGGCACAATCCCAGTGAATGACTGGATCCAGGACAGCATCTCCTGTGACATTAGCCTTGACACAGGATGGGGTTGTTGTGGCCCCCATCCTGCTGCACCCGCCAGTGGAGCTGACCCCATGCTGGGGAGGGGTACACTGTACTCTGTGTACAAAATGCCTCCAGAAGTTCACAGTGGGGAAATACACCTGTGCACTAAAAGGCACACACTTTAGTTCTATCCACCCACATACAGCACCAAGCATCCCGTTGATGTCAACAGTTATTTTTTTACTTATGAATTTATTTCCAACTATACTGTTATCTTTAAAACTTATACAAATGACGCCAGCTATTCCAGATGTACCAGCTCCTATAGGACTTAATAGAAGATGATAATTTTCATATAGATTTTTGAACCATTCTATACAATTTATTAGACTTTCTTGCCCTGCAATGTCATTCTACTGGATGGTTTTTTTAAAAAGTACACAATTGCTATTAAGTTTTATAGGCTTTTTTTTTTTTTTTTTTTTATTTAAAAGTAATTTCTCTAGATCCCTATTTTTCTTCCTTACATTCTGTAGGATTTTTCCATGGGTGCTGTGAATAAACCCTATTCGAACCCACAGCGAAAGCTCATCTACCCAGGGTACAGCAAATGGCAAAAGATGAGGAACAGCATAAAGTTGGCTGTTTTTGTAAGTTGTACTGTAGTACCTCAAATTTTATTTTAGAAGCTTTTGTTTGTAAATATTGAGATAAAGACCAAATTACAGATGCAGGGGAAATAATTGTATTAAAAATGTATAGTAAGTTATTAAAAGGAAGGGTTTTTCTTCTTACTTATGATCAAATTTCAGTCTGAATTTTTTAACCTACCGTTAAAAGTAACATATAAAATTACTATAACACTGAGATTAGAGACAAAAAAAATCTCAATTCAGTTTGTTTACTTAGTGCATTTGACAACAGTTTGTGTATTGTCAGTATTGTATCACTGTATAGTCAGTTTCCTGTTGCTTGTTTGGGTCTTTCACAAAATAGGAGAAAAACATTGTATGTAATAGACATGGAATCAATTGGTTAGATCTAAAGTCGATGGTGTCTCTTTAAATAAATTGTTGGTGTCAGTTCTTTGGACACAACACCAGACTTTCAATGTATCAGTTTATCTGCATAGAGGAGGTTAATTCAGTATAGTCATTAGTATTAAACTGTACTTTATCTTTCAGGATAGGAAGTTTTACTTTTAAGTTTTCACACATGAACATTTAAATTTTTATCACTTCTTCTACATGGAAATACTTGCCTGGATGTTTAGTCAAGCAGGGTTATTTATTTGTGCAGTTTCAATTTGTTCCTTTGAACCTACATAAATTCTTTATTATATTTCCTCTCTGCTTGTTTAGCGTTTCCTGGGATTCACCATGAGTGGCTAGTGTGTTTGGAGCACTCAATCTTCATCATATAATAAGGACTATGGACTCAGGAGAATGCTTGTTTCCTCAAGGAAATCCCTGACAGTGTTTTCCTGTATTTCATTCTAATGTATAACTACCAACAAGGAACTGAAATCATCAGCTAGTATAAATATTCAACTTGATGGAAAATAGAATCTGAGTCGTGGTTTCTTTATAGTTTCTCTATCACTTTTTATTTCTGTGTTTTCATGCTTAAAACACAACAGCAATACAAGCCTAAAGAGCACAGTTTAAAAAAAAAAAAAGTCTCACTATTTGCAATTCTGAACTACTAATTTGCTAACAAGTTTGTTCCCCATTTTCAGAAGCAAGTGGATTTTAAATTGTAAATGGATTCAGGCAGTAGACCAGACACGATAGTCAGAGGCAGATTAAACTTTTGTGGGGCCCTGGGAGAGAGCAAGTGGGGAACCCTCCACAACCCTCCCACAGTCCTTCTCACACACACACCCCCACTAGGGAAATGGGGTTGGAGCATGGGGGCTTCCCCTCTCCCCTGCAGGAGCACCGGGCATGTGGAGCAGGTCGGAGCACGGGGCACCCATTTTTCCAGAGCCCCTCAATCGGCTGGGGCCCTGGGCATGGGCCCCGTTGGCCCAGTGGCTAATCCGCCACTGACGATAGTAGTAATCTTACATTGTATTCTAAGACAATCATAGAAACATAGGGCTGGAAGGGACCTCGAGAGGACATTAAGTCCAGCCCTTTTGCGCTGAGGCTGGATTAAGTAAACCTACACCACACATGACAGATGTTTGGCCAACCTGTTCTTAAAAACCTGCAGCGATAGGGATTTCCACAACCTCCCTTGAAAGCCTATTCCAGAGCTTAACTACCCTTACAGTCAGAAAGTTTTTCCTAATACCTAACCTAAATCTCCCTGGCTGCATATTAAGCCCATTACTTTTTGTCCTACCTTCAGTGGACATGGAGCTCAATTGATCACAGTCCTCTTTATAACAGTCCTTAACATATTTCAAGACTTACCAAGTCCTCACCCTCAGTCTTCTTTTCTCAAGACTAAACATGCCCAGTTTTTAATCTTTCCTCATAGATCAGGTTTTCTAAACCACCTTCCATCAAAGGCATCCCTCCTCCATTCATTTAAGTAATGAGATGTGTAAGGGTCCTGTTTGAGTCACTGTTAAGCCTAGAAGACACACACACAATGCCCCAAGGATAAAAAAAAAATCTTCCATTTTAGGCTTGCTATAAACTTTGCCCCTTCTTCCAAGATGAGGATCTGATCCAGCTATTTATCTCCATACTGGATTACTGTAACTCATTGTGATTAGGGCTGAAGGTGGAAGTAATAGATAATCCATCTAGATGTCTCCTCACTGGGCTGGGCCATAGTGAACCCATCATTCTTCTGCTCTGGTCCCTCCACTGGCTTTCAGTCCATTATTTGGTCCTGATCTTTAAAAATCATTAACAGTTCAAGTCACAACTATGTCAGTGATGACCTCTCCAGCTATGTAGCACAAAGACAGTGGTGCACCTCTGGAGCAATGCAATTTATGCAGCCCACAATGAAGCATGTGAGAGCAGGGGATGAAGTTTTCTCAGTCAGAGGCTGTGAAACCTTCCTCTACATAGACAGAAATACATTTAAAAAAAAAGAGAGAGAGATAATTTAGTAGTTCCTAATTGGATATGCGTTGTAGAACATTAGGCACCAAATAAAAGAGGCCCTTAAAATAGGTTGGGTATTGGCCCTATTTTGGGGCAAGTAAGTGGGTGGCGAGATGGTAGAGAAGATCTGAGTTTGTTAAACTAACCTCCAAGCAAGGGTTTCTTTGCTTTCAACTGCTGCAAACTGAATTCTGGTCTGAATATGGTATATGTCTATGTATATGGTATAAAATGCTTTTTGGTCAAGTTCCTCTTTTTAGTCCAACCTATTTTACATTTTATTAACTCATGTATAAAGAGTGTCATATTTAATCACATTGGTATTGCCCTTTTAATTTTAACCTTTAGTAGGAAAAACTTGATTATGAAGTTTATCCTGTTCCCTATTAAATTTATTTTTTTTAAAATGATCAAAACAAGGAGCCAGCCCTACCAATAACTATGGAAACTTGTAGCTCATCCAGGTACTTAAAAAACAAAACAAAACAAAAAAAACACCTTGCATTTTCAGTAGCTCAGTAGTTTTGCCACTTGCTATACTGAGATTTTTTGGTCACACATGAGTTCCCCACCTCTGAATTGGAACATATTTGTCTCCATGAGGTCCCCTGGATTTTGGAATCTAGTCCATTGTTTCTTCCAAAATAGTCTGGATCTGGTTATCGTGATGCGATGCTGCAAAACCTATTATTTAGGACAGACATTTGGGAGGATAGAGGTGCTAGGGCATATGGGGGGTGGGAGTTTTGCTCACTGGCTGATTTATTCTGGGAGTCTGGCAACACATGCTGCTGTTTTCTTGCTTTTAAATGCTCTGGATTTAATGGATGGCAGAGGATTTAAAGCCTGTTTCAACTGAAAAATATCTTTATAGAAGCCAAAGGCAATAAGTTAATTCAAAAAACCCCAACCTTTTAAGAAAGAAAAACAGACGAAGAATTCTACGGTGGTTTGTATCTGAATAATTTTGCACCAAATTGAACAAGCAAAATTTTAAGACGTCATTCAGATTTGGCTGACTTATTTTCCAGAAAAAAAGAAAAGATTTTAAAAGCATCAGAACCATGGCATTCTATCATATAGTATTAAGCATGTGATAACTACTTTTAGTAAACATGATTAACTCCACAGACTTGGTGGTATATGTTTTTTCTATGCACAGTATTGTACTCAAAATTCCAAGTCTGTCTCTCGTACTGTACAACGCCTTAATATTTAGTATTTCAGTAATCATCATACCTTCCAGAAATAGATCTATAAACTAGCACTCTCAGAATACTACAAAAAGAGCAATGAGCAGAATGATTTTCGTTTTTGAAAAGGAACCTAAACTATCATTTTATCTCCATCCAATCTAGTCACATGATTAACTGCTTTGGAATTCCTTTGAAGTTGGGTGGAGCAAAAATTCTGTATGTTCCCCCCACCACGCCAAAGGACAAAAGCATGTACTATGACATGCTCAGATCAAAAACTAAAGATTTTGGAACGGACATCTGTAGTGAATTGCTTTGCTTCAGATCAGCAACAAAGGAAAGACACTAGTTGGCCAAAAATGAGAGACTCAAATATTCTGGAAAACACAGCTTTCTCTCCAAACCAGCAAAAGTTAATCTATACCATGGAATTTTCTCTCATTGAACGATGATCGCCTGGAGATTTCACACAATCTTTTTTTTTTAAATGAGGATTTCCTGCTATAATATTGTTAGCCAAGAGAATCCTCCTTTGAAAATTTTTTTACCTTGAAAAGCTCAGGGCTGATGCAGCATCTGGTTTTAAATTCAGCTGTACCTTCTTGCATAGCTTACATCTCCCTGGCACAAGGTGGTCTTTCTGAGGATCAGAATTGGATACCTTTGGCTAAAAAGTACACTTTGTACAGCTACTTCAGCCTTCTCTCCCATAGGAAAATCGTCTTAAATATAAAGCTTATTACAGATTTAAAAATTCAGAATGTTAATTACTGATAATTACTGATAACAACTTGAGACAACATTGTGAAAGTATCGAGAATATTTTCTATTATTGGTTTTACCATCCTGAAGCATGAAACATGAACATGAACCCCGAGCTTCTCTCTCTCTCTTTTTTTTTTGGTTTGGTTTCTAGAGGTGGGAGGAAGGTAGGGATGGGAAGTGGGTGCTTTGGTTTGTTAATTTCCCCAGTGGTGGAAGGACCACTGGTATGAAGTAATGGATTCTTCTCATGGTGTCTAGTCCTGACAAATATATACATTAGAATAGGTAAGATTATTTAGGGTTTTCACTCATTACTTCATGCTGAGTTACATTTTCATTCACATAATTAAAACTGTCCCTTGGCATAACATTCTACATTCTCTCACTGTGAATTGCAGGTGTTGCTCTATAATCTGCCTGTAGTAGGTGCCAAACAACAATATACTTGCTTCCTATCACACAGAGTCAGCTCCATGTCTGCAGGAACAAAAGCCCCAAGCTCTCTCTCAGCAACAGATTATTGCACTACAAAAAAATCAACCAGGCCTTCCCACCACTCCTCTTTGTTTGAAACCCATGAGAATTGTATGGGAAATATTGTTCTGCACAATAGGCAATACTCTTATACAGCCCCATGTTCAGTATGAACTTAAGTTTATTATTTCATCATTTTATTTATTTATTTTGCTGTTCTAGAAAGATGGCGCACCACTTTGATTTTTTTTTAAACTCCTAATTCATTTTACCAATTCAGGTCTATATAAAATCACATTATGGACTCACACAGTGCCTAACAAAATACTTTGGAGGACTTGGCTTATTCCACTCAAAAGCACTTTCCAAGATGCTGCAGATATTTTACAGGAAATAAGTCTGCTATTTTTTAAAAAAGTGAACTAAAGTTAAAAAACCCTATTACAGTGCTTCCTCTGCTGTACATTCACAGTCTTAAAAGAAAACTCGTGATTATGCAATTCTCCCCCGCACTCCCGCTGCCTCCACACACACAAAAAAAAAAAAAAAAAAAAAAAAGCAAAAAACAGGGAGATATTTTCCCTTTGTTAGTGCCAAATCTTCAGCTCTTTAAAAATAAATAAATAAAATCATATCCTCTCATTCGAAAAGCTGCTGCAAGAATCAACACAATTTTTTTTTTCCCCAGGAAGAAGAAAGTTAGTTTCCCATCAGGAGATCATGGTTAAAACAATTCATCAGCATTGTGACCAAGTGAAACTAGAAAATGTGCTCAAAAGCTACATTCATTCCTGAAGGGAAGAACGAGCTCCCTCATAATGAACTCAGACTGGCAGCCAGCATGAAGAGGTTTTATAATTGCCAGTTTTGGCTTCAGAATAACTAGTGGTTTATTTTTGCATGTAGAGTAGCAGATTTTGGAGCCTGCTGGGGCATTTTAAACTTGTACTCCAGGAGTCTTCAAATGAGGTTACAAATGTAATCTTTGTATTTAACCTTAATATATAATAGTCATTAACCTTGGCTTGAATTATAATTTAGTATTTTTGGATAAGCACCAGAACTGTTATAATACAAGCAGACCTTAATATAAAATCAAAGTGTCAAGTTTAAGCAAATAAGGAGTGGATGGGAAGCTTTTCTTTCCCAAAGAAGAGGTGACTAAATTATTGAATTTTAGAATAGTATAATCACTTCTGCTATAGCGAAGATTCTTTTTAAAGCTGCAATATATTGGCCACTTACTACTTTGGGAAGTCAGGGACTTTGTACGTTCTGCACTTTGGGTATATTTGCCCCTTGATGCATATGTAACTTAATGACAATGATCTAACACCTATAAAATGCTCTTCATTTAAATGGCTACTTAAGTGCTTTACAAACTTTTGCCAATTACTCCGTATAAGAATCGTTTCACCAATCAGCTGCCACTAAGGTCAACAGCGTACATTATCGCTACACAACAGTTTAGGACAGCAAGTGAAAAATACAGCTATATGCAAATGAAACTGCATGGACAATTTTGATAGGCAGAATGACTATTTATCCAACCTGGAATTTGACCAGGTCACCACCGTGTTAGCAGCCCTAACTCTTGTGAGAATTGCCATGTGTTCTTGGATGAGATGTGAAACCAGGACCTTGATTTCACATCTCAACCAAAATAATCCACCTTAGCACTATGCCAAACCATTGTCTCAGTACCTACTCTGAGGGAAGAGTTCTCTTGCTCGGTCACTGACCTTTCTTTCAATACTTAGGCCTTCCCTAGTGCTAACCTCCCAGACTCTGTCTTGATATGAGACCTGATGAGACAACAGTTTCAGGTGGTTTTCCGGCCATTAAAATTCATGAGAATACTACATCAACTCCGAGGGGAATGTAAGAGCCTTTCAGATAAAGCCAAACTCTCTCTAAAATCATGGCTTCACTGAAGTCACTCAAGAAGAGAAAACGGATATCACTTGCAGAAATCAGAACTGAACATAATTTACAGTATCTGCCAAAAGATATTGGTTGGTATTCTTGAAGTGATGTATAAGAGGCCTCTAGTAGTGTCCCTGCTCACCACCTGATATTTGTTTTAAATCTAATTAAATGAGAACCCTGGAAAGGAAGGAAAGGAAGAGGAAAAAACTCACATGAGCAATATTTTTATGACTTTGACCCAAAATACTCTTCCAGATAGTTTAAAAAGAGCACTTCAATTTACTTTCTCTCAATTAAATAACAAGAGGACATTCAATGAATTTGAAAGGCACAACTATAAAACCAATAAAGGGTTTTATACACAATGCACAGTTATCCTGCGGAACTCATTATTGCAAGTTATAAATGAGGCCAAGATCCAAGCAGGATTAACAAAAATGGTTGGACCTGGATATGAAAAACAAGAATATCAACATTTATATTATATAGGATTATTTTAAAAAAAAAAGAGAGAAAGGGAGAGTTTGGAAGGGATATATACCATCCTGTTTCAAGGCCTAAAATACCCACTAACAGAGAGGTTAGGAAGACATTTCCCTTATGAGTAGGTTATTCCATGACTATGGGCTTCGGAGTTTCTTCCCCCTTCCTCTGAAGCATCTGGTATGGGCCAGCGTCAGAGACACGATAATTAACTAGATGGAACTCTGATCCAGTCTGGCAATCCTACGTTTGCGTATGTTCAGTCCCATATTGGTACTAGGAGTATTGCTACTAATAATTTGTATAAAAAAAAGTCACAACTCCAAAGAGCATACTATTGTCTTAATCCCAGAACTAGCATTAAAAAATGCACTTCTCCTTGCTATATAAAAATCTATTTCCTTCTCACAGAAACTAAACACCACCAACAAAATGCATTTGAGTATTTAACATTGTCAAAACCCTACAGCTTAAAGATGCTGAACCATAGGATCACTGCCACAAGGCAGAATGTTTTTCTTGTTAAGATTTACTATGAAATCTCTGTAGGGTATGAGGTCCTAGCACAATTTCCTGTTCTCTCTTCTGAGAAAAAGATAACCTTTTGGCCATTGTTTCCACAAGAAGATATTAATGGTTCAAGATATGAAGTTTTAATTAGAGTGCAAAGCAGCCAATGACAGCGTAAGACTGTCTGTATAACACTTGATTTTACAATTGTTTGCATATCAGTAAAACTGAACAACAATGCCATAGGAAACTTTGCAGCAGGACACACAGCATTTAACAAACATAGGATGATTATTGCATAAATGTTTTCCAGCCAGTTGTTGAGACTTGTACAGCAGTATGCACATATTTAACTTCCCTTTGGGTCTGTTGTGGGTTTCTTGACACAAATATGTATAGGTCACAGTTACTTGAATTTCCAATTCGGTGTTGTAATACTGTCCTTTGTTCCCATGTCATTTGACTTAAAATATAATTGTATCCATCTTACTCAAAAGAAGAAAATCTATAAGGAATGCTAATCTGAAAGCACTGCAAGAACTACACTATTTACAAACAGTGCTTTACACCTACTGACATTTTTGAGCTTTTTAAATCTTGTGCCAATAAAAAATATAAAACAGTAGTACAAAAAAGCAACATTAAGGCCTGATCTACACTGAGGGGGTGGGGGGCAGAGAATCAATCTAAGTTACGCAACTTCAGCTACGTGAATAATGTAGCTGAAGTTGATGTACTCAGACTTACTCACCGCGGTGTCTTCACTGCGGTGAGTTGACTGCTGCTGCTCCCTCGTCGACTTCGTCTGCGCCTCTTGCAGCGGCAGAGTACAGGAGTTGACGGGAGAGTGCTCGGGGGTCAATTTATCATGTCTACACTAGACATGATAAATCACCCCGGCTGGATCGATCACTGACCACCGATCCGGCGGGTAGTGTAGACATACCCTAAGATATATCAAATGAGGTAAGAAAGAGAATCCTAACAATTGCCATTTGCTAATTTCATCCCTTAATAAAAAACAGAACAAACATTAAAACATAGTGGGAAGGGAGAAATGGAATCACAAGGAATGCAGATTTATAGACTAGATTTTTAAAAAATATTAATCAGTGATTTGGAGTGCCCCAACTGAACTGTTTTTAAAATGGCCTGATTTTCAGAAGATGAGAGCTGGGGACTTTCTGAAAGTCAGGCCCCTTTAAAAAGAGATGTCAAATTGGGCACCCAAAATTTTGGGCACACTCAATCACTTGTCACTTTGGAAAATCTTGGCCAAAAAGAAGAGATCTTGCCAGACAAGCTTGCCTGCTTTTTAAAAATAGAATCACAGAATGAATGGATGAAAGAAACACAGTAGCTTTAACATGGTGTAAATATTTAATATTAAACAGAAGTACTCAGAAAATAAAAACTGGCTGAAGAATTGTAAACCAGGGATGTCATTTCAGTAACATACTGGGGGTGGGGCACAAAGTTGTGTCAGCATATAGAACATTCTCTGTCCCAAGTAGCATCACAAATGAGAAAAACTAGGCAATTATAGTCTTCCTAATGACTGCATCCAAAGTCAGGGGGCAACTGACTCCTTACCCCATAATAAATGATGCTCCTGATATAAACCAATTGGGGAAAGGGGAAGTTGTTTAATGGGGTAGTGCAGAGATTAACGAGACAATAAGTCCAGTCTAATGTAACATCTCTATTTCCTAGAAGATTGGCAAGCAGTATGTTAATGAAATCTGTAGGCCAGTGTATAAAAGAATGGCCAGTGAAGATACAAACATATTTTGAAGACACAAACTTATTTCTACAAGGTACAAAAACCGAAGTGAGATAGATCTTAAAAAAAGGGGGGGGGGCAGAAACATCCAGAGAAGAGAATTTGCAACACAAATGTTCAGTGGTGAGAGAAACCTAGAAAGCAGTATTCCTAAAAGAGACTAAGGCAATGGTGAGACTTATTCCAGTATTAGCTCCTCCATCTTGTTTCCAGCTATTTCTACAAGTGTCTAGGCTCTTCATTGCACAGAAGAACTACAGCAGCAAGAAACTTAAGACACTCCAGCCTCACTGCCTTTACCAACAGTTGCTGCTACATAAGAGTAGAAGGAGATAAGAGGGAAAAAGATGCATCCTAGAGAGCTACCAGGAATAGAGGAAGAAGAATGAACATCCAGAGGAAAAGAGAGCAAGGTAGTTTGACAGCAGATCCAAAATAGAAGAGGAAGAAAAGGAATAGGTTGCTGGGTAGCTCGTCCAGGGGAACAGAGAATCATGCTCATGCAGACAGAAGTCTGGAACAGAGAATCAGATGTCAGATGGAACAGAGTCAAGGAGAATGGGACCAGACCACAGAGAAGCACCAAACGCTGAGGAGATCCAAGTCAAATTTGCAGCACAGAGCCATCTTTACTTTATTCTCTGATCCAGCAAGTACTGAAGCACATGTCTAACTTTAAGCTCATGAGCCACTGACTTCATTAAGACTACACATATGCTTAACGTCTGGCATATACTTAGGTCCTGATTGAGCAGTGTAATTTACTCAACTCACAAAGACATCACATAGTCATTAATGAAATTAATGAGGTTTTACTCATTCCTTTAAAGACAGAGGTTTGTGTCCTTGTTAAAACAAACAGATGATTCTAAACTTAAATTCCATTTATCTCGGAATGCTTCAAGACATTTACCTCTCTTTCCTCCCTCCGTTCCCCCAGTTGCTACCTACTAGAGATATCTGGGTTTAAAACAACAGCATGCTACCCTCAAAACCTGTCTTTTCCTTCTTCTTTGATCCTGGAGAGAAATCACAATAATTTATAAATGAGCAGAGAAGTCAAACATAGGTTTCTTTCCTCACTGCTGGATCAAGCAGGAGGGGAATTGGGACTAGAGAGGAGAACCTCTGTTTACACACAATGCTCTACTAGGCCTTAAATCTTGAACTAGTGATGGCTTTACAATCCCTGATCTCTGATCTGCCCAGTCCTGGCGGAAGTCAGAGTGGACCCCCTGCTGCTCTAACTTTTGCTGCTAGTTTAAGCTAACAGAGCTTATACCAGTGGGAGATCAGGTGTACGAAAGCTCAGCTCTGCCATGCCCTCATGCCTTCTCCCGAGTTAGGCCAGCAGAGATTCTCCCTAAGAGGGGAATTCTCCAGTCCAAAGCTCTGAATGGCTTAGGTTCACTCTGTGCCACTTACGTGATGCAAAGTAAACCCGGTGGATCTGAAAATCCAGCCCAAAGATGTTTAGTCACAACAAAGGGAACACAGAGAAAGCAGAAAATGCACTAGATCGGCATATGTAGATATCGGCCTGGAAGGATTAAATGTTAGTAGACATAGATTAAACCATACGCACACAAACTGATGAAAAAAACATTTCCAACGATAATCTAAATGTACAAATATGCAAAGTAAGAAAAATGAGTTTTGATTCAAGAATATTTTGTATATTTTGACATGTGATGTTGAAAATTTGTGTTTCAGCAGTTACAAAGCTTTAATTTTTTGAATCTCAGTGTCTCCTGTAATTAAATAATTACTATCTGACCCCCTTAATATTTCCTGCAACTAGGAATATTTATATTGATAAAAAATGAAAAGCCACCTAAAACCAAACATCAACATTATCCAGCCACAATCAAAAATAAAAATTGAATTCTGCCAAGCTTGTGTATTTATGGGTTTTTTCCAAATTTGCTCATGTGAAAGGGCTGCTTTAAAATAGATGAGTTTGCCCTTTACCTGACTCGGTTTTGGGGCTAAATCCTGCTCTCCTACCTCATGCAAAACTGCCATTAGTATCAATCAGAGATTTGACCCTTTGGTTTGCTTTCTCCTCTTCTCCACATTGCTGTCCTGGGCTGTTTACAGTCACATATTTTATATCCACATTTTACTAAGATTGTGAGGACAAAAAACATGTAAACAAAAAAATGAAAAAAATCAGCACCCCACCTATGGGTTTCTGTGGACAGAAACGTGGTCAGTAGGACCTAGAGAAGACAAACTAACAAATGTTTTCTAACTGTGGAAATAGTACATTTAAAAGACGAAGTCTTACCAAAGTTGACACAAGTTTGTTTGTTTTTGTCGAAGACTTCAGATTTGTCCCTCCCCGCTCCATAAAAAATAAAACAACCCCAAAACCCTCACAAAACACCCCAACAGAAAACTAAACTTGTGGGAGCCTGACCCATAACAAAGCAGAAAAGACCAACTTCATACACTTTTAAATGTATATTAAGAAGATTCTTCCGTACAGTTTATTGCCATAATTGGCTGAAAGAAAAAAAACACCTCAAGGATAATGGAATACTTCAGCATTCATGTATGCTTAGAAGGAGAGCAAATCAACAGTAATAGTTAACTAAATACAAATCGTATTCGTGGGAAACCAGCCAGCAAGAAACAAGCCATAGATAAGCAGAACCATTACAACCACAGTAACAAAATAATTTTGAAGTATAGGATAAACATTTCAAGGCCACCCTGTGTGTGTGTGTGTGTGTGTGTGTGTGTGTGTGTGTGTTGAGGGGGAAAAAATCATAAAGAAACTCTGACATTAATTCCCCAACTCTACAGTGAAAAAAAACAAAACATATCGTAAAATTATTATTATTTGGATGATCACTTTCCCAACATTCCCCCTCAACACTACAAATATTTGCAATAGATGTTTTTGATACAGGTCCCCTATTCAAGAAACCATCCCTATTGTGCAGGGCACACATAAGCACATACACCTCTACCCCGATACAATGCTGTCCTCGGGAGCCAAAAAAATCTTACCATGTTATAGGTGAAACCGCGTTATATTGAACTTGCTTTGATCCACTGGAGCGCAGAGCCCCGCCCCCCCGGAGCACTGCTTTACCGCGTTATATCCAAAGTCGTGTTATATCGGGGTAGAGGTGTACTTAAAGTCTCACTGACTTAAACATGCTTAAGAATTTTCCTGAACCGGAGCCATATGAAGTCTCAAACAAAACATGTAAGGTATCAACATCTTACTTCTGTACAGTATTTAGCAACTATGTCAAACCACATGAGGCCCAAACCTACAAACACTTAAATGCAAGTTTCAGTGGGGCATTGATTTCATGAGTAAAGTTGCTCATGTGAACCCAAGTGTTTGCAAGAATACACATCTGTTGAAACAAATTAAAGGTTTAGCATGCAGTAAGTTACGCACAGACAATTTTATATAGCTTTGCATAGCTATTTACAAACAAAAATTACTTATCTTAGCAAATGACATCTCATCAGACTAGTTACAGAGCATGTACACAGAAAATAGAAGAAAGTCTATCATATTAATTTTATGCTATTTACAATACTTCTGGAGAAAATGCATCAACTCTCATCAGGAGTCCTTTTTTCTCATGTAAATGAGACTAGCTTTTTTAAAAAATGGAAAAAAGGGAAAAGATTACATTCGAAGTAGGACCCAGGTGAAATGCAACTGAGTCAGCTCAAAAATGTATTTTTTCAAGTAAGTAATGGGGTAATTGTTTTCTATGCCAGAATTTCAGCTGCCACTTTTATAAAGGCATCTGTCTATGAGTTTATCTGAATCCTTAAAATAAAACTCTGCTGAGGCAAACCGACATTAAATAGCTTCTAAGTCACTTAGGAGTACAAATCCCATTGACTCTCATGTGTTCCTAAACCACTTAGGCACTTCTGAACATCTCACCCAATTGTTCTTAGTGAATATTTTAGACAATCATTCTTCACTCAACTAGAGCATACAGTTCTTTTTTCAAACTGATAAACTCTTCACTCATTGTGTAAAAGCCTTTCCTCGGCTCCAAACTAAGGCTCTTGTAAAACAGCATATTTAATTCATAGGTTCTGACAAAAATGTCAAGCGATTTCATTAAAAGCAATTCTCAACAGGTTCCTTCACTCTTTAAAGCAGTGGGTGTGTATACTCATCATCATCTAGGCTTTTTTCAGATGCCTGAATGTCACCAACTCACTTGAATCTTTTGAACATCTCTTAGATTTGAGCAGTTGCTCTTAGCCTGCTGATCCTTTAATGGGCAAAATGATTTACCCTACTGTATGCCAGTCATGACTCTCTAATAAGTGCATAGGCATAATTATTTTTTTTTCTCCTGCTTACATGCTATGGATCCAGGCAGAGTGAATAAGTGCTGTGGTGTAAAGGTACATAGATATAGGACTTTGGGATAGCTGTATTGAGCATGAAGAGCCAAATTCTCAGCTGGTGTAAGTCAAAGTCAATGGAGCTACCCCCATTTGCACTAGCAGACAACTTAGCACTCTACCTCTAAATGTGAGCTACAGTAAATTTCTATTCATAACACAGTGATTTTAAAATTGTATTCCATGCTATCCAGAAGAACAAACACCACTAGAACTCCCAGCTCCCTTCCAATAACACTGAACACCCGCTGCAGTCTTGATGGTTAGAGAGAGACTGAAAATTTAACCCATAACTTGCTAATCCTCTACTTTAATCCAAGTCACAAGGTATACTCCCAGATTTACCACCTACCACCATGATAAATATTCTTGATACAGTCCGCATGTTACGTATTTTCTGCAGTGGCTAGCACAATGGGATCTCCCTGGCTTCTGCGTGATTGGAAAAAAAGATTAGGGCTGTTCAGCTTAGACAAGAGACAACCAAGGACGATATGATTTATGTCTATAAAATCATGAATAGTGGGGAAAAAGTGAATAGAAAAGTGTTATCACCCTTCCTTGCCTGATGAAATTAATAGACAGCAGGTTGTATGCCAACAAGAGGAAATACTTTTTCACACAGCTCACAACTAACGGATGGAACTGATTAGGCCATCACAACATCCCATGGCAAAGTATAACTGGGTTCAAAAGAGAACTGGATAAGTTCATGGATGATAGGTCCATCAATGGCTATTAGTCAAGATGATTAGGATGCAAACCCATGCTCAGGGCAACCCTAAACCTCTGACTGCCAGAAGCCAGGAGTGGACCACTGCATAACTGCCCAGTTCTGTACATTCCCCTTGAACCTCTAGTACAGGCCACTGTCAGAGACAAGATATTGGGCAAGACAGACCATGGTCTGACCCAGTATGTTCTTGTGAGTTAGTACGACATAAATAATAAAATCAATAATAGTATACAATCAGTGTTCTAAAAGTAAAATTTAAGACTAGACATTTTCTGAATTCACCAAAAGAAATATGTCACATTCTTTAACATACCAAAAAAATGAATAGACCTGTTTAAAGACTATATTATTTCCCCTGTTTAAGACGAAGTTTTAAGTATTTGCATTATAGCACACTTTGTCTCCATGGTAGTGTATATGAAACAAATGACAGTCCCAGTTGCTATTTTAACTCACTTTATGGCTTTGTAAAAGAAAAATATGCCATCATTTTTGAGAAGATAATGCATAGTAATTTTGTCACGAAGAGGACTTAGTAATGCTAGGCACGCATTTCTGCAGTTCCAGAGAGGGTGTTAGAGCTCTTCAAAGCAGATGAACAGTCCAATGCGTATAAGCTGCATTTCATCTTTAAGTCAACAAAACACACTCTTCAGCAGACCACCATATGGCTTAACCATCACCCACTCTTTTATTCCAAAAATTTTTTGCTACAATATTAAAATTCATGCTAAACAAAACATTTTACTCTCATGTTCAAAACATATTTTTTTAAAATTCAATTGCCTTGATCTGTTAAAATGTCTATTGTTGTAGTTTCATTCTACTAAACTGGCTATTAAATGTTTCCTAAAGCACAATAGTTTGATCTATTTCTCTGGGGAGAGCTGTGGATGAAAGGCTGTATGGAGTTTTCTGAAGGAGGAACCCCTATGCAATACATGATGCTTACAGTCTGCATCTACATATACACTAAGAAAACTGCACCACTGCAATGTGCACCATCAGTGTGACTGTGATTGTGCTGATGAAATGCTCTATCTTGTTTGGGTGCAAAAAGTTTATTGCAACCGCAATTACCACAGTGTTGCCGGGCCTGTTTGGCCACATTCCACATTCCCACAATCTCGGACACAGCTCCCTGGAGCAGATACAGAATGTCGGTGATATACAGCATACTGTTAAACTGCTCACATTCTTGATTGTTGCAATGGATGCTTTGAATGCTACTGTCCTGCCCGAGGGTCCACATATATCCATCTACACCTTTACATTTGCAGGTGCCATGAGGAAGAGCAAGTTGCTCCTTCTGGAACCACCGCCAGACTGACTGTGGGCCTGATATGATATTAGGATGAATACTATCAACTTTGGGTGCACTGCTTCAATATACAAGAAGTGAGACTTGATTCTTTTCTATCTTTAATTTACTTGTAGTTTCCTTTTTGTGTTTTGTAGCTGGAATAATGATCTCTTGTCTTCTTCCAGGATCCATAGACAGGAGTGATCCAGACCCCTCCATGCAGCTGAGCAAGCTCCCACTATTTCCTCTTTTCCTTCTCTACTACAATGGAATAGGGTATCACTTCTCATGTGGGTGGGTGGGTGGGTTATAAATGGGTGCTGGGGCACTGTGCAGAGGTTAATGATTTTACTTGGGGATATGGGCATAGCCCTCTGGGGAATCCGTTAACTGAAGTCCTTGTTATGTTCTCTTTTTTCCAAATCTCAGCAGTGTGGGAGATGCTGCTCAAACAGCTGATGGCCACCTGATGCTAGCTCCATTAAAAAGTACAGATATTTGGGGAAGTGATTGTGCCGGTGTCTAACTGGTAACCAACAACAAATTTGGTCCTTTTTGTTTTTAGGAGATGAATTTCTGAGGGGCCAATATAAATGAATAAAAAGTTATCAAAATAGTTCAGTTATAAAAGCTGTATTTTGTGTTTTTCATTATGCATGTGTGCCCTTGTTTGATTTGGGGGGTGGGATTACTGCGCAGTGCTGGCAGAAGAGAGGTAGTTTGGGGGGCCAGGAAGAGTTGAGAATAGACAAGTACCATCTCAGCTGCTCTCAGGCTGAGTGGGGGTTTGAAAGAGGACAGAAGAGAGCAAAAAGCAGATAAGACCTGCATGCAGCCAGCTTGCCAGTCCTCTGAGCTGTCTAAACAAAAGCTGTCATGGCAAGGTGGGAAAGAGCACAGTGGGATTGCCCTGGGAGGACCAATAAACCGGGGTTATTTGCTGTTCCAGTTCTTATTGTTTACCCTGGCTCTGCGTTGGTGCAGACTGACACATTAGGGGTTGACAGAAGTTAGCCCTGCTCAGAGCCAAATGATGGTGCAACAGTCCTGTGCATTATCATAAGCAATTGTGTGTCTCTCTCCAAACAATGGTTAGCACACCGAAACTCTAGGAAAGACAAGGCACTATGTAGTCATTGATTATCACAGGTCACAAATGATGGACAGCAAATGATCTTCACTTTTGACATTAACTTTTCACTTTTACAATATGGCATATCTGAATATGCCATATAGCACATCAGCACATGTAAATCTGGCTCACAGCACTGAGTAATGCAGTTATTTTAAACCCTGCTGCTAAGCAACACTGATGAAATTAACATGGCTTAGAATATATTTTTAAAGTACTAAATACTCCAAGGTGTTTTTTTAAAGCTGTATATGTATATTGTATTCTACACAGTCAGAAATCACATTCAGAACTCAGTTTTTGTAAAGCTGGTTTTTAACTAGATGAGCTGTTTCTGTTACAGTGATGTGGGTCAGTATTCAAGCAGTGATGTTTCCTGCAAGTTACATTTCAATCCAGGACTTTTAGGCCCTAATTTTCAAAAACAGGTGCACAAATGAGGCTCTTTAGTCTATATTTAAACATAAGTGGCCTGATTCCTCTACGTGTTGAGCCTTCAGTCACTCACATTGACTTCCAAAGGCACTTCTGGGTGCTTAGCACTTCCAAAAGCCAGGCCACTTATTTATGAGCCCTCTCCTACCCCCACCCCCCCCAAAAAGAAAAAAGTCCAGAACCCTAGAGCATCTCTCTACATCTGCTTGACTGATCCATGTCTTTTCTGATAGCCCTTTTTTGGGGAGGGGGGAGGTGGTGGGGGCATCAACAGTGATCAGATTTGTGAACAATACTGTAACGGGGGGGTTAGGAAACACACAGGAGGACAAACTACAAAGCGCTTCACACCCAGCTGCTTTACACAACAGCAGCTGAAGAGACTGTGTGAAATCAGGACTGGGGGACTCTGGCAGGAGGAAGCCCACAGAAGGATCACTCTTACCAAGTGACTGACTACCCGAGAGACTTTGGGAACTACTGGTATCAAATGCCCCAATCTAATCCCTGCTGATCATATCCACTTATCCAGACTGATGGACTTCCAGACCTGGCTCTGCCTGTCAACAGGTAGCATGAAGTGTATTTATTGCCTCTAATCAATCCAGCATTGTCTGCTAGCACATTGTACAACACCTGTCTGTCTTGCTTCAGATGCATACACCTCTCACTATGCCTGATTAAGAAACGTCACCCATTGTAGACAAACATACCATCACTTCCCCTAAACTTGCTGCTCTCTGTTATTTTAAAATATTCATCTAAGAATGCTGAATGTTGACACTGAAATCAAAGAAAGCCTTTCAAAAATTAATCTCACTTTTCAAGCTTCTGCTTTATTTTGATGACATCATTCACTTAGGATTTGGGGCATAGACTTGGCTTTTGCTACCTTATTTGAATTAATTCACTCATTGTTGAATCTTTCTGCTAATAACCTTTAGGCCTTTGCTTATTGATTGATTTTTAAAAGAGAAGGGAGCAAGTGATGAAATTCCTTCACTACAGCATAGGTCTTTTGTCATTTTGTAAACATGATTTTTCTGGTCTCCCGGCCCAGACCTATTTTCCACCACTTTGGGCACAACTGGATGCAAGTTTTAGTCTGGCTCAGGCTGACAGATCTCTCATGCTCATGAAGCATAACTAACAAAGTTGCTTATGGGCCCAGAGATTTTATATCACACCTGGAAAGACAAGCACCATTAGGTTTTTCTTCAAACAACATTCCATCCTGACTTAGGCAGACCAGTGATCTATTTACTGTCACAAGAAGAGAACAGCAGCCGGGTTCCCGGCACTCCTAAAAGCTGTCTCTACCTCCACAAGTTTATATAAAATGACTATTTTCCTCATCAGTCTGACCCTTTGACTTGGATCACATTTTGTAACAGCCCCCACCCTGTCCATAAGTTCACAGTAAAAAAATAAATAAAACATTGGCCCCACATGTTAGCTATCTTCCTGGGCAACAGCAGATCTATTTTTTTTAAGCTACCAGAAGGAAACATCACACAACCTTTCAATGTAGGGCACACACATTTAAAGACTGCTGCTTAATTCTCCCTCCTTCCATCCTGATGTACCAAAAACTAGTGAAAGCAGCATGACTAATGAATCTCTGAATTCCCAGCTGCTGAGACGAGTCAGGAGGTGTCTCAGCCACTCACCTCCACTTACTGTTCCAGAATGTCTGTCAAGTACTATTCTTAATTTGCCTCAAACTGGAATTTCTGAGAACTGTGACAGAAGTTATGGAACAAGAATTTCCTGGCATTAGTTGTAATTAAAACTAAGAATTTGGACTGCCTTATTGCTCATTTATCACAAATGATAACACTTTACAGAAGAACAGAACATTTTCTAATACTTTGTTGTTGCTGAGTAATCCAGGTTCAATGGCTTTAAATCATGTGAAGAAAACAAACAATCCAAAAAGCGTTCATTCTGTTTTTTTACTCCTGCCCCATTCCTGCAGTTCCTTCCAAGGCATGTGCTTTTTTATTCTCCCTGACAGTAGTCAAACGCACATGCTAATAATCATGTGAGGTGGAATTTGAGACCTAGCATAATCCTCTTCCGTCAAACAGATATTTCATCCTGACCTCAGACTCCGTTCTTTCCATTGAAACTTTAGTGCTACAGAGCAGCAGCATCTCCTTTATGAAAAAAAAAAAAAAAAAGAGAAACTTTTTGTTAACTTCTGATCTGACCCATGAAGTGAATACAGAAGCAGTGCAGGTCAGCTTCCCTAAATTACTGTGGGAACATGCAATTCATACAGACATTTCCCCTAAAGGGTTTTAAAAACCATGTGCATTGTAGACTACTAAGAACTCTTGAATTTTACTGAGAAAAAATTGGGATGAACTGGTAGTGTTTACGTTGTATACCACACTGGCCCTTCCTTGGCAGTCTTATTGGTTTCTGCAGGAGAGAGAGAGGAGAGAGAGAAAGGAAGGAAAAGTAGTTTCTAGCCCTTTTAGTTTTGAAGGTCACCTTCTAACTAGGATCCAAAGAAGTGCTGTTTGCCCAAGATGCCAACCAATCTGAAACAGCAGCATTAGCAGGAGGTATGGTTTTGTTCATCTCAATGGGGTGTTAAGTCTATACATTAATCATAATATAAAATAGCAACATTGTTAACTATTTTATTGCTAATAGTTTCATACATTTTACCTTCTTTACAATCTGCATGCATATAGTTTAGCCATCTTTTTGGATTTACTGAAGGGAAATACTCCAGCTCATTTTGAAAGTGTTAGCTCACTGAGATTTTCTGAAAGCACATCAATGTAAGTGTACAGCCTATGTTCTGTTCCATGTACCTCAAGCATTATTTTGAAAAAATTCAGTTTTTAAAACAGTTTTAATGGAAAGTAAATATTTAAGGAAAAAATTAAACTTCATTCAAAAAAATGTAAGTGGTGAATAAAATGGTTGGCGAGGGGGGCGTCTTTTTAGAAGATTCCTGGATTGTTTCTTTGTTTTCAAAAGCCATGCAGAGAATTTAACATTCCTTGGAAGGTTGGTTGTTTCACCTTATCCACTGATTTAATTTTTAATTCCAATGTTTATTGTTCTGTCCCTTTTGACTCACTGTAAGTCATCAAGTTCAGTCTGGCTTTTAACATCTTTCCAAAATAACTTTTGGAACCTTTTATGACCAGAAAAGAACTGAACAATTTTGTGCTTGGTGCAGCACTCCAATGCATAAACTAAAAGCCCCAATCCTGCAATGCTGTCTGCATCCCTGCCAATTATACTGCAAGATTCAGGCTTTATTTTGTATTTAATGGCAAGACCTAATAATTTATTACTGAATCTGGCATATCCTCAAATGATTTATTAAGTCATTAAAATAAAGAAATTCCTCTACTACTACTACAAGAAAATATGAAAAAAATCAATGTTTCCTGTCCTTTGCTAAAATCTATTAAAGTTAAATTGCATAACGATTTCTTTATGCAGAAACCATTACAATCAAAAGAACAAGTACACTGAGAACATGCAACAAATATCTCCTATACACCTCCAATGCAATGACTGTAGTTATATGTACATCTCAGTCCACATCAATGGACAAATAGATGCTCCCCTGCATCTTTCTTTAAATTATTAAAACTTTAGAGACTGAAAGCATAAGCATTATTTCAAGGAGAAGTACAGCGCACATTAGCATTGTGGTCTTCTCCCCTTTAGAAATTTTGGTGACGACACTGATTGCAGAACAGGTTTTCCAAGCAACACACTCAGAGATTATGTTTATGGATACAATAATCTTCATACTGCACCGAATTTTGGTAGATGTAAAATCAACACAACCATCCCAACTGCACACCTACTCCTTTTTGCTGTGTAGTGAAAACAAAACATCTGAAAGTAGCTTTTGGGATAGCACCGCAGCATCAGGCACGGCAATCATTTTGAGTATGTCTAGAGTCCAACTACTGGATATGATTCCAGCTCGAGCTAACATACACAAGCTAGCTTTAATCTAGCTAGTTTGGGTCCCAGAACACTGAAGCCATGATAGCGTGAGCTTCACAGATCTTCTATGCACCCAGAGTAATTACTAACAGGGCTAGCCAAGGTCAGACAGTGCCTTCAGGTGCATGCGTTATGTACTGAATCCTAGCACTAGACTGACAGCAAAGTTCTCCTGCCAAATTAGGTATGCTGGAATGGTTAACTAAAACCTCTGTGTCCCTTTGGATTACATTTAAAAAGCAGATTTATTTTAAATGCATGGGCAGGAGGAGACTTGCTTGTGTGTGTGTGGGAGGGAGATTTATTTATTTTTGAACAACCCTCTTGTTCTTTGAGTGGTGCCAGGTTTGGGGGAAGAGGGTTGGTGGTGATGATGGTGGTAGGAGCGAGCAGGGAAAGCTCCTGGGAAAAACGTTGCATCTGGTAGCACAGAAACTTTGGCTATCCTGCCTCTTCAGCATACCTAATATGACAGGGCAAAGAGAGGCCATGATTCTAGAGTGGATATCACAGAAAACATGCACAAAGGAATAGGTGGATGGTGTTGCCGGACCACAGTGGAGAATCATGGAATGCTAAATAATGTTTATTGGCTCCTAGAATGCTGAACATATACACAAAAATTTGCTACAAACATTCCAGAGGCACATTTCATACCATCTATGTTAGTGCCACTGGAAAAAGCAAAAACTAATCATATTTGTTCTTAGCACGTGCTTCCTTGTAACATTATAGTGCTAATGTAGATGAGAAGCACTGGAGAATTACTTCACATTAGTTAGTTCTCCCACCAGCATCCTACTGGGTTCTGGTCTCTCCAGATACCGTTCGGAAATCTTCTACGAGCCACTGCACCTAGCAGTTGCTCCTGTGTCAGGTGGCAATGAGCCTAGACTGCTTTGCTATGGTGCTGTGAATGGATACAAGGATAAAAAAGTAAAATAAGATTGATAGTGGGCACATTCAGTAACTTGCCAGTTACACATGGGCCACTACTAATATATTAATTACACACAGTGTTATTCTCCAGGGTTGACGAGTCCTACGATACCAACATTCATTGCTCTCATGGCTATGCCGCTGACAGCTGAAGTGCATGTGCATTAGCATCGATTCTTAGAAGTGCAGAGATCACGGTCCTATTAAGAATACAGACACCGTCATATCAGAGCCACAGCTATTTGCATTCTAAAATAAACGAGAAGGCAAGGGTTAGTATTATATCTATAAAGCATAAAATAAACACTAGCAGAAATGGAACTAATTGCCAAACATTGCATTAAGGAGCTAAGCATATATCATTAGTACATCCTGACAAAATAATTTAGTACATTAGTAACAAGAGCAGTACTTGACTTTGCTAAAATACAAATGCTTAAAAGGAAACAAAGTTCCAAGTATAAAATACACTTCTTAATACAGTATATGGTAAATTTATACTATTTTGCTATTGTGTCATCTTTACCAAATTAGCATCGTATTACTTGTGATTAATGCTAAGTTACTTAGATTCGTAGCTAGTAAATTAGGAAAAAGTGATTTTTTTTAAAAAAAGTTTCACAATAATAAATCTTCAATTAAACCCCAATGCCCTCAGGGATGTAATTGAAATTACTGCAGAAGGACTTTGGTTCACAATGAAGTCACAAGCTTACTGACAGACTGCTTGACATGATAAAATAAGCACGAATGGGGGAGGAATCTCCATGGAGACAACCAAAAGATCCCACCTCCAGTTTTTAGATATTAGGAACTAATTTTTTTAGGCATGCTTTAAAAAAAAAAAAAGTTTCCAGGTGTAAGCCATGAGGGGGAAAAAAAAAAAAAAATCATTCTTCAAGTCAGATTCTTTCCCCTCTACCCATGTGTCCACACTCAATGACAGATCTGCAAACTTGTCCATATACAGACTCAATATTCTAAGGAGAGATCTGAAGAAGGAAAAGGTAGTGGGTGACTTTAAAGATTTTACAAATGGGAAGAACTCCATTATACATGGCAGCACAGAATAGGAAAGTGTTTGTGGAAAAAGTGGGCAAAAGGCTGACCAAAGCTGGCATAATTGAAAGAGCAAAAGCTGAGGTTGACGATAATTTGTAGCAGGATCTACCTCTGTTTGTTAATGGGAAAGCTCTTTTGCCATATTTAGAAACAGATTCAGCAATATACTGGTAATGACTCATCACCATGGTAACCTCAGAGCAGGGGAAAAATTCACATCAGCATCATATTGCCATGTTTTATTCCTGGATCCCATTTTGGTTGGTATTAGTATCGGACATTGTTTCCCAAAATGTGGGTTGTGACCCCAAATGGGGTCACACCATCAGCAGTAGGATCGTAGCGATCCCTAGTGTGTGGAGGATGTCATTTTGCTCTGCACAGTGTGACCTCGTATGTACTGTGTGGAGGATGCCATTTAGTAGAGCAAAATGGCATACTCCATATGGCATGACCTCACATATATGGTGCATGCAAGGAAATACTGTGCGGAAGATGCCATTTTGCTCTACATTTTGCTCTACAAAATGGCATCCTCCATGCTGACTGGGGTCCTGGCAGGAAATATTTCATTAAAATGAAAAACTTGTTCCCAGCAAAAACTTTGGGAACACCTGGTATAGGTCCTTTTTGTTTTGTTTTGGTTTGGGTTTTTTTTGCATTTCATGAAGATCAACATGCACTAACAAATAGACAGCTCAGGGTCAGAAAGGGATAGGAAACTTTTCGTCACTAAGCTCTAGATGTCTTCAGCTCTAATCTGGCCTACATCAGTACTGACCATATGGTGTTACCATCATAGATACAATCACATGGGAGAGATACAGACTACCCATACCCCAAGGGGGGGCAAAGAAACAAAACAGCTATACCAGGTTACTCGTGCCCCAGTTCATTTTTTAAGCGAATGAACATCCAACTGTGACTCCTCTGGGAACTGTTTTCCTTCACGGAAGACATCAGATTTGACTTCTTTCTCCCCCCCCACCCCACTGACACACTTACTTTATGGCACGGATACTGTAAACTCAAGACAAGTACAAGTATAAACACCACATAATCTCCTCCATCTTTTACCCCTCAAAATACCCCCAAACAGCATCTGGAAAAGACAGGGAAACTCGACCTATTAACTACTTACAAGTCTTGGGTAAGCATACTACAATTACTGAAAAATTCTCAATTAGGCATCTGAAACTATTTGTTCCCAAGGTAGCAGGGAGGGCAATGAAAACAGGGCTACTTATTGCAATGGTTGTTCTTCAAGATGTGATGCAGATGTGTATTCTATGTATGTATGTACACGTGACCAGGGCACCGGAGTCAGAGAACTTTGCCTAGCAGTACCCGTAGGGGTGGTGTTTGCATCTTACAGCTTAGCCCCTCCCTGGCCATATAAAGGCAGTACTGCACCAACCCGCCAGTTCCTTCGCACTGAATGTCAGAAGCAGAGACTCTAATACAGAAGGGATGGAGGGTGGGTTGTGGGATATATGGCTGCATTACATCTCCAAAAACAACAGTTACAGTAAGTAACCATTTTTCTTTGAGTAGATACCGCCATGCGTTCCACTCACAAGCAGTGACTCACAAGCAGTAGCCGCAGTAAGTAGGGATTGAAATCTATTTAAAAAGGACTGCAGGATTGCCTTCCCCATGTTTGCATCTGCACAGGATGCAGTAGTAATGGCATAGTAGTTTGTAAATGTATGTACAGAGGACCAAGTGGCCACCTTGCAAATGTCCAAAATGGGAATGTCACTTGACACCTGTCACCTGGGCTCTCGTAGAATGAGCTTGTGCCCTATTGGGGAAGTAGTCTGAGCAGCAGTCTGTCATGATGCAGGAAGTTATCCACCTAGAGATTGCCTGGGAAGAGTCTGCTTGACGCTTCATTTGGACTGCATATGACACAAACAGATGAGGTGAGGAACGAAAGGGTTTAGTTCTATCCAGGTAGAAAGCTAGATATTGCCTGACACATCCAATGTGTGAAGACGCTGCTCCGCTGGGGCTAAATGCAGCTTAGGAAAAAAACATGGGTAGATATACAATTTCTTTGGTTCAATTTAAATTGAGACACCATTGTAGGCAAACATTTAGGGTATGTCGACAGGGTCGCTTTGTCTTTGTAAAACTGCATGTAAGGAGGCTCTGCCATCAAGGCCTGTAATTCACATACAGAGATGCAGATATTATTGTTACCAGGCAGGCAGTTTTCTGACACAGAAGGAAGAGAGAGGAAGTTGCCAGGTGGAGTCTGTTCTTTCACTGGAAGGGAGAGACAAGTGACTCCTTTCAAGAGCACCAACCTCTTCTGGATGGGTGGATGAAATATCGAAATTGCCACCAGGTGCATTCTCAGTGAAATTAATGCGAGATCAGAAGACTGAAGGTGTAACAGATACTCAAAGACGTCCTGGATACAAGCCAGCTTAGGTTGAACTCCCTGGACCATACTGAGAACTGCTTCCACTTAGCCATATAGGTTGCTCCGGAGGCAGATTTTCCTACTATTCAGCAGGACTTGTCAGACTGCCTCCAAATATTTGGAATGTCGGCCCCTTCATCTAACCATGCAGCATCCATGCTGTGAGATGCAGGTCGGGATGAAGAGGAAGGTCGAGGGCAGCGAACCAGTCATGGGGATTTAAGGCAGGGAGGATTGTTGCTAGAGTGATTATCCAGAATCTCACATATCTGATGTACGTATTGACGTCATGGAGGTTGAAACTAGGTCTCAACCCCCTGGGAACCAGGAAATACCAAAAGTAGAATCCGTGTCCCCGATGCAGCAGGGGAACCTCCTTTATAGCTCCAAAAAGCTAGTAGTGGTACCAAGCTTGATGATAGTGTCTGCTGTCAGAGCAGGGACAGTACCGAGGGGTGCACATGCATCGGAGAGGCCTTCAGTGCCAGGCCCAGGAGATGTCTGCCTCAACTCCATCGTCTGCAGCCCAGGAGATGTGGGCTGTGGTGTTGGCAAACCTAGTGGCTCTACCATGCAGCCTGAAGTTGTCAAGGGCACGATGGAGGATGAGGTGGTAGAAGCCATGGCCCCGAAGGACTCCAGAACCAAAGGAGAGTCCAGAGCCAAAAGATATAGTGGGTCGGATGTTGCTTGATATGTCGCTGGTGCGGAGGCAGTTGGCACTGATGCTGCTGGTACCGGCCTCAATGGATGCCTCATAGCTGGAACTAGAGTCAACGGTACCAGCTCTTAAACTCAAAGTGGTATTGGGGACCGGTTAGATGGACCTAATCCCTCCCACGTTCCAGAAGTAGTACAGGGGCGGTCAGCACTCCTCTTGGAAGAGGTGGAAGAGTCTCCTCAAGCTCTGGAATAATCCTAGTTGGATTTATGGGACCTCTTCTTTAGCATACCTGAGGAGGGTGAAGTTCTTCTTCTCCGCCTGTGGGAACCCAAACGTGGAGTGGCCTCACTTGCCGGATCCCAGTCAACTGCTGATATGACACAGGTCTTGGTGCCAAAGCGGGCCTCATGGCCTGCTCCAGAAGGTGCTGCTTCAACTATAAGTCCCTCAGCACCCGAGTCCTCTTTGTAAACGATTTACAGATGGGGCACCACTCATTGATGTGTCCCTCCCTGAAACACAATAAGCATCTTGTGCGGGGATCACTGTTGGCGATGCCCCCCTACACGACGGACAATGCTTGAACGCTGGTGAGGGCATCAAACAAGGCAGCCAATTAGTTAGAGTTACTTAGAGTAACACTAAACCAAACCTCAGGTACTACAACTATGTACTAGAAAAAAGTCACAGGTAACTAAGCATGAAGAGAAAGAACCCCGCAGCTACTCCAACCACAGGCATCGAGAAGGAACTGACAGGAGTCAAGGCAATGCTGTTATCTTTAAACAGCCACGGGAGGGGCTAAGGCCACAAGACATGAGTTCCACCCTTCCTGTTACTGCACGGCAAAGTTCTCTGACTCTGATGTGCTGGGCACACACTCACCTACATGGAATACACGTCTGCATCTACTCTAAGAATGGACTTTTCATGTTGTTAACAAGAGTACATGAGCACTGAGCAGGATGATTTATGTGCAGTATGAATGGTGGAGGAGATGGTGCAGGCAACAGATATTCAAATAATGGTACCAAAGTTACAAGATTAATTACTGGTCTTGGAAGCTTGTCTTCTATACTCACTGAAGCGTACTGACAATAAATGTATGGCAGGGAATATATGGTATTAGCATATGAATAAAAGGCACTGGGGCAGATGTGATGGCATACTGAATTGCAATCCTTTTAAGCCCAAAGTGCACTTGTAGCAACTAACTACATCGATATTGGAATAGTAGTAATTTTAGAAACATTCAAAAGCAGGTAAACAAAGCCTATACTTAAACAATATATAGTTAGCAAGGATGCATGAAAATGCATACAAAATATCGTCTAAAATAAGCAACGTATTCTGTAATGCATATTCATACAATTTGTACTTTACAGCACCTCTACCCAAAAATTTGAAATGTTTTTTTTCCAGACTGATGAATTCAGACTTACCCCACACCAATGAGGCAGATAACCATAAAGCTCCACTTTCTTCCCATCTTAGGCTATTTTAACATCCTAAGTTAACAGATAAACCCCTTTAAAAAAAGTCATTCTCTCTCTGCTTTTTATACCATTGAAGTTGAACTGACATTCACTATAGACCCAATTCTGGAGATACGATAACCCTTCCATTTAAAATCAAGTTGAGTATACAAATTGTCATGCCAGATGTAAAAGTTTCTAAAACTAGAGTTTGTTACACATCATGGAATGCAGAGCAGCAAAGACTAAAACCCTTCCTGTTTGTGTATGTCATCAACGAACTAAAAAATATTTTATTGTGCTTTTTTAAAAAATTAACTCCCTGCAAAGTTTTCCTGTGTGGATTTGGCTCCCTTTTTTTTTTAAAACTACAGAAGCTGAAAATTGCTACCAATCACACACAGCAATAACTTTTGAGAACATTTTTTGAAACATCACTAGCTCGCTTTGGCCTTGAATGAATCTTATCATCATCACTGCTATGTCAATGTCATTTGATGGAAACAATTTATTTTACATAGTTAAAACGAAACCATGGACTAGGCATTTATGAAGATGAGGTAATATCTTCAGGAGCTTACAGCTGAAATTTATTGATGTAAGAAATGTCAAGAGGTTTTCAGTGAGCTCCTATCCAACTTCAGGATAATTTGCTGCAAAATACTGCAGTTTTAAACGGTTTCCAGGGCCAAATCTAGTGGTCTGCCATTAATTGCTCTGAAGGAATCTCTAACCTCATATCACACAACAGCAATTGATAGAGTGGCACCAAAAGGAGTCCAATCCAATCTCTTTCCATTAGAGGATGACTATACACGGTCCCTCAAGGGTGGGTGGGAGGGAAAAATAAGGGCATTACTAAAGAATTCCTCAGCTACAGGGAAAACACCTCATCCATTTTCCAGAGAAATGATTATTCTACTGTGATGCATAAAACACTTAGATACCTGTAGCATGATCTTATTGGGACGATAAGGGCTGGGATTCCATATGCTTAACACACAAGTTTTTAATGATACCATCAGACTCTTCAGTCAAACTGAAGCTCCACATTATTCCACATTCCTTTTCCTATGTACATTTCATGTATCTCTGATGTAAATTCATGTCTACCCGTCCAGGTGCTGAGTATCTTAGCCAAGAACAGGATAAGGATTGCGGGATGGGCGCAAGAGAGCCTCAAAGCAAGCATGCATGCATATATATGCACCTGGACGGGTAGACATATATATGCTTGCTTTGAGGCTCTTTTGCACCCATCCAGCAATCCTTATCTGGTTCTTGGCTAAGATACTCAGCACCTGGACGGGTAGATATGAATTTACATCAGAAATAAAATTCAAAAGATAATAAAAGGTATATATCCATCCAGAACTCTACATTGATTATTATACACGGATTTTTGCTTTTATTATCTTTTGAATTTTAACAAACTCAAACAATCCTAAAAGGAAACCAAAGTCAGTTCAATTATTATTTTCCCCATACTGGGGCATGTAAACTTAAAAAACCCCAAACAACCTACAACAGTAAAACTGTACAGATGTCAAAGTGCAGAATTGTGTGTCCTTTTCAAATAACCAATATAAGGCCTAGATCCTTTCAACATTTATACATGTGCTTAACTTTCCACACAGAGTAGTTCCACTGAAGTCAACATGGACTCACGACATGGACATTTAAGCAGGTGTGTAATTCTTTAAAGGATCAGGGCCTACAGGTAAGCACATTATGGCTTGCAAAAATCAAAACTAGTAAAGTACTGTACTAGTCTGTTGCATGCCCCTCTTAATCTTGATTATTTTGGACATTCAGCAAAAACAATAGTTTCAATTTTTTTCCTATACATGTAAACAGTAAAATATTTTCAGAGATAGAAGTATATTTTTCTTGGCGCAATCAGTGTCACTAAATTAAGACATTATTTTCCTATACCACAAACAACTTAAGACAATGGACTACAATTTAAGCTAAAAACAAACAAAATAATCACATTCCAATGACGCATCTACTCCATATTGAATACATAGTGCAGACCAGTGTGGTAAGCTGTATCAAGTTTCAGCAGGGCTTATCAGCAGGTATGAAGCTCTAATCAGTGAGTGTATTTTTGAAAGAATACATGTATTATTTTTCAACTATGTATTATTATATTACAACTATGACCATTGCATCTATCTTCTCCTCCCACTGTTAGAAAAGCAGTCCCTAGATACACTTGGAAGCACTTAAAATACAATTCAGTAATTAAACTGGTCACATGGTTTCTCACTGAGCTAATATCTGGCAATTAAAACACTGTTCTCTTAAGCCACTTCTACATTCTTATCTCTAAAACTTGCAGACACTGAAGTATTATGTGAGGTGTAGCCTCTCAGAGGGCTGAGACAGAAAGCATAAATGTCCTTCACTGTGGCCAAAATAGCTATGAAACTCAAGCTTTCTTGTAGTATAAAGGGTTAATATAAGTCTAATCCCTTTTTTGGTACTGCAGTAACTACATTCACACATTGCTTTTTAGAATAATAAGTGATAGCTAGACTTCTTATCTGTGGCCACTATAAGAAGGAGAACCAAAAGAAAATTCTATTGTTGCCCTATACAGAAGATTGAGACTCCTTTTATAGCAAAGAGGCACCTGAAATCAGAACATGGGTGCCCCCTCCCTTTCCCAGCTATGAACTAATGTGTTTACATCACAGGGAACAAGAGCGTTTTCACTCCACTCACAATATTATTTTGGCCCAGCATATTTATTACCATTCCTTCTGAACTCAGGTTCTCTTCCCACATTACACAGCCTTTGTAGTGGAACATACACATACAAAAAGAAGCACAAACAGTGAAACACAAAGACTATTTTTAATTATCTTACTTTAGTGATCATTTTTAGCCCCAAGCTTGTCCAAGCAACAGGAATCTAGGCATCACTTGAACTCACTAGATAAAACATGAATTACCGCTAGATCCATGATAAAATTGTGATACTTGGCAACACAGTGTTCAATCAAGGTGGATTGATTTAAACCAAAGTGGCTTAAATCACTGATTTTAATCATGATTTAAATCAGCAAGTAGGAAAAACTTGATTTAAAAATCAATTTTAATCATGTTTTACATTTGTACTTTTTAGTTATTTTCCTTAAGGAAGGTTGATTCTCATTATTTGGTATCCATTAAAACATGTTGATTTGCAACTAAATATAGCCTTTAAATTTGGTATGGTTTTTGCTAACCAGGACAATACGTTATATCTGGTCACATTATTTAAGCTTAACTTAATAAAAAATTATGCATCTGAAAATATGTTATGTTAGAAAATTGTGAATGATGCATTTTGTATTTACTAGATGATGATTAATCTTTTACTTGTAATTTGTGTCAAGTTCCATTTGGATGGAAATTCAAATTCAATTAAAAATACTCAAAAACACTATTTCAATTTTTTTATTAAATAAAACTACCTTAAAACGTACTTGCTACATTAAAAAAAAGTTTAGCAAAACATGTTTTGCATTTAAAACTAATTGATTTCTCAAACAGTACAGTGTAGTTAATGAACTAAACTGATAATTTCTGGTCAACACATCACCCTAGATCTCACCCTTTCACACCTAGTATTTCCGGATTTATTTTGCTCTTCCAATCTGTTTTCCTACTTTTCCAACTCCCAACCAGTTTCTTGACTTTTAATGAATAAATCATTGAACAGAACGAGTTGAATAAACTGGAATAAAGAAAATATTCTTTCTATACCTTCAGAAGGCGCTACTGCTGTTAAAAGCTTGTTTAGCATTTCAACATTCTCAGGTTCCGGAAGGGCCGGCTCTGGCTTTTTTGCCACCCTAGGCAAAAAAGCCAGAGGCCGCCCACCCCCATTGCGGCAGGGGCTCTCCGCTCTCCCCCCCGGCGGCCAGAGCGCCGGGGGGAGGGCGGAGAGCCCCCGGCGGCCAGAGTGCCGGAAGGAGGGCCGAGAGCCCAGCCGGGGCTCTCCGCTCTCCCCGGCGGCCAGAGCGCCGGGAGGAG
>NW_020664373.1:8669544-8693379 GCF_002925995.2 Terrapene triunguis
GCCCGGTCGCGGCGCCGCTCTCGGGCCGGAGCGCCCCGCCGTGCCGCCACCCTCCAGGCGCCGCCCCAAGCACATGCTTGGTTGGCTGGTGCCTGGAGCCGGCCCTGGGTTCCGGGTGATTAAGCAGTGACTTCAGTGATTTGAGTCTCTTTAAAACTTGGCAGCAAACAAGTACTATAAATTATTTTAATAGATCACAGTAAGTTTAGGCCTTAACATAGGCTATCAATTTAAAATCCAATTTTAAATTGGATTTTTTGTTTGTTTTTTTAAATAAACCCAATTTAAATTAAAAAAAAATTATCATCGATTTTTACCCACCCTGGTCATATCTTGCTACTGAATAAGTCATATAACCAACTAAATATGCAGAAGTAAGCTTAAAAACTATGGTTACCACATCTAAATCTGCACGTAACTGTGAAAACAAAAACACAGGTATTTTATGATTCAAGGAATTACATTTGGTGATCTAAAAGTAAGTACTATGTAACTGATGCAGTGGTTTAGATGGTAGAAACAACCATGCACTTAATCTTCAACTTAGTATACACAATCTGTCAGCACATTGCTCTTAGCATGCAAGTAAAGAGCACTTACACAGAAATCTGTGCCCTATCTTGGAATCACAGAAATGTAGGGTGTAAGGGACCTTGAGAAGTCATTTAGTCCATCCTCCTGTGCTGAGGCAGGACCAAGTATATCAAGACCATCCCTAACAGGTATTTGTCTAACCCCTGCTTAAAAACCTCTCCCTTGATAACTTATTTCAGTACTTACTATCCTTATACTTAGAAGCCTTTTCCTGCTATCTGACCAAAGTCTCCTTTGCTGCAGATTAAGCCTACCTTCAGTGGACATGGAGAACAATTTACCACCATCTTCTTTATAATAGTCCTTAACATATTTTAAGACTTATCAGGTCATCCCTCAGTCTTCTTTTCTCAAGACTAAACATGCCCAGTTGTAATCTTTCCTCATAGGTCAGGTTTTCTAAACCTTTTATCTCCTCTTGACTCTCTCCACTTTGTCCATGACTTTCCTAAAGTGTGGTGTTCAAAACTGGACACAGTACTTCAGCTGAGGATTCACCAGTGCCACGTAGAGTGGGACAATTACCTGCTGAGTCTCACATACAACACTCCTGTTAGTAAACCCCAGAATGATATTAGCCTGTATTACACTGACGATTAATATTCAACTTCTGATCCACTATAACCCTCAGATTCTTTTCAGCAGTACTACTGCCCAGCCAGTTTTCCCCATTTTTATTTGTGCATTTGATTTTTAATTCCTTAGTGTAGTACTTTGAACTTGTCTTTATTGAATTTCATCTTATTGATGTCAGACCATGCTTAAGCCCTAAAATAAAACAAAATCCTATTTTTGGGTCTCAAAACAATTTTTTCCAGCTGCATACTGGTTGAGTATAACAAACAGGATGGAAATTACTAACTGGCTAGTGCTGCTTCTTAGTGTCCCGCACCTGTAGTGCCAGGAGATCACAAGCAGCAATTCACGAGGAAGAGAGAGGAGAGCCATAAATAGTATGGAAAATTAATGCCTGCACCATTTTAAAAGTTCCATTCCAACTTGGGGCCCCAAAAGGCAGTCCCACATGTAACTCTCAGCTGCAAAAATGAGGTTTATTAACAGCTGCAGAGGTCTATCAACTTTGTGTAACAGTCACAAGGTTGTTCAACTAATTTTTTTTTATATTTTTTTTTCAGGGACTGCAGTAAGAGGTTAAAAAAGAGATTGTAGATACCAAATAAAGCATCTCTGTACTCATGAGAGGAAACAAACAACAGGGGGAAAAAAGCACACCAATCACAACACACAATGAATTAGCATCCCACGGCCAAACTAAAAGTGTAGAACAATAGACAATTTGAGCTGCTTCTGGTTTTACAATGGAGCCTTGTGAACGTCCAGAAGCAGCATATTTCACTTATAACGTACTGTACATCCCCATACAAGCTTTCAATCACATGTGGTATGCAACTGGAGAAAACCACATTTAATTTTAAGGCTACAAAACATTTTATGGTCCCACCCCTACCCGCTGCCAAGTAGAACCGTGTTAAACAAAAGAACAGTGTGTTTGTTTGGAAAAAAACATACCCTTTACTTTTAATTAGAAATCCTGATCTGAACTAGTTATTCGGGGGGAAGGAGAGAGAATGGAGATTTTGGGGACTAAATATTAACAAACTCTGTTTTTTGTTTTTTTTTTTAAAGACAAAATAATGTTCTAGACCGTTAGTTTTCTGAAAGGGCAGGCTCAAATCATGGATCCTGTGATTATTTCTTTCTTTGCACAGGTGCACCAGTAGGGGCCACCAGAAACCTAATTAAACAAGCAGTCAAGTATATATTTCAACTATGTTAAACTGAAAAGAGAAGTTGAAGGTGGAATTAGGGCCTCCAGCAAGTCCAGGCCAACACTTGCCCAAAAGAGTCAAAATGAGGAACAGTGCTGAAGTCTGCGGAAGCTCTTTTATACATTAGCCACCGTTTCTCATGTGATTTCTCATTTAGTTTGAAACTCATCACTAAACTCATAGGTCACAAGGCAAGGACAAGAGATGGGTACGATGTATGATTAATATTTCCTATGCACTGGGAGAGGCCACCTCAACATTAAGCTAGCACAATTCCTAGTTAATGTTTCCCAAGTAGGGACCTACCAAATTCATGGCTGTGAAAAACATGTCATGGACCGTGAAATCTGGTCTTTTGTGTGCTTTTACCCTATTCTATGAGATCAGAGTTTCTCAAATCCTGACCCAAAAGGGAGTTGTGGGGGAGTCACAAGGTTATTTTAGGGGGGTCATGGTATTGCCACCCTTACTTCTGCGCTGCCTTCAGAGCTCGGCGGCTGGAGAGCGGAGGCTGCTGGCCGAGGGCCCAGCTCTGCAGGTAGCAACGCAGAAGTAGGGGTGGCAATACCATCCCATGCCATCCTTCTTTCCGTGCTGCCGCTGGTGGCAGTTCTGCCTTCAGAGCTGGGCTCCCAGCCACAAGTCGCCGCTCTCCAGCTGCCCAGCTCTGAAGGCAGTGCCGCCACCACCAGAAGCAGCGCAGAAGTAAGGGTGGCAGTACTGCAACCCCCTGCCCCTACAATAACCTTGCAACCCCCCCACACCTCCTTTTTGGGTCAGGACCCCTAAAATTACAACACCATGAAATTTAAGATTTAAATAGCTGAAATCATGAAATTTATGATTTTTAAAATCCTATGACTGTGAAATTGACCAAAATGGACCATGAATTTGGTAGGGCCTTATTCCCATGGGAAGACAGGAGTTAGATGAGAGACTCATTACTCCTCAGTATTCCTTTACAAATGCTCTGGCAGCTGATCTAAAGGTCCATCTCTGCCAGAACAAACCAGCAGAAGCTATTCTATTTTACAAACAATTCCTTACATCCTTCTCCCCGCTTTAAGCTACCAGGGTCCTCAAACAATTGCACAGAGGGTCACAACAACCCCCCTCCCCCACCAAACTGTATGCCAACTTTAATGAAGGGCAAGCTTTTTTTCTTAAAACCGCAATTAGCCACATGGGACAGATTTCAAGATATAAGGTTCTGTTGGCCATACATATTGATCATAAAAGATATTACTGGGGTTTAACTGCTATAAAATGCCACTTACATTTCATTTACAGGATGATTTTGTTCTGCTTCAAGTAAAAAAATTCACAAGGAGCAGCCCTGCCAGTTCAAGCCAACAGACTAGTTTCAGAATTAATGTTGTATTACCTCACTGGAATAATTTTGAAGAGACGGAGCACAAATCAGATATAATTTGTGATTGCCTGTAGTTGTGCTCCAACTTTATCAACGTACGTGTGTAACCCACTCATTTTTCCTACATTTTTAAAGGTGAAGAGGACATTAAAGGGACAGAAAAGAGTGGTTAATTTGATCCAGTTTTAGCAGATCCTCTCAGACACATTCTAGAAAGTAGAACTAAAAGCAAAGCAGAATCATTAAAAAAAAGACATTTATATCAAGCCAGGTATGGCAGTAAAATGGTAGCTCCTTACTGCCAACAGTACATTCTAGCAGTACTGCAAGATATGAAATCTGCAATATTCTTCTAACTTTCCCCCCAATGATTCTAGTTTACCTTGAGATGCACTTTATGTTATGCTATGCCAGCACTAAACATTAACAGAGGAACATCTTGCATGTGGAGCATTCTACACTGTAACAGTTACAGTCCGATTATTTCTTTTACAACTCCTCCTTATGGTCAACAGGATGTCGAATATTTGTCTCTTGTAACTGTCTTTTCAAAATACATACTTTCCCCACAAGAACCTTCTTCCTTATTTATTACTTCTAATGCAGTAGGAACTAGAGGCCCCAAATTAGATCAGGCCCCATTGCAGTAGGCACCGCACACTCACAGCAAGATACAGTTCCTTCCCGAAAAGAGCTTACAGTCTAAATCAGTGGTGGGCAACCTGCGGCCACAAGCAGCACATCAGGGTAATCCGCTGGTGGGCTGCGAGACAGTTTGTTTACATTGACCATCCACAGGCACGGCTGCCCACAGCTCCCATTGGCTGGGAAACAGCGAACCGCGGCCACTGGGAGCTGCGGACGGTCAATATAAACAAACTGTCTCGCAGCCCGCCAGCCAGGGCCGGTGTAACCACTAGGCGAACTAGGGCCTAGGGCGCCAAGATTTGGGGGCACCAAAAAGCGGTGTCCGGCATCACGGAAGTCAGCTGAGAGGGGCAGGGCGGGGAGCGAGGCCTCCATAACAAACCTGCCCCCGCAGTGAGGGGCACCGTGCAGGACGGTCAGTGGGAGCCTGCGGTGGAGCAAGGAGGAGACAGCTGGCCGGACGCGGCGACCAGCGCGGCCGAGGGATGGAGCCGTTGGGGGAAGCAGGACGCAGTCCTGAGCTCAGGTGAGCTTTGCCCTCCAATGTGCCGCATCTGGGGCCGGGTGCAGCCACCTCCTGGGGTGAGGGAAAGTGAAACTAAACTCCACAGCGCAACGGAGGGGAAAAGGCTGACGCAGGTTCCACTTCCAAAACCGACCCCTCCCCCCCCGGTGGCACTGTGCCAATGCGGGGAGCCGGCCCTGATCCCCAGGGAGATCCTCACCTGCTCCCGGGGAGAGCCCGGCTCTGCCCTCCTTGCCCCTGGGTCCCCCCCGGACGGCGAAGTACTCAGAGCATGGGAATGTTTAGAGACCCTGCAAGCTGGGGGCATTCTCAGCCTCCTCCTTGCTCATAGGTTCCCCCAGGCCAGAAGGGAGCGTTGTGATCATCTCCTCTGACCCCCCCCCCTTGTATTAATTTTAATGAACAATGCCACATTATGCAGTATTCATTTTTGAAAGTTTATAATAAGCGATGCTCCAGGGGGAGGGTGCAAGGTGGAAGTTTCGCCTAGGGCGCAAAATATCCTTGCACCGGCCCTACCGACAGCGGATTACCCTGATGGGCTGCATGCGGCCCGTGGGCCGCAGATTGCCCGCCACCGGTCTAAAGAGACAACACTGATAAAGAGTGAGAAAGTATTGCTGTCCATCCACATTTTACACATGGGGAATGGAGGCACACAACGTTTAAATGACTTGGCGAAAGCCCCACATGAAATCTGTGGCAGAGCTAGGAACAGAACCCAGAAATCCTGAATCCCAATGCAGTGCCTTAAACTTTAGAGATGATGGTGTTTTAGTTATCTTATAATGAGCACACATAGGATTCTTCATCTACAAATCTCAAATACATTTTAAAAGTAGTACCATTTATCTACATTTTACAGCTAAGGAAATAGAAACAGAGACAAGCAACTTGCCCAATGTCACATGCAGCAAATCAATGACAAAAAATACTGACATTAATCTTGATGTGTTGCTACACTGGACCAGGAAACATGGACCTCCCACAAGCAACAACTCCTCCTGTATTCAGAGAATAACATGAACTGACTCTCTCCCAAAATATTTACTTATTTAAAAGGGTGTTATAAAAAAAAAGCAAGCAAAGTAAGTGCAAGAGTATAAAGCATTGTTTAAACATCAGACACCCCATTTTGGACAGTGAAGTGGTAAGTTCGTTGTAGACAGTTTGTATGGAAGACATTCTCCATCAAAGGTTTAAAGTATATTAGCTCAAATTTGGGGTGCAAGCTATGAGAGGAGATTCTATTAAGTGTGTTCTAAATCTTCTGTCAAATCCAGAAGTTCCCATTAAAATGTCTTATTACTTTTCGTTCTGAAGGGCTTTACTGATTCTTGCTAAACTTTGTTTGTTTAGGAAAGTCAAAAAGGATTCATAACTAGCATGTTTAAGTCTCTTTGAACGTTGGGTAAGTATTACTGCTTTGGGGTCTCAGCTGGAAATTGCTTTTTAGAAGCTGGAGATCCTGAGGAAGCAAGTACTGCCTCTCCATTTACTTTTGTAAAAAGAGAGCAACATATCTTTGATCGGCAAATGACAATTTTCTTCTGAGGTTCAGTAAGTTATGCAAAGAGTATCTTTCAAATTAGGCCAGATTGGTGCATCTCCTGGCCAGAGCGCTGGTCCATTCTGGTTTACATATTTGTTGTTTAAGGATCACCATAGTCCAAGTCTTAGTTATGGTAACTCTGAAGATGTGCACATCCACAGCAAGCCCAGGCACCAATTAGTGTAAACTAAACTAATAGGATCAATTAATCTCAGCATTTCGTAGACCCCGTAAGTTAATACAACAAGTAGTCCATTGTGGTTGATTACCCAATAGTTTATTTTTCACTCATTTATCCATAAGTCCCTTTGCATCATGCAACTGGACATGACTGGTTAAGAAAATGTAAGTCAAGTCTAGCACGGGAGGGAAAAATGAGTTCTGTGCTTTTTAAATTGCTTTTGTTGTATGAATTTGTTGCTCAGTGTGTCCAAAGGTATTCAAAGGACGACAGTCTTTGAAGTGTAATGTATCTCCAGCAGGTTTCATCTGATATTACAAGACAAATTTATTTTCATTTGGTCTTTCAGAGTGCTTTCACTAGCAGACATGTCAACAAGCACATAGCAAATGGTTACAATAGCTCATTGTTTTAAGGAATGTTCCAGAAGCCTGACATGAGATGGTAAAACTAAAGAGTGGTCTGAGTGACAAACAGCAATTATTATTCTAATAAGTCAGCATTACTGGCTTGGCTATTTTATTTTCCGTGCTTGATACAGAAATAAAGATTTGAAGGTTGATGTGATAGTCTTTGATCATTGGGGCCACTGAAATTCACTGCTAACTCCTAAAACTGAAGGGGAACAAGAAATGAAGCTTACCTTGCTGATTAGTTTTTAATCTCAGTCTCCAATTACATTCTGTGTACATCCAAGATAAGAGAGATGAGTTATGATTCAGAATATTATCCTTACAATCGTAATGATCAATAGTTTAAAATTATATGAAATTATTTAAAATAACCTTTGCCATCTTTAGGCTCGTTGTATAAGATCATGCTCTTTGACTGCAATGGGAAGTTTCTCGATCATGCTGGTTTAATTCTGCATTGGTCTCCAAAGTGCACTCAAATATAAAGTTCCTCATAGAAGTCATTTTTTCCACACTCCTGTGTGTTAAATCACTTAAAAATGGCTCTCACAAAAATAACTTTGCATTTAAATAAATGATTCCCTAGTCCTTTAGGGTAGTACACAACAGCTTCAATCCACAGATTTCTGGCATCCACGAATCCCCAAAGCTGTCACACACAGGAATAGATAGTTTAAAATACACTAGACCTCTCCTACAGGCATTTACAGTTAATTAGCTGACCAGATCTTTCCACCATCCCCTAGTTTTTCCATCCAGTGAAAGTCCATACATGGACATGCAGCACTGTGATCTTAACCGCTCAGCTCTCCTATCAATCTCTTAATCCCACAACTCCTTAAACTCAGAATTTCAAACAGAGTTTGCTTGGAAAATGTGTGTTTATGTGCACTCTATTGCACAAAAAGTCAAAAAGGGTGGAGACATACAAAGGTTTTTAAAAATGGGTTCCTAAAAGTTTAGCTCCTAAATCCATATTTGGGTGCCTAAACTGATTTTCAAGAGTGTTAAACACCCAGTGTCAAGGTAGTGCTTAAATATCAGCGTAGGCTCCTATTTTTAGGCACCCATTAAAAAAAAAAAAAAAAAACACTCTTGACCACAGATTTTAATACAGTTGTGTGGCATATGTAAAATATTTGTGCATATCTATCAAACCATAAGGTGTTTGAATTGTATGTTGTATACTTACACACCAGAGAGTAGAATGCAGAGTCTGGTGACCTTATGAATAATCTTGGTGCCTATCACTGGATATTACGCATCTGTCTATATACCTATCAATATTGTTTACCCTCTTACTGGCTAGCTGACCTTCCCCTGTAACTCCTCAGAAAGAGAGGATGGTGGTGTCTGGAACTAAAGGTCTGGAAGTCTATTTCCCATGTTGTACGTATGGTGATGACCATGGTGTTAAAATGTACAGCCCTGGATCACCACAGCTTCTTTTGTACAATAAGAATATAACAAAGAACAGTGTGGTGAGGAGTGGGGTTGCGTTCATAGCTCCCATGCACCTGGTCCCAGACATTATACATTTTTAAAAATCCAAAGTATTTTTCTTCATTTATATTTTGTTATTTTACTTTGTGAATTTCTTTTAGCATGGGCAATAAGGAGGGGTTAGTTAGTTTCACACTCTTACATAGTCAAATTTTTCTACATGTGAAGATCTCAGCCATGAGCAGGAAAAAGATACATTTCAAGATAGTGAGAGATGAACCAAGTAATCAGATTGGCTAATGTACAGTGAACTGATTCCTGCACATAATTAAAACTGCATCAACTGTTTAAAATAAAATCCCGATGCCTCTGATTTTTCATTTTATGGTAAAACAGTATCAATCTCAATACAAGGCATTTTCTCCAGATTAATGTCCAACCGAGGTTACTGACACGCAGCTGTGCCTCTGGCATGAACCTTGCAGAGCCAATTATGAATCCCCCAGAAATGCTCTATGCCTCATTAGTTACTGCTTAAATATTATACACACTTATTAAATGCAAAAACTGTATCAATGCAGTATTCAGCAGGAGTTAAGGATATTCAATATTTTGGGGTGGATGCTCCAAAGCTACCAGTACCAGACCTTGTATGAGTACATGGAAGAACCAAAGGAAAAGTTCTTTAATAAATCATTACTGAGTCATCCATCTTATGAGAGACCATGACGAACCTACATGTAAATCCCAAAGGAAAAACTGACAAATGGATGACTCATCACATCCATACTCTTGTAACTCAGCATCTATTATGCGTGTAACAATGTTCCAGATGACACCAGATAGCAATTTAAAACTTTATTTGTACATCTTGGACAGATCATAGCATGTAAAATTTCCCTTTAACAAGGTTCAATAATTAATGCCATCAAGTGAAAAGGCTGAAGTAAACTTTCAGACGTCGAAAATGTCGAACAAAACTTTCTCAAGTAACCCAGGAGTTGACTTGCTAGGTTAGATAGGCAGTGTTAGACAACTGCTATTATTTATTCCTTAAAAAGGGATTTTATTTTTCCTTCCAAGTTATATACTGCATGTCAGACTTGAAAAGAAGAACACACTCCAGCCACAAGTACCATGCATTGCACGAAGAGAAGTTTGCTTCAACACATGTGTGGAAATTCAGTGTTTTAGTTTAGGAGAAAGTGATTGCTAAGGTAGATGCTTTTCTGCTTACATGCATACATATACACATACACACAAATGGGAAGCAATATAATTAAGATTATGCCCCTTAAATGTTTCAATATTAATTTTATTTGCACTGTGGTGGCACCCAAAATACCCAATCATGACTGGAATCCCATGGCTTGTGCAGCACTCAGCACAATCACCATATTAACATACTCCACAAATATCTGCCGTACTAACCCCTCTGCAATTAGCGTGGCAATTCTCAACCAATAGGCAAAGAGACATAGGTTAAGAACCTTAAACTTAGTTGCCATGAAAGCCATTTCCCATTGTGAAAAACAACATCTTAACCCAACATCAAACTTTGTAATGTACGAACCTATATTATAATTTAGATACACACAGACACCATCTGGATAAAAGTTAGTTAACAGTGATAGTTTCAATCTTCTGTTAACTAGAGGCTTGAACAACACACCTGGCACACTTAGTGGGAATTAAAAACAAATTAAACACAGGTATGACACTTTCTTTTTAGGATCCGAGAGGGAGAATACAGTACAATATGTACACTTTGATCGGGTAGTAAAAATTAGCTTGTATAACTACTTCTAATTAAGTTTGTGTGAAGGAAACAATCTGTATTCTAATCCAGGGCACAGCTGTACATGAATCTAGGTATCTGAAGACAAAAAAAATTTAACATCTCATATCATAATTGGAGCCGGACAAAATATTCGCAGTGCAATTTCCATCCTCCCCACCCACTCAAAATATATTTGGTTTAGAGTGCGAGTACCTGCCACAAATTTGGACCAATTTCTCTTAAAATTTGAACATAATTTGAAATTACTTCCTGCAAAGTATTACTCAGTATCTGGATGTTTGTGATTCTTTTTTTAAAAAGTCACTTTTTGCAATAAATAAATCACATTTATGAAATTTGAAAAAAACTTGGGGGATATGTAATATATCGGATTAAAGAACAGAACCAGGAATTCTTGAATTCTATTCACACTGAATACTTCCCTGTCAGTACCTGCCCACCCTCAACACACATATTCCTGTAGAGAATGGAGTATGCTGCACCACCTGAAGGGATGTCTTCCCTATACTCTCTGGAACATATGGTGGTACTTGAGATAACATCTTCTGCTCAAACTCACCATAAGGAGGTGCGGCTCTGCACTGCCCCCATCACAGTCCTGTGGGTGTCACAATTTAGCACAGCCATTTTCTTTTATGTAAGACGAAAGTGTTCATTCATTTTTCATTTTAATAGCTGAAATTTTTCTAAAATGTACAGTATAAAGTAATGTGTTACACCCAATTATAACACACACTGTAGAAAATGTTGCAGAATGTGTGTTAATGCTTCACTGGGAAAAAGAAGACTATCATTTAAATAGAACAACCGACTCAGACTAAGAAATGTTATAAAGAAATCCTAGTATGCAGCATTGTAATTGTACATCTTCCAAGTGCTACAATCAGATGCTGTTGCCTCTGCTTTATGAGGACTGAATTTGCAGGTTTTCCCACGTGGATTCAGGTCCTAGAGAGAAGATGGAAAAATGGGAAGCATCTATAGCTAAAAAGATCGCATGCAGGAGGCAGCAAATTCTGCTTTCCCAGGCAAACAATGTTATACAAGATGGAATTACTCCCTTGTCCTCCTCCATACCTCTCAGTGCCTTTGCATACAATACTTTGGCATCAGTTTTGCCTGGCTGCTGGAAACATCACATTTTTTGGTTTTGCTAGACAAGTCAAAAATGTTCTCTGGGGAATCAAACTGCATAGTGTAGGTAAATAGCTTATGCCAGCTGGTCAAGAGCAGAAGGAAACACACGTAAATTTTAGAAAAATTTACTGAAGAGGCCAATTAAAGATAACAGGAGAAAGAGGAAGGAAAGTCCAACAATGCACTTTTTATTAACGTAAAATATGTCAGTGTCCTTTCCATTTTTGCAGCACAGAAAGCTATTTTTATCATGTTGATTCTTCATTTGTGTTTCTTGCAGATGAGTGATAATCCCATCTAGGATTTGTTTCTTCAAAAAGATGATCTTGATGTGTGTAAGGTCATTAGGTCAGAAAGGTAAACGTAGAAGATAGTAGTAATATCTGGTCCTTTACATTTATAATTGCAAATATTAAATAAACAAAACCTGAACCTCTTGGTATGTATTGATGTGAAATGCAAAATTCCACTGAAGTCACTGGAGTGACATCAATATGGAGCGGAAGGGAGAAAAATCCAGGTCTACTGCCAGTTTTCCTTGCGTTGGACCTAGAATTTTCTTCAAGAATCTAGCTCAGTAAAAGGAATTGTATTTATTACTTTTCAAATTATTAACTGTGCCGTATGATAGATTTTGCAGAAATTAGATTTAGCACAAGGAAGATTTCTAGAAGAGACTCAGATGTACCAAAAATATCAGTACAAATTTTTCTACTATTGTGGCAATCAGGCTACTACTTAAAAAAAAAAAAAGTTGACTGGTCAAGGACAACCAAAATGTCTGCCTGACAAGAACATGTGATGGTTCTAATTTTTTAATAGCCAAATAAGTTTTAAACCATACAGTTATGGTACATGTCTGCTGTATGTCTCTTCCCCAAAGGACAAACTATTGATCTCATCTGCAATTAGAAAACTGGGGTACATCAAGTGACCAGCACATCTCTTTGAAGAAAGAAAATGAACATTAGACTCTTGGTTTATTAGCTTTCTAGTCACCCCAAACACTAGTTACATACTATTCTGTGTTTCAGAGGCAGCATACCGATTGGAAGAGCAATATGCTCTCCTCTCAAAGTACAGTGTGGGCACATCTGGATGAGCAGAGTCAAAGAAGGAATTTGGACAGTAGCAGGCTAAAATGCCATCCATTTCTTCTGAGACCCAAGCTGGGTGAGGTAATATCTTTTATTGGACCAACTTCTGTTTGTAAAAAGGACAAGCTTTCAAGCTTCACAGAGCTCTTCTTTACCTTCTTGACCTATAGAAGAGCTCTGTGTAAGCTTGAAAGCTTGTCCTTTCCACCAACAGAAGTTGATCCAATAAAACAGTGTTTCCCAAACTTGGGATGCCGCTTGTTTAGGGAAAGCCCCTGGTGGGCCAAGCTGGTTTGTTTACCTGCAGCATCCACAGGTCCGGCCAATCGCAGCTCCCACTGGCCACGGTTCGCAGCTCCAGGCCAATGGGAGCTACGGAAAGTGGCGCGGACCAAGGGACGTACTGGCCGCTGCCTCCAGCGGCTCCCATTGGCCTGGAGCAGCGAACCGTGGCCAGCGGGAGCCGTGGTCGGCCAGACCTGCAGATGCGACAGGTACACAAACCAGCCCGGCCCACCAGGGGCTTTCCCTAAACAAGCGGCGTCCCAAGTTTGGGAAACACTGCAGTAAAAGATATTACCTCATGCACCTTGTCTCTCTAATATCCTGGGACTGACACAGCTGCAAAAACACTGAAAACATTAATTTCTTCTGTCATTTAGTGTTGCTTACAAATAAGCTGTCCATTTTCACATAACAGCCTCAAACCAAATGGTTTTGGGGAAGTTACACCAGATCCAGCAAAGCACATATGTAACTTTAAGGATAAAAGTAGTCCTACTGAAGTCAGTCCTATTTTGGCAGGATATACTCACATAATTAAGTACTTTGCTGGACCTGGACTTTACAAACCAGCATGCCCAAGTGCAGGAGAGAAGCATGTTAGGTGAGAAGTCATTCAATTTCACTTCTCTAGATTGTTTTTGGTTACCAGGCAGGAGAATTTTTCCCCCTAGCCTAGAACCAATTACAATTTAAAATAAAATTCAAGAAAGCCTTTTTAGTAATTATCTTTGACCTACCTCAAGATATTCTTGATGAATAAATTTCTGGCATTCATGTACTGCAGCTGAATTCTTAATTTAAAAGTCTCTCTGAAAGCACTTAACTTTGTAGCCTGAGCATCTCTTTTAGGAGATGATTTTAGTGCTAGTACCTTGTATTAGGTCTATGTAACACTACATGGGAATAGATATGGTTGATTAGCATCCTTAAACCTGAAAATTAGCCTGCATGTCTGGTTAATTAGAAATTAATCTCTTGGGAAAAACAGGCTATAGAGAATTCCTTGCAGATCAATTTCCCAAAGAAACCGTCTTAAAGTCAGGAATTCAGTGTAGCACTGGCCTGCTGTCCGGCTGCAAATTACACTCAAGCATCAAATGGAATGTACTAAGCCAGTTCCAGAAATGGCCAGATGTTCTCACTCAGAGCCAAACTATGACAAAGGGAGCACAACAAATTAACATTATGGACAGATAATGGAGGTTAAAATATAAACAATTGTATGCCATTTTATTAAAAATTATCTTGAAAATGTTGCAAAATCAATCATTCAGAAGTCAGGAAATGCCAACGTTAAGATTGCACATGGAACCTTAAGCCTGCCCCTTTATTCAAATGCATTCTGATTAGGCTTGGCAGAATTTGATTTTTATTTGTTTGTAATTTAGATGGATAATATCAATTTTTAAGCATTTATTGATTTTTTAATAATTTAAATTTTCACAGTTGTGCAAAATTATGGGTGTTAGGCTTTTTATTTTTATTGATTTAAAGTTTCACAGTTGCAGGAAATTATGGAGGGGTCAGACAATTATTTAATGGCAGTAGATGTTGAGATTCAAACCGTTAAAGCATTAACACCAATTATCAACATATACAAAGTAAACAGCCTTAAATCAAACTCCTAATAAGTTCCAAAGCAGCATTTTTCTTACTTTGCCTATCTGTAAATTTCTATTGTAATCAATGGAAATCTTTTTTCATCAGTTTGTGTTTGTACAGTGAAATCGACATTTATCACCTCTTATAATAAAAATTTAATCCTTCCTAATGATGATAGAACAATCACACATTGCTGTTTCCACAGGACCTCACTGAAGCCCTGATCCTGCACCAGTGAAGTCAATAGGAGTTTTGCCTTTCACTTCAATGCACAGGATCAGGCAATGGGCCTTGATTGCACTTATTGAATAGCAAGGATTAAACAACAATATTTTATTTAAATAATTTAAATATTTCATTTATTTAATATTACATGCATTTAACTTACAGAGGTAAAAGAGCCTTTTTTTTTTAATTTTGGCAGAGATAAGTTGTACTGTCAACAGTCTTCATCAATTTCCATTTCAGTAGGCTTAAGTTGTATAAAGGTATTGCACTCCTTCCTTATTCACTGCACCACTGTCTAATGCACATTAATGAGGCAGGTGTAGTGCAGAAATAAGAGGAAGTGATTGTGTAAATAAAGACTATCAAAAAGTATATGCACAAGGCGGTAGAGTTAATGTAGCTGTTACCACCCAAGAAAGAGAGCTTGGAGTCATTGTGGATAGTTCTCAGAAAACATCCACAAAATGTGCAGCAGCAGTCAAAAAAGTGAACAGAACGTTGGGAATCATTAAGAAAGGGATCGATAATAAGACAGAAAATATATTTCCTCTATATAAATCCATGGTACGCCCACGTCTTGAATACTGTAGGCAGATGTGGTCGCCCCATCTCAAAAAAGATATATTGGAATTGGAAAAGGTTCAGAAAAAGGGCAACAAAAATGATTAGGGGTATGGAACAGCTGCCATATGAGGAGAGATTAATAAGACTGGGACTTTTCTGCTTGGAAAAGAGATGGCTAAGGGGTGGATATGATTGAGGTCTATAAAATTGTGACTGGTGTGGGGAAAGTAAATAAGGAAGTGTTATTTACTCCTTCTCATAATACAAGAACTAGGGGTCACCAAATGAAATTAATAGGAAGCAGGTTTAAAACAAACAAAAGGAAGTATTTCTTCATAGAACACACAGTCAACCTATAGAACTCTTTTCCAGAGAATGTTGTGAAGGGCAAAACTATAACAGGGTTCAAAAAAGAACTCAATAAGTTCATGGAGGATAGGTCCATCGATGGCTATTAGCCAGGATGGGCAGGTGTCCCTAGCCTTTGTTTGCCAGAAGCTAGGAATGGGCGACAGGGAATGGATCACTTGATGATTACCTGTTCTGTTCATTCCCTCTGGGGCACCTGGCATTGGCAGCTGTCAGAAGATAGGATACTCGGCTAGATGGACCTTTGGTCTGATCCAGTATGGCTGTTCTTGTGTTATGTTCTTACGTCCCTGCAGCCTTTTCTATTTCCCGACTTTCAAGGTGCTTTGCTTTGCAACCTTATTGCTCCCTTAGCATATATTTTGCTGTGAAATAAGTAGTTCGGCCATACCTCTACTTCTCAATACTGTAGATTTTTTTAAAAGAATTGTTGTTTATAAACAAATTGGAAGGTCACTTTTAAAGGAAAAAGTTAACATTGTACCTAACTATTTTGAAGCTTACAGACTAGTTCAGACAAATTTTCATTCTGAAGTGGATTAGCTTTGACTATAAACTGGAAACAGCCCCTCCCCCTTTTTTAAGGTACCAACATTTAAAATATTGTACGATAGTTCAGTATATAATAAGTCCATAGCTCTACATTTTCAATTTGGGCTACTGAAGCAAGTTCTCTCCACTGCTTTACTCAAACTGCAAAGGAGGTGGGGGAAAGCCTCTCTTTTTTCCCTTTTGTTTCTCTATTTTAAAGATTGTATTTTAATTTATTTCCACCTTGTCATCTTCCCTTTTGACTAAACAAAACCTCATTTAGTTAAGATAGCATCCAACCTTGTGCAGTTCGAGGTGCTCAGCACCTCATAGGGACCAAGCCCATATTGACTAATGGTGGTTGCATTTTAATTTTGCAGTGTGTGTTGAAAGTTATCTACATAAAATATTAAGAATGAAATTCCTGACTGCTCTACCCCATTCTCAGGAAGTTATTTTTAGCATAAAAACTAAAATGGAGCCAGCTAATTTTTTCCCCTATTATAATAGAGTAAAGTTTCCCCAAAATCTGTGCACACCTGTGAGATTATATTTACAAAGCCAAAGGTGGTTATTCCCATTTATCCTCCCTCTCATGAACTAGATCCAGATACACAGTATCAACCAAAAGGATATGTTTTACTTGCACATAACTTATACCTTGAAAAGATCACACTTGGTAGGATGTTCTCAGTGGTATACACAGAAGAGACCATAGCCTTGCAACTTTCCTACATATCAGTTATAGGGAAGACAGAATTTTATATATATAAAAACCTTCACTGTGCCATTCTACCACTAATGGGCAATATAAACCTACAGCCTAATGGGCAACCATTTCAAGACAATTAATTTTAGTATTTTATGAACGCTTAATCAGGATGACTCACAGATATTCTGTTCAAGGGATGGATTTAAATCAGCATCTTTTGGGCAAACAGCCAAGCATTTTTCAGTGATGCTATCCAGCCTCAGTACCGGTTTGTTATCCATCATTTCAGCTGTGAAATTTTTTTTTTTTAAGTACAATTTATCTTCTTCTATTGGTTTATCAAGAACATACTGACTATACACAGCTTACCAATGGCACAGCATTGCTCTCCTTCACATGTTATTGCTTTCAGCTACTTTGATATTCTATGAACATATATTTTGGCAAAAATAATCACTGTCAATTGCCCAAGGAAAAGCACCAGGGATTAAATGCTCTGAATCTGAAACTCAAATGAAAAACACATTCAAGATACATGCTATGACTATTGTTTCTGTCCAAGGCCTTTGTCAAGCTATGATTTTTTCATCCAAATCAATAATAAGCTTTTGTTCCTCAATGCGAGACACCTCCACCCACAAAACAGAGTAAAAAAAAGTTACTTTGGAATTCATACTTATGAATTTTAAAAAGAGGATCCTAAATCTGAATTTGTTTCAACTGTTGTTTTAGCACAGGCTCTGCCCCCTGGTAAACAAATGTTCAAAGATTTCACTGGAAATGGAGCTGTACACCTTAAAAATTACTAGTATATTTTAATTTACTATATAATCAAAGACATTCAAGAGCCTTCTCAATATTAAATAAGAGTGATCTGATTTAAAACGATGCCTTCCTCTTTTAATAACTTTAACAGCTGCTGTGGAAGAATTATTTTCTTCTTCCCCAATTTTTTCATTCTCTCTCTCCCCATTTTCTTTCTAACAGCTGCTTTTGTTGTTGTTGTTTTTTGTTTCCCTCCCTCTGTTCCTCCCTCCAGTTACAAAGTTGGGGGTGGGAGCACAGGGTGCTAAAGCACAAAGCAGTACTTGTTAAAAACAGAATATATCCAGGCAAGTCGCCAAATTTAATTCCAAACAGCCCTGTTAGTGAGTGGCTCTATGGTAAAATGGAATACAGTATTAGTCTATCTGTTTCTAGGACAGAGTGTCTCCTATGACTCAAGGGTAAAAAATGAATTTCATTCCCGAAAGCACCATATCTGCAGGTCTTCAGGCTTAGTAAAAAACAAAGTGAAAGCTAACACAAGTTAATTGTTTCACAGATATTGCAGCACTGTACTTTGGAAAGAATATTACTGAAATTTAAGTTACTCTCTAGAATAGAGTTCTTAACAGCCACAATATGAGCCAAGTTCTGCCACTCTCACTGAATAGTACCCTACTACCATTGACTCGAATGGCCTTTGCATTTAGTTCTTAAAGCAATCATGCTACTCACCAAGTAAGGTATTACTCAATAGCGTAAGAATGGCACTCTGTGGCCCAATACATACAGTGGTACTTTACCCTGGGAAATAAAACATCAAAAACTTTGAGGCTGGAACATTAAACTATTACTAAGACTTGTAGTGAAAATGAAATGTCCCAAGTTTAGGACCAGTCTGTGAATCCCTTACATTGGTAAGCCGTTATTCACCAGAGATTGGAGTCAATGGGGGAAAACCCAAATGAGGGACTGCTCACAAATGTGAGTAAATGGCTCAAATGGCCCTTAGATTTTCAGATTAGCTTGGAAAAGAGTGAGGGGGAGAAAATAATTATTCATGCTTCAGATTTTGGTGTTTAATAGTCACACATGCTTTCACTTTTATAATTTGCTATGCAGTCTTATTTGGGTAGCAGATGTAAGAGTAAATATAAACATATATTTAGCACTTTGGACGAGTTACTGACTTGTGAAACAGGCATGAGGGAGTCTACCTCCCACAAGGTTTACAACTTTTTTCTTCCAAAATAATATCTTCCTTATTACTGTTAAGTTTGAAAAGCAAAAGCAAATGGGAATACTCATTTCCACAGAAACAGATATTTATGCTTACATTTATTTAATGTATAATTTATAATTAATAAATAATACCCAGCATATATGGAGCATTCTTCATCAGTAGATCTCAAAATGCTATCTAAACCAGGTCCAAAGCACTCCATAGACCCATCCCCAAGCACAAATTTGAGAAGACTCCCTTACTTCCCATGACAAAATTTAGTTATCCCCTTCCCATGCCATGCCACTTTTCCCCACACACTTTCCTCTGACACAGCCTTTCCCATTTCTTCTGCAAACCCCCGACCCTATGAGGTTTCCTCATTCCTCTCCCCCCGCCCCTGCCCAATTTATTCACTCACCCAGCTACTCTGACTCCCCTCCTGATGCAGAAGGATTAGCACCAACTCCATGTAGCAGATGTTGTTCTTCCCCACCTCAGCTGCTGGACTCTCATTTCCTTCAAAGTGAGATTCACAGGGGCATGAGCACCAGAGTCACTTCACTAGCCTGAGCCAGTGACTGCTGGCTCCCCTCCAGAATCTAAATTATTCAATTGAAGGGTCAGAAGGCCACCATCCCAACTGATCAGGCAATCGTTGGCAGGGAGGGGTCAGTGCTAGTCACTGTTTCAAGCACCCAGTCAAAGGGCAGGTCTACACTGGGGGGCGGGGGGAAATCGATCTAAGATACACAACTTCAGCTACGAGAATAGCATAGCTGAAGTCGACGTATCTTAGATCGATTTAAAATCACTTACTTCGCATCCTCGCAGCGCGGGATTGACGGCCGTTGCTCCCCCGTCGACTTTGCTTCCACCTCTCGCAGAGCTGGAGTTCAGCAGTCGACGGGAGAGCGATCGGGGATCGATTTATCGCGTCTACCCAATCCGGCGGATAGTGTAGACGTACCCTTTAAAGTCCTCGTAAAAGAGATAGGATGCTGAGGAGCTCCCAAAGGTGTGGTTCTCCTCCCTGGATTTACGATAGTCGGTCTTGAGCCACTGGATCCTGCATTGGACGTGCTCTGAATTGGTCACCAGTTCATTGAATCCCCAACACTGCCAGCTTCTCCACTATTTCTTGGTACACATGGTCATTTCTGGAATTCTTACTGAAGCTGAATGTCTTGCTTGCCTCACACCAGAAATTTACCACAATCTGACTGTCATCTCGTGATGCGGCAGCAGCACATTTGGCAAAGGACTTATCATCACTGGCCATAACTAACGCAGCAGACGGTTCAATCTACTTCCAGTTCAGCAGTCAGAATAAAATGGAAGGGTTAAACCCCGAGCAGCTGTACTTGAATCAGGAGGGTTCCTTCTGTTTCCTCAACATCAATTGTCTAGTTTGGGATAGAAAGGCCAACAAACAGTGGCCCATGGGATTGTGGCAGACTCTCTGGACATGAGTCTGGTGACCTGGCCACGAACTGCATCCACACTACAAAATGATAGAGTTTGGATCCAAGTCCCAGTGAGACTTAGGCTTAGACCCCTCCCTCTGGCCAGGTCCTACGGCCTGGGTACTGAGCATTTACTGGCCCAAGAGAAAGATAGGTGTGTGCGGGGGGCGGGTGAGGGTTGGGCTCAAACTTGAGTCTGAGCCTGGGCTTATGTTATAGTGCAGACAAACCATGTGTGGACTGAGGGAGGGTGCTTTTGACACAAGACAGGTGTTGAAGAATTTCTCCATCAGTATGTCTCAAAACATCCAAGTTTTAGAAATTTCAGAGTTATATCTGCCAAAGCCCAGGACACCATGAGATTGTGATTTGCCTGGGCAAGTCACAAAGGCAACATATAGACTCACGAGTGAATCCTCCATGCCCCAAATCATAGTAGAAGGGGGGGGGGGAAGGAATGAATGAGGGTTGGCAGATGAGATGAAAGTCTCAATGTCATATTTTCAGAGGTGCTGAACTCCCCATACAACTCCAATTAAAATGAGTAGGAGCTGCATGCACTCAGCACTTCTGAAAACTCAGGTCCTAAGGCGCTGAAACTTCCAACCATAGATAACTATTAAGGGGGGAAAGGAAGGAGGGAAGAAGAGAGGAAGAACACAATCACAGGGGATAGAGGGAGGCCAAAGGTGTACTAGGGGAAAAGATGAGAAAGCCAGTCTTTCACGGGGAAGAATGAAGGTGATGGAGAGTACCAAGAATAAGCTGTAGCCAGGGCTCCTGGTAGCAAAAGCCCCTACATCTCAGTAGTCCAAAGTGCTTCCAAGCAGTGCCCCCTGGGAACCTGAACTGTCCAGTGGCAGGCACAGAAGTTTTACCTAGAATTGATAGCTGAGTTGCTGAAGAGCAAGACAATGTTTCTTCTCTCTGCCCTCATTTGCTCCATATCCCACCTTGTTCTTCAGGTCCCCTCTAGCACCATGGATTTTTGTCTTCTATGGATATAAAGGAGCTACTTTTTTGAAAGCTTAGAAAATGCAGTAGTTTCAACGATCAATGAGAACATGTTGTATTATTTACAAAAACAAATCATCATGCACTTATCCCAAAGCAACCTCTTCTGTAATATGCTTTGCATTTTGCATCACCTTCCATCGGGGATCTCAGAGCACTTTGCAGATACTGATGAATTAAGATTCACAACATTCTTGTGAAGCGTATAAATAGGTAGGTATGTTTCTCAGTTTTACAATATGGTGAAAATAAGACACCAAAGGTCACAGAGTGAAGAGGCAGGAATAGAACCTACATCTGACTCCAAGGTACATAAATAGCAGTGCTTTGACCACTAGACCATGTTCTCTAAATTGACACCGTCGCATTCCACTGAATTCAATAAGCCCACTCCAGTAAAAACAGTTTTGTGAAAAATTATGTGGAAGTGCATCAGAATGCATCTGGAGACCCATTTCATCTGCCCATCCTGACTACAATATTAAGAAATGACAAACAACTTTTCAGTATTTGTAGAAATCATTCTATTAACAGTTATGATTAAATTGTATTTTACATGCTTGTTAAGGTCAATTGTGGCTATTAATTATCTTATTTAAAAGAATATTCAAAGTTCTAGCTATGACAAAGAATATAAAAGTATCAAATGTAGACAATTGTGTATGCTCTCTTAAAGGTTGACATTTGAGATATAGGAAGAGTCTAAAATACTGTGTGTTCCTGAAAACTTCATCTTGATGGAATGGACATTTAAAAAAATTCTTAAATTTCAAAAATCTCTGCAATTTACCCACCGACACAATTTGTGTCGGTATATAGAGAGGGAAATGGTAGCTCAGGAAAACAATTCTCTCCTTTAAAATTCTACAACAGTCCAACTGTTTTTTGAAAACCCTCTTTAGAAAATGTTGGTACTTCCAAAACTCATTGCTAACAAAAAAAAACCCTTTACCTATTCAAAAAATCTCTTGCAGTCTTACTGAAATGTAAAATAAATTTCTTAAATTTTTAAGATAAACCACTTAAATGCCTATCATACTCTTGCACGAAACAATTTAATGTCCCTTGCAGACTAGAAAGTTTATAGGATGGTTTTGGGTTTCACAGATTACTGACCCATCCTTTCACATAAAAATTCAATTAAACTGGGCCACTAAATAATTACTTGCATGTAAACTGGGTTTTAAAACTTTCTTTAATCCAAGCAAACTAATGCTCTTTACAACCCCCCCCCTCCCCCCATGACAGTCTACTTGAACAACTCTGCAAGTAAGCTTCTTTCCCTCAAACACAGTGTGGGTTTCACACAAACCATCTTGTTCTTCAGAGACACGTACAGAGTACATATACATGGGCTGAAGCCTAAGAGAGAGTTGAGCTCAGGTCTTCTCTGTCCTCCCACTCCCATTCCCAACACCCCAGTGGACATCAACCAAAGACATTAAAGGTATAGAATCTTCAAGAAAGAAGATTTTAATGCAGTGTATCAAATTTGCTCACCACCTCTACATAGGAATATAGCTCTAGAGAGCACAAAGGAGTAATACAGGTTTTACAGCTTGTCTTGATATATTCCTACTGAGAAATTCAGCAATAGCTTGGAAGTCTTCCTCTGCCTTAGTATTCTTTACCTGTGAAGAAGCAGTTAATATAGTCATGGTAATCAACTGAAGAAAAATACATTTTAAAGGTGTAGAAGCAGCATACTTTAAGAGAATCAAGTGAATACTATAACCTTTTAAAACCATGGATATAAATTTTAAATGAAGCTGTTTTTAAATGTTATTTTTACTTTATTTATATTATTTGCTATAATATTTGTATTACAGTTGTATCGAGGAGGCCCAGTCAGGGCTGGGCCCCAGCTGTCATAGGTGATGTACAAACTCAAGAAAAGGTCCCTGCCCAAAGTGTTTACAGGCTAAAGGCCCTGATTCTGTGAACACTCCTGCATGTGCTTACCCCTCATTCTCACAGATAGTTCCATTGTCTTCACATGTACAAGACAGAAGGGGGTAGCAGGGAAGACAAAAGTGACAGTGATAGGAACACAAGGTTGCATATGTTAGCTAAGTGTATTGTTGTTTTCTGGTTATAAAAATACATGTCCATGGTAGAAAAAAAATACCATGTCTGATCATCTAATTTCTAAACTTTATAATACTTAAAGAGGAGTAAGCATGACCTTTCTCTGTTTCATTATTGCCTTTTTCTGTTTAATTATTTTTCTAGCAACAAAAAAGGCATTGCAAAAGCCTACCTTTCCTTTAAAGAAGCCTGACAACCACTACATCACAGATAGCAGCTCTGCGATACCAGCTCTGTTTTGTGGCATTTTAAAAAAATATAACTATTCTGTGCCAGCAAGCTGGTGTATGTATGTTCATGCTAGCGCTGCATGGAGGAGTTTCACAACTTCAATTACAAAAATAAAAATTTTATTCACACACAGTACATATGTGCATGCACACACACTGTTATCTGAAAGTTTGAGAATCGGTGAAGGTGTGATATATAAAAAAA
>NW_020664373.1:8693779-8761758 GCF_002925995.2 Terrapene triunguis
AAAAAAAAAAAAGTACCTTTCCATCCATTCCAGCAGAGGAGAAAAACTTGAAAAATGTAAAATGAGTGCACCCTCTGAAAGAGTCACAACCCAGAAGGTATGTCAAAAGAGCCCAAAATGTATTTTACAAAAAAGTTTAACCCAATCATGATTTTTGGGGCCTAACTCGTGATTTTTGAGTTTGACAATTCTATGGCTGGGAAGGCAATGTAGTCAGGGCAGGCACGGAACGTGCCCATTCAGTGCTTCCTGACAGAGGTTCTATCGGGTTCCATCAAGACTTATTTTCTACTAAGGAGACAGATTTATGAGAGAAAATGAAGGGAATATTAATACTTGCTCTACCTTAGGGTATATCCACCCAGGAGGCCAAGGGGACTCACTGGCAATAGATGTTAGTTACACCATCCTGCAGCAACTTTTGCGAATAGGTACCCTGTTTTCTTCTGTTTGTACAGCTCCTACCGCAATGTGGTCCTAGTCCATACCTAGGGCTCGTAGGTGCTACAGTAATATAAATAAATAACTATGAAAAGTGAAAATACCACCACATTTTAGTCTATCAACCTTGAATCATAGAATTAATGTATGTTTGCAGTAGAGACCTCTGATTTTTATTGGAATAGGAAATATTAGTTGCGTGTAGTCAAAATCCAGTGCCCTTTTTATAAAATGTATTTTATCTTTGAAAGGCAGAAAGGAATCAAACTGCAGAGGAGCCTTATCTTTAAAAATGTGATGTTATTGTACAACCCACGCTTTGTCCCCCCCTTTGGAAAACCATTAAGTGAGGGGAATGTATTCTGTCTGATTTCTCCAACATCTGAGAGAGAACACATCTGCAAATTTGTAAGGCAGTTATTGATACTATCTTAATATATAGAACTGGTTTCATTTTACTGCTGGAATATTTAAGTCAGAGGAAATAAAAAAATAAATAAGAGAAAACGTACATGGCAACAATGTACATCTCCACTCCCCCCCACCCCCAAATCTGGTTCCCAGTTTCTTATTATAGAAGATTTTGAAATATATAAAAGTTATAATAGAAAATAACTGCCTAAAAATGGTTTCATCTGCTTGTCTGAAAAAAATATCTTCTACTGTTTGTTCTTCTGCCAACATCAACTTCTTAACTGCTGTAAAAATAAACAATACTGAGAAAAACAAAGCATTTGTTCCACCAGAGAACACAGATTAAGGCCCTAATATGCTGCTGCACAGTAATCAGGACAAGTCAACTACAGATATTGCAATACAGTGTTGGGACGAGAGCTTAGAAAGCCATTCCTTTAAGGCTATATCTATACATACAGCACTACAGAGGTACAGCTGTACCGATACATAGTACAGATAACGAGGCATAATAAAACCACCTCTCCCCCCGACATAGCGCTATGCTCATGAGTGCTTAAGTCGGTGTAATTTACCTTGCTCAGAGGGTGGAATATTCACACCCCTGAGTGACATAAATTTTGCTGACATAAGCTAGGTTTACACTACAGCCTAAGTGTTTAGATGATGCATTTTAAACACAATCTGAGTAGCAGCCAAGGCGCTCTAGACATCTTCAAGTTGTAAAAGTACATTTGTTTTACGTCTTAAACAATGTAAAGTTTAGGTCATACTTTTGACACGGTAAAGTAACGACATGTATTAGTAAAGCTAAACACTGCCATGCAATTTCCAAATGGAACTATTTGCACAGAATGAACAGGGAGAAGGCAAGATATGAATATTCAGTGGCTACTACTCCAGTAATTAAATTAAAAAATCAGTTGCAATTTTGTAAATTTTTAACAGCTTCAATCTAAAATGAACACACACTTCCTTTGTATTATACATATGAAAACATGCAGTGTAAGGATATAGCCATCCAGGAATTCTCATGATATCATTAGTCAGTATTGGACATTCAATAGTTTGACATTAGAACTCCAATATATAACATCCTTGTGCTACACTATTGCACAGTAGCTATTTTATTAAATCTTCCACTGCTGCTTTTTATGAAGCTTCTATGCAGCAGTGTAAAGGGACGGTGTTCTTTAAAGAGCGTACTTTCCATAGCACTTGCAAATAGGTAGTTAACGTATTAATATGTCAAGCTAAAGCCTCAAATAATTGGTGTCAGAGGAGCACTCAGTACATTTATGGTGCAACTTACCTTTTCATCTCTCATTTTCTGGCTCCCATACTCCAGGCTTTCCGCAGATCACCAGCTTTTTCACACCATGCTATATGTCAACTAGAGTTGCTCCCTGCCCGATTTTTACCCGGACAGTCCGGTTTTTGGCTTCTGTGTTCATTTAGGGTTGCCAGGTACCCAGTTTTCAGGGACCTGGCAACCCTAAGTAGTGTCTAGAGGCACTCCATTGTGCCATTTAAACAAAAAGAGTCCCTGCCCTGAAGAGTTTAGTTTATTCACGTCTACCCCGATATAACGCTGTCCTCGGGAGCCAAAAAATCTTACCGCGTTATAAGTGAAACCGCGTTATATCGAACTTGCTTTGATCCGTTGGAGCGCGCAGCCCCGCCCCCCCCGGAGCACTGCTTTATCGCGTTATATCCAAATTCGTGTTATATCGGGTCACATTATATCAGGATAGAGGTGTACTATTATATTTAAGCCTACCAGTCTCTGACATATTACCTGGAATATTTCAAGGCAACTGTTTGGAGAAATGCATATTTAGGTTATTTGCAGACTAGTGAAAAGTAAGAGAAAAGACAAAAATTTTAATTTGATTTCATGTATTTGCCCTTTCAGTTTTTTATATAAAAAAAATTACGTGTCACTTTATGGAAAGTTTCTGCAGTTTGTGTTTTCCCCTAGATGGACTGAAACAAATTTAATTGTGTAGTCATGAGTGAATAACTACCAAGCAGCTGAATTTGCCAAAATACTGTTTTTTTGCTGCATTAATCAGACTTCTTGTTTCTGTGCTACTTTTTCTCATTTTTTTAAAATTGAGGCATAATTACGTCAACTTCTTCACACGGGGGGGAAGAATGGTCCAGTAGTTTAAAAGAGGAGCCTAGGCTGTGGAAGACCTGGGTTCAGTTCCTGCCCCACACCCCAAACGTCATGTGTAACCCTGGGCAAGTCAGTCTCTCTCTGCCTTCATTCCCCATCTGTAAAATGGGGATAATAGCACTGCCCTACCTGACAGGAGTATTGGGGTGAGGGGATAAATACATTAAAGATTGTGAGGTGCTCAGATACTGCAGTGATGTGGGGCCATATAAATACCTTAAATAGATAAAAGTCTTACAGCTGTCAAATGAGACATTTAGTAAATGTGAATGTTAAATGTTTTGTTTCCAAGATAGCATTGTCACTACTCTTTTTCTCCCAGATTTTGGATTAAGGTTATGAACTACATAACTTCCACCCCTCCTTTCCCCTCTTCTATGTTTCCCTCCTCCTCTCAATATCAGAAGGGTTAAGAATACAAAGAACAATGATTTTCAGCTGCTTTGTACGTAATATTATGCTGCTCTCCTGCAGATAGGTGTATGTTCATATAAATACAAACATACAGTTTCCTTTGCACGGAAGCTATTGTCTGTCTATGCAGTAAATCACTGAGGTCACACTTTTTTTTTTACTATCTTAGCCACTCAATTGTACTATCTCACAGTCTCCTAAAACCTTAGCCTGTACAGTTTCTTGTAGTCACAGCCATATTTGCCATTCAGAGTGGTGATTTACCATCAAAGGATATTGATCTTCAGTTTTGGACTGGCAGCGGATGGAGAAGGGAGAATTCGCATACCTGTATGAATTTTTAGTAACTACTCTTCATTGTCAGGCTGAGATGCTGGCATCACAATCGTCGCTAAAACTGAATTCATAGTGAAATGTGGTGTGCAGTCTTAGGTACTTTTAGGATTCCGCTCCTGGGCATTTAAATGGCATCAGTAGCCAGAAATGCATTTTATCATGTTTTAGCTGACCAGGAGGTCGCACTTCTTCCTTTCTGACGTAAATGTGGCCTCTGCAAAAGTCAAGCCTGAAGACTACAAATGCAATGTGTTTTGCTTCGTATTGACAAGTGATACCATGAAGACTCTCCAGATGATAAAATGTGAGACCACCTTTATTCTAAACAACCCAGGGTGTGGAGAACAGATGACCCTGGTGCACTCTGCCTGATAGTGAATCTAATTTAAATTTATTATCTTGATCATCAAGGCCTTTAAGGAGCTTTAGCCTGGCTTATCTCAGAAACCATCTTTCTCTCCTTGACCATGACCTACCAAGAAAGCTGTGCTCCATGCAGACACTGTTAATGATACCTTCGATGAAGCTTGTAAGCTGGTAAGAGTTCAACCCTTCTTTGTAGCTGACTCTCTGCTACTATCCACTCCATAAAAGATTAAAGTGGCCAAGGCATTTTGCACTTTCAGAACAAAAGACCTATCTGTTCATATTAGCTTCCCAACAATAACTTCTTGGGGATGGTATGTGTGTCACTTTCTGGCCTTCAGGGATCAGCTAAAGCTGTATTTTCTCCCCAGAAACATGTGTCACACATTCTCACTTTGTACCATTCTAAGTGGTGACCATTGTTAAATCAAGATTGGATATTTTTTCTAAAAGGATATGATCTAGGAATTATTTTGGGGAAGACTATGGCCTGCTATACAGCGGGTCAGACTACATGATCACAATAACCCCTTCTGGCCTTGCAATCTATTAATCTGTGAAGCAAGGCAAGAAGATTAGTCTTCAAACTCATTCTTATAATTTTGGATGTCCTTAATGATAGCTGTGCTATAAACAACCAGGCATATAATATTTTAATGGAAATACTTTCTCAAACACAGCTACATCATTGCATAAAAACACAATTTTTGTGCTGGTATAAGTTATTGACTAGGGTTTCTTCTAAAAACAAAGTTTGCACACCATGGTGGCATCCATCTTTATAGGTAATCAAAGCACTTTTTAAACCAATGGACCAACATACATCACAGAGTGGAAACATCTGGAAATTTTACACTGGTTCAGACCAAACAGTTCCTCTTTCCCAGTCCCATTATGCTTTGTAGTTTTACCCCACAGAGTCACTTCTCCTCAAACTCCCATAAACCAACTGGTAATTTAATCCCTAAAATATCATCGTTGATGTTTTAAATTCCAGCTATTCCCTCTGCAGCGCACATATCAAAACTAACTCAGTGGCTTACCATCAAGTTTTCATGAGATGGTGCCTCGGGCTTACCTTTTGCACATATGGTGTGAGTTTGCACTAGGAAACTTGGGCATTTCTCAAATGTTTATAATGGCAGTTGTTCCCTCATGGAAAAACTGCAGCAGTGCTAACAAGCTTTGTTTTTCCCTATTAGCTATGGTGACCGTTAATGTAAAACCAGGAATGTACTAATTGGAGATAATTTAAGGAAATGTGTAACTATCAGTACCATACACCAATTAATTTGAGGTCACATTACTGTTAGGATAAGAACTATCCTCCTGTGTCCCAAATGACTGCTGTGCCTCTGATCTAAATCCTCTCTTCACAACCAATCTCTTAGCTCAAGCCAAGAGAGAACTGCAGAGTAATTAAAATTAACCTGTATTCCTTCAGAAGAGCCTACTCTGAGTTAGGGCATTACTAGTCACTTTGTCAGGGTTTTGGTCAGGTAACTATCTTTTTTCTAAAACCCAGTTGCTTTGAAACGTTTGGTTTGTGTAACACCCTATGGAATAGCACCTATTTAGAAGCTATATGAAGCTACACATTTCTGTGGAGAAAGTACAGCTTTAGCTGACCCCAGAAGACCAACAGGGTTCTGTAAGGGGTATGGCATCAGTAAAGCTTGTTGGCAACGCCATTATGACACCCGAACCCAAAGTCAGGTTACCGTGAAGAGGTGCCGGGTGATTAATCCGCACCAGCCCCTGCTCATCCAGGGCCACCTTCTGTCTTCAGACAGGCTCCTTGAGATGATCCAGCAAGCAATGGGAGAGGTGGGAAAAGGAATGAGCGACAGGGGCCAGGCCTTGGGGGGCAGGAGGGAGATGGGAAGAGGTGGAGAAGGGAGGATGGCCTTGGGGGTGCGGTTACCAGCAATTAGAAAGGTGGCAACCCTAACACTACTATAGTATAAAAATGTACACTTTAGTAGCTTTAGAGATGGAAGAACCTGGAAACTGTACCTCAGAATACCGAGTTTTAAAGTTTCAAGAATTTAAAAGTCAGTTCAAGGACAGAAAAGAGAAATAAAACGTTTTTCCTCCTTTAATTTCTTTTTTAAAGTTTCAAAATGTTTTGCAACATCTGAAATTGGTTGGAGGGTTATTTTGTAATTTACTATGCACCCATCATTAAGAGTATCTGGGCACATTATATAGTTATCACAATTGAAATCATACTAAAATCAGAGTTGTTCAGCATCAGCAGCTCACAATAGGGGGAAAAAAACCAAGCCACTTTTATTTAGGTGCCTAAACGTAGGCATCCAAATTGGAAAATTTCAGCCCATGGCCCTGATACAGGAACTTGGTAATGTATGAAGATTCCAGGACCTGCATAGCATCCCACTGAAGTCAATAGTATGTCCATCTGTGCACATCATGTTGCTGGATCAAGGTCTTTTAGTTTTAAAACCAACCTAAGAATGATCATCCATTAAATCAAATAACATAGTTCTCTTCACTTGTTTTTCTGACTACGTGTTTTACTTCAATTTCCTGGACCAATAAAGAGCTGGCAGAAATCTAATCAAGAACTTTGGCAAAAAATACAAAATTCTGTATCACAGTAATATCTCTGTGTGTCATCCAATGACTATTAAAATCTTCCTATAACAGAAAATAGATGTAATTACACAAAATGAATTCAAAACACAAAGGTTAAAAGCAAAAAAGAGTATGTAGTGAAAAGATATTTTCTGGTCAAGATCTCAATCACAGACCCATTAAATATGAGCTGCTTATTTTATTTATTCTAGTAAGTGACTGAACATAAGTAATGAAAATAAGTGAAATTTCCTACTGCTCAGTAGCTAGACATGATTGGAGTTTCACAGACATAAGTGAACACACAGAAGGAAGACTTACAGTCTGCAAAGGATCAGCTTCTTAAAAGTTAACTTCTGATAAGTGCAATTACCACAGGACTTTTTGCACAAATATACAGTAACACGAGAACTTTGTAAACATATTCAGAACACCTCTCACCCTTTAAAAACTTCTTTCCAGTTGGCTGAAAACAGGTGAACATCATTATATATGCATCTGATAAACTTTAGTCACACTGCTATACCTGAATATTTGGAATTAATCCTTTCTAAATAAATGGAATAGCCTTAACCTGTACCGCAGCCCACACTCTGCTCAATTAGCAGCAATAAGGAATTCAGCCCACCTTTATGATAATGATCTTATATTTACATTTCCTCAAACAGATCCCAGAGAACATTTGAAACTTTACTAACAGGCTGGGGTAGGGGATTGCTTCAATCATCCAGCAATGATACAGAGCCATCTCTGGGGTTAACCGCTTGCAACTTTTCACAACAGTATCACACAGGAAGCGGAGAATACCATGTCACAATGTAGTACTTGTCCACTAGGTCAACATTCTACACATCTGTATTCTTCATTCATGAAACAGGCATAAATTGGATAGGCTATCTGCTACTGTACTTTGGGATGAGGCACCCAAGTAAGACAAAGCTACAATCTTCCCCCTGAGAACACCAATTGATTTTTCTTGTTAATGAGCACAATAGTTTAAAAATGTGAATGAAACAGTAACTGTACCCTTACAGTTTGAGACAAATGCTTCTTCACGACTTGCAGTTGACTTCAAACTCTCAGCACCTTTTTTGTTACCCCTGACATGGCCACAGTGATGTGAAGGACCACATTAGTCACATTTCATCAATATCTTCAGACAACATATCACACAATATGATCATTTCTGGAAGACTTCTGGGATACTTGTACTTCCAGATATGGAGATACAAACACACAATTTGGTGAAGAGCTGGTTTTTCCCTCTTTCCTAGATCCCAAAAGGAAAGTTGATTCTACACACTTCTTTGATTTAATCATCTGCTTCTAATAGAATACCCTGCCAGCTTTACCTTCTTTCTTGCTCATGTTCACTGGGGAATGCTTCAATGAATCATTGAGTCTTGTAGCAAGGGTCCCTATGTTCTTTTGGAGAGAACCCTGGAGCTTGGGGACTCCTGCTTTCTTGGTACCTGGTCTCTGTTAGTCACAGTGTACTGGACGAGTATAAAGGCCTTGGTGTTCTTCAAAGAGAGTCAGCCCTTGAGAAAGTATGGACCTGTACCATTAACGTATCTGTAATAGAACCAGGTAATGATTCCATTAGAGAACGGAGAGCCATTGCAAATGATAGAGGCCCAGCTCTTCAGATCACCTCACTTAAAAGGCTGTGTGCTGCACTAAGCACTAGCTGCAGCTCCCTTGTGAACTTATAGGTGAACCAAGTACAGAGCATTGCAATAATCCAGCCTGGAGGAAAGGAAAATGTGGACCACACTGTAGCCAGTTCCTTGTCTGACAGGCAGCCAGGATAGAAGGCAGCACTTCTGGTGATTGTCACTGAGCACCCAAGGTCAGCAACCGAGTCTAGCAGGACCTCAAGGCTGCAAACTATCTTAACTACTACTGGGTAAATGCATTCTTTTGATAGGAAGGTTCCAAAATGCCTTCAGTTGAAGCCATTCCTTCACAGTTTCTATCTACCATCAAAGACCAAGCATCACTTTGGTCCTTCCTGGGCTCAGCTTCAACCAGCTCTTCTTCAATTTCCTCCCTGCACAGAGGTGGCTGGGAGACGACAGTGTCAACACTGTATGAAAGGGACACACAGAGCTTTGTGCCACCAAGATATTGCTGGTACAGGAGATATCCTGAAATGATCTGGGCTATCACTTGTACATCAATGTTAAATAAGAGCAATGCAAGGATTAAATCCTGGGACTCCACAATGTTGAGAGGAGAAGCAGCTGCCCATTGTGACTCTGTCAGACCCTTTAATTCCCCAAATACAAGTAAGGAGATTCTACATTTGGATAAGAAGTCTATTTTACACAAGGTCACTTTGTTTGTCACATCAAGTCATTCTAGATTAAACATTATGGGGGAAGAGAGGCCACAGAATGAACAAACATGAACTTGCGCAATATCTGCCTTGCAAGTAATAAGAGTCACCGTCATAATACATATAGATCAAACCACCTAACTTTAAAAAGTTTTAAAAGCTTATGCTAGCCTAGCAAGTGTCTTTTTTTTATATCAATGATTCTAGGCCAAATTCAATTAACCTATGCTACGACACTTAACAGCGTATGTTCTAGTCAGACTAGTCTGTGATTCAGAGCATGTATGCAGCTTGTCACTCCAACGAGCACACAGAAGTAAATAAATGGCACATTTCCCCCCTATTCTCAACCTCCCATGTACACTTATCTGTATAAAAATGAAGGATTAAGCATCAATAGATATCTTTAAAAAGTATGATAGCTGAAGAGAAATTAAGCTGGCATGACGACATTTTTGAACCCCTAAGCTCTGCATGATGTTGGACAGATAGGGATGAACACTCCAGGCCCGGAAAAATAGACTCTTGTTGTGAACAAATAAACGAATAAAAAACAAAATATTCTTCCCCCTCCTTGTCTTCCTACAAAAATATGATTTTCAAAAAGACAGCAAACTCTATAATCAATAGTTCTGTAATGGAACCATTTAGAGCTCTAGCGATATAAACTGAATAGATGTATTACTAATACCTTTCTAGACTTCTTTCCAACAGGATAGATGAACTTCAAAATGCAGTTTGTCATCTTAGATCTGTCATAAAAATCAGCCTATGTACCTACAGGCATCAACAAATAAATAGCCACAATACTTACCAAAGAGCTAAACTATGCATGAAACAAGGCAGTTTCCATCCACAGTGGAAACATTTCAGAATATGAATAAGTAGACATACTTCTAGTCTACATTACCACTGTCTTGCCTGAATTTTCCTGATATATAATTATAAAACCAAAAAATGTTACCATACAACACAACAACAACAATTTTCAGAAGTCAGTTTACAACATCAGATGTGACCTTCATAATAACATTTTATACTCCTCATGTGCTGTGCTTCCCAACTGCCACAGAAACCGATAAAGCCAAGTCTTTAACTTACCTCCAAGAATTCTTCTCATTTTCAGACAACTCTCTTCACCACTTCTTTTTTTAAACCTATTTCTCATATTAAATTTCCTTTATCTAAAAAGGAAAGAATCCTCTCACGAAATATATAAGAGGTGATAATACATCTCAATAGCCTTTAAAGCGGCTACACTTATAAACATGCATAGACATATATTTGCAACTTTCAGCATGCACATATCAGCCAAATGGCATCAGACCTGAAGTTTTGTCTGCTCCCAGCTACTACAAGCGAGTATGATGAGCAGCAATGAGGTGTACAGAAACAGCAGTGGCTCTTGGCCCATAGCACAGTGAGAAGAAAATCTCATGAAAAACTAAATGGGAGCAAAGTCTATAGAAGACAAAGTTAAAAAACCCACACTAAGTGGTGGAAGCAAGAAAAAAAATAATGGGAATTTTAAAGGGATAAATACACTAAACATCCTGGAAGGGAAGAGGAATCAAAGAAAAGAGCAATGTTTCCTGGGTTTATTGCAGCACAGGCAGGTGCCATTAAAATCTAAGTCTGAAGTGAAGAGATGGCCAATACTGAAGTAGGAAAATCATTACTAATGTTGGTTACTTTCATTTATGCTAGATGTTAGATTACAATCAAGATTAAAAAGAAGCCATTTCTCCACTATATTCATAGTGTTTGCTTATAGAAATATCTTGTTTAAATTGAACAGGTATCAATTTTAGTACCTGCTAGCTGTTTGGCTATAGATTTAGCTGTTCTTATCGGAGTTAGTTTCCAGGAGGCTGACAGTGTAAATCAAATGAATTCCCATGCATTGGCCTTGGCAATAACACTATTGCAACAGTCTGAACGTGTAGAGTGCTAAATATTACTTAGGTCATTGTCACAGGCCCTCAGCCTGCAAGACGATGCGCTAGTGCAGACCCCTCTGCTTGCACCAAATCTTAATGACTACAGGCACTCTAACTAGTCTTTTTTCTTTACTCTTTATTTTTGTAATATGCACTAAGTAAATCAAGAAGAGTATTTAACTCTCCACAGGTTATATCCACCCTCCATTTGGCAAACTGATATTTGTTATTGTATTTCTGATAAATGTGGCATCTTATTTTACTTTTTCATTCAGGCACAAGCATTATAATTACATCAACAAAACCCTGATAACAGAGCATTTTAAAGTACAGTGGCAAACGCAGAAGGCTTATTCTACATGTACAATGTTACATAAAAAGGTCCAACAGTGTTATCCCACAAAAACAAAACTGGATTTTTAAATTTCTCTCACCTACACAGGTGAATTAAAACACAAAGAGTATTCAGTATAGAGGGAACATTAATCTGCACTGCTTCAAAGTCACAGTGACTTCAATGGGATGCCATGTCAGTGCAGGGCTCCACTTTAGCACATCCTGTTAAAGGATCAGGACCTAGATTACATCAACATTTCACCTTCTTTAAAATGCTAATGTTCCTTTGAGTAATTAAAAAAAAAATCTTTTATATTTGTAGTTCAACAGTGAAGTAAAAAAAAAAAAATCAATTTTATCTTCAAAGATACTGAATTCCAAGAGCATCTTCTCTAACTAACATAATACATTAATCCTGAGAGCTACCAAGCAACTGAAATTCATATTTTTGAGTAAGCAGAAATTGCGCATCTCAGGCCCAGGCCCTAAGTATTTGTAAAACATTTATGTAGTCCTCATGAAAGTAAGTAATTACAAATATAAAATGTCAAACAAATGATTAAGACAAATATATACAAAAAGCTGTGTAAGGGACCATATTGCTTTAAAAATCCGTTTCTTTCCTAGTTACCTATCAATTCACAAGGTCTGCCTTCCAGCAAGTGCCAAGAGCATCTCAAACATCTAACTGGTTGAAGGAATATAGTTCCCAGCTCTATTTAAAGTGAAGTCCTTCTCTAAAATGTTACTGTAAGAGTGACATGCAGCTCCATATTTATTGTCTCTCTGTGATTCCGGGTCAAATTTACTCACTTTACAAGATGTTTTTCTAGCAGTCAGTCCTCAACACAGGATCTGGGTGTCAAGTTGGGCTCTTTGCTACGCATGAATCACCACCAGTAATTAAGAGTCTGGAAGTCAAATTCTGTATTGTTATTAACAGTGGTATCTCACGGTCACAACCCATGTATCTACACCTTGGAGATGCAGGAGCATATGTGAGGGCAGAATTCCAGTTCTACTGGACCTCTTTGCATTTTTAAAAACAAACTTGGGCAGGAGTTAAAAAAAATGATTTGTGATTATGGGTGTCCAAATTAAGATCTTAAAGAAGTTGGATTTTTAGAAAGTGCTGAGCTCCCACCAGCTAAAAGAGGATGTCTCAAGGAGAGCACAATGCCCCTCCCCCAAATTAAAAAAAAAAAAAATCACAGCCACTTCTGAAAAATCTTGTGCTAAAATATTACAACTAAAGTCAATATAAAACAAAGATATATTAAAAAATCATAATACCATGAACAAAATAAAAAATGAGAGAGATGAAAAAGTGATGAATGATGAAGCATTTCATGTGATATAAAGAATAGCAACACACCATGTGACAGCCTCTGAATAACCATTATGTTTGGAACTATTTTGTAGAACACCTGTTAGTCATGGAATTCAAGAAATGAAGCCCAAACATCCTCATATTCATGTAGCTCTTTGCACCATTTGTAAACATTGCTGAGGCTGCCATTTTACCTGTATGCCTCTATGCCCAAAGCCCCATGTAAAACTGAAATGGAGTAACGCGAAGGACATAGCTGCAGAAGCCAAAATGGGTGAGCACAGGAGAGAGAGAGAGAGAAAGTGAAGAAGAAGGGGTCAGAGGAGAAAGTAGTCATCATAAAACAATATTGACTTATAACCACTCCTTCTGACCCAAGCATACATTTATTGGTTAAGACCTATAATTACAAGTCCTACTTATATACCACAGTGCTTTAGAAAGTCCCTGTTAACTATCCCATATATACACATTAAGGAGTACCATCGACCTGACACCCCAGAGATCACAGGGCCACATATAATCACATAGAAAGAGGCAACATGGTCTTGTGCGTAGGGCACAAGATTGAGATGCAGGAGACCTGGGTTCAGTTTCCGGTTCTGCCATTGACCTGCTGTGTGATTTTAGACAAGACACTTCACCTCTCCATATGTCTGTTTCCCCTCCCACTTTTTGTCTGTTTTGTGTATTTAATCTGTAAACTTCCCAGGGCAGAGACTGTGTCTTCCTGGGTATCTGTACAGTGCCTAGAGTTCAGTTGAGACCGCTGGGTGCTAGTTCAATTGAAACAATAATAATAGCAGCAACATTCTTTGAAGATGTCCCTTGCTGTGTCAGTAGCTCTTTAAAAAATCAAATGGTGAGAATCATTTAAGATTTATAGTGAGCTTCAGACCCAGACCTATTCCTTTAAACTCCCATTTCCCCCCACCCTAATCACTTTATAATGAAGAGACACTAGAGAGCAAGCAGCAGAAGGGAGGGTATTTTGATTCTTATTCTGTGGGCTCAACCCTGAATGGTTCTCAGCATCCTGGCAATGATCCAAGAAAGCACTTACGATTCTGCAAGATGCTACACACTCGGGCAGGATCAAGCCCCGTGTCGGTACCGTGAAGCAAACTGCTCTACACATCAGCATTGCATTTTGCGTGGATTCCTTTATGTTTTTCCAACTGTTTACGATATTACTATTCTGAGCTATTCTTCTGTACCTTATAAATGGGATTTTACTATTGCTTTTGTTGATTTGCACTTGTTTTTCTCTTTCATTTCTCTCATCGGGGAAAAGCAGGGGAATAGGTGGCAAAATTATTCTTTTCCCTCTTCTTCATCTCCAAATGAAACTATGATAGAATTAATTTAAGCAGCATATATATTACTTGCAATGCTTACAGCTCTGACACCACAACAAGTTTGAAGATTCTGGAGACAGGCCCAAGTGATTCACCAAAAACCTAAGTCTTCTGAAGTTAAGCAAGAACATTACTACTGCAAAAGGTGAAGCAACTGTGAGACACTAAGGGAAGAGGGAATGCCACAGACCCTCACCCACAGGAATGAATAAATTATTCTGGGCTGAGGGGGTAGACTGAATGGGAAGAAGTTGTTGAGGTGTGGGAGAGGATCACGAGGTGGGGGCATTAAAGGCATACACAATTACTGGGGGGGGGGAGCAAAATTAATAATAAATTATACTAAAAAAATGTAACAGGTTACCTGCTGGCATAAGCAGATGCAACTTCACTGAAGACAATCAGCTTACACATACGGTAATGTGGCCTAATAGGTTTACATTTAATACCACTGACAAAGGCGAAATGCGCACCAATGCATACAGACCACATAGGGCTCTATCCACCACGGACGCCCCATCTAGACGGTGAATACTGAGGACCTGGTCTCTGAGCCTGGCTACCGTAGGTTTTAAAACACAGTGTGGATGTGCACTAAGTGAACATATGAAAGTGTGTATGAACATGGTGATGTATGTGAACTAAATAGACCAGAACCAACAGGTCAACATGCCTGGATCCTGTTTCAAATTGGCTTTAAAAAAAAAAAAAAGTCATAATGACTGTTTTAAGATAACTGTTAATACTGAAGCAAAGAGAAACATTTTTTTTTTTAAAAGGAGATGATTTGTGCGCCCCTTTTTAACTTTCTACAAAATTTCATCTCAGATTCCTTTGGAAGACTTATGACTTTCGAAAACTTACAAACAAGAGAAAAACACTAATGTTTGGAGTTATCCTGTTACATTTGTGCTAGTAACATCCAAACATACTTTGTAGAAACATTAAAAACATCTGACTAGAGAAAAGCAAGTTTAACTGCTGAAGCACTTTCTCTTAAATGCATTAAAAATGACATCCAGACTTTAACCAAGTTTAAATGTCTGAGTAAATTCCTGTGCCTAATTAGAACCATTTTAGGAAACAGATGATCAAAGCTACCATAGCTTGTCTCTTCAGATGACATAGTCCAACATGGTTCTGTCCTTTTAATAAAGATTGGTAAATACCAGACTGCAAAACTCAGAGGTATCATCATTCACATATGGAATAGCAGATTTCCTAAATTACTCAATCTCACCCTTAATGACAGAGAGACAGTCTGTACACTTGGTAAAATCATCATAGCAATGTAGGATGATGAGAAATGTGAAGAGGACATCCTCTTGTCCACCCCCTTCTCATGCACACAGAGGAAAGATTATAAGAAGAAATAAAGTACTTTTTATGATCAAATGAGGTCCAGTGGATTTAGAACAGAGAAGGTGGTACAAAGTTTTAGGATTAATGGACCTTCCCTGAGATGAGATTACCGGTAAATTAAACATCAATTTCTTAATTTTAGCATCTATATTAAAATATTGAGAAAGATTTAGAATGGAATGGACATGGGACTCTGCAATAGAACTCTAACAGCCTTAATGACCAATACTAATCAGATTCTACAATTACTGTGCCACACAAAAGGTTTTAAATCCTGCCTGGACAAAATGTACAGTTGAATAGGAAGAAAGAAGGCTGCTTTTCTTTCAGGATTTGCCTCCAGCTGTTTAGAAGAAGAAAGTATAGTTTAAACAGTATTCGAGCCAACCACAGAAATAACAAAATCAAACACATGTGTCTACCCTTTTCCACTTCAGATCAACTCTAAAGACTCATTACACCTAAACCAAATTCAAGTATTCTTTAACAGCTGTATACAGAGTTCTCTAACACAACCATCTCCTGCTTGAGATTGAATGTTGAAATTATTGTCTACTGGAGAATGTTGTTCTTATCCCCTGTGAATAGTGTATTTCTCTTATTGGGAAAGAAAACCATGACGACATTCTTCATTTCTGTACTCTACAGTCTTCTCCTCTTTAACAAGCCTGCCCTGCCTCACCTCCTTTTCTCATTTGAATTCCAAGGCTGTTTCTGAGAGAGAGAGAGAGACTTGGCAGAATTTGAATTAAAAAAAAAAATTCAGATAATATTAGTTTACTTGTAAGCATTTTTTATTTGTGTTGATTTAAATGTTCACAGTTATGGAAAATTGTATGCGGGGGGGGTCAGAAAATTATGTAATGACAACAGATTGATATTCAAAAAGTTAAAGCTTTATAACTATTAAAACACAATTTGTCAACATCACATATCAAAATATACAAAATAAACATCCTTAAAATCAAACTCTTATAAGTTCTCAGGCAGCATTTTTCTTACTTTGACTAACTGTAAATTTCAATTATGATCAACAGATATATTTTTCATCAGTGTGTGTATAAAGTGAAACCAAAGTTCACAGACATTTATTGATAAACATCTAATCCTTCCAAGCCTACATATATACACAACTTTTAGTACTGGGAGAGGGGAGGAGGTGAAAAGAGCAATATAAACATACTGTCCTCAGGAAGTACGATACTGTCCATTCCCAGCTTAGTATATCATTTATGCAGGACTTTTGGACTGTTTTTGTTAAAATTCTGTATTTTTTCTTTTTGTTTTCAATTTTCATTGATCAAATGACAAAACTAGATCTGAAAAAGTTTATACCCGATGTTCAGAAATGTGTGTTCTTCCCATAAGATGCACAAAACACTAGCTGTGCATTTCAGAGAGCCAAAAGCCTATAGTGAAAATGTAAATTTTGATAAACACAATGGGTCTGATTTTCAGAAGTGCCGAATACTCTAGAAGCCCAGCAAAGTCAGTAGGAGTTGTGGATTCTTGGCAACTCTGAAAATCAGATTTAGGAGGCCCCAAATTCTAGTCTTCCATGAGAGTTTTGCCTGAGTAAGGACTATTTTAATGGGCCTAATTAGAAACAATCGATCTCGGGACTTTTTGGACTATCAAAACTTTTTTTGCAGTTTGATCATTGAGTATGCTGTATAAGTTTTAAAATTATAGTGATGAAGCTCAAACCAATCCTGGTTAATCCTAGACATGATCTGAGAGGTAGTCAAATTAGCCCTAGACCACATAATGTTGAGGCAACTGTTATGCAACAGCATGAACAAAATGTTTTATTCACAAAGTAGTGTAGCACCAGCTGACAAGGATATGGTCTTCACAACTCCTCCTTGAAGTATTTCTTGTAAAACTATGTTTAAGTCCCCTTTCCTGTCCTAAATTTACCAAATTAGTTAAATGTTGTGTGTAATTATGTAATCTGAGAATAAAGCTTAAAAAATAAAAATATTGATAATGGAGCATTTATAGTTGTAATTGTTAGAAAGATGGTCAGGAAATTTTTCATTTTTGTCAGTGCACTTCCTTTTCCTAATTGTCTGCCTTATGGGTCCTTCTCTCTACATTTTAATTAATATATGTCATATTATTGCAGTCTAGATATTTATTTTAAACTTTTATTGACAAAATTAAGTCTGAAAGTTTTAGAGGATTAATACCAAACATGGATTAAATGACATCTTTGCAAAATGAATTATACATCAAGATCTATAATAATTCCTTAATTTCCAATCTCTGTAGCTCTAGTTAATGAAGAAACCCATTATTCTACAATACAAATTACCAAATCTCAAATATATGCCAAGTATACTGATAACTGATACTTTTGGTATTGGAAATAGGTTCCCCACGTTAGTTTCAGTTTAGCTTACAATAATTTCAGGCTTACAGATGACAAAAGAAACTATTTTATGTATATGTATGTATTTCTATTTAATAAATTGAACCCACCAGAAATGTAATCTGATGGGTAAACTTCTCTATTTTCTACTTTAAAAGAGAAATGTTGTTTTCCCCTTCCTTTCAGATTTTTGCTCCCTCAGCTAGCTCTGCAGCAGCAAACTACCAGACACTATTCAAATATATGCTGACATCAATCCATGATGCTGAAGCAAAAAATGTTTCAGTATGAGGGCCTTTACAAATAGAATCTATTAAACAACAGCTTCCATTTAAAACAGAACAAAAGTTTGCCAAATGGAAATGGACAGATATGAAGGAAAGACATTTAAGTGGATATTAGAGTATTACACAATAAAAGCCAGAAGGGGGGTTTGTCTGTTACAACTTCTAAAGTTGGGAATGTGAAGAGAATCAGTGTTAGAGGATCTTCAGGGATAACTAAAACTAATTAAAAACATCAGTAAAAACACCATAACGTTTCAGGAGGCTGATCATCATTAGCCAAGTGTAAACAAATTAAAACACCTAGAAATTGAAAAGTTAGTTTATGTCATTTAATTTAACAATATAAAACCACAGGAATTTCAGTTGTTTTCCTTTTTGGGTTTGGCTGAGTAATTCTGTTCCATTTTTTAATTAAAATCAGAGATGCTGCCAGCATCAGTATGTGCACATTAACACACACGGATGAAATGACAGTTTGGTTCCAGCAGGGACAACCTCCACGCAATAATATAATGCTAGTGTTAAACTGGACCAGTCAGTCATCTATTTGGACAAATATGGCTGTGTTTTTGGTTTCTATCAGTTACTTCAAACTTCATAAGGTTCATTGTTGTTTAATTCACTTTGTTTCATTGTTGGTTGAAATGGAGATTTAAACCTTGTACACTAAAAAACCTATTGTATGGAGTGTGAATGCAAAACGTATGTGGTGACTACTGAGTGACCCATCTGTATAATGACTCTCTTATATGGGCCCCACTCTTGCTCACATTAGCTGAGAAACACATATATGAAACTGGAAGCCAGTCTTTAACCTACTTCCTTTCCTAACCAAGACTTAATTTATGATCAGATGATTAGACAACAAAACAGAATCCAGCTTATAAAATTTTAAATTGTTTCAACACATTGCCTCAAAAACCTAAAAGGTTTTTCCTAGTAGTTAAATATAATTATTGTTTATAGCACCACAGGTACACATTGTACTTCATAAGCACGAAGATCCAACTCCTTACCCATCCTCAGATGCCTTCCTCTTTCTGCCTACACAAACTTTACATTTGTGTCTGGATTAATGTTTTAGATACTTGTAACAGAAAGGAAATTCATACTAAACTTTAGGCACTGAAACACACAAAAAATATAATACATTAAATCCCACTGGGATTCCAATAGAGACTTGCACACAATTAGTGGTTCATTACTAATGGAAAGAGCTACAGAAAAATTATGAGCACCATGAATTTCAAAGTTAAGGCCAGATATAAAACTGCTTCCTTTGCTATCACTCCTCATTGTAGAGATATGTGTAACCTGCAGTTTCTGTGCAGATGGCCATTACATTACCAGTCTGTAGCAAAGGAAAATATATTCTCTCTAGAAGCACATTAGTTACATTAATAGTCATACAAATACCGTAAATCTAGATACTTGTAGTTGATGCCTATATACTTTAGACAGTTTGCCTGATAACCACCTTAAGAGATTTTGCTGACTGCAGTGTTTCAAATGGTTAGGCATGACAGGAAGAACTTACACCAGACCTAATTCATACACTCTCATCCAAGAAGCTTTAGGTTCAAACGGTAAAAACACTCCAGCTGGGGTTGATTAGCTTCTCAATTTTCTGTTAACTATATCAGCTACACTCAGAACACAGTAACATAAATACCTAAAATGCTTGTATTTCTATCAGCACACTAAAATGATTTCTAAGTGTGAAAAAAAGAAAGAAAAAAGAGAGATTGTATGCTTTCAATATTTGTTCCACTATGTACTAAGTTCAATTTTTCTTCATGGACTCCCAGCAGATCCATTACTTTCAAAGTAGCAGACCAACTGACTGTTTAATGAAGCGAGCTTTAAGTCAAACAAATCAAAATGAATAGCAAGATGGGACAGATGACTTATAGCCAAACATGAATACTTAATTCTGCTTGGTAGGGAAATCATTCTGAAAAGAAAAAGATCACTGTCCTTGGCTAGCATTGTCTTGGTTCATCACGGAATTCAACAGGCTGAAGTGATTTACGAATTCTCTCCCTGTGCCTCCCTCTACCCCCCCCCCCCAAATCCTTGCCATAACAAGTTGCCAAATTGAGAGATGTAGAGAAATATTAGACCGGATAAGAGAATCCAGACACACACAAGGGGGGTGGGGTTACTGTTGAAGTGTCCCAACAACAGTGGAGAAGCTATGGACTCAAAGCCGGGGAATAAAACTTAAAGGTAATTGATGCATATGGGTTTCCAGTGCCCTCTCTGGGTGCCCAGACCCTCCCACCCTCAGTCTATCCAAATTGTGGATCCCCTTCCCTTGCTATGCGTCTCCCCCTTCCCTCCTAGAACATTATGGGCATCCACATTAACCCAAGCAAGGCTCACACTGAAGAGTTCACTGCAGGAAAGTCTCCTAGGACAGGCAGCAACCTGGTCCCTGCCTAACCGAAGCGTAGGGCGAGCACCTGCTCCTGCCCTTCGTAGGGAAGGGGGCTGGTGTCCCTTACAAACTCCCCGAGGCACAGATGGGGCTCACTCCCCTGCCCCTCCTGACTGCCCCCTGACCTCCTGCCCCCACCCCCATGCCCAACCCTTGCACCTGCGCCCCCCGGCATCTCCTCCCTGAGCATCCCGAGCAGCCCATGCAAAGTTGGCTGCAAACTTCAAGGCTCCCCCCGGCTGGTGGGAGCCAGCAGAGCAGGCGGGAGCGGGGACCCCCAGCTCGCTTACCCATGGCTCGCTCTCCTCCCTCGGTGCCTGCGCTGCCTCCGGTGCGGGTCGCAGGCTGCTCAGCGGCGGCCTTCTCGTGCCCTCTGCCCGGCTTCCCCGGGCGGCGCGGCGCGGCGGGGCTGGAGGCGGCGAGCTCAGGGGGCAGCGGCTGCAGCGGCTCACACACACTGGCCGGCTCCGCTCGCCTGCGGCTGTGCCGGGGAGGAGGGGGCGGGGACAGCAGCCGCCTGCCGGGGCTGGGGAGCCAGAGGGAGGCAGGAGCGGGCGGGAAGTAGCCCCCACCCCCGCTCACACAGGCACGGGGGGTGCGAGAGGGGCTGCGGGGGGAGCCCGTGGGCTGGCTGCCCTGTGGCAGGGATTTTTTGGGGGCGGGCAGTTATGTGTAAGGCAGATAACTATCCTCTTCCGATTTGCCCCTCTGGGGCAAGCCTCCCTTGTCCCGCTCTACCTCCGTGCAGTTATAACAGTGCCCCCCACCCTGTTTTCTCCCCATCATAGATTTCAAATAATGGCAGGTGTGAAAGACATCTGCCCACCCCCAGCCCCCCTGTGCTTTACATGTAATCTACCTAGCTTCTCATACCTCCCTCAACACTTTGAGCTCCTGGCCCTAAATGTCTAATAATCTCACCAGCCCCACACTGTGTTTCCTCTCCTCTATTTGTCCTTCGGTTTGCCTTGCTACATACTGTCTATTACACAGACAAGCTATTTCCCTCAGTCTGCACTGTGCAGAGCTTAGAGGCTGCCAAACTGGCCTAGTTTAAGGTCCCCATCCTGTTCCCATTGCAGATTCCCCATTGATTTTAACAAGAGTAAGACTCAGGTCTTTTATGAATGAGACTTCCAAGAAGGATAAGTGAGAACACACAGCAAAACCCAACATAGTAAGAGTGAGAGCCTTTTTTAAAGAAAAAAAAACCTGCTTTAAAATAGTCCAGTTTAAAGCAATCGCCCTAAAAGACCATATTTATATAAAAGTTTCCTCCATATTCTGGGAAGAATACTATTCCAGTTCAGCCCCTGAACTGGAACTGACGTGGTTGGATTCAATTCCTGGCTCGACCCCAGACTGCCTGTGAGACCTTGGGCCATAATTTTTTTAATTAATTTGGGGTGTCTCAGTTTGTGAGTCCCCAAATTTGAGACACCATGGGCCTATTTTTCAGAGATGCTGAGTACCCATGGCTTCCATTGTCTTCATTTGGAGTTGTGGGTGCTGTGAGAATCAGGCCCAACATCTTTCAAATTGGGTACCGAAAAATGAAGGCCCCTAAAATGAGTGGACATTTAAAAAAATATTGGCCTTACTCTCTCAGGCCAAGATTTAAAAAGAAGTTAGGCACCTAAATCAGTGGCCTGATTCCAAATAAATGGGAGCTGATGGGCACTCAGCATTTCTGAAATATCACCCTATTTCTGTTTCAGTTCCCCAGCTGTAAAATGTGGAAAACAATCCTTATCCGCCTCACAGTAATTCTGAGATGCTAAATTTATTAATGTTGTGCTCAGATACTACAGCGTTGGGGGGCCATTGAAGTACCTATATACATATTTATTAAATGGCTTTGAAACTCGGGTTTAATAAATGATAAATGCAAACATATTTATTCTGCCTGATGTGGACAGAGGCTAGCTTTGTTTAAAACATTTTAAATAAATAATATATGCTGACCTCTGTTCTAACAAAATTATGTTCCATCCACACTCACTTGCATGCTTTTGCTTGCAATAACTCATTTTTTAAAAATCCACGTTTAAGTACAGTTTCCTAACACTTGGGAGACGATAGTGAAGAAGGGGCCCACAGAAGTGAGACTTGGTAGTCTGAGACCTTCAAACGGCTTTCCCCTCTCTGGGAACCGCACAAATAAAACCCTTTTGTACCTAGATATTGTCAGAGCTTCAAACAGCGCGGGCAATACACAAAATACCATAGTGCTGCGGTACCTACACACCACTGGGTAAGATAAGGACAAACTGGAAGCTTTAACTTTCAGTTTACTTGCTTTTATGGATTGCATCTTAAGATAATTTGGTGGGATCCACAAAGATACTTAAGCACCTGTTTATAGGCAGCAATGTGATCCACAAAACTCCCACTCAGCTGCCACCTATCCCTATAGGCACCTACATTCACTTGGTATCCAGGGCCTTGTCTACACTGGCAATTAACAGAGCTGCAACTTTCTCTCTCAGGGGGGTGAAAAAACACCCCCCCGAGCGCAGCAAGTTTCAGCACTGTAAAGCGCCAGTGCTCCCAGCGCTGGGAGCTACGCCCCTCGTTGAGGTGGGTTCTTTAGCGTTGCCAGTGTAGACTAGCCCTACGTTTTTGCTCTGGGAATGCACCCTGCAGCCTCACTCTAGTTGCCGGGTGCTTGTCTCCTGCCTGAGTATGTGCACCACTGCCTCGGCCCCTGAGCAATTCACAAACTGAGAAAGATAGGCATTTGGTCACCAAAGTCATGTGCGGGTCCCAACGCAGTAGCTGGCCTCTGAGCACATGATTAAAATGGAAGTCTGAAAGATTCTTCTAGGAAGATTAATTCACCTTTTACAATTTTAGACCTCCCGATCCTGCAGACATTTATGTATGTGCTTATATTTATGCATCTGAGTAATCCCACTGAGTTGCAGCACTGGGCCCATATTTTGTTTTCAATTAAAAAAAATATTGCCAATTCCTTGGACCAAAATAAGTTGATGTTTTTGCTTTCTCAAAATGGATGTGTAGTTTCCAATAACAATTTTGGACTCAATACTGTGCAAGTATTTGCAGGATCCGGGACTAAATAGTTCTAGCACGCATTGCTATTTCTGCTCTAAAATGTAATAAATGGACTGATTGGTTGATAAGCTATTTTATAAATATGGGAAAAAATTCACATCGAGCTAGCTGATCACCAGCAATTTATTTCCAGTCCCCGCTGGAATTAAAGTACTGTAGATCAGCCATACAATTCTGAAAAATGGGATTAATTATGGAAATAGCACATGACCCTTAACTAGAGTGGCACTGAATAGCACTCTACTAAGAAAGGAGCTGGAAGGCAAAAGGGAAGAATATCCTGCTGTGTTTCCACTATGTGTTGGAGAGATAATGAATGAATTTTACATTTTCTTTTTGGAAGGAAGCTCTTTGGTTAATTTTATACCCTGGGAAGCTCATGGGATATGCTGGTTGATAAATGATAAGAATAGCTGTGAAATAAGGCCTGATCCTGCCGACACTTGTACACATGAATAACTCTATACACAAGAGTAATTCCATTTAAATCAGTGGGACTACTCACACAAGCAAAGTTATTTACTAGTGTTAAGTGCATGCAGGATCAGGGCCTACACATTTGCACACCAAACAAGAACACATGTTTGGGCTGTATACTTTCATGGTGATGCATTCAGAGTTACACATCTAAATCTTCATGCAGTGGGATGAGAGAATCACAACCCTTTATTAACTTTGTCATCCTAAGAAATGCTGGATTTCTTTTTTCTCTTCAAGAAGAAAGTAAAGAACAGCTGTCCAAATATTGGTTATAACTCAACATACAATTGACATTTCCATTTGTGGATATATTGAGTCTCTGAAAAGTAAAGAGAGAAGTTAGCAGAGCCGATGTCAGATCTTTTGGTTCCTCAGCCAAGACTACATTACAGTGCTCAAGCATGAGGTCAGAGAGGGGGAGAGTTTTGAATGGGGATTTTCACTCTGAATAGAAGCTTCAGGATTTCATTTCAAAGTTAAGGTGCTCACAGAAACACATTCTCTCCTTGTTGCATTGGCAGGCAAAAACACAGGCCAGATCCTGGGCCATACATGCTGACCCATTTATGTGTGCTGATAGCATGTTGGGAGGAGGGACGCAAGACTAGAGCATGCTGCATTCCAACAATCCTGCTTGGGGCTACTGCAGTTGGGTGTAATTTAGAACAGTGCTAAAGGCTGCTCTATGTGACATTGGGTCCACACTGGTCCCCAGAAGAACCAGGGCATCAGGGGAATGCAAAGGTGGCTTTGTGCAGTAAAGGTCCGGGCCATAACAGGAAAGCTGAAGATTCAGAATACCGTAGTGTTGATTGATATAAGCATTTACAACGGTGGCACTTAAAATCCTTTCAGTTGCCTGAATAACTACCTCAATGTTATGTTACTTCGATATTTGCAGTATTCCCTCATAATGAAAACTGCAAATAGTGAGGTAATAATATTAAGTTACCTAAAGTAAAAATAGAAAGTTTTTAAATGGAATCTGCTCAGTGTGTCTCCCAACATCCTAGCATGGAGAGAGAAGTTCTTGCCTGTAGGAATTTTAAAGGGGCCACCCAGCCTGAGCTACATGACTGAGCTGACTCAGGGAGAAGAGATGGGCCACAAATGACTGCTGAGGAAGGAAAGGGAACACCTCACCAACAGTGATTGAGGGCAAGAGCCCAATGTGAATCCCCACAAATGACCATCTCCAATGGTCAGTGATGGCTCTGGACCCCACAGCACATGAAGGTTGGTGTTTATATAATGTTATTTTAAAAAGAGGTTACCAGGACCCATCTCCTTCCTCATTCCTCTAGTGGGGAATGATCCAGCCCTCAAATTAATTCCCACATGCTGTGTGACCCTACCTCGGGGGAGACTGATGGAGCTAGGATATCAGGCTGTGGTGAGCGGAGTGGGTCTGAGAGTGACAAGTGACCACTTTCGAGGTTTCAACATTTGTTTTTGGTCTGCATTGGAGAGTCCACCCTAAACCAAAGAAACCTTCCAGTTGAAAACTTTGTCAGAAAGAATACCGTATATTTCCGTGAAACGTTTTGGCTTTGACAAAATAGCATATTCTGTCATAAATTCTCTGACCAGTTCTAGGGAGCTCACTTACATGAATTCTTATTCCCCACAGGGGATGTCTGCACAGCAATTGGGAGGTGTAACTGAAGTGCATGTAGACATACCTGAGCTAGTTTGATCTAGCTAGACCAAAGCTAGCTCGAGGAACAATAACAGTGAATCTGCAGCAGCACAAGTACCTGCATGGGCTAGCCCTGAACACCCAAGACGCTAGGTACATATTCAAGTGGCCATGGATTCACTGGTATCGTTACTTGAGCTAAGTTTGATCTAGCTACACGTGTTGCAATCACACCTCTGAAATGTAGAGTAGACATACCCACAGTGTCTTACTGTTGCGCTTATGTGAACTTTTCTCTCATAGCTCACTGCTATGTGTGGTTTCTTCCCACATGGCCTTGTGTAGTGGTACAATATTTCTCTTGAATGGTTTATCCCCCTGAGCAGCTACCATATCATCATCATCATCATGATGTCATCATGTTCCCATTACACCTCTGGCATTTAGGGCAGTGACGAAGCTCCTCCACTCCTGTCTGTTTCTGGCAAGTCTTTCAGTGGTTCTCCAGCTCTGCCCCAGGTCTTTCAGCTCAGCTGCCACAGCTCTTCACCATATTGTTTTCGGGCGGCCTCATTTTCACTTGCCTTCAGGTGTCCACCTTAATGATATTCTGGTGATGGACTCAGTTTCCATCTGAAGCACATGCCCAATCCATCTCCAGCACCTCCTGGTAATGATGGTGCTCATATCTTCTTGGCTGCACTGTGTGACTAGGTCTTGATTTAAGATTGTTCTGGGCCAAAAGATATAGAGGATTTTTCTGAGGCAGGTTGTATGGAATGAAGACAGTTTGCACATGTCTTACTTTCTCATTCCCTAGCATTCTGCACTATAAAGTAATGTTGAAAGTATGTAGTTCTGATAAATCTTGAGTTTGGTTTTGGTGTTGTATTTTGATGATTTCCAGACTGTATTTAAGCTCCTGAAGGTGTTCCTGGCTTTACTGATTTTGTTCCGGATGTCCTGGCTTTTTCCACCGTCCTGGCTGATAGTACTGCCCAAGTATGTGAATGTTTCTACATTGGTGAGAACATGATCATCTATCTGTACTGGTGCTGGTGAGGCAATATTACAGGTCATGATATCTGTCTTACTACTGTTGATTTTCAGTCCAATTTGCTGGCTGAATGTGTTGAGTCGTATTGTTTTTTCTTGCATATGGTGTTGGGTATGTAGATAGGAGAGTGAGATTATCTGCGAAGTCCAGGTCTTCAAAGGATGAGAAGAGTGTCCATTTAATGCCTCTTGGCATGTCTTCTGTTGTACAACGCATTACCCAGTCGATGGCAATGTTGAAGAGGATTGCAGACATGACACACCCCTGACATACTCCTATTCTGACTTCAAATCTGAGCTCACTGTGATCAACACTGCATGTAAAGTTGGAATAGAAGCTTTCAATGATGTTAATTATACAGAGAGGTATTCCATATGCCCGCAAGATGTGCCATAGGCTGGTCCTGTGAATGCTATCAAAAGCCTTCTCAAAGTCTATGAAGTTTATGTAGAGATGCGATTGCCTTTCTAAGCATTGTTCTATTATGTTTCATAGAGTGAAGATCTGGTCTGTGCATCCACGCCCTTTCTGAAAACTGGCTTGCTCTTTTCTGAGAATGCTATCAACTGCCTCTGATATACGCTGGACTATGATCTTACACAATACCTTGCTTGGCACAGATAAAAGTGTCATACCACACCAGTTATTACAATCACTGAGAGTTTCTTTCTTTGGTATCTTCACTATAGCCCCGTTAGTCCACTCATCTGGCACTTTTTCCCTTTCCCAGACTGATGTAAATAGAGGGGCCAGGATAGATGCTGCTAACTCAGGATTTATCTTGAACAATTCCGCATTCAAATTATTCTTGCCAGGAGCTTTCCTGTTTTTTAAGGATTTGATGGCTTGGATGATCTCTTCCTTAGTTGGGGTGTCTCTGTTGATATCAAGATCTTCTTCTGCTTCCTGGATGTTTGCTTCCTCTTTAGGTGGCACCCTGTTCAGCAATTCTTTGAAATGCCCTGCCCAGCGCATTTCTTGTTCTTTTTCTGTTGTCAGTAGGTGGCCTGGTTTGTCCCTGATAAGAGTGTTTGTTGGTGTCTGCCGTTTACCATAGATATGCCACATCGTTTTGTAGATGGTTCCTTGTTCATCATGAGCAGTTGCATCCTCTGTCTGTGTTGCCAGATTATCAATATAATATCATTTGTCCGCTCTCAAAAGGCATTTGACCTCCCAGTGTGCCTTAATATACTGCTCATGGTATTTGTCCTTTAGCTTCTGGGATTTGTGTCTAAAACTTTTTTCTTCAGGGCTTGTCTGGTTTCTATGGCTTTCCATGTGCTGGGTGTAATCCACTCCTTGCTTCTCTTCTGCCTGTGGCCTATACAGGCTTCACTGCTCTGCTTATACATTGTTGTTATTTTGTCCCACTTATCTCATCTGCATTCCCCTCCTCTTCATCAAAGTTTGCAAGTGCCTGAAACCTGTTCTTTAACTGCAGAACGAAGGCTTTCTGTATTTCAGGGGACTTTAGCTTGTCAACGTCATAACGTCTATTTCCATTGTTTGGTGGACCCACAATTCTCAGTTTTAGCTTGATGGAGGCTGTCACGAGGTGGTGGTCACTGCCAACATCTGCTCTCCTTCTCACTTTCACATCTGTCAGTGAGCATCACCATTTGCCATTGATCATCATATGGTCAATCTGGTTCTTATCTCTGCCATTTGGAGAACACCATGTCAGCTTATGAATTTCACAATGTTGAAATAGGGTTCCACCGATGACTGGATCATTCATATTGCAGAAATCAACAGGCCTATCTCCATTTTCATTCATGGTGTCATACCCAAGTCTACCTATTGCTCTGTCGTTGTGTCTGTGCCTTGTAGTGGCAGGACAGCTTGTGTGCTCTAAGCTATCATATGGCCCATCTGGTATTTCCCCTTCCTAGAGGCAGGGCCATCCCTAGGGAGGTGCGGGGCCTGGGACAACCCCCCACCCAACTCCGGCCCAGGCCCTGCCCCCACTCCACCCCTTCCTCCAAGCTCCCGCCCCACCTCTTTCTGGCTTCTGCCCCCTCCCACGAGCGACACCAGGAGCTGGTGGGGTGGGCTGGGGCCGGGTCGCTCGCTGCTGCCAGTGCCAGGCCCCCTGCCAACCCGCCCAGGTCACCCTGGAGCCCGCGTCCCAAAGCTCTAGTTGGAGTCTGTGGGTAGTGCTAGTGGGCAGCGGCTTTTTTAAATTTTAAGAAGACTGAAATAAGCACATATAAACCTTGATCTTACAAAAGTCTTGGGGACTTTTGATGAGGTTCAACAAGGACAAGTGCAGAGTCCTGCACTTAGGACAGAAGAATCCCATGCACTGCTACGGACTAGGGACCGAATGGCTAGGCAGCAGTTCTGCAGAAAAGGACCTAGGGGTTACAGTGGACGAGAAGCTGGATATAAGTCGACAGTGTGCCCTTGTTGCCAAGAAGGCTAACGGCATTTTGGGCTATATAAGTAGGGGCATTGCCAGCAGCTCGAGGGATGTGATCATTCCCCTATATTTGACATTGGCGAGGCCTCATCTGGAGTACTGTGTCCAGTTTTGGGCCCCACACTACAAGAAGGATGTGGAAAAATTGGAAAGAGTGCAGCGGAGGGCAACAAAAATGATTAGGGGGCTGGAGCACATGACTTATGAGGAGAGGCTGAGGGAACTGGGATTGTTTAATCTGCAGAAAAGAAGAGTGAGGGGGGATTTGATAGCTGTTTTCAACTACCTGAACGGGGGTTCCAAAGAGGATGGATCTAGACTGTTCTCAGTGGTAGCAGATAACAGAACAAGGAGTAATGGCCTCAAGTTGCAGTGGGGGAGGTTTAGGTTGGATATTAGGAAAAACTTTTTCACTAGGAGGGTGGTGAAGCACTGGAATGGGTTACCTAGGAATCTCCTTCCTTATTGGTTTTTAAGGTCAGGCTTGACAAAGCCCTGGCTGGGATGATTTAGTTGGGGATTGGTTCTGCTTTGAGCAAGGGGTTGGACTAGATGGCGTCCTGAGGTCCCTTCCAACCCTGATATTCTATGATTCTGTGATACCAAAATCTACATAAAAATGAGGGGTTCATAAAACAGCCCACTTTTAGATGTGAGACACAAGTGTTAATCAGATTAAAGAGAATTTTGTAAAATCAGAGGTCATAAAATTGGGCTTTAGCTGTAGTAACATCCTCATGAGGGAAACCCCCCAAAGATCTTGTCTTTTCCATCTCAAACATCTAGGATTCTATTGGCAAGTCCAGTGCATACTGTTTTTTTCATTTCAGTGTCCCATGTGGTTTCTTGTTTCAAGTGGCCCTAATGGAAGCCTTGGATGTTAAAAGGAAATAAAATGACAATCATATACTATTGTACTTTGAATTTCATTCCTGAATGAAGATGATGAAATGACCTTTCTAATTTTTTGAATTCAGTATTTCTGTTTAGATTAAGGAGACTGATTTCTGCTCTCCTCTGTCATTTGTACCTTTCATGTGAGGCTGCAATGCTATGGACTCCAGTTGTTGGTACCATAAGAAGTCATCTCAGTGCGGTTCACCGAGTTGCTTCAGAAGTTCATCTTACAAGATGCTGGACTAATTGTTCACAACATCAGTAAATGAAGGCCTAGGGAAAAAGCAACTTCGAGAAAGAAATATATTTTGTAGGGCAGTAAAAAGTGAAAAGTAATTTGTTAACATTATCTACATGTTAGATATAGTTCCTCTGATACTTAGAATTCAGTTACAATATAAAATGAAACAAATACTCCCCATGAAAAAATTAATACTGTTTTCTATTACCAAGTAGGTCATATTTCCAGCAACTTTTTCTCAATATGTAAATATGAGCAGTGATTGCTTTAGAATAATTATAATTGCATATTCAAGGGAATGCATAATTTTTCCCAATGAACCATAGTTAATTTTATCTGAAAATTAGTGATTACCATTTCTGAGTTAATTACAGAGTGCTAAATACATATTCACTATTCAATGGCATGCTCTTATCACTCCAGCGTGTACTCCAAATCATCTGTCATGTAACCAAAACAGTGTTTTTGTGATTTAAAAATGCTTTAAAATACTGTAAAAAACAAATGAAGAACCAATGGTTGGATTATGACCTTGACAATTAAAGAGTAACTTTCCCCTCAGCTTTGCATGCTGGTTCTTGCTGTAGATATTTTGCTGTCACTGTGTGTCTGGCTCTTCCCCTGATGTCACTGAGTGCGGTCTGGGCTAGGGTTACCATATTTTGAGTGTCCAAAAAGAGGACACTCCACGGGGCCCCGGCCCCGCCCGCAGCCCCGCCCCAACTCCACCCCTTCCCCAAAGTCCTCGTCCCAACTCCGCCCCCTCCCCTGCTTCCCGCGAACATTTGATTCGCAGGAAGCCTGAAGCAGGCAGCAGGTAAACTGGGGGGGGTAAGGGGAGGAGGCGCGGCCCAGGCTGGCCCCCCCAACCAAGTGGCTCCCTCTGGCGGCTGGCCCCAGCCCCAGCGTCTCCAGCCTGGCTCGGCTCCTGGGGTGCCGGCCCCGGGCCAGCCCCCGGCCGATCACCCCTGGGCCAGCACCGCCGGCCCCCGGCCCGGCCCCGGCCCCCGGCCCAGCACTGCCGGCCCCCGGGAATGTTATTATTTTGGGAATGTTGAACATGTAGCTGCCATCCAGCAACTCCAACATGGTACGCACCCAAATAATGGCTTCCGGGCACCCAACTCAGGAGACATTTTGGCAAGATATAAGACTTGAGACAAGGCTCTCATGCCCCCTTTTTTTAATACAGAAAATTCCTTTGATGACAACTGCAGACAGCATTTGAATATATTTCAGAGTGTGCTTTTCACAGCACCTTTAACCAAACTGAAACGGCTGGGGAGGAAAGTATAAGCCTAGTCGTTTTAACAGTTTTCCCCGTTCCAGCTGGAAACTGGAGGCTGAGTTACAGCCAGCTGATTTCATTTTCCTTCTCATTTTTTCACCTCTGTCAGACGACAAAAGCACTTAGACATATAGAAGTTTTTAATTTTACTCTTTAAATATGAATGGTGCCCAAGGTTTAAAGTGAAGCATAATTTACAATGTTGAATTAAACTCCCTCATAGTATGCTGTCTTGCTTTGGTTCTTTACTAATGTACTTTTTAAAATGTTGTTTAGCTTTTCATTATGTTTCTCCCTGTTATCTGTCATTGCTTCTCTAGCACTCTGGACACTGCATGCATGCACCACTACAGCTCTAGCAAGTGGCTATATGCACCTCAGAGTTGTACTGTTAAGGAGAAATGTAATGTGTTGAAAAATAGATGGGAATGACCAGGTGGCTCAGCAGTAATATAAACCACTCAGTACGCACAAGAGTATGGTGATGTAGTGCAGACAAACTGTAGAGTCAGAGATGATACGTCTCCTGAGCTCTAACCTGAATGGACAGATAAAGCAATGGCTATTACACTTTTACAGGCCCTTTACTTGGACAGATACTTGGAGCAGAAACAATGTTTGTCTCCCAGCACTGGAGGTAGTTTAGGAAGCATGGGCCTGGAAAGGTAGCTGGATGATAAAAAGGAGAGAAGGTATAGATTAAGACATTTTTAGTAGTCCCAAATGTAAAAGGGCCAATTTCTCCCCCCACTGACTTCACAGGGATCCAAGAATCAGATCCAAAATGTGGAATTCAAAGGAATGCATGAGGTTTTCTGGGCAGCTGAGGAAGAGCATGTGGAGAGTCAGAGAGCAAAAACTGCATTAGAAGAACTTAGAATCTTAGCCCAGGTCTACACTAGCGGGGGAGTCGACCTAAGATACGCAACTTCAGCTACGCGAATAGGCGTCTCTTAGGTCGACTTACCTGGCTGTGAGGACGGCGGCGAGTCGACCGCTGCCGCTCCCCCATTGACTCCGCTTCCGCCTCTCGCGAGCTGGAGTTCCAGAGTCGATGGGGAGCGTGTTCGGGGATCAATTTTATCGTGTCTACACTGATCTGATGGGTAGTGAAGACCTGCCGTTAGAGAGACAAGGTGCGTGAGGTAATATCTTTTATTGGACCAACTTCTGTTGGTGAAAGAGACAAGCTTTTGAGCTTACACAGAGCTTTTCTTCAGAATCTGTCAGATAAAATTTGGCTCCAAATTTTGTTTGGTAAAAATCAGTTTTTAAAAAAACCTAAAACCAATAAAAACGTTTCCATGATTTTTTAAAAATTATCATACAAATATTGTTTTAAAACATATAATCATTTTATACTGTTTCCAACCCAAATGTGGCATGATTTTGCTAGTGCATGGTTGAAACTGACTATTAACTAAAGTGGAACAGACAAGTCACTAGTGTATTTTCGTTCTCCATGGTAAGATATATGAAGAAAGTAAACAAACAGTGCAGTTAAAAGTAAATTAGATTTTTTTTTAAATCTTACATTTGTAATAATTTAGTGTCTTGTCTGCAACATTGGTAAGGATATACTTTTAAAAAAAAATTGGACCTTTAATCTGTCTCTCCTTTAAGATAATAAGAAATAACTGAACTATTTACTGAATACAATGACAAAAATAGTACTATCCAAAAGTGAAACTGTAATGAGACTTTTTATGTAAGATATATTAATTGTAATCAATTATAATTGGTCTTTAGTGGAGATGGACTATTTCTGGCATGTCTTTTAAAAATTAATTTTGTTGTTTTAATAAAACGTATCTGCAGAAAGTTCAGCCAAAACAGAACATATCCCAGCTATTAGATGGCCTAAAGTGCTTGTTACAATCAAATGATTCCTCCCATATACAAAGGAAAGACGTGACTCTATTTGTGGAAGATGATAAGAACATAAGAACATAAGAACGGCCGTACCGGGTCAGACCAAAGGTCCATCTAGCCCAGTATCCTGTCTACCGACAGTGGCCCATGCCAGGTGCCCCAGAGGGAGTGGACCAACAGGCAATGATCAAGTGATCTCTCTCCTGCCATCCATCTCCATCCTCTGACAAACAGAGACTAGGGACACCATTCCTTATCCATCCTGGCTAATAGCCATTAATGGACTTAACCACCATGAATTTATCCAGTTCTCTTTTAAACGCTGTTATAGTCCTAGCCTTCACAACCTCCTCAGGTAAGGAGTTCCACAAGTTGACTGTGCGCTGCGTGAAGAAGAACTTCCTTGTATTTGTTTTAAACCTGCTGCCTATTAATTTCATTTGGTGACCCCTAGTTCTTGTATTATGGGAATAAGTAAATAACTTTTCCTTATCCACTTTCTCCACATCACTCATGATTTTATATACCGCTATCATATCCCCCCTTAGTCTCCTTTTTTCCAAGCTGAAGAGTCCTAGCCTCTTTAATCTCTCCTCATATGGGACCCGTTCCAAACCCCTAATCATTTTAGTTGCCCTTTTCTGAACCTTTTCTAGTGCCAGTATATCTTTTTTTAGATGAGGAGACCACATCTGTACGCAGTATTCGAGATGTGGGCGTACCATCTATTTATATAAGGGCGATAATATATTCTCAGTCTTATTCTCTATCCCCTTTTTAATGATTCCTAACATCCTGTTTGCTTTTTTGACTGCCTCTGCACACTGCGTGGACATCTTCAGAGAACTATCCACGATGACTCCAAGATCTTTTTCCTGACTTGTTGTAGCTAAATTAGCCCCCATCATATTGCATGTATGGTTGGGGTTATTTTTTCCAATGTGCATTACTTTACATTTATCCACATTAAATTTCATTTGCCATTTTGTTGCCCAATCATTTAGTTTTGTGAGATCTTTTTGAAGTTCATCACAGTCTGCTTTGGTCTTAACTATCTTGAGCAGTTTAGTATCGTCTGCAAACTTTGCCACCTCACTGTTTACCCCTTTCTCCAGATCATTTATAAATAAGTTGAATAGGATTGGTCCGAGCACTGACCCTTGGGGAACACCACTAGTTACCCCTCTCCATTCTGAGAATTTACCATTAATTCCTACCCTTTGTTCCCGGTCTTTTAACCAGTTCTCAATCCATGAAAGGACCTTCCCTTTTATCCCATGACAACTTAATTTACGTAAGAGCCTTTGGTGAGGGATCTTGTCAAAGGCTTTCTGGAAATCTAAGTACACTATGTCCACCGGATCCCCCTTGTCCACATGTTTGTTGACCCCTTCAAAGAACTCTAATAGATTAGTAAGACACGATTTCCCTTTACAGAAACCATGTTGACTGTTGCTCAACAGTTTATGTTTTTCTATGTGTCGGACAATTTTATTCTTAACTATTGTTTCGACTAATTTGCCCGGTACCGACGTTAGACTTACCTGTCTGTAATTGCCGGGATCACCTCTAGAGCCCTTTTTAAATATTGGCGTTACATTAGCTAACTTCCAGTCATTGGGTACAGAAGCCGATTTAAAGGACAGGTTACAAACCTTAGTTAATAGTTCCGCAACTTCACATTTGAGTTCTTTCAGAACTCTTGAGTGAATGCCGTCTGGTCCCAGTGACTTGTTAATGTTACGTTTATCAATTAATTCCAACACCTCCTCTAGTGACACTTCAATCTGTGACACATGATAAGCCCACAGACAAAAAATCCAACACAGAAATCTGGCAAATACAATTAGCTGGAACTGCTAAGCGGGCTATTGAAACTACAACTTTGGAAAACCGTTCAGCAAAAGAGACTGCACTTTAAAAGGACCTCAGTACTAAGGACAAGATGGTGTCCTAGACTATCACATATGCATTTCTTCCACTGAATCCAATTGGTATGAGCAAGAGATGCATCACTGGATTTCAGGCCATGTCTACACTACAGCAGCTACTGTGGCACAACTATGGCACTGCAGCTTTGCCACTATAGTGTAGATACTTCCTACATCAAAGGAAGGTTGTTTATTTTTGTTGAAGTAGATAATCCATTTCTCTGAGAGGCAGTAGCTAGGTCAATGGAAACATCTACACTGGGGGTTAGGTCAACCTAACTTCATCACACAGGATACAACATTTTTCACAGCCCTGAGCGGTGTAGTTAGGGTGATCTAATTTTTAAGTGTAGATCAGGCCTCAGCCTTTGTTAGTTAGCACTGACTTTGAAAAGGGTTGGCAGATGTGTGGCCTGCATCTGAATGCATAAGTATAAAGTTACTAGTATGTGAGTAACTAGGCAAATGATGTAATGTCAGGAAGGGTGTGACTCTCTGTTAAGCCTCTTAGCATGACCAGCATGAATTGATCAGCAATTCCCTAACAGTGAACCTTGGACCACTGGTGGTCTGCAATGTACTTCCTGAAGGTTCTTGGGAGCTGGATGGTCACATGGTGCTGGATTCTCTTAATTTCCAGCTCACTCTACAATTGTCCAAGCTCTTCCTTGCAAAGAAGTATCTAGATGCCTGTAAAAAGCAGCTAGAAACAAGGAAGAACCACCATCCTAGCTGCTTCCATTAGGAACCACTACTATACAGGAGGAGGAGACAAAACAGAAATTACCCTCGGGACAGCAAGGCACCGACTGGCACTGGAGCTGTTAGCCACCGCAGGAGAGGAATGTCCACAGCAAAAGGGAATGAGACAGCCAGGCAGGGAAGCAGACGGAGAAAGGAGCCAAGAGGCAGGGAAGCATGTGGAAGTGGAGATGAGGACCAGGAAGCATGTGCTTGGGAAGAGGAGGGAGAGTGAGGAGCAGAATAAGAAAGAAGATGAAATGATGCACAAAACAAGAAAGAGTGAATAACTATTTTTCAACGGTTTTCAAGGAGCCGTAGCAGCATGTCTGCAGTGGGTGGGTAGTACTGGGTCTTGGATTGTGAAGCTTTCCCCACGCCCCCTCCTTTTTTCCAGTGGTTCCCTCTGAGCCCCACGGCCTTATAAGATTTTTAAGCTTAAAAATTCCAATAGTAAAGTTAGCAACGTGTAGCCATCAGAATAATGCAAGATCTCCAGGGAGAACAAACACACAGCTATGTATCGACAGCAACAATGGAAACTTTTCTTTCAGCTATGTCGGTGAGTTTGTTAATGATGAAGTTTCAGTACTGCTGACTGAATTAACTTTGTAAGACAAAAATGCAGCAGCAAACTGAACTGCATATGTGACAAAAGAGAAATGACTAGGCAGTCCTGATCACCTATAGTTACCATATATAGACAGTATAATTTACCCCTCATTAATATTTTGGTGCTTTTATATGCAGATAAAATTATTTTCTACTCCTCTGTGTAATCACTTAGTAGACTTTATTTATTTCAAATTGTGTATGCAAGAGATTTTTTTTCTCAGTATTTCAACCATGGCTTAATGCTAAATCCTAATCTCACTTAAATCAGTGGGAGTTTGCCATTGTCTCCAATAATAGATATGACCCTGTTATAAGTACATTGGACTTTGGTGGGCACTATTAGAGTATCCTGTGTCTATGAGAGAATTGTTTTGTGATGTCGGCCCTTATAGTATCATACAGATGTCATGCATAATTATTTTTTTTAAAAACTATTTTTTCAGTACTAGTCTAGTGTTACTTCCAACTCACAACATTCTGCACTGTACAGGAACTCCTCACTTAAAGTTGTCCCGGTTAACGTTGTTTCGATGTTAAGTTGCTGATCAATTAGGGAACATGCTCGTTTAAAGTTGTGCCATGCTCCCTTCTAAGGTCGTTTCGCAGCCGCCTGTTTTGTCCACTGCTTGCAGGAAGAGCAGCCCGTTGCAGCTAGGGTTACCATACGTCTGGTTTTTCCCGGACATGTCCGGCTTTTTGGTAATCAACCCCCCGTCTGGGGGGAATTGCCAAAAAGCCGAACATGTCCGGGAAAAATACCGGCCGGGCACTTCCTCTCCCGCGGCTGCTCTGCTCCTCCCCTGACTCTTCGGCTCTGTTTAAGAGCCGAGCTGCCCGAGCGCTACCGGCTTCGGGCAGCCCCCTTGCCTCCGGACCCTGAGCCCCCGGCCGGGCGCTTCCCCTCCCGGGCTCCAGCTGCGCTGGGGAAGTGCCGGCCAGGGGCTCAGGGTCTGGGGGCTGCCCGGCAAACCGTGAAGCCGGTATCACTCGGGCAGCCCTTTTCGCGTGGCTGGGAGGGAGGAGGGGGAGTTAGGGCAGGGACTTTGGGGAAGGGGCGGGGAATGGGCGGAGTTGGGGCAGGGCCAGGGGTGGGAAAGGGGCAGGGCCAGGGGTGGGAAAGGGGCGGGGCCAGGGCCCCGTGGAGTGTCCTCTTTTTTTATTTTTTAAATATGGTAACCCTAGTTGCAGCTAGCTGGTGGGTGATGGAACCAGGGTGGACCAGCAGCCCCCTTATCAACTCCCCGCTCCCCTACGTTCCCTGTGCAGCAGCTGTCCCTCCCCCCACTGCCATGTGCTGCTCCTTCCCTCTGCCTTGGAGCTGCTCCCAGAGACTCCTGCTTGCTGTACGGGGGGCGGGGGGGAGGAAGTGAGGGGCTAATGTCAGGGTGTCTCCCCCTCCCCCCTGCTCCTGCACCCCACTTACCCCATCTTCCATAGAGCAGGGGGGACACACGACAGAGGGAGCTTCTAGGCAGTAGCTGCGGTCTCAGGTCTCAGCAAGCTGATTTAATTAACAAGGCAGTGTAATTAAGCCTGGGGTCAGCTACTTAAAGGGGAAATGCACATTTTTTCTCTCACACACAGGGTGTGTGTCTCTGTCTCTGTCTGCCCTCTCTCCTTTCCTGCTGCCTTGTAGAGTGTGAGAGTTAACCCTTGAGGGCTCAGTCAATTGCTAGTTCATTTAGCAGTAAGGCATTCCCTGGAAAATATCCCACCCTCTGACTCCTCCATCTCAACCAAGCTTCACAATCATCATCACTGTGTACCAGTATTAAATTGTTTGTTTAAAACTTATACTGTGTGTGTGTGTATGGGGAAATTGGATTCGCTTAACATCATTTTGCTTAAAGTCGCATTTTTCAGGCACATAACTACAATGTTAAGTGAGGAGTTCTTGTACTCATTTATTTTGGTTCCCTGTCAGTTATGGCAGGAAACTGAACAGACTGGATGGAGTTTGGTAATAAAATGGTTAAAAGATTGTTTTTTGTTTATAAACTTGCATTAGTTGTGGTCCCACCACATTCAGATCTCTGGTCCAGGAGCTCAGCGTGCAGGAGTACATCCCCTGCCCTCTGCTCTCATAAAAGCTTGTGGGGATTCCCCCCTCCATTTATTTGCCACATTTCATTCCTTGGAAGTTTATACATTTTTATAGGAACCTTGATATTCCACCCTCTTTTCCCCATTTTGCGTCTAGCTTTCCAGCTAAGAGGCTGGGTGGGTCTTCCTCTGAAGTCAGTCTGTGTAACTGCATAAGCATTTAGCTGATTATTATGGGGGAGAAAGTATCATGCATTGATAGAGTATGCATATTGCCTCCACAGTGCTTCAGTACAGCCCAAGGAATGAGACACAGAGTTGAAACAAGGGCTTATAATGCAGAGCAGAGCACTACAGCATCAAACATCCACTTGCCCAGGCTGAGTAAGAAAAAATGTAAACTAATGCAAGGATGCCTGCCTGGGTCTGCAGTCAGACAGCTCCAGTGCCACAACTGTTAGTTCAGAGCGTTGGCAAGATGCATTATTGCAAAAACTGATCATAATCTTGTCAGATTTTACTGCAGCTGTTCAGAACACTGCATGCAGCAGCAAAACTGACACGAAGTCGATCAGTTTCACTCTGCTGTTGCTTGGGCAGTTTTGACCAGCAGCTGAAGTATAGGGTGACCAGATGTCCTGATTTTACTTTGGGAGGAGCAGGACTGGATTAACCAATGTGCACTTGCATAGGGCCTGCATCTCAGTCCCTCCCCCCACTTGAAAAATGAGTGGTGCTGCAACATCGCAATGCCACTCACTGAAGTTTGGCCTGTCACCCCTCCTTCCTGAGTGGTGCAGGGCCGTGGTGGGAGCAAGCAGAGCTTGGCATCCAGGATCAGGAAGAACCACCCAAGCCTGGGACAGGAGCGGAGTGCTGAGCTGAGCTGGTGGGGGTGCTGGTGAATGAACAGGAAGGTTCCAGGGGCTGCGGGGTGATTTGTTGGTGAGCTATGGGATGAATGGGGAGTGTTGTGGGGAAGGAATTCGGGGCAAGTGAGGGATGTTGGCAGGGTGGTGGGTTGAGTTGCGGGAATCTATGGGGAGAATGGGGGAAAATGGGGAACGGTGGGGTAAGAGACTGGGTGTGACAATATAGTCCTGTGTTCACACCCTACACACTATTGTAATAATTTTTGTACAAGGAATATCTTGTGAGGTATCATATAAAACACATAACTTGCTGATCGATAACATCATGGCAAAATGCACGTAGCTGCCTTATATGTGCAGCTATAAACATAAGCTGAGATCATGACTCTACATATGTTTTCCATAGAAGTCTGCGGAGTGGCCAAACCAGTTCCTCAGAGACACAGGGTAAGCTGATGCTCCAGCCAGGTGTAAACAAGGCTGACGGAGCATTACCTGTTAAGTGACCATTCTTTGGCAGGAAAGGGGGCAGGGACAAAAAAATGACATCTTAGCAAAGAAACAGCATGGAGTTTCCATCCACACAGTCTGCTTGTCGCCTTGCTCCCAGCTGGAAATGTTTCACTAAGGTTGACAAGACTATAAAAAGAAGGGACATATACCCCAAGAGACTCCTCTCTTTTCCCTTCCCCATCACATTCACTGCACCTGAAGCAACAACAGAAGCTTTCACTGGACGCTGGGAGAAGAGGTCCTGACCTAAGAAGTTTGGTCAGTAAGACTACTGAAAGAATGCGGTGAGAATTTAACATAGTTTGTGAAGTTAGGCACCATTAGTATTTTATCTTTATTTTTCTTGTAACCACTTCTGACTTTTATGCCTCATTACTTGTACTCACTTAAAATCTCTCTCTGTAGTTAATAAACGTTATTGTTTTATCTAATCCAGTGTGTTTAAATTGAAGTGTCTAGAAAACTTCATTGGGGGTACCTAGTTGTGTGCATATTATTTTGATTAAAGAAATAACAGACCTAATATAACTTGTATTGTCCAATACAGGGTTGGGCAGTACAGGACATACATTTCTGGGGGGAAATCTGGGACTGAGGTTGTGTTGGGGTCTCCTTGCAGTATAACCAAGGCTGGTGAGGGCCAGGGTGTGACCGTCAAGCTGCAGTTATACAGAGACACTCAGGGTGTGGCTTGCATACTGGATGACTGTGAGTGGCCCAGGTGGAGCTACTTTCGCAAGGCATTGTAAGGCACCCAAGGTGCAGGGCAGGGGTGACACAGTGTCTGGACAGTACACTGGTATGTCACACCAGGATGCTGGGGATGGGTGTTGGGGGCTGTGGTGAGTGGAATGTACGTCAGGCTGCTGGGATGTGTGTGTGGGTTCTCAGAATAAGTGTGGGGCTGGTGGAGGGTTGTCGGGGCATATGTGGGGTGGGAGGGGCATTTGGGGATCTGTGTGGGGGTGAGGAGAGAGGGCCATATGGGAGTCTGTATGGGGCAGAGCACTTTGCTACCTAGTTTACAGAAGGTAGAGGGCTCCAATTTCCATAGGGCACAGGGCCCCACCATTATTTTATCCAGGCCTAGAGAGGAGGAGGTATAGAAGACAATACATGAGGATGGAGGGGGAGAGAAAGGACGAAACGGATACTGAAAATAACAGAAAAAAGATACACTGAGAATTTTTTTTTTAAAAGTAGGGTGAAGTCAGGAAGGGAAAGAAGGAATATAACAAAAGCATTGGAGATCATTTCAAAAAAAATATTAGACAGCTGATTAAAATATATTGCATAACTGTTTAATTCCTTTACATTGCAGGGCACATAGCTTTGTGGTGGCAGAGGAGGCTGCATTGTTTTTTTCCTTCAGGCTAATAAACGTTCAGTAATTTTTCAAGCTCTGCAAAGAGCTATCACTAAGTCATCCAACATTTTATACATCTTGACAAAGAAACAGACATTTTCCAAAAATGATATCTTTAGTTAGTGACAAAAAATCCTGCTACCTTTTCATCCATTGCTCTTCACTGATAACATGGACAGTTTTTCAGTTAAACTACGTAAACCAAAAGTGAAAGTAATATTGGATCTGAAATGTTGAGAAATCAGGGCAAAATTGAGTTTTTTGCCATTTTGATTTTGAAAAGTGTTTGTTTTAGCATCTCACTCGAACATCCTAGAAAAGTTTTTCCAAGAATTTGATTGCATCTCTGACTCTTGGACTGATTCCCCAGGAGAATGCACTGTGTCATATTGTGTAATAGTACCATGGCATCTGTTCTGTGTCATCTTAAACTTTAAAAGCTTGGTAGGAAAACAGTTCATTATCGAAGGAAAAACTGTGTGCTCAATTAGTTCTTTATTATTATTTTAAAGCTCTGTATTTCAACAATACTAAATTACCACGTACTCCTGTGGGATGGGATACCGTCTAGGATCAAATCCAGCTTGCTCTTCTACTTTCATGAGTGGTTTCATTAAGTACGTGTAAGTAAGGCAAGCCAGATTAGACCCAGAATGCCGATTTGCACAACACAATGCAATATTCTAGCTTTACGAACTGCTATGAATGCGGGATTGTGAAAAAGTTTTAACAATGGTTATTCTGGGGAAACAGATCTCATTTTGCTAGATTTGAATAATACAAACTAAACAGGCAACCTAAAAAAGCAATAGGAGGACACAGAGTATAGTAACACAGTTCTAGCACTCTCTTTCTAAACAGAATTTAACTGGTTTTGACAAGGAAACTAGAGAACATTTTTTAGAGCAGGTCCTTTGCAGTGAAACATATTAGCAATAGGCAAACCATTAATCCTTCCAAGTGCTCTGCAATGACACTTCTGTAGTCAAGAGATGCCTGTTTATGCTGCAGAACAGAAGTGCATGCATCACAATAGAGAACAAATGAAGAGAGTATTTATGCCATTTATTTTGTCAGTAATTATCTGCATTTGCTTTGCCGTTGTGGGAGATCAGTATTGGACTAAGAGTTCTCCGTTACAATGCAGCTGTTCCTCTGTCTTGTTCCTGCAATGAATTCATAATCCAGTGTTTATATCACATCACATTCTGTTGCCATGGAACTTAATGTCACAAATTCAGCACCATTCTTTTCAGTGCAAGATCAAATCTGAAGAGGAGCTGTGCAAAAGAGCATGCTTCAAAAGTCTAAAGTCTGACAGCAAGCAAAAGGGATAAGGGCTAATGTGAAAAACACAGGGAAGTTCCCAGGAGACAGATATATATATATAATTGGTTGTTGTAGACGAATGATAATGGGACATTGTAGAAAAGCTGGCAATGCTATTGTCCATAGTGATCCTATTCTGTGGATCGACAATGGAATTGGGAAGCACACGATAGGGAACAATATTGTATTGGTCCCAGAGACTGAATAAGATGAATTAATAGGACTTTCTAGTCTCCATTGTATACGGTTCCATGACCTTCTGCCTCCAGAGGTGATGTTAACAAAAGCTAAATTCATTAATACATACACAGAAAATAAACAGATTTTTAAAGATTTAATTGTAATGTTTTCCCTAATGTGATAATCGTTTAAATCCCCTACTATTCTCCTAGTTCACTTTGGCCCCTGATTCTGCAGTCGTGTAGTGTTGCCTCATTTGTGAGTAGGTCCAGTGGGACCAGCTCCATTGTCACATTGTCAGGGTGTTTATGACCCAGTGTTGTGATGTCATTTCTGCTTGTTGCAACATAACATGATAACACCTTGGCTCAGCGTCATCACTTTGATATGAAAATATCATCACAACCTGAGACTACCAGGATGGGAGGCTACATTCAATAACTCCTCAGCCCTAGTTAACCACATTACAATGAATGTACATTCAACAGAATGCAACTTTATCGGTGATACATACTGTACAAGAAGAGTTATAGAACAAACATAGTCAAGAACAAATAAATAAATAAATAAATTTATTTATTTATTAAGAACAAACACACATATTTCCTACTGGGTATAGTGCTACCATTTTCTTGGTTACTGCAATGATCTTCTACTATTCACAGGTACTGACACAAATTTACTTTATTTCAAAAGCTTTTCATTTGCAGTAAGTACCTGACGCAAATCAGACTTCTTTTGTTCACCTTTAGAAAAATACATTACCATTTATATTTTCACTATCATAGTCACATTCGCCGAACAGTGGAACACTGTTTAGGAAAGAAGCAGATTTGGTCCAGGGAACTGCTAACTGGAACAATGAACTAAGAAAATATGGCTTTAAAATGAATAAAGAAAATACTGAAGTCATGTGGGTGACATGTATAGAACCAAGACACATGAATATCAGCATCAAGAGCCAGTACCTAGATCAGGTTTCTGAATTTAAGAACCTTGGAGGCTGCTTAGCGGCAAATGGAAAAATTGACAGAACTGCAAGCAAGGCTGCTGAGTGTGAGGGAAGCCTGGTGCACGATGAGTGATTTGTGATAAATGGATGCTGAACTACTTCAGGGACAACTATACAAAACCATGGTAAGACCAGCTCTTCTGTATGGATCAGAGACGTGGGTAACCAAAGAGAGGTGCTTGAGAAGACTTGAAGCCATTGAAATGAGATGTTTAATGGCAGTGAGAAGGATGGCTTTACTGGATCTCAGGCGGAATGATGTCATCAGGAGTGAGACCAAGGTCTGTGGCATCAGAGAGAGGCTGCAGGAGAGAAGGCTGAGATGAGTATGGGCATATACGAATGATGGATGAAGGGAATCGCATTAGGGAGACATTTGAGACTAGAGTCAGCGGACAAAGAACAAGAGGACGGCCAAGAAAACAATGGATAAACTGTATATGGGAGGATGGAATGAAAATGGAGTGGCAAGCCTGGAAAAGACTGATCTGGCAACCTGAACCCAGCTAGCTGGGAAAACGAGAAGATGATGATTATTTATATTTCCACCACAAGAGTATTTCCATCCTCTGCCACACATGGAAGGGACAGTACATCATAATCAATACATCATAACTAAGACAAGAAATACCAAGGTGTGTCTGCTATAGAATAAAAATTGCACTAGGACTTTAGTAATTCTATCAACCCTTGTAAGTAAAAGGAGGGAGAGTAGAGTAGAACCTCAGAGTTACAAACTAACCAGTCTACCACACACCTCATTTAGAACTGGAAGTACGCAATCAGGCAGCAGCAGAAACAACCACCAAAATAAATAAATAAATACATAGAGTACAGTACTGTGTTAAATGTAAACTACTAAAAAAAATAAAGGGAAAGTTAAAAAAAAAGATTTGACAAAGTAAGGAAACTGTTTCAGTGCTTGTTTAATTTCAATTAAGATAGTTAAAAGCAGCATTTTTCTTCTGCATAGTAAAGTTTCAAAGCTGTATTAAGTCAGTGTTCAGTTGTAAACTTTTGAAAGAAAACCCATAATGTTTTGTTCAGAGTTACGAACAAGCTCCATTCCGGAGGCATTTGTAATTCTGAGGTTCTACTGCATTCACAATACTGCTGACAAGTATATGCAAAACAACTAACCCAATGTATTAATATTTAAAAATATATAATCATGCAGAATTTATTCAATTATACAGTATAAATATAGACTATATATGACATTTCTGTGAAGGGAATTTTGAGAAAGTAGAGATTAATAAAACACTGGGCATGGACTGCTTTTCACTGTATGTTTGTACAATGGTGCTCTGATCGCAGCTGGGGCTTCTAAGGATTACTACAGTACAAATAAAACACAGTATAAACATTTACAATATTCTTATCACCCCAGTGTTTATGTGCCCATCAACATTACTCCTCAGAGCTCAACAAAATTTTTTAAAAGTAATTAAAATTGTTACCAGAAATCCTCTGACTTCAACAGAAGTGCACCTGGTTATATCAAGAACAAATCTGGCCCATTATGGTCAGAGTGATATGCTTCTCAACTGCAAAAAAAGAAAGCTCCTGAGAGTGCTGTTAAAAAATTGAGGATCGTGTAAAATGTCCGTGGAAAGGAATGTGAGTGGTTTACTTTTCTCACATGAAGCAGTAAAAATCAGGTAAACAATGAGTATCAAGTAAGAAGGAACTTTGTAAGAAGAGTGTGCCCTCAAGATAAGACTACGAATCAGGGACCATGTTGCTCTCCAAAGTGCAGTCTAATAGAAACCTCAGGTGAAATCTTGGCCTCACTGAAGTCAATGGCAAACTACATTGACCTTACTGGTTCATTCCTGATTCAAGATTTCATTCCTGATCTTTAGTGTAACAGAAATAAAAGATACAAAATTAAAATAAAAATTAAAAACCCAGAACTAACATTCTCACTTCTGCTTGGAAAAGGGGAGATATGGTTGCTAAACTATTTCTCCTGAGAAGAGCTTATTTCTTTGGGGAAGATACAAACCAGGAGGATGGGGGTAGCATTTTTTAAAAATTATTTTGGATCTGCGGAAGATTTTTAGGCAACAAGTCTCAATGTAGTTCAGGAAATCAGATGCGACACCAGATAGGAAATGACTAATAGGGGAAAATTAGCCATTATTGGGCTGAATAGTATTTTCCATCAAACATGTGGGGTGCTTAACATTTCACCTAGTGTTCAGTTACTTTCTTTAAACAAATGGATTCAGGAGTGTTGTAAGAATACTCAGATGCAATGCAATATGATCCTTTCATATCGGTCACTAAGATGGACTCTAGAGAATTGTGGCTGTTACATCACTATGTTGGGTAACATTTTCCCAAACAGCCTTGGACTTTCAGAGGAACAGAAAGAAAAATAAGTTTCTGATCTTAGAGATCATATTTCACACAATGGGCAGTAACCACTTGCCAATTTATTCAGGGCAAAATTTTTAATCTAGGTGCCTAAAGTTATGCCTCTAAGTCCATGTTTAAGAACCTAAATAAAAGCAGTTCCATTTTCAAAGAATGCTGAGCAGTGAGTTACGACTTTGATGGAACGTGGGAGTGCTCAGCACTTCTGAAAATCAGGCCACTAATTTAGGTGTCTACCTATAGGCACCCACATTTGACCAATGTAGCTTTAGTTTTTAAGACTGAACTGAATCTTTTAGCAAAGGGAACAAAACAAGATACAAACACCAGAAACTGATGCCTTATAGGCCATATCTGTGCATGTCTTTCACAGAGGTTATGATAGGATTTTGTTGTAACTTGCTCAGGAATGGTATATACTAAAAATGCCTTCTGAGTCATCTGAATACGGTCTATAGAATCTGTAGCCAATCACCATGCAAGAGGTTTCTGGACCTTCACCACATGGAGAGAAAAAACACAAAAGAGGGAGCGCATCAGTACAAATGAGCAAGCTATAAAGGTAAAAATGTATCATGCCAATTAGAATAGCCACTAATAAGCCCACACACATACAGGCCGCAGCAACCGTGAGAAGATGAAACATAATCAGCTGCTTTATGGAGAAATACTTTCACAAGGACAAACAGATCTTTGACAATGTTTCCACTGTGCGAGCACAAACCGGTTATCTTTGGGTATCAGATGTGGAGGTCATCGCTTTGTATGTTAAACTTATATTGTGTCCAGTCATGATCATTTTTAATGCATTTAAAAATAAAAAGTCTTTTACCATTTCCCCCCCCCCCAATCTTCAAAGCATTTTTCAAACATTAACAAATCAATCTTTAGAACATCTTTATGTTGTTTTGCATTGTTCCCATTTTACTGACGGGAAAGCTGAATTACTGAGATTAAGACCAAAATTTTCCATGAGGTCCATTTTCCTTACAACCCAGGGCATGAGGTTGCCACCTGTTCGGTTTCCACCCAGACAGTCTGGGTTTCAGCTTATGTGTTCAGGTGCCATTTGACAAGCTCTGATGTGCGTTGTTTTCGATCCGTGGAAAAGGTTGCAATCCTAAGTGGAATGAAGGAGGCAGTGCAGCAACAGCAGCTGCCGCCTCCAGAGCCAGACTGCTTGTGCGGCTCGTGGCTCTGAGCAGCCCGCAAGTGGAGGGCAAAGCGGCCTCAGCTATGCTGGTGCAGACCCTGCAAGTGATGGAGGGGAGGGGGTTTGGGAACAGGCAGAGCAGCGGGGCTTCGGGGGAACAGGCAGGGCAAGGAGTGGGGCGTCAGGGGTCCGGTTACCAGCCATTAGAACGGTGGCACCCTAGGCGTGATTCTTCCTTGTAGAGTCAAATTTACACTTGTGAAAAGTGAATGCAAATAGGGTGTCAAATGCTACCACCAGTGAAAGAATTCTGACTTGGTGGTATTTTACTCCCACTTTGCACAGGTGCAAATGACTGCACAAGGTGTAAGGCAGGGGAGAATCAGGTCTACAAGGTTCCATTTGTGCTCCTCAACTCCAGAGGCTGAAGTGACAGAACATGGTATTATTTGAGAAATATTACGAAGGCATGTAATTAAGGACTGCAGCGTAATACATAAGTGCAAGGGGTCAGAATTAGTGTTGCCCATGTAATCTCAACATTGGTATTTTCTCACATCTGAGTCCTTAACTGTGAAGCTTCCACAATCTGGTTTTTGGAATGTCCCAGATTCTTTTACAAACAAAAAAGATGGAACAACAAGAATTATTGTAATAAAAGACTTCAAAACTCCATTGAATTGCCTGCGTGTGGAGTTAGTTGGCTAAACATGATGCAACAGCCTGTCCCATGAAAGCTGGGAGATCTGTAGGAGGGAGCCTCTTTCCTGCACACCTCGTAAGTCTGCAAATGAGAGCTCCCCTCCTCCAAACCCGAGATGCATCACTCCTGCGGGACATCACGTGTGGAGCTCCCTCCTGCAAAACCCATGAGGAGTCAGATCAACCCCTCCCATAAAAACCTGAGAGAGAAATTAAGGGAGATGAAATCTTCTCCCCGATTTCCCTACATTATTTCATCTGGAGATGGGGGGGAACAGAGAAGAAGGTAGGGTTGGTCCCCCTTGGAACAGGTCATGAAACCTGCCTTTAAACTCCACAGATCCACTGTAACTTCACTTTAACTGTCCCCGGGCAGCCTACCCTCTCACTCCCAGGCATTTCAGATCTATTTCCCCTGGGACTACTTCTCCTGTATAGAAGATCCCCTTAACAGAGGGGGCTCCACAAAAAGATATACATCCCAAGAGTGTATTCCCTGGCAAGCTCTTCAGGAGCAGAGAAGTGTGAGGGGGTGTACCTTCCACCCCAGCCCCAAAATAGCCGCTGATGTTGCCAGTGCAGCAGAGTCCCCCATTCATATGGGAAGAGAGAGATCTGGACATGGATCAGGAAGGGAAGATGCCCTTCCCTCAAAAAGCACAGCAGCCTTCCTCACCCACTTTGCACCTTACCAGATAGGCCGTGAGTGGGCCAAGGGTTCCGGTGAAACCCTCATCTGCACCCATATGCGCTTTTCACAACATAACTAAGTTAAAGCTGCACCAGGGCAAGGTGCAGCCTTCCCTAACAAACAGAGAGAGCAAGAGAAGGTTTACCACCCCTGGGCATTGAATAAAGTGTTATATAGCTGGGGCAGGATGTAAAAACAAATAATTTTTATCACAGAGTTTTTATGAGAAGATAAAAGTTTATTCTGTCAACCAAGAGAGATCCTAACAAAACCACTAATTCCTGACATTTCATAGTCGATCGCTAACATACATACCATGACAAAATTAAAGTACACCAAATGCAGGATTACATTTCACAACCCCAACTTATTTTTTTCCCTGTGTACAAGCTTGTTAGTTCAATTACATCAGTAATGAGTCTTGGAGTCTGGAAGCTTTTAATTTTAAGGAGTTCAATCTTACCACTTCATGTTATGCATGTTATGTTCAGTTAGAATAAAAAAAGAAGTACTTTTGAAGCTGTAACACCAAGTGATAAGAACAAGGACATTCAAAGTTAAATCTGAAATTTGCTCTAGTCTACCAGTATATAGCAAAGGGCAGAGAGATTAATGTGGTTTATTATATGCCACACATGCTACAACAGCTAGACCGTATAGGCAAGTACAGGACATAGCTAAAGCAAATTAAACGGTTGGAACTTCAGCCTCAGCCTTCTCTACCGCAAAAACGGGTCACCCATGTTTATGACAGTTAAGTCACTAATACGTTTCTTTGGAACCACTTATAATGTAGCATGGAAATACTGCATATTACACAGAGAGGCCATTTAATCATCATTTTCTTTACACAACTCTTTCTACAGAAAAATGTCTGAAGTCTGTGTTACTTTGACTGGGTGAAAACTTGTTTTGGTGAAAACTAAGTATAAAATAGTGACACATAGCTGCTTTTCAGAAGGATTTTCATGATTACATATCCAGAGTACTCACTTTTCAACATTAAGGGCTCAATTCTGCCTCCTTTATTCATAGTGAGTATTGCTTACTCAGTGAGTTCACAAATCAATGGAATTATTAGTTGAGTAAGACTACTCAATGTGAGTGAAGGGTGACAGAACTGGAACCTAATCCTCTCCGTTGGTTTAATTTTTCTTTTTTTTTATGTATCAAATCAATTAGACATTTTTGCTACCATGCCAAACAGTTGTATAATAAAAATGGCCAAAATTTCTTTTTTAATGTTTTCATATAAGTTTGCTTCTGGATTGAAATTCTGCCTGCCAAGTTTCAGACTGGAATAAAAAATTCCTGCCTTATTATAAAGCTTTCAAAGAGCATTCAAATGGCTGTGCTACAGTAATTTAGTATTTTGTACCTTGGCCAATTGACTGCAGGATCCCCAAATCAAGGATGAGGGTTCAGAATTCACAACACTTCAAGCTGTACTGTGTTAAAATGGATCTCAAGGCTACTATATTAAAAATAATAAATAAGTGGATCATTTGTAGAGATTTTTGTGTTGCTGAACAGTCTTCCCAGCTCACTAAGTGCAAACAAATGCTATTGCATTTCCTGCAAGCATGGTCCAGGCAGACCAACATTAAATTAGTGAAATATATATTTTAAAAGAAGTAAAATTTCACTATCCCTACAGTACAAATCAATAATTTAGGACTTCCCTGTGGAGATGCTATAGGTTCTGAAAACTCTGGTAGACAGATTAAAAAGAAGAGGGGGAGTGTGTTTGGCAGGAGGGGAAAGGAGAACAAGTGAGGACCCCTGATTCATTCATTGAGCTATGTAGCCTGATTGGGCACCCACAGCTGCAGCGCTGGACTGCTAGTACAGAAGATGATACAGCTCACAGTTTCAGGGGGATAACAGGCCAGTACTTGGGCTGCTTTTTATCACAGTTCCTATCAAAGGCAAGTTGCATGGCAGTCTCCATGGCTTGGATTTTGGCCGCACCCACACCATAGAGTTTCTTCATTTCAGCCATACGTCTCTCCCCGGGTCTTTCTGCAGGGGGTTGTACCGAACGTCGTGTTGTTAGGTGCAGGTCATGATCAGCTTCGACATACATGGCCTGGTGCTCGGCTTCAAGCTGCTGCTGCTTCCCTAGGCAAAAAAGAACCTCAGGAGACTTAATATTTGATTAGGATACCACCCAGTCATGCTTTAGCTCTGCTGAAATCTCATCAGTTTGTTATTTTGTAAGCGAATACAGAGTCAAATGCACGCGGGGCCCACGGTTAGACCTGAAGCACACAGTCACTCAAAGTGTGGCTTATTGTTATATTCACAAAGCAAATTTCACATTACAATACATGCTGCGTGATGTAAGAACACCACCGAATCGCATAACTAAAAATTAAAAAGAGAACAAAGTAGTCTGACTTGAATCTTGAAGTTGTTGAGACTCTTGCATTTATAAAAAACAAAACTGAATCAGCTTTGTCTCATCTCTCCCTTACACACTCACCGTCCCGTCAAGGTGGAAGACCCAACTCTGGAAGTAATTACTTTGCAGCTGTGATGAGATGATACACAAAATAGCCTAACTTTAGTTGAACCATAGCCAATTGTATCCAGTTACATTTTCTACATGAAAAGAAGGAACAAGCCAATATGTCATGCAAGTGCCAGCCATCAAACGTATTGCAGGAAATACAGCTGTCAGTGCCATGTTTACACTCTTGCACCACGTTCATTCCTTACTTGAGTTTTACAAAGCACACATTATTTTCTGTTTTAAAAACCCAGCAGCATATCAAAGTATTAAAGTGAAGTTACAGTAATTCAGACAGGTAAAACCGTTCTATTTGTCCTTGGAAATAAATTAAAACTCATCTGGAAGTAATATCTGGATGATTCCCCGTCCCCAGCTCAGCTCCATGCAGTCAACTATAGGCTAATTGAAAAACCATCACTCCGGCAAGAAGATTAATTAAGTTGTTAAAACAACAGGTCCAACATTGTGGGACAACTCCTAGAAGATATACTCTGCTAGGTGCTGAATATTTCCAACAACCATTGCAAACAACAACAGACAGGGGCGCTGGAACAATTTTTATAGTGGGAGTACCGAGAGCCATTGAACCAAACTGTAAACCCTGTATATAATGGAAACCACTTCAAGCCAGAGGGTGCTGCAGCATCCCCAGCACCACTAGTTCCAACACCTATGATGAGAGATGAGTACTCAACATCTTCCACAACAGGGGTCCTAGTTAATAACTTATTTTGGTTTACTTATTATGGGAAGAAAAGACAAGAAATGTGTTTTTGTTCTGGTACACCTCTACCCCGATATAACGCGGTCGTGGGGAGCCAAAAATCCCTACCGCATTATAGGTGAAACGCCGTTATATCGGGGTAGGGGCGGCAGGGCTGCTGCGGGGAGCCCCAGGCCCTTTAAAGCGCCGGCGAGCCCCGCTGCCACAGCCCTGGGGTAGCAGCAGCAGGGCTCCGGTGGTGATTTAAAGGGCCCGGGGCTCCCTGCAGCAGCCGGAGCCCTGGACCCTTTAAAGCGCTGCTGGAGCTCCGCTGCTACCGCGCTATATGCGAACCCGTGTTATATCTGGTCGCGTTATAGCGGGGTAGAGGTGTATTTAAAACAACAAAAGTGCTTACAGGTCAAAATGTATTAAACACACACAAGACTCAGTCTGTGGAGTTATGGAGAATGCATTTTTATCAACACTAACCCTGAGATTTATTTCTAGTGAAACACAGAACATCTGCAAACCCGAAACCAAAGTTAAGTATCTTGATATATCTGTCTTGGAACATCTGCAGTTTATTTTTATGCTGGAAAGTAGTGTGTAGAGCAGCCAACTGACAGTCTGTCAGCCTCACTAAACACATCATTCCTCATACACAGAAAATAGATATTTTAAACAGTATAATATGAAACTTCAACTCTGGCATCTGTTTCTTTGCTGGAGAGACAGAAAGCTTTGCCTTGCCATTTTAAAGGTTACTGTATTTGTCCATATTTCTGTGGCAGAAGTAGAGGGGGAGTTTGCGGGACTATGAGCACACTCGTTCTATCTAGATGCTCCCCTTACTATTATTTTGTTTTAAAAGGCACGTCTCCAAAGGGAAGAACATTCTTCTGTCAATACCCCTGAGGAAACACATAGATGAGGGTCCATATGGAAACGTATAAGGCAGGGGTCAGCAACCTTCGGCACGCAGCCCATCAGGATAATTCGCTGGCGGGCCGCGAGACATTTTGTTTATGTTGTGTCAAGTATCAGGAGGTAGCCGTGTTAGTCTGTATCCACAAAAACAACAAGGAGTCCGGTGGCAGATTTGGGCAAAAGCTTTCGTGGGTAAAAAACCTCACTTCTTCAGAAAGCTTCTGCCCAAATAAATCTGTTAGTCTTTAAGGTGCCACCGGACTCCTGGTTGTTTTTGTTTACATTGACTGTCCACAGGCTGCAGCCCACGCCGCTTCCCGCAACTTCCATTGGCCGGGAATGGCGAACAGCGGCCACTGGGAGCTGCGGGGGGTCATGCCTCCGGACGGTCAACATAAACAAAATGTCTTGCAGCCACCAGCAGATTACCCTGATGGGCTGCGTGCCGAAGGTTGCCGACCCCTGCTATAAGGAATAATCTTTGATCCTAATCCCAAAATAAATCAAGGTACTGCTACAGTATATGTTTTATTTTGTATTTATAAATGTATTTCCCTTGATTTTTGAACCTAGGTTTACCAACCTATTTATCATCCCATAGCTCTGGTGAAGAGATTCCCAAAATCACTACATCATATAGTCTCAGGTATTTAAAGCCCAGAGCTAATGCTGTTTAATACTTTGCAGAAGGAAGTCAGACTCAGAGGACATGCAAAGGGACACACAGCTTTTCACTTCTACGACACTTGTTCAACTTCAGCCCAAGACACTAGTGCTAAAAGGTATCACTAGCAGAGGTGTTTTGGGGCCTATGTGAAGTGTGTTTGTGGTCTGAAACCAGTTATTTGTGGTCACAAAAGCTACCATCATAATGGGCACTAATTACTACAGTTGTTGGAAATCTTGGGAAAAAGGCCAAGGAAGGAATGGATATATAAACTGAAGCATCTATAGCAGTAGTCTCTCCAGCAGAGTGGGGAAGTTTGACTTGCATTGCTGAGACTGCACTTGCTCTGTGGAAAAATGGCAGACCTTGGTCTCAATGAGTATCAATCTGGCTCTTTTCACAGGCACAAAAATAAAAAGAACCTGTGCAAGAAATGTGCAATTATCCTTGGATCAAAAGATTTGAAAATAAATAACTAGCAATGTACTGAATTTAAGAAAATGTTATAAACTTCATACTGTTATAATGTATATAGGGCAAAGCAAAGAATCCAGCGCTCATCTGAAGCAAACACCAAAGTTAATCTATACATAAACTAGCAGGACTCACTAGGAAAGTTATCCTCAACCTAGAGTACTAGAATCCCCTCGCACTCCCAAATCAGAGCCTCATGGCAAAGGAACTGGAGCAAGGAATACCTTTGAAAAAACTATTTACATAATTCTGAGTGGACCCTCTTTCCACTCCCCATAGACTAAAATAAATATATCAAAGCTTCCTTTTAAAGCATTCAATTACTGGAAAGATTTTACTTTCTAATACAATTGTGGAACAATATTTTGCAAATGTTATAAGCCAGGCAACCACCTGTGGTGTCATCTGGTTACGCTACAAAGAATAAACACTGCTGACATTTTTATAATTGCAGTTTCCTGGAATTCCCCCTCCCCCACCCCTAAAGTTACTTTTGTCTTAAAACCCATCTCTAGAATCAATATATCACTACTGAATACATTTCTGCTGTGAGATGATCCTCATTTGGAAAAAAAACAAACAAACCTGTCAGACCATTTTCCAGACATAGTGAAGAGGAGATTCCTTTCCAACTTCCAGGGTCCCAAATACACTTATTTAACTCACTTTCATCTGTACTGGGACACTACCAAGGTTTTCAGGCCTTCATTAATGTTCCACTAAAGCTTGATTTTGATTAGGAACACAGAGTGCAAAAATAATAATAAAAAACCCCCTATAATGATAAGTCACCCTGGTAATCAGGCGCCAAAGGAATCCCTTTTTGCCTACACTGCCCGCTATAAATAATCATCTTTAATTTGGTAATGCATTAGATGAGACAAAATCTGCACAAATAAAGACAACTGCAATTCTACTGACTGTCACTGACAGGATCAGAATAAGCTGCTGTTAGTTCAATAAGGATTAAGCCCTCCCCCTCCGCCTCCCCCCGGCCTGCAATTGTGGCTCCATGTGGACACAACAACCCTCCATGTGCTGGCCCTCCTCAAGACTTAAGCAATTTTCCCCAGAGGCCCTTAGTAGCCCAGATGACTCTATTTATCCTCATTTTAAAAGAACAAATACTTTCTGTAATTTTGATCCATTTTGCCCCTCATTATTTGTAATATCTTCTAAGAAGCCTGAAGAGTAATCACAGAAGTTTACACTTGTTCCTCTTTTTAAAAAATATACATTTTTATTTGGAGAAAGATCTGTAAGGAGAGACTTGTATCTACTGAGCCTATGCAAAATGACAACTCTTCTTATAAAGACTTCTCCATAACTCTTTGGGTGGAAACATTTTGCACTCTGCCATGTTTCTGGGTTGTGGCCCATTCAAATGATATTCTGGCAACAGACCATGGTCCTGCTCTTCAGAAGTGGCAAATGGCTCTTCCTTTACTGTCTTCCAGATAACAGACTATTCTTTACAAAAACATTTCACTTTCCTCAGTGTTTTTCTTTTGTGATGTCTGACCAGTATTCTTGTTCAGTGTATATGTCTGTTTATTACAAAGATAAATAATAGTCTCATTTCTGAGCTTCCCGATCCACTTCTAAATATAACCTGGACATGAGCAGCATGTCACAAATCTATCTGAAGAATTTAGGCATTCACCTTTTCCACTGAGGTTTTTAGTTCCTAGTTCTGTCTCTAAAGGCCGTGTTAGAAGCAGTCCTCTGGTGTGCTAATCTTCTACCCATATGCTGATCCTCAGTTTGAGAGGCTGATTCTTCCACAGGTTTTGCTAGGGAGCTGTAAAAAAACTACAGCAATGTTCCATGTGATCTTTCCTGAGCTGGCAGAAACAGGCTATTTTATCATAAAAAATATTAATCACTAACACCAGCTAAACCTTTGGGTACAATTAAAATACATTTGTATAAAAACCACAAAACAAACTTTAAAAACTGAGGGTTCTGTAACTGGGATCTCCAAGGTATTTAGCTTTAGCTCTTTAGAAATCCCAAGGAGCTTAGGAGTTCCACACAAGGCTGAAGCCTCAAGCTCTGCTCCTGCAGCAATGCAGAGCTTTGCAAGAATGGCACATCAGTCAGTGGGAGCCTGGGTGATGCAACCAATTTTTGGGTAAACCCAAATACAAACAAATTGGGATTATGCAAAAATACAGTCTTATTTACGGGATATGGTTTCTTTGACACAGGTGAGCACAAAACAACGAAAAGTCCTGCACACATGTACTAAATCAGAAAATATGATGCAGCGTGAGCAAGCCAGTTCTAGCTGTGAATTACCTTAGGTAGGCTGCATCCATGCTTAAAATTGCCATTAAATTTAGGGTTACCATATTTCCACAATCAAAAAAGAGGACACTGGGGGGGGAGGAGCCCTGCTCTAGCCCCGCCCGCCCCCATCCCCCCCCTCCCACTTCCCACCCCATGACTGCCCCCCTCAGAACCCCCAACCCCCCCCCCGCTCCGTGTCCCCTGACTGCCCCCTCCTGGGACCCTGCCACTAACTGCCCCCTAGGATCCCACCCCCTATCTAGGCCTCCCTGCTTCTTGTCCTCTGACTGCCCCCTCCTGAGACCCCCCCACCCTAACTGCCCCCCTAGGACCCTACCTGTCCCCTGACTGCCCCGACCCTTATCCACACCCCCACCCCATATTCACACCCCTGGGACTTCCATGCCCTATCCAACTGCTCCCCGCCCCCTGACAGAACCCCCAGAACACCTGACCCATCCAATCCCCTCTGCTCCCTGCCTGCCTCGACCCCTCTCCACACCCCTGCCCCACTGACAGCCCCCCCAGAACTCCCGACCCATCCAAGCCCCCCTCCCTGTCCCCTGACCAGGGCCGGCTTTAGCAAGAGCCCAGGAATTGGGCTGCGCTCCGGCCGGGGTCGCGGGGCTTGGGGCCAGGCCGGAGGTGCTCGGGCGGGGCCGGGCCGGCGCGCTCGGCCGGAACCGGGGCCGCCGCCCTGGGACCCGAGCCGGGCCGGAGTCACTGGGGCCAGGGTCGGCGCGCTCGGCCGGAACCGGGGCCGGAGCCAGGGGTGCTCAGCCGGCGCCGCTCGGCCTGAACCGGGGCCGGTGCCCCTGGGGCCAGGGCCGGAGGCGCTGGGGTCAGGGCTGGAGGCGCTGGGGTCAGGGCCGGGCAGCACTCGGCCGGAACCGGGGCTGGTGCCTGAGCCGAGCCAGGCCAGAGACGCTGGGGCCGGCCGGGGCCGGATCCGCTTGGCCGGGGCCGGACTGGGCTGCGCCGCACCTCCCCGGAGCCCTCCTCCTCGCGTCCCCCCCGTCCCAGCTTACCTGCTACTGCCCGCCTGCCCCTGCTTGTTTTCAGACTTCCCGCGAACATCTGATTCGCGGGAAGCAGGGGAGGGAGAGGAGCAGGGGGGCAGAGCATTCAGGGGAGGGGAGGAGGGGGAAGTGAGCTGGGGGAGGGGTGGACAGCTGCGGTGCCGGGCGGCGTGCTAAGGCTGCAGGGGATGGGGGGAGCCGGGAAAGGGCTTTGGCTGCTGAGCGGCGCCTGGCCGCCGCTTTTCGGTCTATAAATAGCCGACTGGGGGGAAATCCCAGACATTTTTAGATTTTTAGAAATCCCCCCTGGATGGCTATTTAAAGAACGAAAAGCCGGACATGTCCGGGGAAATCTGGACGTATGGTAGCCCTAATTAAATTCAAACTGGCTTCTGCTTGCAGAATGACAATATTAGGGCTACAACTGAAAACTTAATGAACCCTTCCTCCACTGAAACATGATCTCCGAGGGAGATCACATCACTCCTCAAACAGAAGGATTAGGACTTGTCTACACAGGGAAATTGACTGGCATAGCTATAGCAGAGTAACTATTCTGCTACAGCTCTGCTGGTATAACTCCCATGTGTGGACACTATTCTGGAATAAAAATTACTTTATTCTGGAATAATTCCCCATGTAGGCAAGCGCTCAGTCACTGCCATGGCAGCCAACCACAAACTGGAACTAACAAAAAGATTATAAATCCAGGCACCTTCATGCAGAATAGTTCTAACTCACCTTCATCCCTACTAATCATCAGAATAAATATCCAACATTTTACCATGAGCTCGGCTTAAATCTATGAACAACACAACTCTTAAGAAAAAACAGTTTCACTGTGGATTTCAACATAAGAAATAGGAGCAGATGTATTTCATTGTCAGTCTTGCTGTCATCTGAAATCTCACTGGAGAAACAAGTAGGAAAGAGTCCAAAGAGTGCACTCCTCAGAACGGACATGGTTGTAATAGGCAATCTGTTCCAGCAGACACAAAACAGATTTCCCAAATCAAATGTATTCAATTCAGCTCATTTCCTTTTGTTATAACAGACACTTTCTCAGCTTTTCTAGAGCTTTAGGAGAGGGAAACTGGCAATTGTAGAAATAAGATGAAATCGCTACCAAGACACTGAGTGAATGTAAATTTAAAAATTTAAATATATAATAGTTAGAAACAAGGAACTGAAGTCAGAACTCTTGGGTTCCATTTCCAGATTTGCTTTAGAGTAGTTATAATGTTGGCAAGTTACTTATCCGCTCTGTGCCTCAGCCTATTGATCTATAAAATTAGTAGAATGTTTTCCTACTTCACAGGGAATTTTGGAATGATTAATGGTTACAAATTATTTTGAAATCTTTGGATTAAATGACTTGTTGAAGTGCAGAGTAACAGGAGATTAAAAAAATGATTTTCTCTTTTTACAAATACCATTAGCAAGTAAGGACTCAGTTCTGATTTCACATACCTGCCCAAGGATCCAAGATCAGAAATGATTCAAGACTTATTGTTTAGATTGTTATCAAACGTTCACACTAGCAACACTTTACATTTCTGCTGTCCAGGATCCGCAACTAAACTGCCAGCCAGCTGGTTTATGTTTCCCCCTATTACCTTCCAGCATTAACCCGTCTTAAAGAATCTCATTACTCCCAACTATCACATGAACTCAAACAAGCATTACTACATATAGAAATCATCTTGGCTGGCAGTACTTTGAGTGAAAGTCTGTTCTAGAAATTACAGACAGCTCTAACAGAATCCATGATCATATCTCTCTGCCACACATGGACCAGTCACACTGCATACATAATGGACTAAAGCATCCAGACTCACTGAGGCATAGCACATTTTACAATGTTAAAGTGACCAGAACCAGGTCACATTATGCTGTACTATTCACCCAGTAAGACACACACGCTATTGGAAGGGATAGCCAGAGTCTGTACGCTTACGTCACATGACAGAATTACAAAGTCAATGGGCTACTGGCCATTACTTTGAAATTAGCGCAGGATCAGGCTTTGGCAGCTGCTTCTAGTAAGGATCAAGTCTACAGCAATAAGATTAGATTCAGACCAGCTGATTGTGCACTCCTTCCCCTCCCCCCAAAACAATTCCAATCTGTCGCTGATGGCAACAATGCTGACAACAGACAAAGACACCAGTGCTACGGTAAACAGAGAGATTACTTAAATCTATATATAAACTATACCTACATACATGCCCACATAATTTTACACATAACAGGAGAGAGAATGTACTTTATTATATGCTCCATTACAAAAACAACTTGTATCAGCCTCCTAAAGAAATTCAGAATGCCCAAATCCAAAGGTGTTTTATTTTTAAATCTGTTTTGCCATTGTCAAAGATCACCATCTATGTTCTGAGTAGAGTTGTGAATAGAGATTAAGAAGGTATGCTATGAAATAAATGTTTCATACCTGTACAGAACACCACAGACAACTGAATAGTACTGAAATGTGAATATAATCCAAAACAGTATTTTGCCTGCATTACTTTCTAAAAATTTAATTCTCACAATAGCATATGAAATTGTTGAGCTATATTTCCCAACTGCAGCTAGTTTTATTGTATATTATATGAATGCAAATAAAATAATAAACAACGGGGAAATGGTTACTCTTTGCTTCAGCAAAAACTCTCTTTTTCAAGTGTTTTCGGATAACATTTTGTAGTGGTCATGTTAACTTTTTTTTTTTTTTTTAAGAAACATTGAGGAACTATGCACTGACCTTTCAGTTAACTAGCAGTGATCCAAGAAACTGTTACTGCAGACACACAGAATAAAATAAATTACACTGATCAGGATTAAGCTGGCCTCAGCAAGTTAAAAAAACAAACAAACGAAAAAACCCCAAAAGTCCAAGCCTCTAGGCAACCAGGGCAAGTTTCCTAACCTGGCTTGTCCATCATTTCATAAGGAGCCTCTTGAGAGAGGGGTCATCACACTTTCCAGAGTGGCTCAGTTGATCAGAACTTTGGTAGCAAGAGATTTGGGATTTTTCCTCAGACTTTCTTCTGAATGTTCTTCCTATTTCCCTCTGCTGTTATATTATGCTAGGTGACCACCCAGCAACTTCACTTGTAATTGGTCAACAAGTTTGGCACTCTAAGCTACTATAAAACTGCAGGAGAAACCTCCTGCATGCCAGGAAGCAAAAGTCCAGACCAGAGCATAAACTAAAACATGGTCTCCTAGTTCTGATACTGTCTTTCACCTACCAGGGCATCTTAGGGTAGGTCTACACTTACTCGGTAGTTCGGCGGCGAGCGATCGAACTTCTGGGTTCGACTTATCGCGTCTTGTCAGAGTTTTTGCTGAAGCAAAGAGTAACCATTTCCCCGTTGTTTATTATTTTAAGTGCTCGCCATCGACTGCGGTACTCCAGCTAGACGAGAGGAGTACCGCGGAGTCGACGGGGGAGCCTGCCTGCCGCGTGTGGACCGAGGTAAGTTCGAACTAAGGTACTTCGAACTTCAGCTACGTTATTCATGTAGCTGAAGTTGTGTACCTTAGTTCGAATTAGGGGGTTAGTGTAGACCTGGCCTTAGTAAATGAAACTAAGATTTACAATGTCTACTAAACGAAGGCCACTTCCCTCCCTTGTAATTCTGTACTGAAAGCAAAATTATCAGCTCACTCAATCCATGTGTACCTCAACTGAGCAATGAGAGGGCAGAGAAGCAGCATATTCTTTGATGAAGAGGCAGGGTGACAAGATTGAGCACCATGCAGTCGAGAGCCCTTGGGGAGGAGGAAAAATTATTGAAGACACCTTATGGAATCTTTCATTAAAAAAAAAAGAAAAGCTGAACTATTCCAGTCTCCACCCCCATGCCCCCATATCAAATTCCAGCAATGTTCCTCTGGTACAGACTGTGGCTGACAGATGTATAAAATCAACATGGATACCTTTCTGGCATACTTACTATAAATAGATCATGAATCAAAGGTATCAATACTGAGAAAAAAACCAACTGATAAGAATCGAGAAAATTTATGGACTCCAGATGTGACTGGAGCTGCCTCCGTCATCATCTTCTTTGATACCAGGCAATCATTCAGAACCTGCTTCTGGACCAAGAGCCTAACTACTGCCTGTTTAAAAAGGGCAGCTGGCATCCTGCCCAGTGTTAAATTATTAACAATTCCTGCCAAGTGTGAGCTCAGTACCGAGCTCAGTACCACCCTGAACTGACTTCAAAGGGGCTACTCACATGATCACATTTAGGCATGTTCTGAAGTGCCTTGGTGAATTGGGGCTTTTACCAACCAAGAAGCACAACAGTCCACCCCATAAGTGGGCAGACTCAGCTCTCTTAGAAATCCATCTTAGCGAGAAAGTCCACAAAGGATGAGAAGGCACTTAACACCTACTGTCCTGACACTGTCTCCCCCACGTGCTCTGGTTATAACAAATTTTCCTTCTTTGCAGTTAAAAAAAAAAAAAAAAAGTCCTTCACAATGAAACCCCCCACTGAACAGTTCCACAGGTGTAGACTTCACCGATGCGGTGGTAAGAGAAGAAAATGATTTCTTAACTCTACTGCACCACAGCTCTGGCATAGGAATATGAAAACAATCACAACTGATGAGGCTTCGAGCAAATCTTCTACTACCACTGGTGCTCTAATCTCCTCCACATATCTGTCTCCAGCTGCTGAAAAGAAAGGCAATCTGCAAGGACTATGCAGTGGGAAAGAATATCAGAAAGTTGGTACTTTCTGATACTTGGGGACAACAGTGTTAAAATCAGGGTCCCAAACACACTTTGAGGACCTAAATTCCGTAGTTGACTCTCCTGATTTCACTGTCAAAGTAGTGCTGAATTTTCTGGTGCTGTGACATTTCTGCAGTAGCTCCAAGTGAAATCAAAACAAGAAGGTTTTTACTGAATTAAATATGAGCAATCACAGAATCAGAAGAGTGCTCCCTGTGTTATCTACTCTAATATTAATTTCAATACAAATCTCAGTTTAAAATTTATTTTTCATTTTACACTTCTGCCATATTTTCAACATGTTGTAGAATTTTATATTGACAACAAATACTTTCAAAAATCAGGGGAGACTTTGGCAGCGGCGCAAGGGATTTTTGGCACTCAGGAGGCAAATGAGAATTGTGGAACTGGGGAAGGGATGCACCAATCTATTTTTGGTACTTTATATAGCCCCCATCTCTGTAGTATTTGAATACCTCACAATCACTAATGTACGTATATCTTCAGAACAACCCTATGAAGCAGGGGAGTGCTATTATCTCCATTTTGCAGGCACAGAAAGACTAAGGCTGTGGCTACATGAGAGAGCTTGCAGTTTCGCAGCTGCACTGATGCACACGCACCACCGTAAGCTCTCTAGTGTAGCTGCTCTAAGCCAATGGGGGAGAGCTCTCCTGGCAGCTTACTTATGCCAGTTCCCCCTAGCGGCAGTAGCTATGTCGGTAGGAGAACTCACTAGGTCGGCAGGAGAGCACTGCCCACACTGACGCTTAAGTTGGCATAAGTTATGCCACTCAGAGGGATGGCCGTAGTGTAGCCATCGCCTAAGTGACTTTCCCAAAGTCACCTTGGATGTGTGTAGCAGAGCACAGAATTGAACCCAGTCTTTCAAATCTGAGGCGAGCAGCATCCTAACCATCAGTCCATCCTTACTCTCTGCCCTTCTCTTTCACTCTCTCTTTCACACAGATTAGTAGGTGACAATTTTGGAAGGGGGTGGGGGCAGAAGCCCTTGACCTCTCAGCTCCATTTCCCCGGACTGCCTCTAACAACAATGCATAAGAGCGTTGTTATCTGGATTGGGATGCTTTGCTAACATGTTCAGAGAAATAGTGAAAGATGCTGACATTTAAATGGCCATTATTAAGTTTGGGCATTAACACACATTAAAGTGAATGGGAGCAGTTCACACCTCTCAGAGCTAGGCATCTGGAAGGGTTTCTTTGAACCATAAGGACTAGAAAATTAATCTTTTAAAAATGAAACTTTAGATATTGTGCAGCCATATTCTGGGGCAGGTGGCCAAGGAATTGCAGAAACTATGGACTCTGCTTTATTTATCCCAATATTTTATACTACAACAACACTTAAAAATTCTTACAGAAATAGCTACTGTAATAGTTCCCTCCCCCATCTCCCATGCACAAGAGGTTATAGTAAAAAATTCTTATTTTAATAGCTTATTAGAATGTGTTCATTGTTTCCAGGTCCCTGCTTCCACTTCCCAGTAGGAGACAGTGGCTGGGACTCTGCCGAGGTACATTCCTGCAGGACTCATCGGGGCAAGAACAAGGAACTGACCATCAGAATTCCAGCCAAAGTGCACTGATTTTGGAGACCAGAAATGCCAGACATTTCTCCTGCAAAAGGAGCCTAGTAAGGGTCTCCAACCACAGCAGGTTACGGGGCAGGCAGCAAACACACAGTCTGGGGAGAGGAGCACAAAGAGAGCTGAATAGGCATTCAAGGCAATGTGGAGGCTACTTCTGAAGAGCCACCAGAGGAGCAGGAGACTCTGCTTTCCTCTAGAGCTGCTCTCGTCAGCAGGGTCTCACCAGTTCTTTCCCCAGCAGCTGCAGCTGCTCAACCAGGCTCCCCTGGAGGGGAAAAGCATGTAAAGGAGAGTACAGGAGCCAGTAAAAGCAGCTGCAGATGCCAGCAGAATAAGCAAATAAGCAGGACTAACTTCAGAAAATTGCTAGTGTAGCAGAGTCCAGCGCTAGGAGTAGTTCTAGAGGAAAACAGAATCCTAGGCTCCCCACTGGGCTATTCAGATACAATCCCCTAGTACTCCACAGCCCCACACAGAGCACTCCCTCCCTCCTCCAGCTGGAACTACCCACGGTTTGTCACTCTCCCCATTCCCGGGAAGTGTTTTTCACATCCCCAGGCTCTTGGGGTTTGGCAAGACTATGAGGGATTTCTCGTCCCATAGGCAGTCTCTAGACATGGGACTGTATCCCTCAGTTTTCTGGCACTGGTCTGATGAGCCCAAATATAGAGCAATGCCCTCAACCCCCTAACTCCTAGAAGGAAGCAGAGGCAGGAGCCGGCACGCAATTCTATCTAAAACTGAATTATTAAAATAAACAATTCAAAAAAGAGTAAGGAGTAGCTAAAATTGTAAGAGTGGGTTTGTATGTTAGAGCAACTTGCTAAGCCCTCACCAGAGTGGTATGATAGCTGAGTACCACAGTTCCTCATAGCATTCTGGTCGTGCATCCATCGACAATTGAGAGGAGGCCAGGGAGACAGGCCTATGTTGTAGAATGAAGTGAGACTGACCCTGGCAGCGAGCTGAAAGAGGCAATGAGCTGTAGATGGAAAACTGAGACACAGAAAGATTCAGGCCAACATTTTCAAACGCAGGTTCCTAAAGTTAGACACCTATCTCCATAGTAAAGCACAGACAGATTTTCAGATATGCTGAGCATCCTCAATTTCTACTGGACTCAGTAGGAGCTGCAGATGCTCAGCACCTCAACATTAGCTTAAGTGTCTCAGCCAAGGCTGCACAGCAACCCTAAGGCAGAGAAAGAAATAGAGATTACGTCTCCTAACTCTGTATTTTAACCACCAAACCACTCTTCCTAGATGTTAGCCATTGAAGAGCCAACAAGTGATGTGAAGCTCAGGTTGTATTTGAAACCCAGGGATGAAAGCCCAGTTCCATTATTAATATCCTAAGCCTTCCAGTGCCTCCTTTAAATTAGCTATTATTCTTATAGCAGCAACAGCTAAACAGTGCAGTCTTCAGGGTTTGCAGGCTGTGTTGCATCATTATGAAATTCACATCCCCATGTACAAAAGCAATATATTTTTATATGCTTAAACTGTCTCTGAAGAATACAAGACCGAAGGGCTTTTCCAAAGGATAATTGCATGCGCTTTTTTTTTTTTTAATTTACCATCTAGTCTTCAAGGATCATCTGTGTTCCCAGATACTCTTAGAACTAAAGACGAACTGTCCTTTGTGAAATTACAGATACGAGGGCATGTCCACCCATCTGCCTCTACCACCCCTCAAATGAACCTAAGTCTAGATTCTGGAAGTGCACAATTATAGCTATATTTCAAGATAAAAATACATGTTGGGGAGGTGAAAATTCTGCCACTGCCTCCCTGCACCGGGAAGGGAATTCTTCTGTTGTCTGCCTCCCCATGCAGGGTCCTGAACGCTATACCAAAGAATTTCATCTGCAAAGGAGAGGCGGGTGAAGATTCTGCTGCTACAGGAAACATCATCATAGTCGAATTCCTAGAGCCTATGGAGAGGCTCCATTACTACAGGGCTGCTGCTGGGAAATGTAGTGCCTCAAGACCTGGGATATAGCAATGAAGGACAGCTGCTTCCCCACCTCTCCATGCAGCTCATGAAGGGCTGTGAATACTAGAATCATTTCCTTGGCCTTCAGGAGACAGTCCAGCCTCAGAGGTGCTATCTCCAACAGAAGAATCTGCAGTGATTCAAGTACTGGGAAGAGGACGCTGACAGATTCAAGTGGCAGCAGTGCTGGCAGAGCCACTGAAGTCAAGAGGACATGTATGAAGGGAGTGCATGTGGGGTGATGATTCTGCCACCAGTCACCCTGTTTTGGTACTGTGGGCAGAGGGGGAGAAGAGGAAAAGATACTGGCAACCAAAACCAAGAAACTGCTAGGACCTCTGGTGGGAAAGAGTGCAGCTGAAGAATGGGGAGGGAAAATTACTGTACTTTGGGGAAAAATAATGGTGTCAAACAAACCTATCTTAGTGATCTGTTTGATACTTAGTCCTGCCATCAGTGCAGGGGACTGGACTAGAAGACCTCTTGGGGTCCCTTCCAGTCTTACGATTCTATTTGGAAGATTATATGGTTCCAAGGAAACACACACTTACCTGTTTAAATTTAAAAAAAAAAAATTATAAACTTAGTTATATTTCCATAAGTTAAAAATAGCATACTGAAAAATTCCCAATTTAATCCACCAATCTTTACAAAATAGCCAAAGGCAGCAATCTTTACTGAGATCAAAGAAACAAACTGATTTTTTCAAGATGAAGGGGAGGGCGAAGAGAGTATGAATTTGCAAACCACTGAAGTTTCAAACTCTCATATGTAACAAACATCTAATTTGATCACTGCAAAACTTTTTCTTTAAAGGCTTCCTCTGGCTGGAAACCATGTCTGAAACATTGTATTTGGACTAGTTTTGGTAAATTGGAGGGAGGGTGTGTATATGTAGCCATTCAAAACTGGGGCTCTAATGGAAAAAGCTAGGAATAGCATTAACAATGCACAGACTGCAATGCCTCAATAATTAACTGGCATGACTGTAATTTCCTCTGCTTTTCTTTGTTTTTAAATACAGGAAACTACCCCACTGCCATTTTATTATTGTGGTACAGTAGTCTGTGCATTGTTAATTCTATAATTAGCCTTGCATTATAGCACTACACCATTTTCCCTTTTATTAAAAAATAAATAAATAAAAACGCAAAGAGAAAAATGGCATGTAAGAAAAATCCAAAAGGTGAGTAATGTTTTAAAGACTAGGTTGAAAAGTGTGAAATGGAAAATATGTGCAACTAGAAAATTTGCTGAATTGCAAGTCCTGACAAACTGCTTTTATGTTATTTTATGCTTTTATGTTATTTTAATTCTTAAAACATGTTCTTTGAAAACCTAAAAAGGCCAGTGTAATGTATTTTGTCCTTTACATCCAGTATTCTTGAAAAATTTGGTATTAGTACACTACACATCTGACATGTGCAATAACCCGGAAAAATGACTTCATGTTTTTCTCTCAGTGGCCTGAGGGAAGACATGCAACCACAAAACGTCACCTGCAGGTTAGATTAATGCAGTGGTCTCCAATCTTTTTACCCCCAAGATCACTTTTTGAATTTAAGAGCAACTCAGGATCTACCCCACCCCTTCCCCAAGGCCCCGCCCCTTGCCCAAAGCCCCACCCTCCTCACTCCATTCCCCCCCCCCCGTCACTCCCTCTCCCCCACCTTCACTCACTTTCACCCGGCTGGGGTAGGGGTTGGGATGTGGAAGGGGGTGCGGGCTCTGGGCTGGGGCCGAGGGGTTCGCAGTGTGGGAGGGGGCTCTAGGCTGAGCCTGGGGCAGAGTGTTGGGGTGCAGGAGGGGGTGAGGGGTGCAAGCTCTGGGAGGGAGTTTGGATGCAGGAGGGGGCTCCGGGCTGGGGCAGAGTGTTGGGGTGCAGGAGGGGGTACAGGGTGCTGGCTCTGGGAGGGAGGTCAGGGCTGGGGCAGGGGTGTAGGAGGGGATATGGGGTGCTGGCTCTGGGAGGGAGGTCAGGGCTGGGGCTTGGGGT
>NW_020664373.1:8761768-8774875 GCF_002925995.2 Terrapene triunguis
TCAGGGCTGGGGCTTGGGGTGCAGGAGGGGGTATGGGGTGCTGGCTCCGGGAGGGAGCTCAGGGCTGGGGGTTGGGGTGCAGGTGTTTTGGGGTGCAGGAGGGGATTCGGGGTGCTGGCTCCGGGAGGGGGATCAGGACTGGGGGTTGGGGTGCGGCCTCCCGCCAGGCAGCACTTACCTCTGACGGTCCCGGTGGGTGGCAGAGCATGGCTGCCGCTAAGGCAGGCTCCCTGCCTACCCCGGCCCCATGCTGCTTCCAGAAGGAGCCAGCGCGCCCCTGTGGCCCCTGGGAGGGGGCGGGGGCCATGTGGCTCTGCGCGCTGCCCATCTCTGTAAGCGTGCTGCTCATTGCTTGCAGGCAGGAGCAGCACGCAGAGGGAGACCCCCTTGCCCCAGGGCTGCTTTGGCTGCTTCCGGGAGCGGCGTGGGGCCGGGGCAGGCAGGGAGCCTGCCTTAGCAGCAGCCACGCTGCACCACCGGAGATCGCGATCGACTGGTTGGTGACACCTGGATTAATGGAATCACCAGTTCCGCAGGGAACCAAACACAATAGCCAGCGTAGTCCAACAAAATAATAAAATCATAATCATAATAATAATTTTAAAAGTAAAATAATTAAATCACTACAAAAATTCTGACTGTATTGAAAGGAAGTTTTCTTATAACTCATTGCTGGATAGAGATGAGTGGGCAAGTGATGGGTATAGGGAAGGACAGCGTGAAGTAGGTTAACAGCACTGCTGTGTTCATACTGTAACTACAGTATGTGATTAGTGTGATAATGTAACTGATTTGTGAGATTATGTCAGTTAAATTTTGCTCACAGAATTAGTTTGGGGTAGTCTAGGAACAAACACCTCAGCTGTAATATACATATCGATTACGTGATCACAAAGAGAATACAAAGAGCTGGAGAGCACTCGAGCAGAACTCAAGGAAAGAAAAGGAGGTGTTTTAAAAGAGAGGCCTTTGCAAAGAAAAAACTCTGTCCCTACTGAAGTGTTCAATCAGGCAGCGAGATTCAGTTTGCCAGTTTCAAAGGCTTTAGTGTCAAAGTAAAAAGTCACTGCAATGAACACTGCCAGAACACAAAAATACTTTAGTAGCCTATATGTTCTTGAAGTCGGTAGTGGTTTCTGGGAGGAGAAAAAAAGCATAACATCTTAAAAACAAGCTCCGTTATTTTCTTTTTTTCCTTTCATGGATATATGGCTATAAAGAATAGTATTGTGGCTAACTAGTCTTGACACATATGAGTGTACTGGGATACACGTAGATTTAGGAGCCTTCATTGACCAAACATATCCTGTCTACTTTAATTGCCACTTTTTCTTCTCCCACCTCCTTATTATTCACTTTCCCTGTCTTTCCAAAATACTGCATCTCCAGTCATCATCCTCTCCCATCATTCTGACATTTCATCCCCTACCCCCTGAATTTGTATCCCTCTTTTCATATAATATTCAAACTCCCTGTCCTCACCTTCAAGGCACTGCACATCTCCATCCTTGACTACATCTCAGCTCTTCCAACATTCCTCCCACACCCTAGGGTCTGCAAGATGCTCTCTATTGAAGTCAGTGAGAACTTTTCTGTTAACTTCAATGGTCTGTAGATCAGCCATTAAAGGAGGACGCTTTTAAAATAAAATGAATTTAAGTTTAGTTCACCCTTTGCACTTAATGAGGCAGGATCCTGTGGAAAAACAGTATGTTATCACAGAATAAAGATTGCCATAATGCATACACACAAGGGGGTGGAGTTATGGTTGTACAGTAGTTAGTAACTTTTGAGTGCTTGAAAATGTAATAAATAACATTATTTTAATATGTTTTTGTATGTAACTATAGTAACAATCAATGAGATAGCAGCAGCTGGGTAGGATGGAGATAAATTTGTTTATTTACCCTTCTTACCAGCATTATCCCATGTTCCTTAATCTCCACCCAGTGTCCTCTCCTCATTGCCCCATTTGTCTTCTTTGCCCACTCCTGACTCCATGACTTTCTGCGTCCCACCCAATACAGTAACTCCTCACTTAACATTGTAGTTATGTTCCTGAAAAATGCGACTTTAAGCAAAACACTGTTAAGTGAATCCAATTTCCCCATAAGAATTAATGTAAATGAGGGGGTTAGGTTTCAGGGAATTTTTTTTCACCAGATAAAAGACTATATTTGGAGGGAGGGGAGAGAGCATCGCAGACAGAGACAGAGACACACACTGTGTGTGTGTGAGAGAGAGATGCGCATTTCCCCTTTAAGTACATTGTTAATTAGATCAGCTTGCTGAGACAGCAGCTGCTGCTGCCGCCAGCAAGCTCCCTCTGTCCTGAGCCCTGTTGTGTGTCCCCCCTGTTCTATGGAAAATGGGGTAAGCAGGGTGCAGGAGCAGGGGGGAGGGAGACACCCTGACATTAGCCCCCCCTTTCCCTCTCCCCCCGTACAGCAAGCAGGAGTCTCTGGGAGCAGCTCCAAGGCACAGGGAAGGAGCAGCACATGGCAGTGGGGGGAGGGACAGCTGCTGCACAGGGAACTTAGGGGAGCGGGAAGCTGATGGGGGGCTGCTGGTCCACCCTGGTTCCAACCACCCACCAGCTAGCTGCAACGGGCTGCTCTTCCTGAAAGCAGTGGACAAAGCAGGCGGCTGCCAAAGGATGTTAGAAGGGAGCATTGCACAACTTTAAACTAGCATGTTTCCTAATTGATCAGCAACACAACAACGAAACAACGTTAACCGGGACGACTTTAAGTGAGGAGTTACTGTACCATTCTGGAATAAAATCCCAATTAGCATACGTCAAGTTCCTGCACTATAATCATTCAAAAGAAAACAAGTCTAAATTCCCAACTTCTCTGTAAAGCATGCTTCCCTCAACACCCATAAAACACCAGGTCTGTTTATTTTGATTTATATTAGTTTATTTTCACTTGTATTATTGGATTGTTAATTTCTTGGGGTGTAGATTCGTTAATTGTTCAGCATACATTGTGGTGTGTAGCACTATGTACTCTTATAGCAGATACAAATAATTAACGACAAGATATTGAACTCGAGCCCCCTCCATGGTCACTAGGCTACCAGGCCAGAACCAAGTCTGGCTGTGATGGATTACAAAGAGAAAAAGACCTGAGAGAGAACATATACAAGGCAGATAATGTGATCACTTTTATCTGCCTCGTCTACCTTTCCTTAAGGATCAATACAGCTTCAAAGATGAAAGACAGAACAAGATAGTGTCATGACAGAGTTCAGCTTCATGAACCCTCTATAAATTTCATTTGGCTTAAAAACAGTACTCAGGAAAATCAATAGCTCTATCTAATTAAACATAGCAGCACCGTATCTTTCACTGTCCACAGGGTCTCAACAGAGCTCACTACTACTCGTTTACAGCACACAGTACAGAACATAATATTTCCCCCTCCCTCTGCTTAGCTACTTTCCTTTTTTAAGCAACTCCAACAGAATGTATAAAAATCTATTTTATTTATTTATTTATTTATTGGTCAGAAGCAGAGTTATTCCTGAACGTGCAGATAGTGTATTTTGTGAATTAATAATAAAAGTTTGCACTTAAAAAGCATCTTTCATCTGAGGCTGTGGGGGCAATTTATAAATATATAGTACTTTATTAATTTAGCTGCAATATTTCTATGAAGCAGGTAATCATTATCTGCACTTTACAGATGAGGAGACTGAGGCACACAGAAGAGCCTGATTCTGCTTTCACTTTCCCCATGGTAAATCAAGAATAACTTCACTGAACTGAATGGAATTACACCTGCCAAAACTAGCGTGAGAGCACAATCAGGACCTCAGTGTCTCACTAAGGTGTCCCAATAAGTCTGTGCTACAGCCAGGAATAGAAGCCCTGGCGTCCCAACTCAGAGCTCTGAGCCTTTTAAGAGGCCTCCCTCTTATAACTGAGGCACAGAGATATTAAATAACTTGCCCAAGGTCACACAGCAAAGTCGGTGGCAGAGCCAATAACTGAACCCAGATCTCCTGAGTATCAGGTCTTTGCCTTAATCATGACAATCCTCAAATACCTACCATGCATGAAAAAAATTAACAGGAAAACATTCTGCATTTCTAAACTGTCTTAGTTGTAGTTCTCGAAGTGTTTTCTCTCTCTTCAGATTAAAATTTTCAACAGTGGACAGAGGCCTGTCTCTGACACAGCAGAACTCCTCACATGAGTACAGGTTGCACATCGGGTGCTAAGCTGAGCTTCTTTATGTTGCTTATATGTTATTTTCCTTGAGCAGTGTATTACACAGAATCACAGAAACATAGGGCTGGAAGTTAAGTTTTTCCTAATGTCCAACCTAAACTGCCTTTGTTGCTATTTAAGCCCATTGCTTCTTGTTCTATCCTCAGACATTAAGGAGAACAATTTTTCTCTCTCCGCTTGTAACAATCTTTTATGTACTTGAAAACTGTTATGTCCCCTCTCAGTCTTTTCTTCTCCAGACTAAACAAACACATTTTTTTCAATCTTCCCTCATAGGTCATGTTTTCTAGACCTTTAATCATTTTTGTTGCTCTTCTCTGGATTTTCTCAATTTGTCCACATCTTTTCTGAAATGTTGTGCCCACAACTGGACACAATACAGCAGTCGAGGCCTAATCAGCACAGAATAGAGCGGAAGAATTACTTCTCATGTCTTGCTTACAACAGTCCTGCTAATACATCTGGGAATGATGTTTGCTTTATTTTGCAACAGTGTAACACCGTTGACTCATATTTAGCTTATGATCCCCACTATGACCCCCATATCACTTTCTGCAGTACTCCTTCCAATTTTGTATGTGTGCAACTGATTGTTCTTTCCTAAGTGGAGTAGTTTGCATTTGTCCCCATTGAATTTCATCCTATTTACTTCAGACCATTTCTCCAGTTTGTCCAGATCATTTCAATTTTAATCCTACCATCCAAAGCACTTGCAACCCCTCACAGCTTGGTATCATCCGCAAACTTTGTAAGTGTACTCTCTGTGCCATTATCTAAATCATTGACAAAGATATTGAACAGAACTGGATCCAGAACTGATCCCAGAGGGACCCCACTTGTTATGCCCTTCCAGCTTGACTGTGAACCACTGACAACTACTCTCTGGAATGGTTTTCCAACTAGTTATGCACCCACTTTATAGTAGCTCCATCTCTGTATTTCCCTAGTTTGTTTATGAGAAGGTCATGTGAGACAGTATCAGAAGTCTTACTAAAATCAAGATATACCACATCTACTGCTTCCCCCCTTATCCACAAGGTTTGTTACCCTGGACAACAATTGATCACTGTCCTCTTTATAACAACCCTTAACATATTTGAAGACTATTATCAGGTACCCTCCTCAGTCTTGTTTTCTCAAAACTAATCATGCCCAGTTTTTTGAAACTTTTCCTCATAGGTTGTATTTCTCATTTTTCTGGCTCTCTTCCAGACTCTATCCAATTTGTCCAGGTTTCCTAAAGTATGGTGCCCAGAACTGGACACAGTACTCTGCTGAGGCCTCACCAGTGCCAAGCAGAGCGGCACATTTACCTCCTGTACCTTATATACGACACTCCTGTTAATAAACCCCAGAATAATATTAGCCTTTTTTGCAACTGCATCACACTATTGACTCATATTCAATTTGTGATCCAATATAATCCCCAAATTCTTTTCAGCAGTACTACTAGCCAGTTATTCCCCATTTTGTAGTTGTCCATTTGATTTTGCTTTCCTAAATGTAGTACACTTTGCATTTGTCTTTATTGAATTTCATCTTGTTGATTTCAGACCAATTCTCTAATTTGTCAAAGTTCTTTTGAATTCTAATTCTGTCCTTCAAAGTGCTTTCAGCCCCTCCCAGTTTGGCATCATCCACAAATTTTATAAGCATACTCACTCCATTATCCAAGTCATTAATGAAAATATGTAATAATACTGAACCCAGGTCTGACCCCTACAGAACCCCACTAGATACACCCTCCCAGTTTGACAGTGTACCACTGATATCTCCTCTTTGAGTACAGTCTTTCAGCCAGTTGTGCACCCACCTCAGTCATTTCATTTAGATTTACATTTTCCTAATTTGCTTATGAGAATGTCATGATTGTGTCAAAAGCCTTACTAAAATCAAGATTAAGCCCTTTACTTACTTACACATCTACTGCTTCCTCCCTGCCCCCATCCACTAGGCCAGTAACCCTGTCAAAGAAGGAAATTAGGTTGGCTTGGCACGCTTTGTTCTTCACAAATCCATGCTGGCTATTGATTGTTTAATAATTTGTTCCTGAATCTTTCCAGGTACTGAAGTTAGACTAAGTGGTATATAACTCCCCAGGTCCTCTTTGTTTCACTTTTTAAATAGGTACTATTTTTCCCCTCCTCCAGTCCTCTAGGAGCTTACCTGTCCTTAGTGGTTTTGAGACTGCTTCAGCTAGTTCCTTAAGTATCCTAGGATAAATTTTATCAGGCCCTGCCAACTTGAAAACATCTAACTTACATAAACATTCTTTAACCTCCTCTTTGCCTAATGTAGCTTGCGTTCCTTCCCCCTTGTTGTTAATGTGAATTGTATTGAGTATTTTGTCACTAATAACCTTTTTAGTGAAGACTGAAGTAAAATAGGCATTAAACACCTCAGTCTTCTTGATGTCATCAGCTATTAGCTCGCTTTCCCTGGCTAAGTAGAGGACCTACACTTTCCTTTGTCGTTCTCTTGCTCCAAATATCTTTAAAGAACTGCTTCTTGCCATTTATATCCCTTGCTAGGTATAACTCATTGATTTTGCTATTGATTGAATGTGTACATTTACTCCTGTGTGTTTCAGCATTCCAGATATTCTCAACTTTAAGGATTTAAACAGCAGAATGTAATTTACAAAAAATTCCTACTTGCTTGATTAGATTTTTTTTTTAATTATTTCCTTCCTCTCTCCCTCCTTAATGTCCAGAGAAAGGATAGCATAATTACAATGAAAGCTCATTCTATTAAGCATTTATGCTGAATATTTCCCATGCAAATAACGTGGGGAAAATTATTTTTTTCACATTGTTTCCTCAAAACAGACTGTAAACTTGCCTGTAAAGTTTATTTGTCTATGCAATAAATTATAAATCAGGACAACAAGACACTTTGTTTTCTTTAAAGGATTTCACAGAGATAAAGATGACTTGGATATCTCCAAGGACTGAGACTTGCAAAAAGTCCCCTACTGATTTTTTTGGCTAATATCCCCCCTTCTATTTTCCCAGAGCTGGGCTTGAGGCTTTGAATGTGAAAGAAAAAAATATTTCCTGCACAACACTGAAGGGTAACGAGGGGGAAGAGAGGTCTTGGAATTTTTACTGTTGGGTGAGCCAAAGAAAAATAAAGCAAATGGCTACTCCATCTTAAAAGAGTACATTGCAGCTTCCTTCAGCATTAAACAACATAGCTAGGAATTTCCTTTGGGCTGGACCTCTCAGGAATCTAGGATTTTATTAAATTTTTAACCTTAAGAAGCCCAGATTTTTGAGAATATTGATATCTTCTTTTTTTTAAACTCAACTGACTTAAGCTTTAGTTTAAAATGTGAGGATCAACTGATTCAGGATTTTGAAATGTTAAAAAAATATTTTTGTTTTTAAAGGAAGTATTGGTTGTCAATGCAAAAATTTTTCAGCACTTGGGTATTTGTAGGATAAACCAGAGCATAGTAGGGACAGAGTAATGGAAAGTTGGAAACAACTCAAAGGATCATTTTTATAGAAAGAAGATTATAATTAAAATATGAGTATTACCTGTTCTGCTGAGGAAAAAGATGGAGATTTTCACTATCTACCTTGCTACAGATTCCTTAATTTCCCCCAGAATTGCTCTAAACAAATCATTTTCTCCTGAACAAATACATGCTCCTTCTACTCTCCAAAGCATTCATACTCATTCTCTCTATGGAGAAAAACCACAAGTATTTTCACTGGTTCATTTACTTCTAGTGCTGATTACTCCTGTGTATTATATTGCAACACCCTAATGTTGAATTAAGGACATATTCATTACAGCCTGAAATTGAAAGTATATAATATAAACAATGCCTGAACTTACGTAACTCCTGCCTGTGTGCCTCTGTCTGTGCAAAATACTGGCGGAGCTCCTCTGTGATCTCCATGTTGCTCAGGTCACATTCTATCTCCTCTTCAGACTCAGAATCCTTCTCCATTTCAGAATCCCTGCCCATATCCTTGCTCACTCCAGAACTGCAATGGGCACCTGGGTATTGCTGGGACCAGGAAGGGTATCGCGCTCTGCTGTTTGAAGCGTAAGTAGAATAGTTGTCAGCATCCGATGGGTTGCCTCCATCCCAATCTGAGTAACGGCTTGAAGGAAAGGTTTCGGATGGATACCATGACAGATGATAAAAGGACTCCATGGCTTTCCTGTAGGCATTTTTGTGCTTGTACATCCAATGCATGGCTTGATTGTAATGCTTCCAGTATCTTGCATATACTTGTTGATTATACCATGGCTGAGAGTCTTCATGCAGTGAGTCCTCCTGAAAAAAGTGGGAGCAGAGGGGAGAGACAGTGTTGAGGCAACTCCTAGAATTGAAAAGCTTTTTCATTCCAAATGCTTTACTTCCTATGATAACAAAAAACATGTATTTTGGAGGAAAAATGACAAGTGCTTGAAGCATGAACATACTATACATACAAAAATAGATCATGTTGCTCACGCTACTAGTCACCAAGGAAGAAAGTAATGAGAATGACTGCACCAAAGCTTTCCCCCAAAGCTCTGTTATTACAGTGGAAGCCACTCCTGTGGGGCAAAATGTTGAAATGTATTAATGCAAACCGAGCTGTGTGGATATAAATACTCAGCACTTACAAATACAAATGAATTCAAGTGAATTGATATACTACATAGGTGAAAGATGAGTTGAATGAGAGTTGATTACTTCAAAGTGTGTGTGGGATAAGCCAAATACTACAAATACACAAGCTTCATGTTAACAGGCAGAGGGTAACGCGTCTGAAATTCCTCTATATTAAATAAAGGCACCTATTTCATTTAGTAATGCATTTACCCCATCTCCTTGCCATAATGATTTCAGTGGTAGAGGTCAGATGGCAACTTAGTCACGTCTCAATCAAACCTTAGTCAAGGTCTCAATTAAACCCCACCCATGCTTAGCAAAGTGCCGTGCTGCTAGTAAATCTCACTTCTGTATTCATCAGCAGCTATAATCTGAAAAAGGGTAATAAAGTTCATTGACTGAAGTAAACTAAAATATTTCTTTCCAGTTATAAAACGTAACAAGTTGTAAAACAGCAACAACTGTTTTTAAAAATGTTTGTTTGCTTGACAGAACAGTTTACCCCTGGCTCTATTCTAGCCATATAACTCTATGAGAGTGCAGCAGACCCTATATAGTACAGTAAATTCTTTATAGAAAAAGATTGCAATAGGTTCCCCTCCCCTACTAATTGGGCTACACATGGGTAGTGTTGGAGAAAGGTCAGGGATAATGGAAAGCTAAATCACTCTTGGGGTGGTGTTTGCCCACTGTCTGCCCTTAGGGTAGAGCTTCTGAGCAAGGGCTCTGGATGCATGGAAAGTGATGTTGGATTTAAAAACAAGTTGGTCTCACTTCATTCATTTGGATACCCATGATGCAACAACACGTGTCTGTCTTAAAACGGACAAAAGCCAAGAAATTTAGTGTAAAGTCTGATGTTCGTCCCATAATGCATCTCCTTGGTCTAGATATTGTGTCTCTCTCAGGGGAGGGAGAGTTTTACTTGATCTATTTTTTTTGCCACACATTTGGACTATTTTAGACTTAAATGTGGAAGGTCATCTTTTCTTTTTCAGGGATACTGTCAAGATGAAACATTATACTTTAAAGGTGCTTTCCTTACCTGTATTATTAATACCCTAAATCACCAAGAATGATTTTTTTAAAAAATAAATGAATTTGGTTTAGTGACACTTCATAGCTATAGTTTTACCATCCCTGCCCAGAAACCAACCTCCCTTCCTGACCCCCCCGTCCCCTCCCCCAAAAGGGGCTTAAAAACACTGATAACATAATTTTAAGGTTATGTTTAAGTAGTTGCAAGAACAAAAAGTCTCAAGCTAATAAACTTTATTTTTCTTATTTCACTTAAACACTGGGTCAGGGATTGTGTCTCACCTGTTTATGCAAATCTATGGTGTCATACAAGTGATTTTAAAAAACAGCCACCCAATTAATTTTTATGGAAATGCATAACAAAATGTGTGTCTTTTTGGCTAAGACTTTATGGGACAGTTGTGCCTCATGCACTTCTATTGTGCTGGTGAAACTCCACTGACTTCAGGGGATTTATTTCCAATTTACGCTGGTGTAAGAGGAGAATGTGGCCCTGTTGCTAGGATGTATTTATTTATTTATAACTGTTATGAACTCCTAAAAACCAGGATATTTAATGTTTTTACTTTGCTTTCGTTAAATGAGAATGTCACCCTGACTCTAGTTCTTCAATGTATAGTCAAGACCAGAAAATTCTGTGGTCAAGTCTGAGAAGTTGCAACTCCCATTTCACAGAGTTAGTTCTGAAGCACTTTGTTTAATTTTTCCCACTGAAATAATTAAAAATCAAGTTTGGGAACATCAGTAGAGCAGTTAATACAGCTTAACAAAAAAGGAAAGTTTCATATATTCTATGTATTCCCCAAGATGACAACATATCTTTTTAAAATACAAAAAATATCTTCAGTTCTTTTTAACTAAAATGTTTCTAAAATGGGCCTTGGTGATGACCTCACTGAAAACTTTGGAATACAGCTGGCTGATTTGCCTATCTGACTAGCCCCAGTTGTTAATTTAGGGGGAGAGGAATACAAAGGGCCACTTCATGTAGACAGAATTGTGATTTTGGTGCTTATCCAAATACTTCTGTGTTTGGGAAGGGAAAAAAAGTGACCCTAGAAAACCTCACTCTTTCACAGAATTTTAAAAATCCATCTGTTGAAAAAAAATTAAGGGGATGTTTTAGATTGGGATGAAGAAGGAAAAGGAACACATTAAAGTCTAACTATGGAATATAGCTGTATGTCTGTGTTTTTTCAGCTGCTGTGTAAATGGAAATACAGAGGAGTTTTCTCAACCATATAAAAGCTATAAATCTAAGAAGAGTGATCAGCAGATTTCTCTGTCATTTTCCTGTCATATGTCTCTAGACTCTTCTCTGAAGAGACCAATCAAACAATACTTTTAATAAATGAATTTTACTTTGAATGCAATTTAACTAATTTAAAATACAATTCTTTTAAATATGTGCTGACGGTTCAATACAATTTGCTTGTATATGCAGTTAACATACAAAGTGTGCATTGCCCATACTCTCAGATACACAGTGTAAGTAAAGAATGCTTACCATCACCTGTGGAGTTTTCTCCAATGATCAACGTAAACTAGAAAAGAAAATAATGTTTTTTAATTTATAAAAAGATAGTTAAATACACAGAAAGCATCTCTAGTGAACCCTAGTAGCTACAGACAAGAGTCAAGTCAACAGATGAGGGATTTTGAGTAATCAGAGAATCCTTGAAACCTCTTATTCATTTATTCTAATTAGTTTTAGTAAGGAACTTTTAAATATTGGAGATTATTAATATTGAAGGCTTAAGAAGATCAAAGGGCACCCCACTCCCTGCAGCCTAGAATGCAGGAAGATATAAATAAACTTGGTCTCATTACCCTTTTTTTTAATCCTTCACACAATAGTGGCTTCCTCTACTTCTAGGTATCTTCAAAATTAATGACATTAAGGAATGACCTTAAATGAGAAACACTTGACTTTATCCCTCAGCAGTGTTTGCGGAAGGAATCCTATACAATTTTTTATTTTAAGCATTTTTAAAACCATTTTGATTTCACTCAGGTAGTAAGGTTTTTGTTTATTTTTAATCCTATGTTGTAATTGTTTGTATAACCATCTCCTCCTTCTCCCACTTTATGCTTCCCTGATTGCAACACTGCTTCACCTAAAGGAAGCACAGATAAATTCAGGTGATGATCAAGTACTTGAATGGAGAGAGGAGGGGAGGTTAAGTACAGAAGTGGAAACTGGAAAGGACCAGATCATAAAAAGATCTGCAATTACAACCTGCAGTTTAAAATTACTATCGCCAGCACATACATTGCACTTTTAATCTTCAACGTTATTTACCAACACGAACCACTTAAGAGAATTTTGAAAAATACCCTGACTATTGGACAGCTATTTTATTATATCAAGGTTTTGAAAGAGCAAACCACCCATTCCACATAGTGTCATCACCCAGAAACTCTCATTTGAAGGGACACCAGGGGCAGCAGAGAGGAATGATACAAAGATTAACCCCCCACCACCATTTTTAAAAAATGACTGTGGGCCAAAGAATCCACTAACTGACACTCTCAAGCTACTCCAAGTAGTGGGTCAAATTATACTTTCAGTTACACTGATGTAAAACAGGAGAAACTCCACTGACTTCTTTGGGGTTATCCCAGATTACACCAGCACAACTGAGTAGAATTCTTCCCACTGGGGCTGCCCAGGGTGTCAGTTGGAGCCGCATTTGGCCTCCTATTTATGACTTTATTGATCAAGCAGCAACTTTTTATCTCTTTAAGACAGCAATGCTGAGCGAAGAGATTTGAATGCAGTCCATCCTGACATCACCAAAGAAATGCAAATCATGAAGCTACCACAAGTCAGCACAAAGGCTGAACTGTCACCCTTTGTATAGTGGAGACAGAGCCCAAATATGCAAACTCTCACTCACCAACCCTTCTGCAAACAGTCCTTACATACATGAGTAGTCCCAATGCAGTCAATGGGCCTACTCATGTGAGTAAAGGTTAGCAGAATCAGGTTCAAAAATGTCAAAGAGACTGAACTGATTGTCTTCCTTTCCACCTGCCAAGAGAGGCAGGAGAAAAAAAAAAGAGCTGAGGTCACTAATGAAACATTGCAGTGACTTGCAGCATAACTAGCCTACAGATATATAAAAGACCTGGGTGCTGCCCCTTTCTGTTAATCTCAAACACACAGTTTTCCATGCTATCATCTTTTTAAAAGTTGTGTTTCGTGTGTGTG
>NW_020664373.1:8774885-8847554 GCF_002925995.2 Terrapene triunguis
GTGTGTGTGGTTTTCGTTTCTTTCATGTGCACATCTGGGTACTGTCAAGGTCACTGGAATAAATATAAAGGGCTCTTTCTCACATTTAAAATGTAAACTCTATTGTAGCTGCCTCTCTCATTTTCTGCCTGTAGTTTAGAAAAATTACATACATTAGAATTCTGTGTCTGTCTATGACTTTTTCATACCAAAACATTCTCTGAACTGCCTTAAGGATAAACAAAAATCAGGTTCACAGCCTAACATAAAGAGACTTTGTTTTTAATACCATAAATGACTAAAAATACACACCATATTCAGAAGGACATACAGAGAGCTTTTTGAGGGGGTGAAAACGCCCTAGCAAATCCATTAAAATGTAATAGTTTACTGAACATGAAATAAACATACACTTTAGCAAACAGAAAAAAATTAATTTTCATAAATTATTTATGAACTCTTATAGAAATATAACACCTAACACAGGAAAGTCCTGATACTGGGTACCACCACAATACAAACAACAAAGAAATAATTAATAAGAAATCAAAAAGCAAAATGGCTCTTCAAAAGTAAATTCAATAGGTTATCAAAATCACACAAGAAGCAAAAAATAAATAAAATCATTCTGGCTCTACTTTTTTCAATTCCTAAAAATTAAAATACGGAGGTTGCTACACAATCCGAAAGTAGTCTAATGTCACTGGGAACACCACTTAACTTTTGAATGAAGAAAATTACTAAAAGGTATGAATCACCATTGTAAAATTACCAAGGAAATATATTAGCCCAGGCAAAAAAATCTACTTGTCCGCACTTACCATAATGGTGATGAAAAAATTTACTTCCTCATACAAAAATTACTATCCCCAGGCAATTGCATGGGGAGAATTTTGCAATACTGGCATTAAAGGTAAGGCCCGATCTTGCAAACACTTACACATGTGCTTAACTTTACTACAGTGAATAGTCCAATCAATGGGACTACTCATGGTAGTAAAATTAAGGCCCCAATCTTGCCAAATGATCTGTGCTGGCAAACCCTGGTGCCCATGTGGAGTGTCACTGAATATGGCTCATTGCAGGGATGGGGAGGTTGCTGGCAGAGACCATCTGGCAGGATTGGAGCCTAAAGTAAAAGATTTTAAGGCTGCAGGCAGCAATAAAAAAATGCATGGACAAAGAATACTTTGGTCCCTTTTTGTGTATTAAAATGTTCTGTTGCTTGGAGGGCTTTGGCACAGAAAGTTCCCACCCCACCCCTTTTGTTATCACAGCCACATAATTATCGGTTTGTATTACCACAGCGTCTAGGAGTCCCAGTCATGGATAAGGACCCCATTGTGCTAGGCACTGTACACAGGACAAACAGTCCATTTCTGATACATTGTATTATCTCCTTTCCTAACCTTTCAAATCATAAAATAATTCCCCATTTATATTAAATACTGATGTATTGCAATTCATCAAAACATGCCCATCTACTTATAAACTTGAAGTGAGCAAGCAGTAGTGAGAAGAAAGCTATAACTGAGTACAGGTCTGATCCCACAAAGCGTTGTACATCACTCAGTCCCACTGAAGTTAAGTTGAGAAGGATCACCATCCTGTAGGATTGGATCCTGGAATGCTGTATTTTGAAAATGTGATGATACATTGTACATCATGAGAGTACAGCCCCCTGGTGGAGTATTGTACACAGTTTTGGTAGCCACACTTGAAATATATTGCACAGCTTGAAAAGACCTACAAACAGTCGACAAAAGTATTAGTGTTCAGTCTGGCAAGACCTGAAGAAACCGGTCTGTTTAGCCAAAATAAATAAATAAATAAAAAATAAATTAAAAAAAAAAAAGGGATTGAGGGGATTTTCAGTTATTCAAAATTTTGAAGAGCATAGCAAGAGCTAGTCAGTCACTTCTTTTCACACTGTTGCATAGTAATAGAACATAGAACATGATATAATTAAGAGGGGGAGGAATTAGAACAAATTAAAATACTTCTTCACAAATCCCACAGTCAATCTGTGGAATTTACTGTCAAAGAAAGTCACTGAAGTCAATAAAATTAGAGAGGACTGGAGAATCTTATCAACATTAACTTTTGTAGCTCTGCAAAATAAGACAACTATTGAATAAGTCATCACAACTTTTATTTCAGGGAATACATCAATCACTTGTGTGGGTCAGGAATGATTTCCCCCTAACTTTTTTCATAGCCAGATAAAGGAACAGATGGACCAATGACTTGAACCAATATTGAAATTGCTGTAAATGTTTTGCACATATTCCAAGAACTCGGTGAGAACAAAATGCCATGTTGTAGCACCAACAGTTTATATTTTTCAAATTATCATTTTACCTTTCTAGTGCTAGAAAATCTGGGGGCAGGAAGATGTTTAAATAAAATCCATTCAGCCTTTTCTGTCACTCAGCTACCGATTAATTACCACTCGGCATCACTACCTATGTTAATTTTAATATCAACATGGCCTAGTTATAATTCTTGTAGAAATGTAGATGTGCAACACAGAGCCAATTGATTGCACCAATATATAACAAAAACTCCTGTAGACTACATTCCTGTTTGTGAATATCGACAAATATTAAAGATGTTCTCTGGTTGACTTTTGAGACTCAGTTAGGACCTGGCTGTTATCCAGCCAGCATAGTTAGAGTGATAGAGACCCATCTAATATGCATGCAGTTATACTGGTATAAAGGTGCTTATGCAGGTACAGCTTACTGCTGTAAGGAAAGGGGAATAAGTCATAATGGTATAGCTGTGCCCAGGCTAGAGACTGCACTCATTTAACTGTTTTGGTAGAAAATCAACCCCTTGCCTCACAAACACACACTGAAATAGTTAAATAGGTACAAAAACTTCATGCAGACCATGCAGTAGCATGTATAAAGTCACAGTTCACCAGGTCCCAAGAGCCTAAGGCTCTACTCCTATAACAGTGGTCCCCAAACTCCCTCCCCTCCGCCCCCCGGGAGGCATGGTCAGGGGGCCGGATGCGGGGCCAGTGCTGCAGCTGGGGCCTCAGCTGAGAACGGGGCAGTGTTGGGAGCAGGGGGCCACGGCCGGGAGTGGAGCTGTGGCCGGGAACGGGCTGCAGGTGGGGCTGGGACTGCAGGGAGCGGGGCTGGGTAGCACTCTCCCCCCCCTACCCCCCATTGGGGCTGGCGCAGGCCCCACGTGCCCTCCCTGAATGTTTCTCCGTGCCCCCTGGAGGGGTGCCCCCACAGTTTGGGGACCTCTGTCCTATATGCATCTGAGAATACAGGGTGTTGCTTTGAAATCCAGGATACCTGGTGCATTTCAGTGGCTTATAGGGCAAATGTTTGGATTTGGAAAAACCGAAAGGTCAATTTGTACTACATTTAAAAAAACCCATCTGTAATAGTGAACAATAAATTATCACTGGTATGCCTTATTTTGGGTCTTTGTCCTACCTTGGGGCATTGGCAGGTCAGTGGTAGGAAGTAGTGTGCATGTGAGAAGGAAATGAGTAGTCTTTTAGAGTTTAAGCTCTTTGGAGCAAGACCTGTCTTCTATTGTGTGTTTGTGTACAGTACCTAGCACCAGAGGGCACGGATCAGCGTTCATGTCGTGCTGCCCCTCAGTACCCGGCTCTGGCCAGGGAAGCTAATGATCCAACCAGCGGACCAAATTCAATGATGAATCCTGGTTGCGTGCCACCAACTACTAGCAGTTTTAAGCTTACTAAGTATGGCTGTTTGATGCATCAAACGATCTTTTTTGCTCTATGTTTGCACAGCACCTAACACAGCAAGGCCCTGGTATATGACTAGTGCTCCTAATTGCTACGGTAATAAAAATAATTGCAGAACAATGGTGGGGCAGCCACCTTGCGACTGGGAGCCCAGCATGGGGGCCGCTGTTCTCATTTGGGGGTGAGAATGGGTTCTCTTTCTTCCTCACCCAAACACCCCTTGCTTAGGGAGAGGGGCTTGCGGGGGGGTCCTTCCCCCCCCCTCACTTCACACAGGGGTGGGTGGTCTCCCCACGCCATCGCTTCACCCCAGTTCACAGGATGGTTTTGGGGAGGGGGTGTCCCCCCATTCACCAGCTGAGTTCCCAGGCGGGAGGGGGAAGAGAGGGATTTCTCTGTTTTCTTCCCACGGCGTCACCACCCCGGGGCGGGTCCGGGGGATCCCCTCTTCCCGACGGCTCAGGTACATGGGCTGCCACGGCTGGGAACTGGGAGCTCTCCCCCCGTACCCGCCTCAGGTGTCTGGATCCTCGCCCTGGAGCCAGCCCCGCTTTCCCCACGGGGGCTCCCCCAGCCCGCACCCCACGTGGAGCGGGGCCCGCGGCACGTACTGTGGGTCCGCGCCGGCAGCACCAGCGCCGAGGCCCGCTCGTCCTTCCTTCCTGCCGCGGCGGGAAGCGGGGCCCGGGGCGGGGTTCGCCGGCTCCCGATCCCCTGGGCTGGGGCGCCCCCTGGCGGAGCAGAGCGGGCGCCGCAAGCAGCGTCCTCAGTCCCCCGCGCCTGCCCGGGGGCGAGCGCCGCCCTCCCCGCCTGGCCTGCGCCGCTCTGCCGGCGTAACACCGGCCCGCCCGGGCGCCTGTGCGGGGCTCGCCCTGAGAGAGGCCGTCGGGGAAAGCGGGCGCCGAGGGCTTTTCTGCGTGGGGGCGAAAGACACCAGGCGGCCTCCCCAAGTGACTGCACCAGCCCCTCTTTGTAGCAGCCAGGAGATCGGGGCACCCCCCCCCCAGCGGGAGCGGAGCCCGCCAGCCTGACCCCCTTAGCAGGAGGCAGATTTCGAGTGGGCGGTGCTGGTGCCTTCCAGCTCCCCCGTCTGGTGTGGGACGGAACAAGCCCCAGAGAGGCGCTGGGACCCCTGCTCTCCCAGTCAGGGAGAGGAGCTGGAAGGCCCCACCCCATCACCAAGGGTTGTAACTCACCCATACCCACTTTGTGCTGGGTGCATGAAATGTATTCAGATTGGGGCCTCTCGGTTTCGCCTGGCTGGTGCTGCTGAATACTCTTCCTAGCAACTTTACAAAAGATGAAGGCTGGGATTTTTGAAGGAGCCTAAAAGTATTAGACAACCAAATCTCATTGGCATTCAGAGGGATTTGGGCACAAGGCTCCTGTAGGCTCCTTTGAAAGCTGCAACCTACATCTGTACTCAGAGTTTGTGGTGTCAGTATGTTTGTAACAAACATTTGTTTTCTTCCCATAACATCTGAAACTGCTTCAACTGAAAATCTACACACAGGGTTAACTACAGAGCTGCTGATAATGCCTCCATACTACAACCAATGTGCATTGGAAATATTTGCTTATTGACTAATCCTGGATGGCTTTATATAGTTTAACAGCAAGCTATTTTATTATTATTCTTTAAGAGAGGCAGAATATTTTCATGGATGTCTTTTGCTTACATACAAACATTTCATGCTTTGATCAGAAAACATTCCCTTAGTCTGAATTAGACATTAAGGCCCAGATCCTCAAAAGTAAGGCTCCTAACTTCCACTGATTTCAAAGGAAGTTAGGAGTCTAAATACCTTTTTTGGATCCAGGCCTAACTCAGTTTAGCTTGTTGCTAGTAATGCATCCTCTGTAGGACTTATCTCTGTTCCCTGCTTGCATCTATATATATGTTTGTGGTTAGCTCATGAAAGGAACATTGAATAACCTCATTTAATTTAACATTGTGTATTTAGGAATGTGCTGATGTCAAGACGTATTTACAGTTAAAAAACAAAAATAATCAAGATAGTTGCTTTATTTCACTGTTAATGTTTTAATAGATTTATTATTAGTAGTATTATATTTAGTACTGTTTTATATCAGAACCCTGGTAATGTCCCTGAGTGGGGGAAATTGTTTCAGTTTTAATATAGGAGTTGTAATTGTCAGCTACTCACATCTAGCACAAACCATAGGTAGTATATAATTTATAGTCTTCTTAGCAGCGTAAATTACTTTTGAAGTTACCTGCATATAGATTATAGCATCCAGATTTGGAAATTTCACTCCCAGCTATAGCAGAAGCTTTACAAACATCTCTTAATCGGTTGTCACCAGAATAAAGCTCTTCATTTGATTAAATTTAAGCACCTGCTTAAATACTTTCTGAAATAGAGATGTGCTTTTAAAGTTAAGCCCGCACTAAGTGCCTTGCTGAATTATTGTCTAAGCGATCACAATGCTTACTGGACATCATAGGGAATGGTGTGTGATTAATTTCTCCTGCTTTATCAGCATCAGCAATTTCCTTGGGTAAGAAGATTTTTTAATGAAATGTAGAGCAGATGCTGGGGAGAATAAGAAGGGTTTCTTTTCAATATAAATTGTGATCACAGAAAGTGGTAAGAAATATGGTTAATCTCCAAAATAAAATGAATATCTGTTCAGGTAATAGTGGAAGAGGTGTGTGGGAGGGGACACATGCTTCCATAATTGTTGTTTTATTACCACCAGGAAGCTTTGGATCTGAAATGTTGACTTAAGGAGCTGATTTTATTACCCACAAAGTGAAGCAATGGATACTTTAAACAAGAGAATTTTGATTTCTGTAGTGATTTCATAGAATATCAGGGTTGGAAGGGACCTCAGGGGGTCATCTAGTCCAACCTCCTGCTCAAAGCAGGACCAATCCCCAGACAGATTTTTACCCCAGTTCTCTAAATGGCCCCCTCAAGGATTGAACTCACAACCCTGGGTTTAGCAGGCCAACGCTCAAACCGCTGAACTACCCCCATCCCCCATTACAGGAATAACAGCCACTTACTAAAAATGCAACCGATCATACACTAGAAATGCAACGATGAAGGGGAAAAAACAGCATTTGTCCAGTACTTGTACAGTGGTTAACACAACCTAGTCTTGTTCTATGACTAGGGCTCCTAGGTGCTATTATTATTATTGTTTTATTATTTATTATTTTATTTTATTTGCAGAATAATACTATTCTTGAATTTTGCAAATATAAACAAGAAATTACTTAAAAAAATATTCAGGGTGGGATTTTCAGAGTGCTCAACATTGTTCTAGCTTTGCTCTGTTTTTTGATCTCCCAAAGTTGGGACTGCTTGGGTCTGCCTTCACAGAGAATTTTGGATAAAATTCTGGAGTTCTGGGCCCTGATTCTGCAAACACACAAATGCTTTAAAACATGTGAGTAGTTCCGCTGAATTCAAGTGTCTGTCAGTAGACAAATGCAGTAACAGAGATCATCTTCTCAAAGTGAGAAGCTGTCTGTTGGAGAATGTTAAAACTTAAGTGTTCTCTTTACACATATTTTTGCACAAATGTAGCATTGCCATTTGGCCACAAGGTAAGCAGTCCCATCTTGACTAATCTCTTGGTACTCTTCTGCCTGCATAGTTATACTGGGTTTTTACTCTGTGACTAGATACTAGGTTGACCTGTGTTTTCTTTCTTAGTTAGAAGCTAAAGTTTTTTTTGTGTGTGTGTTTATTTCAGAGACTCTAATTTACTTGATTAACAAATAATGGAGCAGCCTTTTCTACTCAGTGCTGAATGTCCACACTCCTTTATGCTCTCTGCCAACCCTCACTTTGTTTGGGCCTCTCTCATTTTAAGTAAAAAGGCTCTCTGTAACAGAGTGGCCTGCTCCTTTAAGGGCTAGAAGGTCTTGGGCCAGTCAGCCCTGTTGAGTTAGTCTACTTCAGTGGTTCTCAAACTATTGTACTGGTGACCCCTTTCACAGCAAGCCTCTGAGTGTGACCCCTCCTTATAAATTAAAAACACTTGTTTATACATTGAACACCATTATAAATGCTGGAGGCAAAGTGTGGTTTGGGGTGGAGGCTGACAGCTCATGACCCCCCATGTAATAACCTTGTGACCCCCTGAAGGGTCCTGACCCCAGTTTGAGAACCCCTAGTCTACTCAATTCCACTGGTGCAGGGTGTGGGACTTAAAAGGAGGAAGAGGAGTTTCCTGGGCAAGACTGCTAGAATCCTTTACAGGTAAGCCAGCCTGCCTCTCTCTCTCCAGGGAATTCTGGCTTGGTTGGAGGGCCAAGTCACCTCTAGGGTGGCAGTGGGTCAAAGATTGTTGTAGGGAAACTGAGGTAAAAATGCAGCAATGCCAGGTCTTGCTGCGAGGGGGCGCACTGAGATGGTGAGCCTCACAACACTCATATGTTTCTTTTTCTATACACACACACTCTGGTGGAATTAAAAAACAAAACAAAAAATAAATCTCTTGGTTTAGACTCAGCAGAATGACTCTATGATGCTAGGACTGTGATATCAGTTCTTAAGCCTCTTTCCCTTTCCCCCTCACCCTGGCTGTCACTCACGGGGATGGGGCACTCTCTGTTGCTGCTCAATGCAGATTCCTCTTTTCCTTTCCTGAATAATGACTCCCCTCTCTCTCTCCCCCTCCTTTTAATAATAAAATGTGAAAACATAAAGCTGTAACAAAAGGGGAGGAAGCTTTAAAGGAAATTACTATCTGAAGCAAGAACAGAACCAACATTCCTAGTACTATCTGCACTCTATCAGTATGTACCAGAGAACTTTTTGGAAAGCTTTTCTATTCAAACAGCTCTCTGATACTGTGGAGTCCATCCAAGTGAAAAGCTGTAGTGCCGCTCTCATGGTAGCTAGTGCAAACAGCTTTGCCTGCTGGCAGCATGGAACTACTGTGGCTATAGTCACTTCCTAATAGAATAATTGCATGTTAAATAAACACCTTTGTTTTGTTAAAATATTAAGTCTCGCAACTATCATGCATATCATTATATACAATGGATTATGTATTACACCTCAATAAATAGTTGGTATTTATAATTCAAGAATTGTCGCAACAAGCTGTATCTGTTTAAATACAGAGAAATGATTATTATGTAGTAAAAGACAACCAAATATTAAAAATATGTATTGAGTGTAACAATACTCACTGGAGACACAGGACATTCTAACAAAGTCATTTAGAGCAGTAAGTACTCAGGAGCAATTAGGTCAGCCTTACTTAGGTAAGGATTTAGGAGCCTGACTTTAAATATCTAAGTTTGAAAATTTTGGCCTGAACATCCTAAGGATTATACTTGTTAAATATGAATTTAAGTTACATATATAAATATATACTGTATGCTAAAGTGCAGCACAGGAAGTTTGAAGCTTTAGGTAAGATGTGAGCCCCAACAACTTTAATCTGCTGAAACTATATTCTATTGTGAAATGTCCATCTATGTTTTGTCTTTTTTTTTTAATTCCCAGTTTTATTATAAAATAGTGACTCTATTTCCTTTGCTTAAACTACGAAAGCTGCCACACCAGACTACAGTCGACATAAATATTTCCTCAACTATATAATGAAGGGATGAATCACACTGCAGCAAGTTTTTACAGCACAACCTCACTGCTTTGACATAACTGTTAACAGATTGTTATGGAAGGGCATTGGCAATGATGGTGGTGCAGTAAAAGTATCAAGAGCTCTTTAATTATTGGAGATAAATTTATTAAATAGGATCTATGCATTGGAAAGTTGTAACTCACCCCCTCTAAAATTACATCTTTCTTCAAAATCTAAATGTACAGTAAGTGTAATGGCTTTCTATCCAGCTAGCCTCTTAACGCAGGGCCTGTTGTCATTAAAAGTGAACATAAATAGAGCCTTGTATCTCTTTTTCCCCATTCTGTAGGGAGTATGGTTGTGGTGTGATTTTGGTGGGGTTACTGAGGGAAGGTGTGGTGGGAAGAAGATTACTGCATGCTGGTGCCTGGTGCTTCATGCATCAGTTTCCCCTCCTGGCATGCCAATTAACATCTTCCCAGGGGTGCTCTATTAAGTCATCCTGGTTCCATTACATAAGCGATTGCTTGGGTCTCACATAATCTAGCAATGCTTCATAAATAATCCCTTCTACCCTTTTGGGTTTAGGCCTTTTCAACTCCTTGGGTCACATGTTAATGCTAATGTTCCTGTTCTTTCTCCCCTCTCCCCCTGGCTTTGGCTAAGAAGTACATAGACAGACAGACAATTTCCTCCCAGAGGAGATAGGTTACAGGTTCCTTACCTCCTTCCTGCACCAACCTGGATATTCCCAAGACCAGATCCAACATTTGGAGAGCCTCCCAGCACTTCCTGCTCCCTGCAAGTCTCTGTCTGGCTCCCTCTTCACTGGGAATTGCCTGAATCCCATATCTATCCTGGACCCTCTGGGTTACATCTGGACAACGTGCTCCATTGCATAGGTCAGTGCTAACACCCCCATGGGGGGAGCCTGTGGCTGAGAGGTGCAGACAGACTTCTATATTAAAACAAAGGCACTCAGAGTTACAGACGACAGCTGAAATGCCACTACTGTGTCTTTGTACTGGTGAAAAAGCAAATCTTAGGACAAACTTCACAAAAGTATGGCACACTTGGTGGTTTTGTTAAAGACATCACCATCAATCACAGATAAAATAAAAGCGATCACCAAATCTGATGTGTAGACCTTTTTAATGGATTTTTTACAGAAAATGGGTTTTCTATCTGGGTTTTCATTCTTCCCCCTTTCCTTCCTTCGTCTCTCTGAGCCCAAGAACTAGGAGGCAATGCAAATACAAACAATCTGGCATTTCTCTTCAACAGGCTTCAGTTGACCCTGCCAATGCAGTTCTGTGGAAATCACCCTCTCTAGCTTGGTGTTAGGTTGATGTTAGGAGACAGTGTCTTGGAACCCTCCAATACCATTTTTTTCCTAACTTTTCCAGAAATGGAACTGTGAAATTTTTATGTTAGTCTATATAAGAGGCACACAGGGCAATGGGCAGTGAATAGGGGTGTGTCTGTTTATACCACTCCTAAAAATGAGTATTTCAAATATCAATGTTCACAGATTTTAAAGTCAAAAAGGACCATTATGACAAACTAGTCTAGCCTCCTGCATAACCCAGGTGTAGTGAGGTGGACTGGCCCTTCCCAGACACAGAGGAAGAGGGTGGCTCCACCCCCTTGTAGGTGGAGCCCTACCCCCTAGCTCTGCCCCTGGAAGCCAAGGGGTGGGGCTGGAAATATAAAGGTGGGACCTGGAAGCTCAGTAGGGCCCAGCCACTGGAGGGGATGGACGCGCCCCTGAGCACTCGTGCTGGGAGGTGGCAGCAGGCCCACAGTGTGCAGACGACTGGCCCAGACCGCCTGGACCCTGGACTGACCTGAGCCCGAGGGAAGCAGATGACTTGCCCGAACCACCTGGATCCCTGGATGACCTGGCCCCACAGGAAGCAGATGACTGGCCTGGACCCCAGGATGACCCAACCCCGCAGGAGACAGACGGCTGGCCCAGACTGCTGGCTGGCCCAACCCTGGCAGAGCTTCTGCTGACAACTGAAGCCCCCGCCGATCACCTTACCTCACATGACCAGCAGGTACCCTTGGAATGGGGAGTGTGGAAGTGGCCCAGGGGTAGTAGACCCCTATCTGGCTGCAACGCTGGCAGAGGGTGAGTCAGTGTGTTGTGGCTTGGATCCCCACTGATGCGGTGGCAGACTCCTGCCACCCTTAGGGCCCTGGGCTGGGACGCAGTGGAGTGGGAAGGCCTGTGTCCCCCCTGCCACCCAAGCGGTGGGTGACAGTCTCCCCTTCCCTCAGACTAGCTGAAGGAAAGCCTGAGTTAACCAACTTTGTTTGCAGCCCTACCTGAGTACAGGTTGGAACTGAGAGACTTTGTTTACTGCCCTGCTCTGAACCAAAGCCTAGGCTCACTGACTGGAGCTCCCCTGACTCTCTACTGCCCCACCCTGATCAAGGGCCTGGGCTAATCGACTGTTTGCAGCCCAGACGGAGTACAGGCCTGAGCCCGAGACTTTTTGCTGCCCTGCCCTGACCAGTGGCTGGGGCTCCGTAACTGTGTTTATTGTTTGGCCCCGATCGCAGGCCTGAGCTCACATCTCCTGTCGCCCCGCTGATTCCCCAAGTCAGGCGACCCCCAGAGACGTAGTTGGGCGGATTGGTTGCCCACAGACCTGGAGGGGGAGGAGCCACTCCCCCCAACGGACTACACTTTCACCAAGAAATTTCTGCATCAATCTCATAACTTCTGATAGAGCTACAGCATATAATTTAGAAAGACATCAAATCTAAGGCCTTTCTGTGATAGAGAATCCACAACATCCCTAAGTAAGTTGGTTATTTACCCTCATTGTTTAAAAAAATTACACCTTATTTCTAGTCTATTTTTTTTCCTCCTCTAGCTTCAGCTTCCAGCCATTGGATCTTGTTAGGCCTTTGTCAGCTAATTAAAGAGCCCTCTACCATCAGAAATCTTCCCCTATAGATTGTGATCATGTCACCTCTTAATCTTCTTTTGAATAAATTAAATAGACTGATCCTATTTAGTCTTTCATTATAAAGAAGGTTTCTCAGACCTCGAATCATTCTTGTAGCTCTTTTCTGAACCCTTTCCAAATTGTTAAAGTGTGAACATGAGAACCGGATGGAGTTCCAGCACTGGTGTCACTAATGCCATATACAGTGCCAATAATACCTTTCTACTTCTAGTTAATATTCTCCTGCTTATGTATCCAAGGATTGCATTTGCTTAGCTATCACATCACATCACACCACACTGGTCGCTTATGTTCAGTTGTTTATTCAGGATGACCCCCAATGTTTTCTGAGTCACTGCCTTACAAAATAATCTCCCATCCTATATTCTTGGTTCCTAAGTGTATGCCATTGCATTTTGCTTGAGTGAAATACATGTTGTTCAAGAGAGTCCCAGGCTTACCATGCAACCCTGATCAATGTATGGAATTGACATGTCCTTATCATTATTTACCACTCCACCAATTTTTGTGTTATCTGCAAACTTTACTAGATCGATTTTATGTTTTCTTCCAGGTCATTGATAAAGATATTGAGTAGTGTTAGGCCAAAAACAGATCCCCGTGAGACTCAACTGGAAACACGGAGATAATGATTCTCCATTTAGAATTACTTTGAATTCCATAAGTTAGCCATTTAATATGTGCTGTATTGATTTTGTACAGTGCTAATTTTTTAATCAAAATGTCATGTGGTACTAAGCCTTATAGAAGTCTAAGTATATCATCATTAACCAAATTTCTAATCTCCTCAAAATATCAAGTTTATTTGACAAGACCTATTTTCCATAAAACCATATTGATTGGCATTAATTAAGCTGCCATCATTGAATTCTTTACTGTTTGTATCCTTCATCAGCCTTTCCAAGATTTTGTCCAAGTTCCATATCAAAGTGCAGCACTGGAACATAGCATTTAGATTTCATTTTAATATCCTTCCTCTCAGACAGCAGCAAGGTATTCTGCTGAAAAAATAGCAAAACAATTCTGTTTATTCTTAGTGTGCCTATCACTGTAGCACAGAAGAACTAAAAGAATATAATTGCTGACTGAGTATGAACCGCCATCACAGCTCCTCCTTAGTTAGATTTTTCTGCAGAGCATTCTTGAAAGAAAATATATAGAAGAAGGAAAAGTGATACTGCCCATTTCATCATCTTTGTTAAAGGAAGATATGTGTTTTGCATTATGCTTTAAAAGAGGTGAGATATAAACTCAGCCTGATCATTACAAGTACCGAGATCCCCCACTAAAACTGCCCTGCTCCTTTTAACAAATTTAGTTACCAATGACTTTCAGTGATGCTTAGGGCCCACATCTAAATCAAGGAAGTTAGATGTCTAAATACCTCTTGAGGATCCTAAGGTCCTAAGTCACTTCTGAAAATAGGACTTGGGCTCCAAGGGTTAGCTCTTCAAGTGCTTAAGTGAATTAGGCATCTAGCCCCCATTGAAAAGTCAAAGTGACATTGTGAATCCTATTTAGTTCCAGTTATAATGTAACCTAATGAAAAGACTGCCCCATTTTGGCAAACTTTAGCAGTAATAACATATTACCTTACATTTCTACAGGGTCTCCCACTCAAGTACAGGGATGTGATTTACAAAACATTAATTCAGTAAGCTTCACAGCATCCCTGTGTTGAAGGTCTCTTCCTCATTTACTGATTGGGGCATGGGAGTGAATTACACAGAGCTTAAAGGTGATTAAAAAGTGCAAAGTGTTACAAAAAAAAAGTCTCAATGCTCTGGTATAATACACAATACTACATCTACATCAATAGGTGGCAGTATTGTAAGTACAAATGCATCAATTCTTTGGAACAGTAATAGTTGTGAATCTAAAATTTTGAATAGGTAAATCATCTGCCAACTAAAAATGACATGTGCAGCTAATACTCAATAAAATGTTGTGTTCTGTATGATTTCTTGGAAAACAGAACCCCTGTGTCATCTGAATTTTCAGAGCTAGAAACTCAATTCTCAAATTCCCATTCCTGAAGGTTTAGCACTGGGACATTTGGCACAACAGTCTATGATCTAGATCAGAGTTTTCTGTACTTTATGCAGTATGTATGCATAATCAATATGATAATGATGCAGTTTAATTCTTGTCTTTGAATTTCTTTACTCCCTTGGGTTTGTCGGCTTTTTAGTTTGTCTTAATGTAGCTCTTTGAATGTTGTCATTTTTGGCATTCCTAGGAATTGTATCTAGTTTTTATAATTAGGAATTATGGCTGATAATGTGATCCAGTCACATTTCTTTTCATTTTTTTCCCTTGAATACAAAACAACCGAGTTATTTCAATGACAAAAGAAGCTTCAACAGTTATTTTTTATTTAGAAATCTCATTAAAAATATCAAGTGTTCTAAATACATGAAGGCAATGTAGTGGATAGGTGAGGCAATTGCAGGAGGACTGTAGACTGTAAAGGCAAAGGATATGGACCAGATTCTGATACCTTTACTTTACATCTTACTCCATGAGTAGTGCTAATAACTTCAGTGGGACTACAAGTGAAGTAGAGTGCTATTTAAAATGAGTAAAGCATTTCAAGATCTGGCCCTATCTGAGCATGTTGGACCAAATTCCATGTGAGTTACTCCAGCAGTGAATTTGCCCCCCCCCCCCTTTGGGCCCAGCCTCAATGGGAGATTTCTTTTAACTTTCCGTTCAGTTCTCGAAATATTACTAAAAACAGAAATTCAAAGGCATGTAAATCGTACACACAGATATGTTAAATATCTGCATTAATGAGCTAAAATCCACAAAAATAAATCAGAGTTAATGCTAAAATATAGCATTTAAATTGCATCCTAGTGTTGTAGGGCTTTTCAAACAGTTTGACCTGCAATAATAGAGAATATACAGTAACATAGCATAAGCATTAGTACTTTGGCATAGCAGGGCATATTACGGATGGGACTGACATCCCTAAGAGAATTTTCTGTCTTTAGCCATTTAACTTTTACATTTGGGCTGAGCTAAGCTGCCTAAGAGTTTTGGACACAAGAGTACTCTGAAATTAACAGGAATTGGGCATCCAAACCCAGTAGGCAGTTTTGCAAACCCCACTCTTAAGGCTTACTCATGCCCTTAGTCATGCAGGTGTGGATTGCTGCATATCTTTAAAAAGCAAACCTGGAAGTAGGCAAAGATTTAAAAACCGTGACAACTTATACCACTTAAGGTCTGGGGTGGGGCTGTATTCGGGTTGGTTAGTCCCTCTTGCTGAGGCTACATCTCTATTTTTAGCATGCCAACTGCAAGTGTAAAGATACTGTTTGAATGGGAAGCATCAAGTTATGCATATTGTTAGCCTCTGTAACTTTGTGATTTTTATTAGTTTCCCCCATCTTCTCTCTCCCCGTTTCCTTTCCTATTGTTTCTTACAGCCACTAGTTGTGTCTTGCCCAGGGGTGAAAGTAACTTACAGGACTTACTGGTACTGCCGGAGTCCTGAGGGGGCGTGGCCTCATCCGGAAGAGGCGTGGCCTCAACCGGAAGAGGCAGGGCCTCTCAAGATTTAAAGGCCCTGGGACACCGGCTGTGGCTGGGAGCCCCAGGGCCTTTAAATCAACCCGGGGCTCCCAGCTGCAGAGGTGGCTGGGAGCCCCCGGGGCTCAGGGGCAAATTAAATGGCCCGGGGCTCCGGCCGCCGTGGAGCTCCGGCCCCTTTAAATCCCGGCCCCAGCCCAGCTGCCGGAGCTGCGGGGGGGATTTAAAGGGCTCGGGGCTCCCCGCAGCTGAGGGAGCTCCGGGCCCTTTAAATCCCCGCCCAAGCCTGGCTGCTGGGCTGGGGTCGGGATTTAAAGGGGCTGGAGCTCCGCGGCGGCTGGAGCCCCGGGCCCTTTAAATTCCGGCCCCAGCCCGGCAGCCAGGCTCGGGCGGGGATTTAAAGGGCCCGGAGCTCCCGCGGCTGTGGGGAGCCCCGAGCCATGCCGGTCGGGGCTGGGATTTAAGGGCTCTGGACCCCCTGCCGCGGCGGGGAGCCCTGAGCCCTTTAAATCCCGGCCCCAGCCCGGCTGCCGGAGCTGCGGGCGGGATTTAAAGGGCTCTGGGCTCCCCGCAGTGGAGGGGAGCCCAGAGCCCTTTAAATCCCCGCCGCGGAAGCCGGTGCGGTCCGGCACGGCGTACTGGCTCTTGCCGGTACACCGTACCGGACCGGCTTACTTTCACCTCTGGTCTTGCCTTTAATTAATTATAAACTCTTCAGGACAGGGGCTGTCCCCCACGATGTGCTTGTACAGTACTTAACATAGCAGGACCCCACGATTCTCATCAGCTGATATCATGAAATAAATAACAATAATGGACTCATTAACACTGGATGCACATACCTGAGCATTAGACCTTGCACTGGGAAGCCTTCCTTCATTGGTTGCCTCAGTGATGTCTCCATGATTTCTTGCATTTACAGTATTGTCCTACACTATTGTGTAGCTTTTCTTTCTTTATTCATTAAAATTCATAAACGTGCCTACCCAGTGCTGTAGATGCAGAATAATAATTTTACATATCCTGAGACAGACAAGACCATGCTGATTAATCCAACTGCTACAACTGGTTTTACAGAGAAAAGCATTCTCAGAGATAATCATGTCCCAGACAATATAAGGTGTTTCTTTTAAGATAATCACTGACACCTTGCAACCAGAAGCAAACTGAGAGCCAGAACAGAGCACGTATATCATGTGTTCATGTTGCTCTTTCCCAATTAAAAAGTAGGCAGATGTACTTTACACTAGCTGACACATCTGTGGTCTTCAAGGAGAGCCATATGTAGGGCACACTCCATTGGTCAAATTTTGAGCTCAAAGGCACAGATAACTAGTAAAGTCAACAGCAGACTTCAAGAGACAAAACCTCCAGGCCAGCCAATATGGTAAAAGGCATTATATGGGCCACTGATGTCAGTTGAGAATCCAGCGGCATCAATGAATTTAAAAAAAAGACATAGATGGCAAATCACAGGGACAAGAAGGCATGCCCGCTCCATAAAGGGATCAGTCAGAGGCTCTGTCTATCTACCAAAATTCTTTCATTTACCCATTAGCAAGATCTTTGTCTTGTTTGGCTTGACTTTAGTCTAAATTTTGTCCAGGGTCTTATCTTTCCTAGACACTGGGAAAGCAATAGGACTGCAGGATTTATATGCAATTCTATCCCCTTTTAAACACATTCAGTGATCCCTTTAGAAAGGGAAGATTATGGCATTTCCCCCCCCCCCATATAAAGCTTACAAGAGGAAAGGTTGAAATAATTATACACCTGAATCTCAGAAGATGTTTCTTGTGCTATTGTGCCATGTTCTTAATCCAGATATACAGTAGCATCTGTGAGAAACTAAAAATAAAAAGTTTTGTCAGGCTTCCACCACAAATCTTGAAGCAGGATAAAATAGCCAGCTAAATCAAAGTTCAATCCAGCTACAGATTTTTTTCATTTTCACTTTAAATTAATCCCTTTTGAGATAGAGTAAATGCTGGAATTATCTTCCTGATAAAACTGTATAACCCTGAAAGCAAGACTCCAGTTTATAGGCCAGTATCAACATTTTATTCTTCACTCCAAGCATTGTGTGTGTCCACAGGCATCATTTGGCAAATCATTCTGTTGGATTTGCCAGAGCTGTCGTAATGAACCATGGCCATATACATAGAGGCCAAATATAAAGCAGTTTGTAGATATGCCAGAAAACCAATAGGCAAAGCAATTGAAATGTATAGACATAAATAATGTGTTTATTTCAGGGGGAGTGAAATATATTTGTGTTTATGCATTTCAATTACTTTGCCTATTTTGAATGTCAATGGACTATTTTGTTTTGTTTGCTAGGTTACTGATTGAACCCATTTGTAACTATACAAGGCATCTATTGTGTTATGTCCACAGTTTTCATCAGAATACTTGCTATAGGTCATTTTGTGGCTGGTTTGTGAACAGCAGCACAGTGGAACGCAGCACAGTAGCAAGCCACAACTGGGGTCACTGAAGAGGTGGGGTTGCAGAAGAAAAATACAGAGTAGTATTTCTTCTCAGGAAAGCTCCTATGAAGGCTGGAGGAGGGACAATGTGTCACACCAGCTTTGCCTTTGGTCTGCTCTTTATTCCTATGCCAACTTCAGAGCCACAGAATGCCCTTTGCAGGGCCCAGGAAGTTGGTGCTCTAGAGGTGGCTGACTCCTGCTTCCATGCAGGAGGGGCAAAGTCCACATGCAAACTGCCCTCTCCCTTCATTGATCTGGGAGATATGATGCCACATCTTGCACTGAAAACCTGAGGCCTTCACTTCATTTTTCTCTCCTGAGTAAGGGCTGGATATAAACAGCATGGACGTCAGGATCTGGCACAAGGCTTAATTTAAAGATAGCCCGTGCCTCAACATTCAGCCCTAGCTAAATTTAGATAAAGTAACAATAGCCAGTATTAATGTAAATAGAATGGATCTTATATTAGTGTTGACCAAACCTCAAAGGGTTTGGAAACAAATGTGGAAGTGCATTTGTATTAATCTAAATCTCTTTTGTTGTTTGCAGTGTTGCTGTAGCGATGTTGGTCCCAGGATATTAGAGAGATGAGGAGAGTGAGGTAATATTTTTTATTGGACCAACTTCTGTTGGTGAAAGACACAAACTTTTGAGCTACACAGAGCTCTTCTCTATTAAGAAGCTCTTCTATATATGGTCCAATATATCCACCTTGTCTCTAAATATCCTTGGCGTAGAAACAGCATGAGTACATATTCTCTTATGAGGTTCTACGTATCTGTGAGAACGTAAGCCTCGTGTACGTGGCCTTGAAACAGTGAATCACGTCTTGGCCGAGAGGTTGGAGGATGGAGGTGGTATGGGGTGGGGAGAAAGACGACTTCAACGTCGTTGTGTGCAAACCGGAGTGCCACAGGGTGGCCAGGAGCATTGTCTACGATCAGCAACACTTTAAAGTCAAGTCCTTTCTCTTCGAGGTACCGCTTGACCTTCGGAATGAAACACTTGTGGAACCAATCCAGAAATAATGCTGCCATCACCCAAGCCTTTTTATTTGATTGCCAGAACACAGGCAGGAGATTTTTGTTCTTGCCTTTTAGGGCACAGGGATTTGCAGCCCTGTAGAGCATGCCCAGCTGCATTGCCACAAAATGACACAGTCACACGGACTTTAGCTGCTTTGAAGCCAGGGGCTTGTCTTTCTGATTTCAAAATGTAAGTGCGGTTGGGCATTTTTTTTCCAGAAGAGCCCAGTCTCATCAGCATTAAAAACTTGTTCTGGAAGATAGCCCTTTTCTTCTATGATTTTCTTTAATTGTTCGGAGTAGGCTTTTGCTGCCTCTTCATTGGCAGATGCAGCTTCACCAGTAGTCTGCACATTTTTGAGGTTGAAGCGGTTCCTAAAACTGTTAAGCCAACCTTGGCTGGCTTTGAATTCCTTCTCATCAGAAGGCTGTCCCTCTTCGGTGGGAGGTTTGAACAGCGCATAGATACTAAGAGCCTTTTCTCTCAACATGTTGCCATTGATAGGCTCACGTTTGCAGTTCATGTCTTCCAGCCATAAATTTAATCCTTTTTCAGTCTTTACTAAAGTCTTATCATGCACCTGGCTCGTCACCTTAGCAGTTATTGGAGCACTTGATGCCACGGCTTGACGAATTTCTCTCTCTCTCGAATCTTGATGGCACGGATGCTAGATTCGTTGCGCCATGTTGGAGACCGACGTACCATCTCTCAATAAGTCCAAACACAGCCAGTTTTTCCTCCAGCGTTGGAACAGATCTCTGTTTCTTCAGTTGAGCACCAGATGAAGTAGTTGGCTTGCGTTTAGGGGGCATGTTGTACGAAAAATACGTATCTTTATACACTAGAATCACACTCAGCGCGGCAAGATGCTCACACTATGAGAGGCACGCGGGAACTAAGACCGACTGAGGGAACAGCAGATTCACGTCTCCCATCTCACGCTCACTCCGGGAATGGAAGGTGGAATCGCCCGCACTATTTACAGGTATCTTGTTGTTTTTCTTTTTTTTTTGCCCAGTGCGTATAGTTGAATTCGCGTATGATGCGACTCACCTGTACTGCTTCTGACCAGATTGGGATTATTGCTTCTCTTATTTTAGCTAGATGTTTCTGCTTAATCCCAGCACAAACCTGTAAATCCAGAAATTTAAAAATATTTAATCAAGCCTCTAAACAAGTTTTGTTCAAGTGTGAGTTTTTGGTTTCTGGTTTTATTTAAACTGAACTGGTTTAAGCACCCCAAAACTTCACCATCAGACTGAACTCAAGGACATGTGTAATAATAATTTAATGAAGGTCTTCTTTTCATGATTTAAATGAAAACAAGCAATTGGTTTTCTGCACTTAAGGCCAAGTCCTGCAATCATTAGCTAGATCTGATTCAAAGCCCATTATTAAAGCAATGGTGGTCTTACAAAGATACAATAGGCTTTGCATGAGGCCCTCAGGCTCAGATTTTTAAAGGTATTTAGGCATTGCTGCACTCAGTGTTCAGTTGCTGGGATTTTGGCTTCTAACTCCCTTTTGAAAATAAGATTTAGGCTCCTAAATCAGTTAGGCAGTTAGTAACACTGAGCACAGCAATGCCTAAATGCCTTTGAAAATCTGGGCTGTAGTCCTTACTCTCACTGAAGTCAATGGGAGTTTGGCCTGAGTAAGGACTTCAGGATTTGGCTCAAAAGTAGGGAATAGGACTGATGAATTCCAATCTGTTTGGGGCTTTAGCTGCACAGCTCTTATGGAAGTTGTGTGACTGCAGCCCCCACATTTGCATGAGACTATAGTTGGACAAATTATTCACAGGAAATAATTAATTTCATTTAAAATTGGAACATTCATATCTCCCTGGCGCAATGACGGACGGCTGACAAGACAGTAAAACAATAAATGTTGGATATTAAATGTAAATATTACTGAATTTAGTAAGAAAATGTATTGTAAAGACACAAGGTGAAATCCTGGCCTCACTGAAGTCAATGGCAAAACTCCCATCAACCAGGCTTTTACTCATAGTGTAGAACACCGCTCACTGCTTGTAGATCAGACAACATCCTACCCAAAATAGCGCTATTTCTCCTCAAACTAGCCATGTTACCAAAGTGGGTTTGGTTTACCAAATACTGGCTTAGCACCATGATCAAAGCAGTTCCTGATCTGCTTTTAATCAAGATGCAAGAGCAACTTCTAATTTCATACTGATACAGCTAAATTCAGATAAAAGTAAAGTTTACAAACTTAAGCAAGAGGAGAAATAAGGAGAGCTTATTAAAAATGTATCAAGCGTGGTCTGGTTACATCCCATGGTCACACCTCCAAATAACCATTTACAGCCAGTCAAACTGAATTAACAAGCTTTTTAAGTGCTGCTTCTTTTATCCCTGGAGAAGAATGGAAGCTAGTCAAAGCAGATTGTTTGGCCCAAATTCATCCATGGTGCAATTCCATAGAAGTTGTCTGTGGAAGACAATCATTGACTTCAGCAGTTACACTAGGGAGGAATCTGGCCAGCATTAAGTACGCTATAAGGAAAGCAAAAGACACAGGAGTATGAGGGAGTGTAAGGGAGCTTTTTATTCCTTCACAAGTACTTGATGTTAAATGGTAATGACATTAGTTCCCAAAGCATTAATTAGACATTGTTGCAGGGTCCGTCTTCTGCTAATTTAAATGATCTTTCCTATTTGGTATGCTGTAATCCACAGCTAAAGCCTTTGCCTGTTGAGTTAAAAAATAAAACCCTAAATGTTTGTTTTCAACATTTGCAGAAAAACTCCCAAAGAAGATAGCAATGAAACTTTATTAATGAACTGAATAGTATAATGCGAAAACCATAATCTCACTGTCAGCACATTTCCTGATGGGCTTATTGGACCAGGTGGTGTGTGGGCCTAGTTTAGGGGCAGAGCAGAGTAGTGAGACAACCAGTCCTCATGCGTAAAGATAACTGTGTCAAATAGAAGAAGCATTTTTAGTATGCTCAAAAAAGTAACTGAATCAATGTGTGTTGCAAATAGTTCTGAAAGCAGTTTAGCTTTCCCTCAACGTATTCACATGCACACACAAGCATAAACAAGCAAACGAAGATATGTATCCTTTGTTATTATTTGTATTGTTCTAGTGCCCAGAGGCACTCCCCAGCAGAGGTCAGATCCACTTGTGCTAGGCATTGTACACACATGATGTATACAAACAAACCTAGAAATTAACATGAAAGAATAATGAACCCCTCTAAAGTTGGGAAGGAAGAGAGAGAGATTGTTATTCCTATTTTAAGTACTTGGAAGGTGTTCAGATATGATGATGGTGGATGCCGTGCACTGTAAGTGGATAGTTATACAACTTTTCTGCAAACATAAATCCATTCTTGCACAACATCTTGTAATATGGTTGACAAAAATAATTCCTGTACACATGCATTTTTTTTAGAAGATTATGAAGAAACCATAATAGCTCCATAGTTAAGGGTGCAAAATCTTTGTTATGTATAGAAATAATTTTGAGGTTTTACAATTAAATGTTAATTTGAGTTACAGGCATTGGAAAATGAACCTTATCAAAATTCTTTTTAGTGGGTCTAACCTCTACAGAGTTATCAACTCCTGCTATATTACCATGAATCTCTATTACTGGAGGTTTTTAAGAACAGGTTAGACAAACACTTAGTCCTGCTTCAATGCAGGGGACTGGACTAGGTGACCTATCGAGGTCCCTTCTAGTCATGCATATTTATGATTCTATGAGTCTCCTGGTATCAGGTTTTTTAAAAAGCTTTTCATGAACTGTTGCAACAATCTTGTTAGTTTTTTGGCCTTTTTCAAAATCTCACATTACTTTCAATAATAATGAAACCAGGCTTCCTTGGCTAAGACGGTCATCATTTCTCTCAAGTCTTTGTGATGCTGCCCCTAGTAAGACAGGAATAAAGTGAGGATGCCCTCAACTAAGGGTATGTCTACACTACAAAATTAAGTCGATTTTATAGAAGTTGATTTTTAGAAATCGATTTTATACAGTCGATTGTGTATGTCCACACTAAGCGCATTAAGTCGGCGGAGTGCGTCCTCACTACCGTGGCTAGCATCGACTTACAGAGCAGTGCACTGTGGGTAGCTATCCCACAGTTCCCGCAGTCTCCGCCGCCCATTGGAATTCTGAGTTAAGCTCCCAGTGCCTGATGGGCAAAAACAGTGTTGCGGGTGGTTTTGGGTACATGTCGTCAGACGCCCCTCCCTCTGTGAAAGCAATGGCAGACAATCGTTTCATGCCTTTTTTCCTGGGTTTCCTGTGCAGACACCATACCACGGCAAGCATGGAGCCCGCTCAGCTCACTGTCACTGCTGCTGTTGTGGGCAAGTCTACTGTGGGGTGCTGCTGTGATCCAAGTAGCCAATGCAATCATTGACGTTCTGTGGGTAGATACTCTGGGAAATGTGAGGGCCTTTTTAGATTTTAGGTGCATCATATTCCTGTCCTTTGTCGCTGGTGAAGAAGTCTTGCAGCTGTACATTCCAGTCCGGTCGGCGCTGTAACACCCCATAGCACTTCTGTGGTTGACGCATGTAACAGCTCCAGGGCTCTTGCTCTTTTGCCTTGGCCGAGGTACCTTGCCCTACCTGGACCTCCAAGCATTCAACACAGAAGCACCTGCAGCAGCTGGCATTGCTACACAGCAGCAGCTCCTTGCCTTCACAGCAGATGGTGCAGTAGGACTGCTAACCGTCATTATCCACCACTTCCGCTACAACTCTGCTCTCCTGCTCCCCAGCGACGAGCTCGGAGGATCCGTACTGGTCCTCCTGGGTGCTGCTGGCAGCAGATGGTGCAGTAGGACTGGTAACCGTCCCTGTCGGATATGTAGCTTGGCCGGGGGTTCTGGGAACGTCTTCCCTGCCTGGCTCCTAGCAACCTCCAGGACATGGTGTACAGCTCCATCGCTTCCCCTGCAACTCTGCTCTCCTACTCCCCAGCGACAAGCTCAGGGGATCTGTTCACGAAGCCTGGACAGTAGTAAGGAGCAGTTCAACTATAGGCTGAGCAAGTGCAGAGTGGTGGTAGAATGTGCCTTTGGACATTTAAAAAAATCACTGGCGCTGTTGGTCAGACCTCAGCGCAACCAACATTCCCATTTTATTGCTGCTTGCTGTGTGCTCCATAATATGAGACAGTAAGGGGGAGATGTTTATGGCAGGGTGGGAGGTTGAGGCAAATCACCTGGAGTCCAATTTTGAGCAGCCAGACACCAGGGCGATTAGAAGAGCACAGAAAGGCATGCTGCACATCAGAGAGGCTTTGAAAACCAGTTTCATGACTGGCCAGGCTTCGGTGTGACAGTTGTGTGTGTTTCTCCTTGATGCAATCCCGCCGCCTTTGTTCATTTTAATTCCCTGTAAGGCAACCACCCTCCCCCCTTTGAAATAAAGTAACTATTGTTTTGAAACCATGCATTTTTTTTTATTAATTAAAAAAAATGGACAAGGTAGCCTGGGTGGGGTGGGGGAGGAGGGAAGGACAAGGCCACATTGCTTATTGTAGCCACACTAAAAATCAAACTGTTTGAATGACAGCCTTCCGTTGCTTGGGCCATCCTCTGGAGTGGAGTGGCTGGGTGCCCGGAGCCTCCCCCCCGCATTCTTGGGCATCTGGGTGAGGAGGCTATGGCACATGGGGAGGAGAGTAGGTGGTTATAGAGTGGATGGCGCAGGGGTCTGTGCTCTTGTTGGCTTTCCTGCAGCTCCATCAGACGCTTCATCATGTCTGTTTGCTCCTCCATCAGACACTTCATCGTGTCTTTTTGCTCCCCCATTAGCCTCAGCATTGCGTCCTGCCTCCGCTCTTCGTGCTCACTTAATTCTTTCCTGGCCTCTGCCACTGAATGCCTCTATGCATTAAGCTGTGCCCTATCAGTGCAGGAGGACTGCATGAGCTCGGAAAACGTCATCGTGAGTGGTATTTTTTTTTTGCCTTCTAATCTGCGATAACCTCAGGGACGGAGATGATAGGGGGAGCATAGAAACATTCTATGCTCTACGATTCTGGGGGACTGCATGGTCACCTGTGCTGCTGAGTTAGTCACGCTGACCAAACAGGAAATGAAATTCAAAAGTTCCCAGGGCTTTTCCTGTGTACCTGGCTAGTGCATCAGAGTTCAAAGTGCTGTCCAGACCCGTCACAATGGAGCACTCTGGGATAGCTTCCAGAGGCCAATACTGTCGATTTGCATCTGCACTCCCCCAAATTCAACCCAGCAAAGTTGATTTTAGCACCACTGCCCTTGCCGGGGAGGAGCACAGAAATCAATTTTAAGAGCCCTTTAGGTCAATGTAACAGGGTTGGTTGTGAGGATGCATTCATTTTTAAAATCAACTTAACATGTCTAAACTCAACCTAACCCTATAGTGTAGACCAGGCCTAAGATGGCTACCCATTTTGTAAGTGCCCCTCAATCTGTGCCATTTAAGTCAATGGGAGCTTTGCCAATGCCTTCAATGAGGACTAGGCAGGAGGCAATGAGATCAAGGGGAGGAAGAGGAGGCAGAGGTAGAAACTGGCTGATATAAGGGTTGGTATAAGCAAAGGGAGAGACTGGGGTTTTGGGTAAATGTGGGGTATTTGAGTGAGAATGATTTGTTCCATATCAAATGCAGTAGTTTTAGTACAAGAACAGTTCTTGATTTAACATAGTGGGCATATTTTTATGATGTCAGTTACATTTATTCAACATATTGCTTTGTTTGTAAGTGTTATATTTATTCATTGTTTTGTTCAATTTATGTTTAATACATTGACGTATCTAACATTTATCTACTAGTGGAACATATAATTTTGTTCAGTAGAAAAAGATTGCTATTTTGATGTATTTACACACTAGTAGGCTAGGCAACAGTGTCCTCAGAAGTCAGGGTCCATGCCCATCCTCTCCAGAGCTGGCAGGCTGTGAAAGGGCAAAGGGAAGGTGAGGGGTTCACCACGGTGTGTGCTCCCACCAAGACTTCTAGCCTCATCAGCAAGAATTGCTCCTGGAGCTCCCTCTACAATGCAGCCCCTCTGCACCCAATAACCCTAGACTGAGCCTTAAAAGCACAATCTGTCTCAGATACTGCACTTCCTAGGCCATAAACATGTGCTTCTCAAATTTCAACACAGTATAAGTTTCCAGCTGGAAAACTGTCTGGCATACAAAAATGTCCCAAGAGATTCTTCAGACAGTATTATTCTGAAATTAGTGAAAGTAAACATGCAAAGCAGTAGAAAAAAAACAAAAGAAAAAATACAAGACAAAAGTATACTGGTCTCAGGTCAGGGAGGGGACTGACATCATAGTGGACTGCATCCACTCTCCACCCAAACTATCTTTGCTTCACTGTTCACACCAGTCTAATGTGTAAGGTTCTGTTGGAGAATATGAAATTTTCATTTTGTAGTGGGATTTGCTTTGCTTGGCACATAAATAGCACTAGAAATTCATATGTTCAACTTGCTGAAGAGTTAATAGGACACTACATTTTTCAGCACTTAAACTATCATAGCTGATGCATTCTCATTGAATTCATATTACCTTTGTAGAAGATCCCCACATCTTCATTAACTGCAGTGGCTGGGACAGTCTTTAGCTTGTTGTTTTAGAACATGTACAAACGTGTTAAACAAAACAGTCTGTACACATACAATACAGGCCATCATGACTCCTTTAGATTTTAAAAAAATTAAAGTAATATGGGCACTGCTCCTATATATTTGCCTAGTCATATTTTTTTCCTTCTCCTAGCCCTCTCCCCCTATATGGAGTTTTGATGATGCATCATGGAAGATGGTAATATAAATGCAATTTAATTTCTAATACTTCATAACACTTTCCCTTGTAAAAATCTCCCCTTTAAATAATGCTTCATGTCCCAATGTGAGTTTATTGGGGAACACACTGGATGGTGCTATATGTTGCTTAAAGACGACTGTTCTGCCGTATAATGCTGTTGCTCTTTTAAATTGCAATAGATAAGATTTTGGTAATGTAGAGGGCTCCTCTACCACTTACATTTTCACCTTGCCCTGGTCATTCTGTGCTGCCTTTTTTACAAAAGGGTTTCATACTATGTGTCTGAAAACTGTATTCCAATTATTGAGGAATGCGCCTGCAATGGGATGCATGTATACTGACCCCCTGCAATGCACTGGAAGTAATAAGGGTCCACTTGCATGTATCTCATTACAGGATTGCAGCCTTAATAGTCCCACCCTGTGCTATTGGAGTTCATCAAACTCCTATTAGCCAGGTCTTTTCCTTAGACTGTTTCTGCACGTTTAGGAGTTTTGACACCATAGTTTAAAAAAAAAAAAACCCCACCCACCCAGGCTAATGTTTATATTCTTATTTGGATATAAAGTATAGGCATCCTTCTTGTGTGGGTATAAATTGTAGGCATCCAAACTGAACCTAAGACATTATTTTAGTCAGAGAAGCTGAAGGAGGGATCAAATGTTTATTAGCAACATCTACAGCTTCCAAAAGAACTGCATTGCAACACTATTTAAATGTTTAATAATCAATAACTAGTTAACTATCAATAAGCATTTCACCAAGCTCTATCTGCCCAAACATTTAATTAAACACAACTTAGACTTTTAGATAGCATCAACTGGTGATTGCCACTAATTTGACACAGAGTCATATAAACTAAGTGACTCTACATCTTACATTCTGATAATCCACAAGTATTTATTTATGATTCACTTTATCTCCGCCTTCTCACTTTCTACAGAGGATATTAAACACATGCCTAAAATAATTTTAAAAAGTCTTGGTATTCTTTCAAATGCAGAAAACTAAGTGAATGAATTAATTTCAAGAGGTTTAATATTTATTCATAGCTTTTATTTAGAAAATGCTGATATACATTTTAAAATTAATACAATTAATGAAAAATAACTTAGACCATCTCAGCACCTCATGCGCATATATATTATATAACCAGATTATCTACTAAAGTTTTAATATATTGTTAGCTAGTTATAAAGTAAGTACAATTTGTCAAGCAGGTATGTCAAATTACCACCTTAAAGACACATGTTATTTGCATATAAAGGCCCTGATCCTGCAGATTTGCTTTGCCAGCAGTGCAATGTCAGCTATAAGGCCCTTGACTGATTACAGTTTACATAAAACAAGAATAGGACCTTTTGCCCTCAATTTGAAAAATAAACATACAAGGTGTCATGGAAAGAAAATCAGTGGGTAGCATCAGTAAGTATTTGTAATATAGGGAAATGTATATTATCGGGCAATACAAAAGTATTGTGCTTACCGTTGTACTGAGCTCATTTAAAAAAAAAAAGTAAGAGGAGACTTTATTTTAAATACATTGTGATACAAGATTTTGTCAGAACTGGAGAACAGTCCAACCCATTTACCTATTTATCTGGCCAGCTGTATATTTATCTGGCTATTTGTTTAAAGTTTTTTTTAAAAATACATTTCAATATGTATGTAGGAAAGACATTCATAAAACACCTTAAAGAGGAATATACAAGAAAGTCAATAAATTAAGAAGCACAATGTGTATAAATATAAAAGCCATATGCAGCGTGTCACAGTATATTATAGTTATACACTTTAGATAGGAAAGATTTATACATACACCACAGTTAAATGCTTTAATGTAGTTATAACCTAATAAATATCATACCAATCTTCTAATACTCTTCTCCCACTATTCATTTTGAACACAACTGAGCTTAAAGTACTGGTTTGCCTTTAAACTGCTTTTCTTTCTATGGATGCTCAAAATTCTTCAAACTATGGGGAAGTGTCCTGTTCTTCCTGTAAATCTGTCATGTTTTATGTAAACTGTTGTAGGTCAAGGGCAAAGTAGTTGGCTTATATTACTGCTGGCAAGGCAAAATATTCAGCACTACCGGTAATTCATACAAGTTATTATATAACCTTGCAATAACTTTAGTAATAAAATAGGACAACAATTATCTTCACTGAATCTTTCTTTGACCAAGGGCACCATAGTTTCAGTATACTTCATAATGTAACCAATCAGATGAGCTATAATTAAAATGAATGGTGAAATCAGACAGCAGCTGTAGAAAATCCTCCTTTTCATAGCATCTTTACATGTAACCTGCTATTCAGATGTCTAAAAAGGTGCACTTTAAAGTTGGTGTGGTGTGCATTTTCAAAGAGGATGCTCACTACTAATGCATAGGTGCTACTTATGACAAATTCAGTATCTCTGAAGACAGAAAGAGGGGAGGCGATTCTACATCAATTTAGGTGTGAAATTAAATCTTCACAGAAGATTTAGGCACAATTTCCAGACCAGTTGTTCTGGTATATGCATTTCTGTAACTTACAACTGGTTTTCTATGTATTGTACCTTTCAGTTTCTAAGGGCAGGTCTACACTAACCCCCCAAGTCGAACTAAGGTACGCAACTTCAGCTACGTGAATAACGTAGCTGAAGTTCGAAGTATCTTAGTTCGAACTTACCTCGGTCCACACGCGGCAGGCAGGCTCCCCCATCGACTCCGCGGTACTCCTCTCGTCGAGCAGGAGTACCGCAGTCGACGGCGAGCACTTCCAGGTTCGACTTATCGCATCCAGACAAGACGCGATAGTCAAACCCAGAAGTTCGATCGCTCGCTGCCGAACTACCGGGTAAGTGTAGACCTACCCTAAAGGGTTTGTATGCAGAGCAGCTGCTATTTGATGCGGCAGACTTGATGTGGCATGTTACAGAGCAGGCTCTCTCATGGAGGCTTTTTTGTTTTTCATGCTTATAAAGTAAGTTATTCAAACTGAAATTAAATGGTTTCTTTTTATTGGAAATTGGAAAGGGTCCAGAGAAGAGCAACAAGAATGATTAAAGATCTGGAGAACATGACCTATGAAGGAAGGCTGAAAGAATTGGGTTTGTTTAGTTTGGAAAAGAGAAGACTGAGAGGGGACATGATAGCAGTTTTCAGGTATCTAAAAGGGTGTCATAAGGAGGAGGGAGAAAACTTGTTCACCTTAGCCTCTGAGGATAGAACAAGAAGCAATGGGCTTAAACTGCAGCAAGGGAGGTCTAGGTTGGACATTAGGAAAAAGTTCCTAACTGTCAGGGTGGTTAAACACTGGAATAAATTGCCTAGGGAGGTTGTGGAATCTCCATCTCTGGAGATATTTAAGAGTAGGTTAGATAAATGTCTATCAGGGATGGTCTAGACAGTATTTGGTCCTGCCATGCGGGCAGGGGACTGGACTCGATGACCTCTCGAGGTCCCTTCCAGTCCTAGAATCTATGAATCTATGAATCTATCCATGAAGAAACATAATTAGCCAACCCTAGAGACTGAAATCCATGATGGTGAAAACTTGTTTCCTGTATCTTTCAGTTATAGCAAGAAGGTGGTTCATAGTTACCTATATCAGCTACTACAACACCTCTAGAAATGGGGATTAGAAGCAGAGATGGGCCAGAATCAAAACACCCTTGAACTCGGATCCAGCTCAGACCTTTAATTAGGTGGAGGAATTTTGCTAGGTTGTGCCTGGGTCTGTTTATAGTTGTGCTATACAGCATTTGCTAACAGTATCCACATGGTGGTTTCTCAGATGGCCAGTTTCCCCCCTATAATTCTAACAGGCAATAGCTCGGATAGATGTTTGGTATCAGTTTGCCATTAAAATGACATTTGCCATCACTGTACTGTAGCGAGCTGTGACGAGTGCAGCAGCTTAAGGCCCACTCTTCTCTTCCTTCCATCCAGCTACTTCCTCCCCTCTGGCCTCCCATGTCTCAAAAGACAGCCATTGGGTCCTAGATAACTTGGGTCCCTCCCTTGGATGCCTCTCGCTTCTCTCCTTCCTCTTCAAGGAGCAGAAAGACCCAGCATAAGGCTGTCTCTCCAACTGAGTCAGACCAGCAGGGACAGCCTGCCTGTACCACACAATGTAGCATGCTTGAGGGGGTCTGCTGCTGAGGACAGAGCTACTGAAGAAACTGAAATAGCTAAGCCATTACCTGGGGGCATAACATTCAAGTGCAGCCAGGAAAGTTGTCTGAACAAGTAAGGTCCATGTTAATAAATACATAGGTCCCGATTCTCTACTAGGTTACCCCTGATGTGATCGTTTACACCTGTGCAAAGGGCATAAAATTGCGGGTCTGACTTTCTTTTCATTTATACTAGTATAACTCAGGAGATCAGAATCAGGCCTCCTTTTTCTTACCTTGATATTGTAGATTACTCAGCTTCATACTGTGTCAGTTTTTCTGTGATTTGTGGTGAGGAAGTAGGGTGACCAGACAGCAAGTGTGAAAAATCGGGACAGGGGGTGGGGGTAATAGGAGCCCATATAAAAAAAGCCCCAAATATGGGGACTGTCCCTATAAAATCGGGACATCTGGTCACCCTATGAGGAAGGGTGTTGTATAACAGACTTGGGGAAAACTTTACCTAAAGCATTTCGGTCTCTCATTTTTAAAACCGCTGTGCAAACCCCAGGATGTTACTCTATTCATCATACAATAGCAGGAATGTGAGTAGTTGAGCTGAGGCCTGTTTAGCGTGGAGTGTGAGATTAGCATAACACTTAGACCTGGTCTACACTACAGAGTTAGGTTGATATAAGCTGCCTTACGTTGACCTAACTCGTGTCTACACTAAAATGTAGCTCTCACCAATGTAACCCATCCACTACACCAGGGGTTCCCAAATTTGGTTCGCGGCTTGTTCAGGGTAAGCCCCTGGCGGGCCGTGAGATGCTTTGTTTGTTTACCCGAGCATCCGCAGGTACGGCCGCTCGCAGCTCCCAGTGGCTGTGGTTCGCCGTTTCCGGCCAATGGGAGCTGTGGGAAGCGGTGGCCCGGCCAGCGCCACTTCACACAGCTCCCATTGGTCAGAAATGGCAAACCGCAGCCACTGGGAGCTGCAAGCGGCCGTACCTGCGGACGCTCAAGTAAACAAAGCATCTCGTGGCACGCCAGGGGCTTACCCTGAACAAGCTGCGAACCAAGTTTCAGAACCCCTGCGCTATACTGACTTAACTCCACCTACATGAGAGGCATAGCACTTGGGTTGATGTAGTTAAGTCGATGCAGTATCAGCGTAGACACTGTTGCTTACATGAACTGTTGTTGCCTTTCAGACACTGTCCCACAATGCCCCACAATGACAGTTAAATCAGTGCAAGCATGCCTGGTGAGGACGCACACTTAGGGTGACTAGACAGCAAGCGTGAAAAATCGGGACGGGGGTGGGGGTAATAGACCTCCAAAATCAGGACTGTCCGTATAAAATCGGGACATCTGGTCACCCTACGTGCACTGCCAACACAAGAAGAATAGTGTGGACATGCAAAAGCGACTTAATTACTGCAGTGGTTGTACACTGATTTAATTTAGGTTTACTTGATTTTGTAATGTAGACTTGCCCTTAGTGTGACAAGATAAAATCACACCAATTCAATAAATACTTAACCAAAAATCTTGGCTGTTCCTGGAAATAGACCATGAATAATGTATAAAACAAACTCAAAAACCAAAAAGTATGCTTTGAAGGCCAGGAGGTACAACTAATTGAAAGTTGAAGGTTTATTCTCCCTCTCCCATTCCTCCATATTTTTAAGAGTATTAATATCTTAAAATGTTGCTTTAAAAATGTAAACAGAAAACTGAGCAGTTTTATTTACTGGAAATGCATTTATTTTAATAGTGTTCCACTTCTCCCATAAGGGAAAAGGTAAATGATTTTGTTTCTCTGTGTCAGATTTGATTTCATCTCCTAAGAGGAGTTTAAATTCGTCCTAATAACATTTTGCCTTGAGGGCAGCATACAGAGTCTGAAGTACTTCCAGTCCTCAGGAGCTAGTCTGAAATCCAAGTCAAAATAAAAACTGCTATAAAAATAACCTATTGACATGTGCAGTTCAGAGTTTTGCCTACCTGATTTGTCTTTTGAAGGAGCTCTGATGGTGCTTGCAGAGCACAGCGGGTTACACTGTAAAAAATAAAATCAAGATTGTCTAGTCAGTAGGGGTGACATGGATCAGAGGATCCCCTCATCAGGGAGCAGAGTGTTGTACGCCACAACTTGTTTTATTGGCGAGGAGGGGCTGCTGTTACAGACAAGGTCCTTCTCTGACCTTCAACTCGGGCAAGGACCAGTGAAACCCCACTCTTGCCTTGTCTCCCAACTCACTGAGTTCTTCCCCAACACAATGATTCCTCTCCTGTCCCCTAGATCAGCAATCCACTAGACCTCCCTTTTGTTCCTCGTCACCCAGTGACACTGTCTTGGGAGAAAGAAAAGAACTCTTCCTCCCTCTCTAGATTGCCAGCATTTTTGTCCCACTCTCCCAGCTCGCTTTAGCTAATACATAACCAGAGGAGCTGAAGATCTCAATCCACTCTTGGTGCAGCAGAGCCCAGATTGGTTAGCCTTCTGGGAACGTTGAAAAGCACATCTTTTTTTCCTCTCTTTTCTAAGGCTGTTGAGGCAGGGGTGGGTTGAGGTGAATATATTGATGCAAAGTTGTTTGTTTGCTCTTTAATTGATGGTTTAGGCACCTAGCGCACAGGATGGGCACCATTTTAGAACTTTACAATAATAGTGACAGGTCAGGAGAGACTATCATCTTCAGATACAGTTTTTACGGAGAGGTATGAACTCCTATTGACCTCAATAAAACTGAAAATTCCATCAGTGCCTATGTTTCCATGTAGTGATTTCACTAAGTGTTCCTATTGTTTGTGGTTGTCTTTGTGCCACTGACTTTTCTGCTAGCTCTATAGACTCACAGAATTTTTGTTCAAGTCTAAATAGTGCAAACTTGGTTTTAGCAGCGTGTGGTCTGTTGGCAGCACAGCAGGTCTGAGTGAGCAAGGTCTTGTAGTAATTGGGGGTTTGGGGAATTTTCTTGGTGCTGTTTCATTGCTTAAGGATTTCATTTTCAGCTTCTGTTTTCTCTCTTTTTTGGAGAGAATGTACAAAATACATTCCAACCTGTAACACTGCCATAAAACCCTCACAACATGTGGCTAGATGTACCCTGGACTCATTAGAATGTATCTGGTAGAACTGGATTTAATTTTGCAGAAGACCATGAAACGAGAAGTAGGGCAATACAGAAGTGTAAAGCCATCTAACATTGAATAAATTTGTGCTTAACTAGGACAATGGGAAATACCCTCGCCCCCCCCTCCCAACCTAAATTAATGAAGCATTATGGTTGAGAATTTAAAGGTACAAAAATCAGAGAAAATCCAGCAACAATCAAACTTAGCCCTAAACCAAGCCATTTTTGGCTTAATTTTGGTTTGTGCTGTACATATGTACCATAAAACCCTGAAAAGCCAGGGCCTGGAAAGGAAACCCCAAGACAGGAATTGTGTTTCCCCAATAGTGACTGCCTGCAGAGATCCTAAACACAGGCCATCCATACTAGAGGTGGCAGTTTAGACCTTAAGGGGCAAAATTCACCTGCACCCTGCTCTGACCCACCTACCACAAATTAGTCCTATAAAAATAAAATTCCTAGGACTAATTTGTGGTAGATGGGTCAGAGCAGGGTGCAGGTGAATTTTGCCCTTTAAGATCTAAACTATATACAAGCTTCTGCATGCAGATGAATCCAGCCAGAATACAGGCCTACATTAATGCTGCTTCTGTAGCACTGATGTCTGTCTGTTTGGGTGGGTGCAATTAAGCATGTTTAATGCCTACAGCTATACTATGGCTGTCAGTATTTTATATTACACTATATGGGCTGTATCTTTATACTGTAAACTCTCTCTGAGCAGGGACCAGTTCTTTTGCCTTGGCACAGCTAATGTATTGCACAGTGCCATGCACACCAATGTTACTATATAAGCTATACAGTAATAAATAGTCATCTTACATTTGTTGCTTAATATACATGGGTAAATCCCACAATTGTGCTGGGATCCATAGTTGTGAATTTCCTGACTCTTGTGGATATAAATTGTCAATCAACGGTTTTATTAATGTAGTTTTCTCCCTACAGTTTATTTTCTAGTATGACATTCATCACTTGCCTTGGGAACTATTCTACAAGATAAGAGATTTCACACTCAATTCTCCCTGCTTGTACAGTAGTTTAACGCCTGTTGACTTCAGAATTGGGCTGCAACACCAACATTGTCAAACCAGAGCCTAAATAGGGATTTGGTTCCTTAATGAGAAGCAGCCTGACTTTCAAAGGTGCTGAGTTTCCATTACCATCAGTGGAAGGTATGGGTGCTGTAAGCATTCAGATTTGAAAATGTTGGCCATAGTGTTTATACCTGTCACATTTTTACACGGGTATCAACCTCAATGACTGGAAAAGCCAAAACTATATTTAAGTGAATTATTATAAATGGATGCAACTGTTGATCATGGATCATCCATTATCAATATTGCTGTTCAGTTCCATGATTGATATTAAATGCTTTACTTCTATCTAACTAGGCTTTGTTATAGGTTCCATCACCATGTTATCTGGATGTCTCCAAAACACTTACAAGTGGAAATAACAATCCCTCTCTTTTCAGCGTACAGAGAAAATAGCTCGATTAGTGTGTGTGTGTGCACGCGCGCATGAGTAAATTTATTGATGGAAAGCTATGATTAACAGATAAAACGAGAATGATAAATATCTATCATCATTTTCAGCTCTTGCAAAAGTTCTGTCTCTTGCATTGACAAACCCCCCCATGCTAGTCAAGAATTGCATTATTCCAGTGGCGTCTGTTATAGGAAATCATGGTCATGAAGGAAGAGGAGGAGATCTTTCAGTTAGCAAAGTCCAAGCCTCTGGAAGGCTTTGAACAACAGCACAGCCCTTGAAATAGGCTGTGTATTTAGTCATGGGGAGCTAGCCTAAAGAGCCATGGATTGATATGCTCATGGCAACCTGTGTTGCTAAGCAAATCAGTTGTATTTTGTACCATTCCCCCCCCCCCCAATTTGTTTAGCTTCACTCTTAGACAGGACTTGCAGTAACCATGCCTCAAGGTCATAAATGCATGGATGACTGTGGCCAGATCTGTGGGGCTTCCTAACTTGACAATTAGGATGTTTCAGGATATCAATATATTTAGGCCTATTTTACTCTCTGGTAATGCTGACCTGTTTGGGGGCGCTGTGGTAAATAGTTACCTCTGGCAAGAAACACTTGGTAGTTTTGCCTTAGATGTTTTGTTGTTGTTAACATTGAAAAGCAGCTTCAACAGAGGGAAAAACTGCCATTTCACTAGAGAGAGAAAAAAAGTTGAGTTCTGAAAATAGTATAAGTGGAAAAATTGAGGCTTGGATCAAAAGACTGAATACTAGTAAAAATTCAGATTATGCCTGCTCATACTAATCAAGTGAAGGCTGGTAGTTTCCATACACTTCCACACTCTGGCCCACTGATCACAACCTGAAAAATTGCTCTGATCACATAAAAAGTGGGCAAATATTGTTAAAACTTTTTGAATGGCATTAGGTAGTAAGCCACATTCTATTGTCATGTATGCAATGACAATTCAGAGTAACTTTAAGGGGAGTTACTTTCAAGCTACAATAAATGTACACCAAGAGCAGAATTTAGTCCAGTATTCTTACAGTATGTTCAGCAGACCAAATTATCACTGGTGTGAGTTACATTAGGTCTGAATGTTTATGAATGGCACTTAATTGTAAATAGTACACATCAAATTCAGTAGTAAAAAAAGTCAGTCCAAAAGTAGTGAAAACTTGCAATCAGAAAATGGACTGTCAGGACTGGAAGCCTTGTAACAAGTAAGGGATAGATCCAGTTTTTCAAGGCCATATTTATTCACATTTTAAAAATGGGAATGGAGGTTCAGTTTAGCTGACTCTTCTCCATCTTTCTGACCCTGATGATCTATACCCCTAGGGTCAGGGCAGCCCAGCGGCCAGAGTCAATAGAACAGCCCTTGGGTGCAGGGCCACGTGGCCTAGCTGCCAGAGTTCAGTGGAGCCACCCTTGAGATGTAGGGCAGCGTAGTCTAGTGCCCAGAGTCGATAGAACAGCCCTTAAGATGCAGGGCAGCATGGCCTAGCAGCCAAAGTTCAATAGGGGGTGGGGCACCCACCAAGGGGTGTGGCAGCCCCAGTAGTGGGGGGGAGGAGCAGCCCAGGCCCATCCAACTCCACCAGGCCCCAACCCAGGGCCCTAATAGTGGCAGAGCAATTTTCCACTGACTCAGCAGGGGGTCCTACCAAAATACACCGAGGTTTCCCAGGTGGGAGGTACCGCTCCATCACCCTCCCTTGGTCATTTCCTACCAGTATCTGCATTGGATCTCCCATGAGGCTTTGGATTCTCCATGGTCAGTTGTGCCAGTCACTTCCTGTAGCTCCTTCAGTCACAGGGGTTCAAGCAGGCCCAGGAAGGCTGATTCCTAGAATAGTCCAGGGCTGTGGCTGGCCCTCCACAAGAGCTTCCCAGACAAGTCCTTCCCCTGTAGCCTCTAGCCCAGAATGATTTAAGCTTCCTCCCTTTATATTACTAGAGCATTTGGAGCATGCCCAGTCCCACCAGGGAGGCGGGACTTCTGCTGTCAATAATATGGGCTTAACCCTGTCTGGGCTAGTGGGGGTGAGGTGAGGCAGACTAGACTCCATCATACTGACCCTAAATGAAATACAGCCATCTTTTAGTATATCAGTGTATTCTTTTGAATAAGATTATGAAACCTGTTTATGCTATTATTGGGATGAAGACTTTGTAGCAATGAATTACCTTTAAACAGAACAGCTACAAAAAAGCTTGTTCTCAGTGAGTAAGGCTTACAGTTTATAGAAAAGATGAGTGTATCTGCTCCTGGTTTGCAATTAGATACTTCAGGAGCACCTGTTTATGCCACTTTGAGCACTGTGGGTTTTTTTTTAATTGTCTCCTGTGCTGTGACCTGGCATACAGGTGTATAAAATAATGGGTTATTTTACTCTGGAACGGGAAGCAAACATCACACCCAAGTCCTTCTGAGGTCCTTGCCTCAGGGTATGATTTAGTGGTTGAAAACAAGATATAAATAGCATAAAATAAAGTAACTCTTCCTCTGGGACTGTAGCTAGCAATTGACAGATTTTCTCCCTGCCTTCATCAGGCAGGGGAAAAGACTACACACCCATCTCCTCTGCCACTTGGGCCCAACTTCCTCTTCATTATATATCCTGCCCAGCCATATGATGGGGGCATCCCTTAATCTTTTCCAGGCTGCTGCTTCACCTTGTCAAAAGAGGGCATGAAAAACTTGGCACAGGCACCTCAGAAGGCTTCCATAAGTGGCCATATGCTGCTTCTCTGTCCCCAAGTCTTGGCTTTGGGGGATGCTGAGGGAAGGCCCAATAGAGGTCTTCATGTCTGGACTGGAAAAGAGAAGGTTACTCACCCTGTGCAGTAACTGAGGTTCTTCGAGATGTGTGTCCCTATGTGTGCGCCACTGTAGGTGCGGTAGCGCCCCTGCACCTGGGATCGGAGTCTTCAGTGCCTGGAACTGCTCCTTTTTGTCATCTGGGAGGTGTTGGCAGAATTCCTGGAATTTGGAATAGTTTTTGATTCTATTCGGCTATAAGTGCCTCGTAGTTAGCCATATGGAACTGGAGTGTAGCTGAAGAATATGTTTTACAGTAACTCCTCACTTAAAGTTGTCCCAGTTAACGTTGTTTTGTTGTTACGTTGCCTATCAATTAGAGAACATGCTCGTTTAAAGTTGTGCAATGCTCCCTTATAACATTGTTTGGCAGCTGCCTGTTTTGTCCACTGCTTGCAGAAAGAGCAGCCCGTTGGAGCTAGCTGGTGGGGGCTTGGAACCAGGGTGGGCCGGCAGCCCCCCATCAGCTCCCCGCTCCCCTAAGTTCGCTGTGCGACAGCCGCCCAGCAGGCTATCAATTGCCGGCAGTTCAGCTGTCCCTCCCCCCACTGCTATGTGCTGCTCCTGCCCTCTGCCTTGGAGCTGCTCCCGGGAGCCTCCTGCTTGCTGTGCGGGTGGGGGAAGAGGGGGGCTAATGTCAGGCTGCCCCCCTGCTCCTGCCCCCCACTTACCCCATCTCCATAGAGCGGGGGGGGGAGGGGGACACGACAGGGCTCAGGAAGGGAGCTTGCTCAGAGCAGCTGCTGTCTCAACTTGCTGATCTACTTAAAAAGGCAATGTACTTAAAGTGGGGTCAGCATACTTAAAGGGGCAATGTGCATCTCTCTCTCTCTCTTACACACACACACACACACACAGTGTGTGTTTCTGTCTCTGTCTGCCATGCTGTCTCCCCTCCCTCCATTTGTGCTGCCTTGTAGAGTGTGAGGCTACATTAACATGTTAACCCTTAAGGGCTCAGCCGAGTACTAGTTCATCATTTAGCAGTAAGGCATTCCCTGGGAAATATCCCACCCTCTGACTTCACCACCTCAACCAAGCTTCACAATCATCATGGCTGTGTACAGTATTAAATTGTTTGTTTAAAACTTATACTGTGTATGTGTATATAAAAGAAATATAAAAGACTATATTTTATATTATATATATATAATATAGACTTTTATCTGGTGGAAAAAATTTCCCTGGAACCTAACCCCCGCATTTACATTAATTCTTATGGGGAAATTGGATTCGCTTAACATCATTTCGCTTAAAGTCGCATTTTTGAGGAACAGAACTACAACGTTAAGCAAGGCGTTACTGTACAACCGAAGAGGTCTAACTTGTCCTAGAGAGTTGTCCTAGAGTGGTGTTGTTTCCCCTTGTTCTTGTACCACATTGACAACAAGGGAGTTTGGAGTAGGGTGGGAAAAGAGAAATTTCATGTCCTTATTGTCCGCTCACTTGCAGGTGGGTGGTATTGATGCTGGGGTCTGCCAGATCACCTTGGGAGGGTTCAACAAGGCCTCATTGATCAGGAGTGCTCTTTGCTGATGTAGAGGCCTGCAAGGTATCAAGCAACTTGTGCTGTTGCTCTCTGACTTCCCCCAGAGGAAGATTCTGGAGAGAGTCTGCAATCCTGCAGAACTGTTTTTGGAACTATTTAAAAGTGTCCGCCGACGTTGGAGGTGATAGCATGATGGCCTCACTGGGGGAAGATGAGGAATAGTGGGTTTGCGGTGTAACCTCTACATCAGTTTCTTCCTTCTGCTTCTCTCGTGCTTTTGGTTCAGTTTCAGGTGGTATAGAGCTGATGAAGACAGAGGGTGTATTTATCTCTGTCTCTGCTCTGCAGGCGGTTTGGGAAAGTGCACCCTATATGCAGCCCATGGGTTCCAATAGGGCCAATGTACGGGAACTGGCATATGGCAGTGGTTTTCAAACTTTTTTCTGGCGACCCAGTTGAAGAAAATTGTTGATGCCCGCAACCCAACGGAGCTGGGGATGAAGGGCTTGGGGTGTGGGAAGGGGTTCAGGGCTGAGATAGAGGGTTGGGATGCAGGGGTGAGGGCTGCGGCGTGGGGCCAGGAATGAGGGGTTCAGGGTGTGGGAGGGGGCTCTGGGCTGGAGATGCAGGCTCTGGGGTGGGGCTGAGGATGAGGAGTTTGGGGTGCAGGAAGGGGCTCCAGGTTTGGGGGGGGGTGGGCTCAGGGCTGGAGCAGGCGCTTGGGGAGTGGGCTTACCTCAGGTGGCTCCCAGTCAGCGGTGCAGTGGGGATGCAGAGGCAGGCTTCCTGCCTGTCCTGGCATTGCAGACCGTGCTGTGCCCCAGAAGCGACCAGCAGTAGGTACGGCTCCTAGGTGGAGGTGCGCAAGCGGCTTCACGTGGCTCTCGCCCGCAGGCACCGACCCCCAGCTCCCATTGACCAATGGGAGTGTGGAGCTGGTGCTCGGGGTGGGGACAGTGCACGGAGCCCTATGGCCCCCCCGCCTATGAGCCGGACCTGCTGCTGGCCACTTCTGGGGCGCAGTTAGGTGTCACAACAGGCAGGAACTAGCCAGCCTTAGCCAGGTAGCACCGCCAATGGGACTTTTAACGGCCCGACTGGTGGTGCTGACCAGAGCTGTCACGACCCAGTGCCTTACATTCCATGACCCAGTACTGGGTCACGACCTGCGGTTTGAAAACCACTGGCATATGGGGTTGTATCCATGGGGGTCTGTACCAGAGGCCTGGTTTGCTTCTGGTCTCTGGATATCAAGGATGAGATGATTCTCTGTATGGCTGCCCTTGATATGCTGGTGGAGTGCATGGTGCAATGGAGTATTTCTCCTCTTCCTCCTCTTCCTCCTTGCTAGAGAAGGGTGGTGCGTTCCTCGGTGATGAAGGGGAGTGATGTTGTGTCTCTGAGGAAGAGGCATGAGCTGTAGGGAGTTCACTGTGGAGAAGCAGCGACTCTGGGGTGTCAGAGATGATCAGGTCTCTGGGATATTGAAACTCCTGTGGTGCTGTGAGGAACATCATCAGCATGGGTGGCTGTGTAGAGATTGGGAGCATTGCTGGTGCCAAGGGTGGAGTGCATTCTTTTGAGCAGCCAGTATATGGTGACGAGGGCTTGTTCAGTGCCGAGGGATTGCTAGGTGCTGAAGCACTCTGTTGTTTTTGGGTTGAGGTGGTCGGTACTGATTTTGAAATTATTGCACTGTCCTTCTTGGTCCTGGGTGATAGTGTTTCTGTCTGCGGTCCTGCCCGTTTAGGGTCCTTGGACCTCTCCTTAGCGGCGGTACCGGAGGTGCCTGGGTGGTTACTGGAGCTAAGTCTCAGCCCTGAAGACGTTGAGGCTACTGTCCCCACAGGGGAAGTCTTTCTCTGAGGCAGCTCCTTAGAGGGTGAACTAGTGACCTGTTTCTTTTTGTCTGGACAGGAGACAGTAGATTTTCTTTTGGTGGTGCGTGGTGAATGAGGGACCACGCTAATGGCGATCGCTGTGTAGGAGAGGTATCAGGGTCAGGATCTGAGGCTGGCCGCAGAGAGGTCTCCATTAGTAAAAGTTTTAGCCTCAGTTTGTGGTCCTTTCTGGACCGAGCCTTCAATTTGAAGCAGTGGGTACACTTCTGTGAGACAAGTCCCTCACTGAGACAGCATATGCACTCTAAGTGACTGTCGCTCATGGGGATGGTCTCATGACAGAAGAGGCACCTCTTGAACCCAGGGGATCCAGGATCTCAGGGATCTTCTCCTGAGAAGGGAGAATTTCGGGAAGGGTGTAGGAAAGGAAACCTATGCTAAGCTAAAGAATAATGGGCAGGGAAGAGCAAGAGAATATTTCTCTTTCCCCTGGAAAAAAACAAAGGAAATGGCTAAAATCTACAACTTTATAACGGAAACACTATTATTGCTAAAGGCTAAGGATGTATGAGGGGCTCTGCTCAGGATTCTGTCCCAGACCAAAGGTGGTTGAAAAGGAACTGAGGGCTGTCGGACTGCACAGCGCTATGTAGACGCTGCTCACAGCATGAGATGGAGAGGAGCACATGTGCAGCCCAACAGGCACCGCTACCGAAGTACTCTGATCCCAGGTGTGGAGGCGCTACTGCACATATAGTGGAGCACCCCTGGGGACACTACTCGAAGAAGAACCAATGGTTCTGAACTTGCTGGTTCATAAAGGAAAGCAGTGTCCTGATATCTGAGTGAAAATCACCCGATGCAGAGGGCCAGCAGAAAACTTATGCACAACGTACGTCCTATTTAAGCATGTAAGAAGAGGCTGTTTCTGATATCCTTAGTCATGTTGAGCAGTGTTTACTGTACAGGTGGGCCCACTGAAGTCAATAGGACCACTCACAAAGGAAAATTCCACTTGCTGTGAATAAAGGTATTGGACTGTAGCCATAAATTGTCTGGGTTTTCCAGCTAAAGTTGAATTTGGAAGCCTTTACTTATAGCCTTTACATCCCCTGCATGTTAATGACCTGAGAAGACAATCTTTAAAGGAACTGGATGAAGCCTGCTGCTCAGTACAGATTTTCATGAATTTAGTTAATTTTTCTATGAAAGTATTTAACATATAAACTGTCACGACTGGGTCATGGGTGGTCAGATCTAGTGGTCAGTCCGGGAATCAAGAGTCAGGCTGAGTCGGGTACCAGAGGGCAAATCAAGAGTCAGGCATCAGAAGACAGGTAGGGTCCAGTTACCAGGAGGTCAGAGTCTAAGATAGGCTGGAGGGTCTTGGTTTACCAAGGAGGTAGGCAGGGTCAGAAGCTGGAGTCTGGGATCTCACATGCAGGATCTGAAACAAGACAAGGGAGCAGTATCTATTGTTGTTCAGAAAATTCCCTGTCATGTCTTCCTGGCTTAAGTACTGGTGCCAGCAAATCAGTGGGCTGCAAGGAGCTGCCACTCAGGATCTGCTGGGTGGTACTTCCTGCTGGCCCAGCCTCCCAAGATCCTCATACAGGAGCCCAGACAGTGGTGATGTGGTGGCATCAGTGGCCCATGACCTCCAGGGTCCCCACTTCTAGCCCTGCAGATTTTTACATAAACCAGTTGAGAGATCTATTAAACTTCTCTCTGAACATTTATGTAATTATATCCTATAGTAACCCCTCTGATATCATTTGGGTTAAAGTCTTCTCTGGAAGAAGGCTGTGTGAGTTCTCTGTGTTGCAGAAGACTTACAGCATCTGTTCAAGGGATGGGGTGTGGGAGAAACATCCTTAGCACACTGGGGAGATGGATTTCTAATCAGCTCAGAATATACCAGAGTGGAGGAGCATATTGGAGGTGGGGCTACGGATTGGTGCTTATTTAAATATGGTGTTGGGAATGGCCACACAGGAGCATGGAGGGGAATTGTATATTGCTTCAGCCCCTGTGAAGGAGAGACATACCAGCAACCTGTCCCCAGATTAGAGTGGTGGATTCTGGTTCCTCTTAAGGCTAGTGTAGCATCCCACATAGTCCATTACTCAGGCTGTGTGTGTGTGCATCTCTGAATTTCACCTTTTATGAACAAAATAGCTTCATGTTAAGAGTCCCCTTCACTATCCTTTCCCTACTCCTTTATCTTAACTGATTTTAATTCTATTTCCACCCTATGTTTTGAGATTTTCTCCTCCCCCTTTCAATTTGTTTGATCACTAAGGCCAGTAATACCTTTTATGTTTAGAAAATCACAGTGATGTTTCAGAATTGAAACATAGCATGTGGTTTGAATTTGGGACCAAACAATTGAATATTGTCCTGGAGAATTGGATTCTGTCCCTGGTTCTGCCATAGAGTTCCCATGTGATGCTGGCTAAGTCACTTAAACAAAACTTTTCACAGGTAGTCACTAATTATGGGTTCCTTATTTTCTGGTTGTCTGCCTTGAGACACTGGCGTCTGACTTGCAGAAGTGCTGAGCACTCACAACTGCAACAGAAATCAACTGGAGCTGTACTTTGAACATATAATGTGCTAGATAATGCTAAATACTCTGAAAAATCAGATCCTGTGTGTCTCAGACTAGTGGACACTTTTAACCTTAATCTGTGTTACTTGGTGTTTGTGGGCAGCAGGTATCGAAGGCAGCGCAAGGCTGAGCTTCCCCAAACAGCCTTGCGTGGCCCCACCCATACTCCGTTGCCAGACCCCTTCCTGCTTCCCGGCGTTGTGCTGCTGGGGGCTCTTCCCCCCCATGGCTGTGGCCCCAGGCTGGGGCTAATGGGGGCTGGCCTGTGCTCCGGGGCTGGAGGGAGATGGGCCACGCTGCCCACCCAATGCTCCGGGGCTAGGGGAGGGGGACCATGGGCCACGCCGCCCGCCCACCCACCCGGTGCTCCGGGGCTGGGGGACGGGGACTGCATCGCCCGCCCAGCGCACTGGGGTGGGGGGAGGGGAGCTGGTTGCCGTGAGTGGGGTGGGATCTCAGGTGGAAGGGGCAGGCCAGGCCAGGGGCTAGCCTCCCTGAGCCTGGGGTTCACCCGCCACCCATGTTGATGTCCATCTGTAAAATAGGGATAATAATCCCTGTAACAGAGTCCTCAGAGGACTACATGGTCTAATAGGTAGCACATCCAGTATCCAGCCCAGAGGCGGCACATGGGCCGGGGGGGGAAGGGGGCAGGGGTCACGAAAAGGCACGTGTCCCCACCCCTGATTTCTGCCAGAGTTTGCTGGCTGGGGCCCCTTCCTGTGCAGCAGCTCGTGGAGCTGATGAGCTGCAAGCTGCGGTCACAGGGAGAGGCAGAGCTGCAGAGAAGGGCCACTGCTTTATCTCCGTGGGGAGAGGCAACAGCAAACAGCTGGGAGTTGCAGGGAGGGGCTGCTGAAGGTAAGGGGAGGCATGCCTGGGAGGGGTGTGATTCAAGCTGTTGGGGGTGACCCTTTAAATTGTGCTCCCCCACTATCAGCAGGTACCAATCATCTCTGATCCAGCCTCACCCTCCAGTGGGATGGTTTTTCATTCCAATTCCTCATCAATGTATGGGCTTTTAGCTTCACCTTGTGTTTTCACTGTCCTTGTCCTCTCCTTATGAGAGGGTGAGTGGGGTGGGAATGAGACTTATGTCCCTTCTGTAGCAGGGGCAGTTGGTAGGGGAACCAGGGCCCTCCCACTCCAATGAGCTTTCAACCAGGGCTTTGAGAGCCAATCAGGGTCTGGCTCATTTTAGTGCCTCCCTATGTCACTTTCTACACTCCATGTTTCCCATGACTCCAAGTCCAATATAAGATATCAAAAGAAAAAGAAAATACAACTGAACATTCAGCCCCAACTTGGCTCAGTGTGCATCCTTCTCCCCAGAGGGAGGCTTCTTTGACCTCCTTGTTCAGGAGCCCTCGTAGGTCTGTCTTGCTCCCCACTCTGAGTGAGTTGCTCCCTTTTAAGCTTTCTCTTCAGCTGGATCATGATCTTCAGGGGTGGAGCTACCTGGGCCCAATATTGTCCTTTAACCCCTTTGAACCCAGTGTGGGTTTTACACATCCCATCACACACCCCCTTACCTCACAGAGGTATGGTGAAGATAAATTCATGTTTATGAAGCACTTAGATACTATAGCGTTAAGCACCGCAGAAAAGCCTATGAGGATAATAATAATGATGTTTTCAGGGCAGCGTGCAGTAAATAAGACATAGGGCCACACATTGAACAATAAGGATAAGATTAAATATTGAATAGCAGCTCATTAAGTGAGTGCTGTCCATTCTGTACACTGAATGAAGCAGGGGTCCTGCGGAAGAGATAGTATGTGGTCATGTAATTGAAGATTGCATAATAATGCATGTGCACAAGGTGGCTGGAATTAAGGTTGCACAGGTAACCTGAATTCTAGCCTTTCCTAACTTTTGAGGGCTTGATTCTGCAACCTTAACATTCTTTTAAAGTAATTTTTTGATATTATATTCTAAACTTTATATAATTGTAACACCGACCCGCACATGGGCGTCAGCAGTGGGGATCAAACCTGGGGAGTCTCTGGAGCTAAACAGATAAGCTTTTACTGCATGAGCTAAAAGACACAGCTCTCTTAGTCAAGACTGTAGCAGGCTCATCATTCTCTAGATGGCCTAGCCACCACTAGAGCGGGACAGAGCGCCTCTCTGAGCGAGCAGGGAGTTACATATTCATTTCACTCAGCTATGAGCTGGGAATTTGAAACTGAAATCATTATAAAACAGTCACAATGTCTGACATAGCCGAGAAACAAATTTCAAATGCAAAACAATCAAAAGACATTTAAAAATGAACAATAAAAATCTTTCCTGTTTGAAGTACCAGGTATTCACAGTACATCTGAAAACCAGTTTACACCAGAATTATTCTAAAAGAATATGGGCTGGAATACCGTCCATTTTGTAACACATTGCTGGACAGGGTTTTTTAGTGCTTCACATGCTGTAATTTGAAATCCAGGGGAGCTGGTGGGCATATGGTCACTCTCTTGGTCTGCTGCCTTCCTAATTTGTGCTGTGGGAACACAATATTACTTGTCCACTGTGTCACTCAGTTTATGGCACAGAGCTTGAAATGACTTGTGCTGAAAAGCAATTACCTCTCCAGGAGCAAAAGGCATGTAGATGTCATGGCCCTTTTACTAGAAAAGCTATTTAATGGCACAGGATTGCATACATGAAAAAGTGGTAAGTCTATTTTAAAGCTCTCTTGCAAACTGGACTTTTCACCTTTAAGAATTCTTGCTCCCGTGGATGTTCCTTTATTATTCTATTCTTGTTCTTTGCTTTAATCATTTATCTTAGGGTATTGTTTTGTGTTTGGCAAACCTGTCAGTGAGGCTGTGTTTATGAATTTTTCAGAGGATGGGCCTAAGGAGTTCAGTAAATCAGGCACCGACTTTCCATGTGAGCAAGTGTAAGGAAATGTATGCTCTTTGGGAGAGATAGGAGACTTGAATTTCTCCATTCCTCTCAGGAGGCAATTAGAACATGTCACTCAGGAACTGATTGAGAATGCTTCCCTGCTAAGCCATACCTGGCCCAGGCTTTTGGGGCATTTCTTAAACTCTTAGCATTGCCTACAAAGTCTCGAGACATTCAATGGCACCATGGCCACAGTTGCCATGACTGTTGAGTTTTTCCTCTGTCAATAGAGGAGAAAAAGTGGCAGTTCCCGTTCATTCAGCTGTAAAGAAATGATTGTTGAATTCTTGAGTCCCACCATTTCCCTAATTTACTTAAGGTAATGGATAGTTTATGTTTTCGAATTTAAAAACAGAATTTTCTTTGACCATTCTATTTTCAAAAGCAGCTTGGGAAGTAGGGTCAGCCAAGAGGAAAATCTCAGGCTTTTAATTCCCTATTTTGACAGCATATGCCAAACCCACCTTGTGCTGGTGAAATTGTTCATCTAAGTTTGAAATTGGGACACAAAACAGGGTGAACATGTCACAAAAATTGTCACAGGGCTTTTCTCCATTTTTCCCATCAGCTCTACTATTGAATGTTTAACTGCCACTTGAGAATTAATGTGATTGGGAAGCTTGTCTGTGCAACTTCTTCAGTTGCAGCCTCTGCTCCAAAGGGCACTTCCCCCAACAAAGAGGTTGGTTTAAAGACCCATTTAGACCCATGTGATTGGACTGTCAATGTGATGCGGCTGTGAAAAATGCTAATGCAGTCCTAGGATGCCATCCTAGAATTCTGCCGCCTCAAGCACGTGCTTGGTTTGCTAGTGCCTAGAGCCGGCCCTGTCTCCAGAGGATATAAGTCACCTGCAGGTAGGGGAAACAGTACCCTGGCTCAAACTGTAGAGGCTTATGTTTAGCTCTGAATGTCTCTGATCCACCCCTGATGACCAAGATATAATGGCTGGTGCCTATCTATTTGGTACATGTAGAAGAACTTGGAATGACACTCTTAAATGGAAGACTAAAAAAAGAGTTAAAGTCCATAACATATCCAGCCTGTGGAGATCTCTGAGCAAAGTGCTGTATGTGAGGCAAACAAGGAATGACTGTTCAAATTCCTAAGAGTCCTCCATTTTCCTTCCAGGCATGTTCACAGGCACAGACACAATAATTGTATTTTGAGTCACACTTTGGGAACTAGTCTATTTCTGGCTGCCATGTGTGGCTTTATTTTACTTTTTAATGGCATTTAAATGTATTTTTCTTTATCTTTTCTTTGCAATATATTATCTAGATTGTTACAACAAGACTTCTAGAGGAAGTATATATATACACACACACACACACACTGTCATACAGAAAAGGAGTTGGGGGTCTGTAAAATATTAAGAAAAGACCTCACGATATCCTGTTTGTCTCTTTTCAAATGTCTGAATAGTTCACTAGGCAAAACTTTTCTACACAACAGAAAAGAGAAGAGGGGGCAAGGATTTTCAAAAATGGGTGGTATGGCAAGGTACCTCCTCCATGTCACCGGGCTCAGCACTTCCCCCTCTGGCAGTGGGAGGCCTGGAGTAAATCAGCCCCACTCTGGACAATATTTATTTTCCCACTTGGGGTTTATTTGTCAATATTTTCCAGGTAGGCCTCGGGGCAATGGCGGATTTAGAGTTAGTGCAGCCCTGTGCGTAGCTTCATTTTTGGGGCCCTCCCTCAGGACCCAGCCAAGAAAAAGAACATTCTCTCTTATCTCCCACCCCCCTGTTTTTCATTCTTTTTTTCTTCTTCCTCCTCCTATATTATAAGTAATGGGAAGTAAATGAAAATAAAGTGAGGTACCTTGATTGGGGCAGGGGGTTGGGGTGCAGGAGGGGGTGCGGGGGTCAGGCTCTGGGAGGAAGTTTGGGTGCGGGGTGCAGGCTCTGGGCTGGGGCAGGGGGGATGGGGTGCGGGACGGGGGCAGGAGGGGTGGCACTTACCTCGGGTAGCATGGCTCCCAAAGCGACCGGCACACCCCCCCTCTCTGGCAGCAGCTCCTAGGCGGGAGTGTCAGGGGGTCTATGTGAACTGCTACCTGCAGGCGCCGCCCCCGCAGCTCCCATTGGTCACAGTTCCCGGCCCATGGGAGCTGTGGAGTTGGTGCTCGGGGCAGGGGCAGCGCGCAGAGACCCCCCCCAGGGGCCGCAGTGACATGCCATCCGCTTCCGGGAGCAGTGCGGCACGGAGGGCGGGAGGCAGAGAGGGCAGTGAGCCGCTTTAGCCCTGTTGCTGGCACATCGCTGTGTGCCCCTTGGGGGGAGGGGACACTGCCTGCCTGAGCCCTGCTGTGCTGCTGGCCGGGACTTGGGGGCAGGTTGTCCAATGAGATTTGTCCTGCACTTTGGGGGCCCCCCTGTTGTTGGGGGCCCCATCCCATCACATGGTTTGTTTCATGGTAAATCTGCTCCTGCCTCGGGGCAGGCCCAAGGAGTACTCCTCCCGCAAACAACAGGAAACAAATTCACAACACAAAACAAAGGGGAATGCCTTTTCCTACCCTCTCGCTAGGGGTGGATGGCCTTGTTGTTGGGCCCGGGGTGCCAGTCTATCACCTAAACAGGCAGTCAGTTAAGTAGCTTTCCATGTAGGGAGGAGAGCATTCTCCCTGCTGCCACTAGCTCTGCCTGTTTCTCTCCACTCAGATATTTTTGTAAATATAATGTAATTTATTCTCAATGAAATCAAACCAAACTTCCGAACTTGGCATTCCCGCAAAAAAGTAGTTTCAAGTATAACCTTAGAAGCAGCTTTAGAAATCAAAGACATAACATCTGGTATTTCTGGGACCACTTTAACAGCTTCATGTGTCATGGTAGATAAAGGGGAATGTGATCATCATTGTTTGCTAACAGAACTGCCTCCTTGTAGCTTTGGTCCCACTTGGGGTCACAAAGGCATCTGCTGCTATAAACTTTTCTACATAAGCCTAGGGTGACCAGATAGCAAATGTGAAAAATCAGGACAAGGGGTGGGGGGTAATAGGAGCCTATAAAAGAAAAAGACCCCAAAATCGGGACTGTCCTTATAAAATCAGGACATCTGGTCATCCTACATAAGCCTCACCCTTATTTTTGTGCTTTGTGTTGAACACCTTCAACAACAGGAGTATAGAAAAAGAACAATGGTAGACAGCATATAGAACAGCCAGAGAGAAATCCCAGGGTGAGCTGCCTATATAGTGTATCCCAATAAAATGACTACTAGGAATAGCTTCAGCTAAACACTTCTTGAGCTTCATCACAATATACATTCACTCCAAGGAGAAAAAATATAGAACGCGTTAAATAAGTAATAAATAGAACCTTAATTCCAACTCATCACAGTACTATAAATAAAAAAAGTGTTATTTAAACTAGGGTTCACAGAAAGCAAGAGCCCCCCCATCACCCCAACATTTTGTTCCAGCTGAGAAGGGAAAGGTTTTTTTTACCTCCCGCCCCTAGTTCCTTTAAGTCACTGTCAGGGATGGGGTGATGGCAGGGGCTCTCAGCTTTTATAGAAGTGTTTGTTAGTGTAAGTGTTTTCATAGCAGCCAAATGCGCTCTTGACAACATCTGATTTTAGCTTTGCAACTTTATTTTTGTAGATGTTCTTTTAATTAAGATTTCTATTATTTTATGTATAGTAGTATTAATGAATAAGGTCCTGATCCTGCAAGCTCATCTGTGGAGACGGACTGTGGTGACGGTCCACATCCAAAGACTCATGGGGCTCTGTTCAGGTCAAACCTCTTACTGCTTTTGTTCATGGGCATGGTAAGGGGAAATGCCACAGGCAGGGAGGAGACCCTTCTGGCAGCCACATGGGATTTTGGGAGCTGGGTCCTAGGTGGATTGCACAGAGGAAAACAAAGGCATGTACATCCTAGATGGTATCCTTGAGGTGGGAAGGAGAAAGGATGAAACAGTGACCAGATTTAGAATACATCTATGACAGCAGGACCAACACATGCTAACAGGGTGAGGTGTCTCAGGAAAAAAAACTGCTAACCTGCTACAAGCTCATTAGTTTCAATTCAGAATATAAAAGTGCCACTGTCTTTCTGAGGGGGAAGAGGGAATGAAGTGCAGAGATAGAAGGGCCTTGTAAGATGAAACATTAGGAACAAGTCATGGTCATGAGAAAACAAACAAATGTTTTTGTTTTTTAGTAAAATTAACAATAAAGGTAAACCCCAGAGGTGTGTGTGGGGACTCTGCCAATCCATCATTTCTTCCCAGTTCTGCCTTGAGAAAGCTGTATCATATATTCTGTTATTCCCCAAAATGAAACTGATTTAAGGTTTTGCAATCGAAACACAGGCCTGATCTGTCATTACCTAGAACCTTGCTGATCCATCTTCAGCTGACTCCCTTAATTTTGTCTCGTATTAAATTAGGTAACAATAAAAATCCATTTCAATATTTAATCATTGTGAAAGTGACACCTCTTGACCTTAAAATCCGCAATATTACATTATATTGTCTTACCTTATAAAACTAGATTACAGCCTTACTTGCTCTAATAGAAAATACAAATTCATGACATAATCAAAAATGATTATATCCCAGTGTCTTATAAGAAAAACATAGTGAAATGGCTAAAGGAAATTAATTTTGAAGTTTATTCGAAGTGATACAAATGACAACATAAAGCTAGACTGATGACCGGCTAAAAGCAGAAAAAAACAGATAATTAGATTTTAGAATTATTGATGCTATCAAGTGAGGTACTTTGTTACTCCAAATCCAATCCAGTGACCATATGGTTACCATTGTAAATAAATCTGTGTCCATGAGGGTCAGGGTTCCAGTACAATTTCCTTGCTAGCAACAGCCATGCTTAAACATGGTTGTTGCTAGCATTGTTTCAAACATAGGGTCAAACTCAGATCTCAGTTACACTCATGTAAGCAAGTTCAGAATTTAGCTCTTAGTGTGGATAAGGCCTGAAATACCAAAGCTTTTCTACCCCAGACGCAACTCTGAGCAAACTCCCTTACAACCACCTAACCATGTAAAGAATCAGACCTAAGCAACTACGTTCTATATATGTGTTTTAAATGCAATGTATTTATTAGAAATGGTGGGAAAATCTTTTCCATATGTCCTTAAAATGACTTTGTCAATGGAAATTTCCTGACCAGCTCCAGTCTTTAACAGGATTGATCTGGAAGAGGGAGTAAAGAACACAAGTTGCATTTGCAGCTGACACTAAATTGGGTGGTAGAGAAATTGTACAAAGACACCCAGAAAGGCTAGAAATATAGGGTCTCTTCCTTCAAATACATATGCAAGTATCTTTTTTTCCATGCATTTGCAGGAGCAGGCCCATGGTCGGGAAATCAAATGGGATTCAACTTGCAATAGTGCTAGTTTAAATTTACAGGGAAAAATAATCAGAAACTCAGATGTTCACAGCTCAGAAGTCAATAATGCCAAAAATGACCTAGGGGTCACTCTGACCCTAGCTCAGAGTTTGCCATGAGACAGAGTAATGAAAAGGCCAGTGTGATTCTGCACAGTCCATATAGTGACATCATGTCCCAGAGTAAGATTACACTCTGATTCACATTGTGACTAAAAAAAGAACAAAACAAACCACACCAAAAGCTTCTCCAGGTCTTCAGTTTACAGACAAAGTTAATGCTTACTAATGTCCTTAGCCTACAATAAGACTTTAACACTCCTTGCGCCCCCACAAAAAACCATCACATATTTTTCATTTATCAAAAATACATTTAGTGTGTCCTTGGAAGCCAACAAGCCCTCAACATGCTAAATGAAGTCCATTATTTTTTCCTTTATTAAGTAGTTGATTTTTGATAACTAGCACATCAATATGACTGCATTTTAACATACAAGGAGGTGAACAATATGTTCTTGTAATTAAAATAATGCAAATAATCCCAAAATCTTCAGTAATTTGGAGATTTTCAATGATCTGAAGATCTTCAATTATTGAAGGAGATCTTCAATGGTCTGAAACTCAAAAAAAAAAGAGTCCAACAAAAACTGGAAACGAGGTCAAATTACAAAGGATAAATATATAAAAAAACACAATAAGAAAGGCCAAGGCACAAAACGAGATTAAACTAGCTAGACACATGAAGGGTAACAAGAGAACATTCTACAAATACATTAGAAGCAAGAGGAAGACCAAGGGCAGGGTAGACCCATTATTCAATGAGGGGGGAAAAACAATAATAGAAAATGTGGAAATGGCAGAAGTGTTAAATGACTTTGTTTCAGTTTTGACCAAAAAGGTTAGTAGCTATTGGATGTCTAGCACAGTGAATGTCAGTGAAAACAAAGTAGAATCAAAGGCTAAAATAGGGAAAGAACAAGTAAAAATTACGTTGACAAGTTAGATGTCTTCAAGTCACCAGGGCCTGATGAAATACATCCTAGAATACTCAAGGAGCTGACTGAGGAGGTATCTGAGCCATTAATTATTATCTTCAAAAAGTCATGGAAGACGGGAGAGATTCCAGAGGAATGGAAAAGGGCAAATAGAGTGCCCGTCTATGAAAAGGAAAATAAGGATAACCCAGGGAATTACAGACCAGTCATCTTAACTTCAGCACCTTGAAAGATAATGGAGCAAATAATTAAGCAATCAATTTGCAAACACCTAGAAGATAATAAGGTGATAAGTAATATTAGCATGGATTTGTCAAGAACAAATCATGTCAAACCAACTTGATAGCTTTCTTTGACAGGGTAACAAGTCTTGTGGATGGGGGAAGCAGTAGATGTGGTATATCTTGACTTTAGTAAGGCTTTTGATACTATCTTGTATGACCTTCTCATAAACTAGGGAACTACAACCTAGATGGAGCTACTATAAAGTGGGTGCCTAACTGGTTGGAAAACCATTCCTAGAGAGTAGTTATCAGTGGTTCACAGTCAAGCTGGAAGGGCATATTGAGTGAGGTCCAACAGGGATCAGTTCTGGGTCCAGTTTGGTTCAATATCTTCATCAATGATTTAGGTAATGGCATAGAGAGTATACTTACAAAGTTTGTGGATAATCCCAAACTGGGAGGGGTTGCAGGTGTTTTGGAGGATAGGATTAAAATTCAAAATAATCTGGACAAACTGGAGAAATGGTCTGAATAGGATGAAATTCTATAAGGACAAATACAAAGTACTCCACTTAGGAAGGAACAATCAGTTGCACACATACAAAATGGGAAATGACTGGCTAGGAAGAAGTACTGCGGAAAGGGATCTGGGGGTCATAGTGAATCACAAGCTAAACAATGTAACACTGTTGCAACAGTAAACCAGTTATACACCCACCTTATAGTAACTCTATCTAGGTTGTAGTTCCCTAGTTTGTTTATGAGAAGGTCATTCTGGGATGTATTAGCAGGAGTCTTGTAAGCAAGACACAAGAAGTAATTCTTCCATTCTACTCTGTGCTGATTATGCCTCAACTGAAGTATTGTGTCCACTTCTGGGTTGCCACATTTCAGGGAAGATGTGGACAAATTGGAGAAACAACACTGACAGAAATAACCTACCAGAGGTCTTCTGGAGACACTTTACTTTCCAGATTAAAATTAATCTGCTGCTGGTTACCAAAGGAGCTAGATTTCCCCACCCCTCTCTCATTCCATCAGAAGTGAGATAACAAGAACTGCTGATGCTCAGAGATTGGCTTTGGTGATAAACTAGCCCAGCCATCCACTCATAAAAGCTAATACATATCAGTTGGATGCATTTCCAGTCCCTATAACATGAGGCTGGAGACCTGTCTAGTGAGATTCAATGGCATGATATAACATCATCATTCAGTATACAAAATCCTTTTATAGAACTGCTGCCCTAGTGAATTTTTTGGTGTTTCTACTGCAGACTCTTTCAAGACCCTTTCTTGAAGCCTATCCAGGTTTAAACTTCCATTTCATGTTGTCTTTAGCAGTATTCAAGATGATCTGTTTGGTCATTTCCCCTACATTTACATTCATTCTGCTACCTCAAAAATATTCTAGTATTTAAATGTATAACTAGTGCAAATACATGGCAGCCATTTCCCCTTTAATGTTGTTAGACTGATCCTGAAAGTGCTATTTGCCTTCCCCTTGTTTTTCTCTAAAACATTAATTCTTAGAATAATAAGAGTAAATGTTTCATTCATTCATAGCGAGTCTTTGAAGGATTGTGAAGCACTTATGATCTGTGAGTTGTATTATTATTTGTATAGCCATAGAGCCTAGGAGTCCTCTTACAATTCTCAGGCTGCTGATGGGCATCTCCTATTGTCTGGACACTGAAAAGTCATTGGGGTGCCCCACCTGTGATACAAATTGAGTCAACTAGTCTGATTGTGTTTGAAGGGAACGGGTCTCCTGTCCCCACTCCCCTAGTCCCTTTAGTATAGTCCCAGATTCCCTAACCCCAAAAGAAGTAGAGGGTAGTGGTACCAATCACCTAATGTCTCACCTTGTGGCTTGCCAAACCTATCCTACTTGGGCAGTATATCAGAGTCTGTTATCTCCTTGTAGGCATGGGAACATTGATGAGGGCAATTCCTTTGAAGGCTTTCAGGAGTTGCTCTTGGGCGCTGTAGAGCCATTGTCTGCTCCCAGAGCAGCACAGCAACTACCTGGGAATTCCTGCTTGTAAGCCCTTATTTCACCACTGACATGATTGACGGGGCCAGCCTTGCCCACAACAGCTCTTTAACCCCTTTATCACTGGTGTTGTTACCCTGAAAACATATAACTAATTGGTTCTCATTTGGTATGGGTCTCCAGGGTGGCTAAGGAAATATCTGGATGACATGGATACAGCCTTCTGATAAATAAATGATTGACGCAAGCGGTATTCATTCTCTTGCTCTCTCTCTCTCTTGATATATATATATATATATAGGATGACCAGATGTCGCAATTTTATAGGGACAGTCCTGATATTCAGGGCTTTTTCTTATATTAGCACCTATTACCCCCCACCCCCATTTCAATTTTTCACACTTTCTATCTGGTCACCCTATATATATTACAAAATAACAAATCCATTATAGCAAATTAAAGAGCACCTCAAACCGCAATAACATACAGTTGACATCACCCTAGGTGGCTGTGCCCTGCTACAGATGGCCAGTCTTTCACAGGTCGCTGACAGCAGTTTTTAATGTACCTTAAGTCTTACATATATAAATTCCTCCTACAATTAACACACATTCCTATATCTTTATTAACCCTCCCCCCCACTATACAATAACACTATACTATTCTATAACTATAACTGACAAGCTTACCCTGTCTGCTGACTTCACTACGCTGTCTCTCCTACGTTCTCTCTCTCCTCTCTCCCTGTCTCTCCTCCATCTGCTCCAGTGGCAGGATTCCCTGTGCTGCTGCTGCTTCTGCTGCTGCTTGCTTGCCTACTTGTCTGTCAGCTCTCAGGTCCCTGCTTCTGCAGCTCTTACTCTCTCAACTTCCCACTGACACACTAACCTTTAGACTGTCTTGGCAGAATTGTCTGGACACTTCTGCTTATATCTTTGTGTCAGATTGTCTTCTGGATTCATGCCAACTGCCAGCATTCCTTGGATGCATGCCAACACATGCCAAATGGTCAGTTCGATTTTTAGCCTTGTTTCTAACTGCCACCGTTATTTTCCTCAGTGTTATGAACTACTGTTACCATCCTTTTCCCCGCCAATTCAGATCTTCTGCCAGTGCTATGTGACCTGCAGCTTCCATCTAATGGTGGAGTTACTCTTGCTTATTTAAAATGGAAGCCAGGGAAACAAAATGGAGTTTCTCTGGTATCCGTGCAGGGTTTATACACTGATCACAAGCCCCAAAGCATGGACCAGGATCCCGTTATGCTGTATGGTGTAGAAATACAGAACAAAAAGATGCTCCCTGCTCCAACGAGTTTACAGTCTAAGAATAGGATGAGACAACAGATAGACTGACAGGAAAGTACAGGGAAACAATGAGACAGTATTAGTCAGCATGATAGGCAGTAGTCTTAATACACCAACAGCCTAACCCTTGTCAAATTTTCAAATCACAGCAAAGGAGAGTTTTAAGGAGTGATTTGAAGGAGGATGAGGTATCTTTGTGGATATTTAAAAGGAGCTCCTCTCTGTAAAGCCTGAGGGGAAGGAGGGGAGGAAGCATGAAGGTGCTTGTTTGAAAAATTTAACCAGTGGGCAATGAACACTGAGATCATGGGCTAAGTGGAGGTGGGAGCCAGCATCTTGATAACAAATGAGAAATGATAGGTTGGGGTTATATTGTGAAGGGCCTTGAAAGTGAAGACAAGCACCTTATATGTTTGATGCGATAGAGAAGGAGCCAGTGGAGGGATTCAAAGAGAGGGGTGACATGATTAAAGCAATGGGCTAGGAAAATGATCTTCGTAGCAGCAATAAATGGATGGATATGAGCGAGGTGAGATTGTGTTTGTCAAGGCCAGAGAGAAGGATGTTGAGGACAGCCTGAATGAGACCTTAGCAGAGTGGATGTATAAGAAAGGCCATGTGCAGAAAGAGTGGGCAAGATTTAGACATAGCCTTGATGGGAGGACCTACAGAATGGTCCGAGTTGAAGATGTCACCCAGGTTATGGGCCTGTGTGCTAAGGAAGATGGTGGTGTTGTCCACAGTGATCAAGAAAGGAGGGGTCAGGGAGGGTTTGGGGGCAGGGTAATATTAAGAGCTCTGTTTTAGCCATGTTGATCTTGAGTTGGTGTCTAGATATCCACAAGGAGATGTTACAGAAACAGGCTGAGATTTTCACTTGGACAGAAGGAGACAGCTCTGGAGTAGAGATATCTGTGAGTCATTAGCATAGAGCTGATAGTTGAATTTTTGTTTGTGGATGAGATTGTCTAGAGATAAGGTATATATAGAGAGGAGGAGACCAAGGGCAGAGCCCTGTGGATTAAAGTCATGACCCATGTTGATATAAAATAGGATGAAGGAGGGCTCTGCTGTAAGAAGGAATCCCAAGGATATATTCTGGTTCTTGGGAACTGCATGCTGTGCTCTGGTACTCAGTGAAAGGTGCAGCATGCTCTCCCCTCTTTATCAGATCTCCTGGCCAATGAAGAGGGATGTACTTGGGATGTCACAGCCCCACTCTCACTGTAACCCGTAGGGAAGGTAAGCACTACGGGCAGCACTAGCCTTGCACAGGTCTGCATTCACACATGAAAAAGAGGGAAGGTCCCATGACAACATCTCCCTTCAACTCACAAGGCCAGCCACAATATGCCCCTGTATGCATACAATGCTGACATCCTCTAGAGAGAAGGAACCAACCAGATGATAACACATAATTTTCACCTTGCAGAGTAATCTGCATGGGTAATAATAATAATAATTATATATGGAGATATACCTATCTCATAGAGCTGGAAGGTCATTGAGTCCAGCCCCCGCCTTCACTAGCATGACCAAGTACTGATTTTGCCCCAGATCCCTAAGTGGCCCCCTCAAAGATTGAACTCACAACGCTGGGTTTAGTAGGCCAATGCTCAAACCACTGAGCTATCCCTCCTTGCAAGGGGATGTCTAAGGAATTTGAGTTATCATTTATGTATCATTTCTACTTTTTGATAGGATGACTTTTACAACTCAGAGTGGGAATCAAGGTGATTTCAAGATAGTCAAGTGGACAATTCCATCTTGAACTTTCATATGTTTGTGCAGTTTCACAACTGGCCGGGTAACGGGTTGCTGGACTCACCACCACGGCTCCTCCTGCTGGTTGCTCTGGGAACTAGCTCAGTCCAGCTCCGGAGCACCCTCTGCGGGTAGTGTCTTGCCCGTTATCTGCTCTACTCCGCTGTCTGGGACCCATGTTGCTCCCTGGCTTGCGGCGTCCTCTTCTGGACAAAGCCCTCTGGCAGTGCCCCCTCCGTTCTCTCCCCTTCTGGGGGTAATGGCAGTCCTTCGGCTTGCACCCGCCGCAGGGGCCAGCCACAACCCAAAGTCTAGCCCCTCACTTCAGGGGCAAGTTGCAGTCTGTATTGGTCATGCTCCTCCGTGGCCAGGTCCAGTGCAGGGCGGGGAACGACACAGGCCCACCCACTACTCTGGGTCCCGACCCAGGGACCGTCTAGCGGCAGCCTCTCTGCCCTCCTTCTCTCCCCTTGTCTGCCTATCGCCCCTGGGCCACTTCCCCTTGGCCCTTGCACCTTCTTGGCCCTTTCTGGCAGGGGCCTGCAGCCTAGTAGGTAACAGGCCAGAGCTCACCCTCCGCTCCCCTGAGCCTGCACAGCACTGCTCTATCTCAGGTGCTGTCCCTGGGAGCCAGCCCTCCTCCCTTGCTTGTCAGGGAGAGACTCCCCTCTGCTCTGCTGGGCAGCTCCTTATATCTGGTTTCAGAGTGGTAGCCCTGTTAGTCTGTATCAGCAAAAACAACGAGGAGTCCTTGTGGCACCTTAGAGACCAACACATTTATTTGGGCATAAGCTTATGCCCAAATAAATGTGTTGGTCTCTAAGATGCCACAAGGACTCCTCGTTGTTTTTCCTTATATCTGGACTGCCCCAGCAGCTGCCTCCTGTCTGGCTCCTAACAAGCCACGCCCTAATTAGCTGCAGGTTTCCACAGTCTCCCTGGCTGCTTCTGCCCCATCCCCTGCTGGAGTGGGCCACCTGCACCACTACAGGCCACAAGACCTGTTTTCTCTTTGGTGCTAGCAAAAAATCTACATGTACGTAAACTCCGAAAAAAATGCACGAAAAAGACTGCCAAAGCAAGTTCATAATGTTTAGTCAATTTAATGTTTGCAAATATATCTCTTTCCTATAGCTCTGATTTTTATTATCCCCACCTCGGAGAGCATGGATGAACTTGCAGCTAAGACACTGGCCTGCGACCTAGGAAATCAGGATTTAGTTCTCAGCACTTCCACAGAGTTGCTGTGAGAATGAAGGCAGTTCACATTGAACAGATAGCATGCTGAGGTACAGACAAATTAAGTGGACGCTACTTCCTTTGTCATGTATTTAGACTGTAAGCTCTTTTGGGCAAGGACGGTCTCTGATTATGGGTATGTCTACACTTCAGTTGGAAGTGTGACTTGCAGCATGTGGAGGCATACACGAATTAGCTTTGTTCTAGTTAGCTCACTAAAAATAGCGGTGAAGCGGCAGCAGCGTGGGCTAGCTACCTGAATATAAGCCCACCCAAGATCCTGGCTATGTATTCAGGAACATAGCCTGTGCCGCTGACCATGCTGCTGCAGCTTCACCGCTATTTTTAGCAAACTAACTAGATCAAAACTTGCTCCGATATGCCTCTGTGTACTGCAATCACACCTCCTGCTTGGTGTGTAAATGTAGATGACCCAAAGTGTTTGTACAGTATCTACTACTACTATAAGGTGGGTGCATAACTGGCTGGATAACCGTACTCAGAGAGTTGTTATTAATGGCTCCAATCCTGCTGGAAAGGCATAACGAGTGGGGTTCCGCAGGGGTCTGTTTTGGGACTGGCTCTGTTCAATATCTTCATTAACGACTTAGATATTGGCATAGAAAGTACGCTTATTACGTTTGCAGATGATACCAAACTGGGAGGGATTGCAACTGCTTTGGAAGATAGGGTCATAATTCAAAATGATCTGGACAAATTGGAGAAATTGTCTGAGGTAAACAGGATGAAGTTTAATAAAGACAAATGCAAAGTGCTCCACTTAAGAAGGAACAATCAGTTTCACACATACAGAATGGGAACAGACTGTCTAGGAAGGAGTACGGCAGAAAGGGATCTGGGGGTTATAGTGGACCACAAGCTAAATATGAGTCAACAGTGTGATGCTATTGCAAAAAAAGCAAACATGATTCTGGGATGCATTAACAGGTGTGTTGTGAGCAAGACATGAGAAGTCATTCTTCTGCTCTACTCTGCGCTGGTTAGGCCTCAACTGGAGTATTGTGTCCAGTTCTGGGCACCACATTTCAAAAAAGATGTGGAGAAATTGGAAAGGGTCCAGAGAAGAGCAACAAGAATGATTAAAGGTCTAGAGAACATGACCTATGAAGGAAGGCTGAAAGAATTGGGTTTGTTTAGTTTGGAAAAGAGAAGACTGAGAGGGGACATGATAGCAGTTTTCAGGTATCTAAAAGGGTGTCATAAGGAGGAGGGAGAAAACTTGTTTATCTTAGCCTCTAAGGATAAAACAAGAAGCAATGGGCTTAAACTGCAGCAAGGGAGGTTTAGGTTGGACATTAGGAAAAAGTTCCTAACTGTCAGGTTGGTTAAACACTGGAATAAATTGCCTAGGGAGGTTGTGGAATCTCCATCTCTGGAGATATTTAAGAGTAGGTTAGATAAATGTCTATCAGGGATGGCCTAGACAGTATTTGGTCCTGCCATGAGGGCAGGGGATTGGATTCGATGACCTCTCGAGGTCCCTTCCAGTCCTAAAATCTATGAATCTATGAAATCTAGCACAGTGGCGCCTGATCTTAACTGGAGCTTTATGCCAATACAATACATGTAATATGCATTTATAACTTTACCAATACTTCAATGTTTCAATCTTTGTTGAATGAAATCTAACAATAAGGAAATGGTCCCTCTAGACAGGCTAATGCACAACACAAAACACTTGGTAATCCATCTAGTATACACTGAGCTACAATAGATTTCAACAAGGAGAAATCTATTCATGTATTCAGGGTGATAACAAAAACTTCTGTTCATATTTCAGGGGAAAGTGCTAGGTAATGCTGCTTTCTTCAGGGTAGAATTACACAAGAAACTCCATTCCTAATCAAATGTACTATCCATGTGGGTCCGGCTGGAGAATCTTGCCTGTATGCTTGGGGTTCTACTGATCGCCATATTTGGGGTCGGGAAGGAATTTTCCTCCAGGGTAAATTGGCAGAGGCCCTGGAGGTTTTTTGCCTTCCTCCGCAGCATAGGGCAGGGGTCTCAAGCTGGAGGATTCTCTGTGACCTGAAGTCTTTAAATCATGATCTGGAGACTTCAACAGCAGAGATAAGGGAAATTGGGTGGGCCAGCTTTTGTGGCCTGCATCATGCAGGAGGTCAGACTAGATGACCATAATGGTCCCTTCTGACCTTAAAGTCTATGAGTCTATGAGTCATTGCATCCACTCAAATGATTTTATTTGATGGCTCCCTGTTTTATGTGGCTCTGATATCAGTTACCTCGTCACAATTACATTACCTACACTGGCATGAACCACTTGACGGCTGCTGAATGTTCCAGGTACATCTAGGCTGAACACAGCTGCTGTGCTGATTAATGTACATAGGTAGTTGCTCACATTCCTTTGGATTTCAGTGGCACATTAATGCACAACAGCTGCTGTGCAGGGGCAGTAGGAAGAGAGCTAACACACACACACTCACTCAGTCATTGTGACCTTTACTGGAAAAAAGAAAATAAAAAACACAAAACCCTACTAGAATAGCAGGGATTTTGTACGATATTCTGGATTATAATCAAAGTTATTTTGGCAGCATGGTCCAGTAATATAGGATTATTTACAGTATATAAAAAGCATTTAATATAGTTATCAAGAAATTGAAATGAAGGTGGAAGAAAAAGGGAAAGTTATTTGCTTGCTTGTGCTTGGTAGCAAAATTTGATTCATGATGGCGTCTCTATTGCACAATGCTGCCCTGCAGGCATCTGAACGGATTAAATATCATCTGGCTGCTCCTGAAATAACAAATCAGAATATCTATCAACCTGATTACAGTACTGCCACTTCTAAGTGTTCAAAAATCATAAGTCAGTACCCAAAAAGCCAGGAGATTGAGTGTTTTTCTTTGCCTTCTGGTTTTTGATCCTAAAGGTGACACCAGGGTCATCTTTTCAAGTTTCCCTCTGAAACCAAAAGGGCTAGAAACTTCTTTTAAAATGAAAACTGATATTCTCACATAATACCTTGACTCCAGATTAAGAAAAACACTATATATCACAAGCCTCACAATAAAATCATGAAAGTTGGCAACACATTGCCTAATATGATTATGCAAATGAGATATGCTTGTGGAAGTGTATTTAGTGCAAGCTGGTGCACTTATAGTATTTTTCCCCCAAGAAAGGTGTTCTGTCTTTCCATAAATGGAGACCAGCCATGTACTTTCAAACTGAATGATTCAAATATAAAGGGAGATGCACTACCCATTGAGTCACCAGCATGCAGCATCTGCATTTCTTGTAGTGGTGTGGCATCCAAATATTGACCAGATCCAACTCTAATTGAATTATGACAGTGGATGAGATTACACCCTAGGGTGATATAGCTGAAAAAATGTCATGAGTTTATTCCATGGTAAAAAAAATTATTTCAATGGCAAACCACCCCATATATTGTAGATTGTGGTGCCATGTAACATTATGGGATCCAATAAAATAAAGGGATTGTGCATAACAGAATATTCAAGAAGTAGACTAAGAACATGTAAACTGATTTGCTGTAAATCCTCTGATTTACCCATTACTCAAATTATATTCTGGTGGCTGAACATGTCCAATCATGTCTTCTGCAGTAACTTCAGCTATTCTCTGTCACTGATGCTAGCATACAGCAGTTCAAGGCCCACATACTAAACTGTATAGCAGTAGCTCTAGTTCTTTGTTGTCTTGGCTTTCATTAAAGGAATCAGTTTAGTAACATGTGACTAGAAAGCACAGTTGCTGCTATAGTGTGTACACTGAACTAATGAAGCCTCACAGAGGTTTCATTTCCATCCAATCACACTTATAGTCTGGTAGCTATTTGTTGTACATACTAATTTCCATATTGAACATCCTTCCCCAGAGGAGACTTCACAGAACATTAAAATGGGGCATCTCTACTGGCCATTTCCAAAGCAAGTGGCATAAAAGAAAATGAGATTTGTAGATCTGAGGTGGATTCAGCTGCCAGATCATACTGAATATGGACAGAGGCCACTCAAGACAATCTGCTGCCCTATGCAAAACTTCACTATGCCACTCCCACCACCACTCACTCCAAAGTCACCTGGCCAGGTCAAACCTGAGTGATGCTATCACCCCATGTATAAGGCCTCCATATCACACACTCAGATTTGGTCCACCTGCCCCAGGCAGCTGCCTATTTGCTTATGGCTAGAGCAACCTCTGAATATGTATGGAAGTTCTTGCAAGAAGCTGCACAGCAAATGGCTTGGCTTAACCACACAGTTTTGGTAATAGGGTGGTTTGTACATGTATAATTAAACACTGATTTCTAGAAACCGACTGCAGTCAGCCAAAGGAGGGCAGCTTGCATGCTTGTAATCTGGTATTTATGCTCAGAAGTCAAATTGAGAGTTTGGGGGCTATTTTAGGAAAGTGTCCAATACAATAGTACTTCTGTAGTGTTTAGATGTGCACAGTGCTTCTCAGAAGTACACAAAGACAGATTCCTTCCCCTCAGTGAACATATATGTCTTCAGGAGTCAGGTATAGCCAAAGGGCATGTTCAGCCACAGGTTACTCTGATTTCTCCTCATGCTACTTAGGGTGCCGGGCACTCACTGCTGGCAACTCTGTGCAAAGGTGAAGGCAGCATCCCACAAGTCATCAAAACTAGAGAGCAGTGGCTAGAATGCTTAGCAAATGTGCCATTCAGTGTATGGTCTCTGCTCATCGTACCCTGCCCACAAGCTAACAATGCTCTTCCCTATAGGAATCAGCAGGGGAAAGTTGTGCCAACCAGGATCCACCCTGATGTTGGGTTGTCACAGTTGTAGTACAACAGCCACCACTAGTTCAGAGGCTGCTGGTTGGCATAGTTGAGCCTGAATGATGCAGTTCTGCATCAAGAGTTTTAGGTAACAATATTTTAATAAACTGAATGTGAGCCAATGTAAAATGGTTGGAAGGCCAGGCAGGAGAGGTAAGATAATTGAGCAGTGAAAGGCTTACTGAGAGGAATGAGGCTGGATGGAGTACTTCATTAAGCAAGCTGTTCCAGGCATAGGGAAGCAGTAAGATTCTGAGGGTGTATCTACACTGCATCTGAGAGGTGCGAGTCCCAGCTCAGGCAGATTTGGGCTTGGCTCAGCTCAAGCTAGTGTGTTAAAAATAGTGGTGTGGACATTGCTGTACTGGCAGAGGCTCAGGCTAGCACCCCACACCCAAGCCCCTGACCTCCTGGGTTAGAGCTCAGGCAGCTAGCCCAAGCTGCTGCCTAGGGCGCAACATCCACACGATTGTTTTTAGCACACTAGCTCTAGGTGAGGTAGTGCATCCTGCCTGTGCTGGGAATCACGCCTCCCAACTGCGTGTAGGCACATCCATAGACTCTGAGATGAGAAGGGGTCATTATGATAGTCTGTCCTCATTTTGTCCTTGCAGATTTTTAAGATTAATATATGCACTGAGATCTTCCTGTACCTACGGCAGGGGTGGGCAAACTTTTTGGCCCGAATGCCACATCTGGGTATGGAAATTCTATGGCGTGCCATTAATGATCATGAAATTGGGGGTTGGGGTGCAGGAGGGGTGAGGGCTCTGGGATGGGGGCAGAAATGAGGTTCCTGGCCAATGGTTGCTGTGGGGGCGGCGCTTGGAGTAGGGAGAGTGTGCAGAGCCTCCTGGCTGCTCCGCGCATAGGAGCCGGAGGGGGGACATGCCACTGCTTCCAGGAGCCACGGCATGTGCAGAGTGAGGCAAGCCCCAGACCCCGCTCCCCGGCGGGAGCTCGAGGGCTGGATTAAAATGCCTGAAGGGCCAGATGTGGCCCCTGGGCCATAGTTTGGCATGGAGAGACAAATAAACTCACTCTTTATTTTCTTCTACCACACCCCTCCCTCAGTCTCTATGCCACCTACAGCCCCTTACCCGGATTCTCTTTTACACAGGCAATTCTCTCCCCATGGATTTTTTGGGCTTCATAGTCTCGTCTGTGGTTCCACCCCACTTCATTACTCTACTCGTCACCTCTTATCAATTCTGATCTACTCTTTCCTCCCCTCATCCAGTCAATTCCATTCTGAAGTACTCCTCACCTCTCCCTTAGCATTTAATCCTGCCACATTTTATCCCATTCCCCCAACCTCAGCATTCCCTTTCTTCCTCCTACCCCCAAAATAAATCAAATCTGTAGTTCCATCTTCCAAACCCTATCCAGTTTTAGTACAGTCTTTGGCAGATTCAGATGTTTATTCTCTGCAGAGATCTCCAGAGAAGTCTCTCTCCTCCTTACTCCCCCCCAATTACTCTTTATGGCAGCCCCCAACAGAAACCTGACTTCCAGCTGGAGTTAACAGCAAAGTTTATTTATAGTATTTTCAGGTTACATATTTGTGCTGTACTCTGCAAGCAACAGAAGCCTCATGGGTCCTCACAGTAATCTCTGTCTGTAGTGGGAAGTTTAGCTGCTCTTTCCCAGTGCGTGCTTGTCAAACAGATACTCTCCCATGCCCCTCTGGGCTGCTCCTAGATGCTTCAGGCTGGTGATATGGTCTCCCAGCTGTTTGAAAGCTGTCACACGCTCATCCAGATAATGGGACTCCAGAAAGCCATGGAGCTGCAAGATAACATTAGGGGTGAATGCCTGGCTCATGTTCTGACATGCCCTGGATGTAACAGGGCTTGGATGAAGACGCTAAATAAATGGGAGGGGAGGACCACGTGTCAACTGCCATCACCTCAAGGAAAAAGTCTAGCGAATTCCCCTCCTCTAATTTCAAAGGTAAACAAATCCCACTTTAAGCCACCCACGATCCTCAGTGGCCACACTGCTGTGAAGGGTATTTGAAGATGAGGAGCATGAAGGTGATGAGCTGCCAGTGTTCAAGATACCAACATGGCAGGAATCCTTACTCCATATGGAGAATCAGCAAGTTACCCTTTCATGCCAGGAGTTCCAGAAAAGGAAGTACTGGAAATTCATCTGGCAGTAGTCTATGAAAGGGACAGGTGCCCCCTTCACTGTCTGAAGAGCCATCCTTACAACCCAACTCTCCCTGTGGGCTGAGAGAGCTTCACACCTGCTGAATCATGAGTGTGACATTATTAACATGAACTGTGACTGTATAGATCAGTGTTGCAACCAAGGTCCTCTAGTTGCACCAAATCTTGTACAAAGGAGGTCAAGTAAGGTGTCTATGGAAAGGTTGTAATTTGCTGGTTATAATTATGCTGTCTGTACGTGTGTATCATTTTTGTATTTGAAGTTATGAATATTGGCTATGTACTTGTATCTCAATGTGTTTGATTCTAAGTAGCATCAGTGAAGCATTTGGTCAGCTTCTTGAGAAAGGACTATTCTGAGTAAGTGCCCAATCAAGAAACACTTAACTGACAATGGACTTCGGGAGATGCCAATCCACCTCCGAGCTTTCCTGGGAACATTCAAACTAACATGTAAACAATGGCGTCGGCCTGCAAAAAGCTAAATCGTTCATGGACATGTGACTTGCCCAGGTGGCTACAAAATCCATTTTGTTGCTGTGATTTTGCAGAGAAGAACAAAGGGGTTTCCACCCACGAGAGAGACTATAAAAGGCCCTGGAAACCTCTCCATGTTGTCTTCAGCTGGCTTAAGAGATGGCCTCTCCACCCCAAAGAGATGCCTGAAAGAAACTAGAACAAAGGACTGTGACTACGGGGGTGTGAGTGATTGCTGGACCGAGACCATAAACCACAACGTTGGTCTGAAAAGGATTGGGCCTAGACTGGGAAGGAGTCTAGTCTGTGAAAGAAGCTTATTGTGACATCTCTGAGGGTGAGATTTACCTGTATTCAGTTTCCTATTGTATTAGGCTTAGACTTTTGTGTTTTGTTTTATTTTGCTTGGTAATTTACTTTGTTCTGTTATTACTTGGAACCACTTAAATCCTACTTTTTATACTTAATAAAATCACTTTTGCTTATTAATTAACCCAGAGTAAGTAATTAATACCTGGGGGAGCAAACAGCTGTGCATCTCTCTCTATCGGTGTTATAGAGGGTGAACAATTTATGAGTTTACCCTGGATAAGCTTTATACAGAGTAAAACGGATTAATTTGGGGTCTGGATCCCATTGGGAGCTGGGTGTCTGGGTGCTGGAGACAGGAGCACTTCTTAAGCTGTTTTCAGTTACGTTTGCAGCTTTGGGGATGTGGTTCAGACCCTGGGTCTGTGTTGCAGTGGGCTTGCATGTCTGGCTCGACAAGGCAGGGTTCTGAAGGCCCAAACTCGCAGAGAAAATGGGCTTAGAGGTAGTCTCAGCACATCAGGTGACAGTCCCAAGAGGGTCTTTTTGACTGAACTCATCACAATGAGGGCTTCCTTTACTTACTGTAGAGCTGTCTGGAACTGAGGGCAAGTGTCTGTCTCTCCTCTGAGCAGCAAGGCCAGATATGAATGCTAGGTATACCCTCAACCCTCTTTGTCCCCATTATACTCACATGAGGGTCTCTCTTCTCTGTTGCCAGTTTGTGCAGATCCAGCAGGGCCTATTTCAATCTCTTTTCCAGCTGCAGAGCTGATTGAAGGGCCTCTAGACCATTACCTCACACATTTTGCTCTGGCTTCTGTTCAAACCCAATCATGGACATACTGAGACCCTGAAGCCAGAGATCAGACCCCATCCAGCTCTACATACTCATTCCGCTCCCCTTCTGAACCAGGAGGAGAACCATCCTTATTATAGATATAAGCCCTCACCAAGCCACAGTGAGGATCACAAGTGCCTAAGCCACTAACCCTTCTTGAAAGGCCAATCGTCTCATTCCCTGCGTGAGCCAACACCTTCCCAAAAGCAACCTCTTGCCAACCCACTCAGTTAGTTCCCACCCCAGAGTGAACCTATTTTTCTGCTACCAGGATCTCTCCAGGACCAGCGAGCCTCCTAAGCGCCAAGACCCACCATCTGTAAAGCATGGTGAAGAAGGTTTTGCAATAGTGTGAATGCATTTTGGGTTTCTACTCTGAACAGGAAGTCTCTGTCAACTGCAAAAGCCCACCCATAACATGCAGCCCACTCCTTAGAACACTGTTCTCTGCTGTTACTCACCTCAGTACCTCAAGGGTTAATGGCTAGAGGTTATTTTTAACTTTGTAATGAAGAGTCAGGATCTTCTGCTCCTGAGACACAGACAAGAAGGGAGCTACTCTTCTGGCTGAGCATTTCCCAGAGCGCATCTGTTGTCATGTTCTAGTGTCCTGAAGAAGAATATCCCTGACTTCAAACCCTGTTCCCCGAGGTCTCCCCCTTTCATTGGGAGCTGTTGGATTTGAGGCTCACCTTGATGTTCTGCAGAATGATGTGCCCCCCTCACTTGTTCTGGTATTTCAGGAATCATAGAATCATAGACTTTAAGGTCAGAAGGGACCATTATGATCATCTAGACTGACCTCCTGCACAATGCAGGCCACAGAATCTCACCCACCCACTCCTGTAACAAACCTGTGTCTGAACCATTGAAGTCCTCAAATCATGGTTTAAAGACTTCAAGGTGCAGACAATCTTCCAGCAAGTGACCCCGTGCCCCCACGCTGCAGAGGAAGGCGAACCCTCCCCCCCCCCAGGGCTTCTGCCAATCTGCCCTGGAGGAAACCCTCTGGAGGAATCCCTCTGCTTGCTTCCTCTACTCCTGGGACTGCTCCTTTAAGAACTCACTGAAGTGACTCAGAGCCATGTCATCCCGCTTACAGTAATAGGACTAGAGAGAGATATAGACGAGACCAATGGAGACATATCTGTCACACTCATACAGTGGCTTAAGTATATCTTTGTATAGGTTTACTTAGACATTTTTCTTGGGAGGGTGAAAAAGCTGCCTCTTTCGATACCCCCTGCAAAGGTAGAGGTTTTAGTTATGTGTGCTGTAACTGGCTATATGGAAAAAAAGCTAGTTTATTCTAAAGACATGAGTCACAGGTAGCATTGCCCGTTATAATCCAGAAGGTTTAAGCACACCCTTCTTATAGCCAGAACTACTCTTTGGTAATTCCCCTTAGGAGAAAAAGAATCCTACCATTGAAGTTTCCCCATATTGATACAGTACCCAATCATGCCAAGGATTTACCTAGACTGGGATCCTGCCACCATCATTGTAGTATCACCAATCTAAAGAGCTCAGATATCATGAGTAAGGCCCTCAAAGTTGAGATTTGCTTAAAAACAATCATGTTTTAAAAATAGGTCTAGGGTTCTTTTTATTTGCCTTCTGATTTCCAAGCCTCTTCGGTACACTTGCTTCACATTTTCAAGCTTTTCTGCACAACCATGAGGGACAGAAACTTTACGGAGTGTTGAAATTCTCATGCAGTTGTCTGACTCAAGCAGATGGAATTTTAAGGAAAGCATCAGATTATTAGACATGTATTAAGAAAGCTGAAAGAGTTGGCATGAATGCAATGACCAATGTCAGATGCATTGACAAAATGCACCAATCCATGTTGAAGGCATGGGAAGGTTTTCCAAGGGTTGGTTTCTTCTCAAGTCTTCTCTGTTTTTCTTAGCTGTGCATAGTGGCTTGCTTGTAGAGACAGAATGAGTTGTGGAGTGCTTGCTGTTTAAGTAGGGTAGCAGAAAGTGTATGCGTGGGGTGCTCACTTCACAGTATTGTATGCTCTTCTTTCTATTTCTATGAAATTATAGGAAAATGCTCCTCTTTCAGGCTTGTTTAAATTCAAATTGGCTGCTGTCACTCTTTCATTGGCTGAGTACTTCATGGGTTGTCTTTAGGAGCTTCTGCATCTTATGAACATGTAGTTTGTTAATGCATATATATATTAAAGTTGTAATTCTTCCTTGACGGTTATTTCTATTGTTTTTGTGGCATCTTTAAAGTTAGAGTTTTAGAAATTGACTGAATAAAAAGTGTGAGATATTTCTATAGTTTTATTCGAGCTCAACAGAAAATGAAATTCTGTTTTTAAAAAGTCCAAACACACCTATTCTTTACAGAGAGTTGTTTTTAGTTCTCAAAACAATCTTTTTAAAATTCAATGCCCCTTAAAGAGAGTCTTCAGCTTAAATAGTTATTAAGGAAGTTGTTGATTCTTTATAACAATTTTTGGAGTGATGATTCTCTTTGTCTTTGTGAGTTGGGTGTTTGAGCACTGCCAGTAATTAATTCATACCCGATTAATATAAATTTTCTATATTTAAATGGCTTCTTAAATCAATAATTTGTTTAGCAAGATTATTAGATTCCATGTTGGTATATAAAGCATTTTACCATTTAAATAGCAATGATATTAGTAAAATTAGTAAATTACATTCGATGCTTCCTTATTTAGTTACAAATACGTGCAAACATGCCATTCAAAACAATTTGTCATTTCAACATTTAAGAAGTATACAAAGGTTTAAAAGATTTTCAATTTCATGTTTGTTCCAGAGGCTTTTCTGAATGGCATTTTTAGAGTGACTATAAAAGTCTTTTCAAAAATAATATTTCTAGAATTCTTTGCATAGGTTTACGTAGACATTTTTCTTGGGAGGGTGAAAAAGCCCACTTTACACCTAGATTTATCTATCTCATAACACAACCCTACCATTCCTTGTCACAGTTGGGTCTTTTCCTAATGCATTTGTATCAAACTGCTATTTTATACAAAGGGAGATGTCCTGGTCAAGACAAGACACTGTTTTGGTTTTGTTTGTCTCCATGGTGACAGAAAGGAGAAGCCTCTTGGAATTCCTTTGGTTAACTTGAGTATTTTGTATAATTATATAAACGTCAGGTACTTTTCTCCAGGCACTAAATGTATGAAAGTAATGAAAAATATATCCTGCACTTCAGTAAAGGCACAGGCAACTTTAATGACATAACAAAAATTATAATAATTTTATTCTCATTTTACCTTAATATTGATTACATTTTTGAGCCAAATTTAACCTGATTAGTCTCACTTTAAAAATTGTGATGGGAGGTGTAAAACCAGTACGAAACAGTTTTCTCTGCAAGAGCGAGACTAAATGGCTGTGTTGCATTAGACTTAAGGGGGCACATTCTCAGTTGGTGTGTGCCAGCTCATCCAGTTTCTGGATGCCTCCAGAAAAGAGCAGCATAATCAATGGAGAAAAAACTGAACTAAATTGTACCCCTGCGGGATAAGAGGGGCTACCACTGACACTCTAATATGCCTCCTGGAGTGAATCCTTTCTTCTTTTACTGAAGAGACAGCAGGAGTAAACTGGTACTG